>NC_040238.1:23677130-24877130 GCF_001444195.1 Xiphophorus couchianus
GTGTCCCAACAAGAGATTGAAAAGGAAAGTTTTTCAAGATTAAAAGGAATTTCTCACAACAAATAAAGGAAAACATGGGGCAGATTTTGAATTTATTCAGACAGAAAGGATCAAAAGTGAGTCAGCGCAATAAGGATTCATCTTCTGATTCTGGGAATGAAGAAATACAGCAGATCTTGGCAAGAGACACAGAGAAGCTAAATGGCATCTTGGAAGAAGTTAACATGATGTCCATTGAGAGACAGTCACTCATCAAAGCAAACGAGGAGCTGAAGAACGATAACATGGCATTGAAGCAGGAAAACACTGCACTGGGGCAACAAAACACCGTCTTGGAAGAGGAAAAAAGCATCCTGGAGCAGAAAAACACTGCCCTGGAGAAGGAAAGAAATACGCTACATCAGGAAAACATCACATTAAAACAGGTAAATACCATCTTGGAGGAGGAAAACACCTTCTTCAAGCAGAATAATACGGTCCTGGAAAAAGAAAAGACTGCCATGGAGCAGAAATACACCACTCAAATCAACACCTTGGAGCAGAGAATTTCCACGTTAGAACAGGAAAACACATCTCAGAGGGAGAGAATTTCCACGTTAGACCAGGAAAACACCTCTCAGAGGGAGAGATTGTCTCATATATTGCGGGTAAGTACCTACCTGGAGCAAAGACGAAGGCGTTTGGAAGGGCAAAACTTTGTTTTTGAGCTTGATAACAGACACCTGCATCAGAGCCTCAATTTAAGAAGAAGGCAACATGAGCAGGAAAAAACCTCCCTGATGCTAAATATCACTGCTCTGGAGGTGAAATGCACTGCCCTGGAGCAGAAGAACGCTGCCCTGGAGGAAGAAAAGGCTGCTATGGAGAAGGAGAAGATTGCTCTGGAGGAAGAAAAGAACGCTCTGGAGAAGGAGAAGATCGCTCTGGAAGAGAAAAACACCACCCTGGAGCAAAAAAGTACCGCCCTGGAGAAGAGAATAAACTACTTGGAGCATAAAAACAAGACCTTGGAGCTGATAAATGCCACCATGGAGCAAGTGAAGAGCTCTCTGGAGAAGGAGAACACCACCTTGGAGCAGGAAAACAATAACCTGCAGCTTGAATTGGAACAGCTGAGGGACAGAATAGAACAGGTGTTTTCAGACCAGCCACAGAATCGGCCGACTTTATTCAGAAGAGTGATCAGAGGCTTTTCCAATATGCTTCTGAAAATGTACCAAACAGGAACTCTCAGGTACTGGATCGAAAGATGGTACTTCTAAACTAAGAAGTGTCATGAGGGCTCCAAGCTTCATGCTTGATTATCGGTGGTCTCCATGCTGACTTCCAGGGCTTCGTAGCGAGTCATGTTGGTCTCCTGGCAGACCTCCAGGGCTTTGTATTGAGTCCTGTTGGTCTCCCGGGCTGACCTCCAGGGCTTTGTAGAGAGTCGTGTCAGTCTCCCGGGCTGACCTCCAGGGCTTCGTAGCAAGTCCCATTGGTCTCCGGGACATGATGTCCATTGAGAGACAGTCACTCATCAAAGCAAACGAGGAGCTGAAGAACGATAACACGGCATTGAAGCAGGAAAACCTGCACTGGGGCCAAACAAACACCGCCTTGGAAGAGGAAAAAAAGCATCCTGGAGCAGAAGAACACTGCCCTGGAGAAGGAAAGAAATACGCTACATCAGGAAAACATCACATTAAAACAGGTAAATACCATCTTGGAGGAGGAAAACACCTTCTTCAAGCAGAATAATACGGTCCTGGAAAAAGAAAAGACTGCCATGGAGCAGAAATACACCACTCAAATCAACACCTTGGAGCAGAGAATTTCCACATTAGAACAGGAAAACACTGATCAGAGGGAGAGAATTTCCACGTTAGACCAGGAAAACACCTCTCAGAGGGAGAGATTGTCTCATGCATTGCGGGTAAGTACCTACCTGGAGCAAAGAAGAAGGCGTTTGGAAGGGCAAAACTTTGTTTTTGAGCTTGATAACAGACACCTGCATCAGAGCCTCAATTTAAGAAGAAGGCAACATGAGCAGGAAAAAACCTCCCTGATGCTAAATATCACTGCTCTGGAGGTGAAATGCACTGCCCTGGAGCAGAAAAACGCTGCCCTGGAGGAAGAAAAGGCTGCTATGGAGAAGGAGAAGATTGCTCTGGAGGAAGAAAAGAACGCTCTGGAGAAGGAGAAGATCGCTCTGGAAGAGAAAAACACCACCCTGGAGCAAAAAAGTACCGCCCTGGAGAAGAGAATAAACTACTTGGAGCATAAAAACAAGACCTTGGAGCTGATAAATGCCACCATGGAGCAAGTGAAGAGCTCTCTGGAGAAGGAGAACACCACCTTGGAGCAGGAAAACAATAACCTGCAGCTTGAATTGGAACAGCTGAGGGACAGAATAGAACAGGTGCTTTCAGACCAGCCACAGAATCGGCCGACTTTATTCAGAAGAGTGATCAGAGGTTTTTCCAATATGCTTCTGAAAATGTACCAAACAGGAACTCTCAGGTACTGGATTGAAAGATGGTACTTCTAAACTAAGAAGTGTCATGAGGGCTCCAAGCTTCATGCTTGATTATCGGTGGTCTCCATACTGACTTCCAGGGCTTCGTAGCAAGTCATGTTGGTCTCCTGGCGGACCTCCAGGGCTTTGTATTGAGTCCTGTCGGTCGCCCGGCCTGCATCCAGGGCTTTGTAGAGAGTCGTGTCAGTCTCCCGGGCTGACTTCCAGGGCTTCGTAGCAAGTCCCATTGGTCTCCGGGACCTTAGGGCAGCATGCAAGAGGGCAAAACCTCTACAGGAAGATAACTTAGGTCATGTGACTCAAATAAATACAACAGGGATGGTTTTGGGTCAAGAACAAAAGTTGAGATGACATCAACTTTTGTTCACTAAGATTGATCAACAAAGGGAAATTAAAAGCTGGGAAACAGTCGCTTTAAATGTTTGATAAAGCAAATAAATCGATTAGACAGTTGCTTTTTCAGTGACTGTGGGAATTTGATAAATAACACACTATGTGTTAACTAGGGTGACCATATTTTACTTTGGGAAAACCCGGACAACCTGCAGCGGGGGTGGGGTGTTGGGGGAACACCTTACAGCGGGGGGCGGAGTGCTGCCCGCACTGACGCGGCTCAGGGATTACGTGACACGCAGCGCCGTGCGCAGTGCCCTACAATGCACTGTAAGCTATGTAATGTGTTTGAGGCAGTTGACCAAAATTCCGGACAATTTTTAAATTTCCCCCGGACATCTTTTTAGGTCTGAAAAGTAGGACATGTCCGTGAACCAGCAGCTGGTCCTAGTGGTGTATTCAATTCAGTTCAATTCAAAAATACTTTATTGATCCCAAGGGGAAATTAACTTATTACTGCATAAGTCTGTTGTCAGCGGTGAATATAATGCCGCTGTCATTGTCTCTGATATCATGCCGCTATCAAAAATGCTCTGCTATGTGTTTTAAAGACAGTCTCTTCCCACACCGCTTCGTCGGCCCCTTTTGCAAGATGATTCATCGGCTGACTGTGAATGAGTACACACACTTGGCGGTTATGTCGAATGTGCTGATGGGAATTTAGGAGACAGTGACGACTTTAAAAATATATGTACTGAGAGAGACATTATGTTTTAAGTTGCTTTTTCTTCATGTGACAATAGATAGATATTTTTCTACAAGAAAACAAACATTTTACCCACCAAAACTTAACTTGCGCTTAGAAAATAATTCGGCGAATCTGCAGCCCATCAGCTCACAGCTAAACTTACATAGAGCAGTGTCATTGAGAAACATGGCCGCGTCCACGGGGGCTGCAGATGCTGCTGCTGCCTCACACTCTACAGCTCCAGCTTCCTCGGTTCCGAGCATGGGCAGTCCAGCGATCCAGTACAGTATGGTTCTGGAGCACCTGGTAGGGGAGAAGCGGCCCATTAAAGACCTGAGCCCCGGAGTTATGGGGGGTCTGCCGGTGCCTCCGAAAAGCGACGAGCAGAAGATGATAGAGAGGGGAATGGAGAGCTGCGCCTTCAAGTCGGTCCTGGCCTGTGTAGGAGGTAAACAACCGCACACTTGGGGGTAATTAGGTCACGTGTTAATAGAAAAATGGTTTATGGTTGTCACGTCTCTTTAAAATGGAAGAAAATCAACGTGGCATAGATTCGTATTAAGGAAAATAAAATCCAGAGCAACCGACTTTTAGAAGTCACTTACTTTTGTGAATAAAGTCTGTCATTTGTGTGTCATTTAATCTAAGAAAAACGTAATTGTTAGTGAAAACCTCTGATGTTCTTTGGGGAGCATTAGTAAACAAAACAGCATCATGAAGACGAATACAGGTCAGGGGTCAAGTTGAGAAGTTTAAAAATAGATATAGGAATAATGGATCACATGAACCTAAAAGGTTTATTCCATTTATGGAAATAAACTTTCAGAACTCATTCAGGGGTAACTGGAGGAGTTATCACAGCTTTAGCTGCTTTGCAAAGAAGAACCCAGCCAAAAAAAACAAAACGTGCATCATGTTCCTTCACAGATTTTCATTACTTTGGTTTGGCCTGTCCGATCAAATGCCAATACAAAACAACAACAAAGCTTTTGGTTGTAACGTGACAAATTGTGAGGCAGGTTTAAATTTGATTAACACTGATGAGAGTGTGTTCTTCACCGTCAGTGGCAGTGCTTGTAGCGAGTCCTATTTGTATCTGATAATGGAGCGTTTATCTTTCCACAGGGTTTGTCCTCGGAGGAGCTTTTGGTGTGTTCACAGCTGGTATCGACACCAATGTCGGCTTCGACCCCAAAGACCCGCTGAGGACCCCGACGGCCCGAGAAGTCCTTAAAGACATGGGCCAGAGGGGCATGTCGTACGCCAAGAACTTTGCTATTGTGGGCGCCATGTTTTCCTGCACTGAGTGCATCATTGAATCAGTGAGTGACATCATTTCCTGTTTTGTCCGATAAACATATAAACATATCACATGTTACAAACGTTTTGAATGATAAGTAGTTGGAAGGAAAAATATCTTTATAGTCTACCGCTTCTCTGAAAAGTTAATTGAATATACCATAAGCAGCTAAGCATCAATTAACCATCCATGTAGAAGATACATCTTTAAATGTAAAACTAACAATGTATATAAGAAAGATATATTATCTTTGTAATGATGCAGCACTCTACTGACACGGATGGATGTTTGAAAGCCTTTATTTCTGTTAATTATGATGATTTTCCACTTGCAGGTGATTAAAAGATGACATTTAAAATTAGAATATTACACCAGACCAATAAAAAAATTCAGTAAAAATATGAAAATGTGAGATTAATGAAAAGCATGTTTAATACCTGCTTAAAAGTTATTTTCAAAACACACTTTTAGCCTGACGAACGGCCCTCATCTAAACTTGTATTGTAATTTATCGAATATGACTTTAGAGGGGAAAACGCAGTCTTTGTCCTCCAGTTGTTGTGTCTCTGTCCCCATGAAGGTAAATCCATCAGTGTTTTTGCATCTGTTTGCTTTGCAGCACAGAGGAAAATCTGACTGGAAGAACGCGGTGTACAGTGGCTGTGTGACCGGAGGAGCCATAGGCCTTCGCGGTAGGTAACCTCCTCCTTTTCTGCTGGCTTCACCCTAAAATTGGGCTCCGCTTCACGTCATTCCACCATTTCTCCTTTTCTTCTGTCCGTCGCGCAGCTGGTCTCAAAGCCGGAGTCCTCGGATGCGGAGGATTTGCTGCGTTCTCTGCTGCCATCGAATATTACTTGCGATGAGACGAGAGGCTTTACGGACAAGAACTTGTTTTCTATGTGGACTCGCTGCGAGGAAGCCGGGGTACAGAGAGGAACGTCGACGAACGTTGGCTTCAGGGACTCTGCTGGGACCAGAACAGCGCTTGCAGGGGATGTTCCTGCATCTCCAGTCACAGAATGTCATGGGCAGAGAAACTTCTGCACCCGGGTCCTGATACCGAGGCCCAGAAACCAGTTTGGTTACAGGCTCGTTATCTAAATTGACAGAATGTAATCAAGTAGGATTATTTATATAAAGTTGTTTTTTTTCAAGCGGTTCCTTCACTCAGTAATTTTAACAAGCAGAAGTATTCTAGTGTCAAGTTTCCTGACTTGGGGAATTTTCTGAAACATGCTATGCCTCTTTCTTTGTCAGTCTGTGTGTTCAATATGACGGCACTTTGGGTTGTTGCCAGTATCATTGTGCTTCCGATTATGAATTAAAGGAGATAAGAGGATTTATGCTCTTAGGCTTTATGTTGAATACTCTTTCTGACCCAACTCTGCATTTGTCCAGACTTGGTACCGGCACAGGGAATCACTGAGTTCTGACCCCTTATGGCTGCGTTTGACCTCTTGTTACTGCACTGACCTCTCTTTAGTGATTTCTTCTTTCTGGCAGTGATCAGGGTCTGGATTGCTTATCTGTGTTTAATCTCAGTTATTTAATGTTTTATCAAAGACGAGGTCTGTTTTGATCTCTTTTTCTGTATTTACTTTGATAATCTTTGTCTAATATTAACAGTTTATTAATCTACAGAATTAAGAGTGACAAAAAACCCAGAAAATCTACATTAATAATTTTCTCAGACACAAAGTGAGTGCTTCAATATTTCTTTTAATTTTACTTAAAAAAAAAAGAGGGAAAAAGTTCACATGGACATTTAGTCGCAATATTACAGCATATTGAAATTCTTCTCAAAGGAAGTAAAATACAACAGTTTTTGTTTCTTTTTATTCTTATATTAAAAATATCAAATATTACTCATTTAGCAGTGCTTGCATTTTCTTAAGATATGTAGGCTTGATAGCAGAAAGGTTGGCTTTGTATCGATTTCTTCCTTCTCCTTCCCAGAGACGGCCTACCTTTGTGTTACCCGGCCAAATTTCATCGACAAGCTGAACATGCAATGAGGGCGTCTACGCAAAATCATCCTACAGATAACACTGGTGCAGCAACACACTTGGAACAGGCTTGAAATGCAAGAAGAAGCAGAGGAAGAAAATAAAAGTCAACTGTTCCGTTTATGGTGTTATTTCCCCTCTCCCCTGCCGTCAACCCTCATGTGCCCTCGCTTGTCTACAAAGTGATCAGAACTGAACTGGCAGACTTATCTTCTCAGAACGGCTCACCGACCACGCGGTGATACAGAAAAAACTGGCTAAAAAAACAAAAGAAAGAAACATCACTACCTGGATAAACTTAAAAAAAAAAACAGACTCCTTAGAGAATGTCTCTAGTTGCACAAAACTCTACAGGCACAAATATTATATATATATTTTCAAAATAAATAGGGCTAATTTTGGCCAAGACTCAGCAGAGAGGAGCGTCCTCTGTCCCTACGGAGACACAATCCTTGCTGTTTCTTGGAATGGCTTTCCAGCCGCCTCGAAAGTTTGCTTAGTCCCTTTAACACGAACTCACGCTCTCAGTGGAAAACATCCACAGTCCTACTCACACACATACACGCACACACACACACGCACACGCACGAAGCCAGGAAAAACCAGAAAGGAAATAGAAACAAATGAGGAACATTATTATAAAACATGTAAATGCCATTTTTTTTGTTTGTTTGTTTTGTTTTTCTGGAATGCCTCTGAGCAGGAAACATAAACTCAGATATTGTCCTGTCCACTGCACCAGGCTGTGGTCTCTGCCCGGCCCCCAACCCCAGACACCCGTCTGAACATTTCCCGGTGTGCTCCCACAGAGGCCGGTCGCGTTGCTGCCGCAAAACCGTTTCGACTTCCTCTTCAGATGGGAGAAGCGAGGGACGGCAGCAGAGACGAGCGGTCTGCTGGGAGCAGAGCTTAGGCTGCAGCGCTGGGTGGTGGGGTCCGAGGTCTGGATGGAGTCGCTCTGTGTCACCCTCGCGGTCCGGGTGAAGCCCCCGGCGGGGTGGCGGCTTTTTTAGACGTCAGTGGAGAAGTAGAGCGTGTTGCGCTTGAGTTCGGCGAAGGAGATCGGAGGATGCTGCAGGTAGTAGAGCAACACCTGGACCTGGAGAAAGAGAGAGGGAGTGATTGCAGACCTTAACTTGCTGAGGTTCTTAAACTTTTCCATAGTCAACCTGTTGACTGTCAGTGCTGGGGGGTTAATGCAGAGTAATTCTAACAACCTTTGTTAACACCCCTAAATTGCAAGACACGTTTGGGGCCATTTTTTTTAAACTTTGACACTAGTTCTTTCTCTAATGTTGTTTTGAAAAAAAAAGAAAAATAAATTATGTGTTTGACATCATAGACAACCTTAAAGTCCACCCTTCCAGAATCTATAAACAACTCAGAATGTGACATAGGAGACTTGTTCCTGGTTTTGCCGTGACCAGAAACATATTTGTTGTTAATTGAAGCGATGTGAAAAAACTAAAATGAACAGAATTTATAGGATATCTTAAGGCTGGACAATAAATCAATAATATATATGGCGATAGACACATGATCAATATCAATAGATAATACGTCTGGTAGAATTTTCAATAATTTCACTGAACTCTGATCCAAACCACATGGAATTCTGGGGAATGTAGGCAGAGGAAAGACTTTAGTCACTCAACCTCTCATGACAAGCTAGGCTAGGATAGTGGCACCAACTAACTCTCTCTTTGGTTACCTAGCAACAACCTGTTGGGTAGTTTCATGTTTCACCACCATGCCTCATAACTGCTTCAAAATATTTTTAAACAAAACAGCAAAAACTGTGGATAAAACAGGAAAGGCTACACCACCAGTTTGGCAGTATTTCAGGTATTTAAACAATAAACTAATCAATAATTATTGATATCGACCGATATGAAATCCTTGTGATAAGTTTTTCAGCCACATCGTCCAGCCCTTGGACATCCCAACAGAAAGCAGTGTCTTATGTTCCAGTAGAAACACTGTTGGTAGCAGCACCTGTGAACAAACTCTTATTTAAATCTAGACTGTGACTGATATTCTAACATGATTTTGTTTCGATCTAAATCAGAGGCCTCATCATCCAGGCCTCCAGGGGGCAGTGTTCTGCTATCGTTAGAGTCCAGCACACCTGATTCAGATGGATAAATTACTTCCTCAGCATGCAGTCACGCTCTAAAGCAGGGGTGTCCAAAGTCGGTCCTGGAGGGCCGCCATCCTGTGTGTTTTAGTTCTCTCCCTGGTTTAACGCACCTGGATCCAATGATGGCTCATTAGAGGCCTTAGGAGAACATTGACAAGCTGAGAAAGTTGTTACTACAACCAGGGAGAGAACAAAAACATGCAGGATGCCGGCCCTTGAGGACCGACTTTGGACACGCCTGCTCTAAAGAGTCCTGCTAATAACTTATTTTTTTATTCTGGAGTGTTAAAGTAAAAACACATCTAAAAGTTGCAGAATGCCAGCCTTGAGCTCTGGACCATCGTATTTTGCTACGGTTGTTGTGCCGAATGCATAAAACTTAGATCTGTGGAAAAACGTTGAAAACTTTGTATCCTTTCCACTTCACAGCTATGCGCAACTTATCAAGTAAAATCCCAGTAAACTAGACCAGTGTTTCCCAACCCAGGTCCTCAAGGCACACTGTCCTACATGTTTTAGAGGTTTCCCTGCTTTAATGTGCCTGATTCAACTGATTGCAGTTCAACAAACGCCTGTTAATCAGTCATCAATTGAAATCAGCTGGATTGAAGCAAGGAAATACCTAAAGCATGCAGGGCGTTGTGCCTCGAGGACCAGGGTTGGGAAACACTGAACTAGACTAACGGTTGTGGTTGGAACGTCCAATATGTGGGAAAGCTCAAAAGCCATCAGTTCAAGTGGCTGTGAATGATCCCATAAATCTATTTTTGAGAAGTTAACAATTGTTTTAAAAAAAAAAAAAAAGCAATATAATTTATATTTTGGAACCGATTTGAGAAGCATTTCTCTTCCAAGTTTAATACATTGCATAAATATTGGAGTAAAGGTTTTTGAACACAAATTATCCTCAGGACAAACTAGGAGCCAGCAGAGACCTCCTGCATTTCCACGCCGCCCGGTTTATGATGTTTACTTCAGACTTGTTTATCCAGCTTAGAGAAGAACTCTGCTGACATGAAACCCGTCAGTCAGGAGAGATAAATAGATGGTGAAAAAGCTAAATACAGCTGGGAGAAAGGACCCTACTGAGACGGGTCAGTGGGCGATGTGGGAGTCGAGTTAATCTAGAAAACATGTGGAGCGGCAGCAGAGGAAGCGGCTCTTTCTCACTGTCCATCATAAAGATCACCGACGGAAAACCACAGGAGAATCACGGAGTAGCTCCGGCACAAATGTGAGATTTTGCGTCTACCATTACAATAATGCTCAGCACTAAAATCGTGTACCTGTGCCATGACATCATGTGACCAGATGTCGGAGGCGCACGTGATGTGCTGTCCCTTGGCGCTTTCTGACTCAGAGGGCCGGAGCAGGGTGGGTCCGAACACGGTGCCCAGGTTATGGAGGGACATTTTGTTGACGGGCTCCTTCTCAGCCACCCTGCAGGAACAACAAACAGGAAATATTTCATTAAAGGCAGAAAGGAACAGCAGAATGGGGGAAAAAAGAAACTAGACATGCACCGATCCGACATTAATGTCTGTATCGGTCTTGATGTTGAAAAAACAATTATAGATCGGGTATCGGTGACAATGTGCCTGATTTCATTTTATTTATTTTAAAGCCTAATTTCCTGTAGTAGATAGTAGTGAAACATTTATTTAGGGTTAATAAGGGTTATGAACCAAATGCAGATCTAAAGAACCAAAAAAAAGAAGAAAAAAGTGGCTCTTTGCATTGTAAACTTTGATGGTGTGAGTGTTTCTGCGTACCTTTTCAGGTGCTCCAGCAGAGTGAGGAAGGTCATGAGGTTGGGGTCGGGCAGAGAGCGCAGAAGGTGCATCATGCAGTTTTCCTTGGCTGCAGGGTCTGAGAGAGCTGAAGCAGACAGGAAAACACATGTCCAATTACGTCCTGACAGCCCGTTTGTTTTTCTCTTTACTTTAAGCATGATCTCCTGCAGCTGAGCAGGAAGTCCTCCCACCTATGCCCTCCATAAAGGCTGGGTAGAGACGGTCTGTGAGAAGAGGCTCCGGCAGCTCCCTGAAATACAGCTTAAGCGTTCCTGCGATGGCGTTGATGTCCATGTCACTCAGCATCACCAGGATGTCTTTGGTATCTGCGAATCACGAAGACAGACCCGTTAGAGACGGATCACACAGCTTCATCGCGGACTTTCAGCAGAACAGCTGATCTCTCTTTTATGTTCAACTTTTGTCGCTGTCGCGTCTCGTGTGTTGGGTTTCACCCAGAGCGGCGATGACTTTTGCGAGTTGCTGTCATTTGTTCCTATGTCGACTCCCCATGATAGACGCAAAAAAGCTAGTAAGGCTATGTTAGCAGAGCTAGCATTAGCCTTAATTGCCTCGATTCGCACAATTTGCACAACTCAAACTTTTGCTTGCCATAAAAGTTCCAAGAAAAAAAAAAAAAAACTCCGTATACGTTGAATATATGAGATTACATACTCCTGTCATGACCAAATTTAAGACATGTGAATAACATTTAAGGAAAACTTACATTTTGTTTCATCAATTTAGGACATTTTTAGCATTGTGGTGCTGGCTGTTTGTTGCTCGGTAAGATGCATTGCTGTAATTAAAACTCTACACTGCCTAAGATACATAGTCCGTCTACTGCAAACTGTTTGTGTGTATCATAATACACACAATATTATGATATTGTGTATCATAATAAACAGGTGGTGAGGCTTGGTTTGCATCATTTGTCCAAAAACAGGAAATGAACATACTTATAGAGTTTGAGCATAAACTTGGACCATATGGAGAAAAGGGGTCTATTTCTAGAGTCAACGCTCAGTTTTACAGTGAGGTCAGTGAGATGGATTTAGACACTGTGGGTTTCAGACCTAGTGGTACAGAGCTAGGAAACAAAGTGGAGGCCTTGCTTGTGTCGAATGCTAATCCCCCTCTTCTCCACTTCCTCAATGCACTGACGGACGATGTAAGGCACCTTGGAGCGCTCGCGCCTGCGGACGATCACTGCGGTTAGTTCTCAGTTGGCGAGCAGGTTAGAAACCAGACAACCGACTTAGGCAGCCACAGTGCTTACTTTGTGACCACGTTGATCTTGACTCCAAACACCCCGCTCTGCTTTTTGGATGGCGTTCTCTTCAAGCTGAGGTCCCGACTTGTAAACTTCATGGAAAATTCCACCTTAATCTGCAGATCCAGATATACTGTAAAATGACTCCTTCAGACACACAAACGGAACTGTACAAACATCTCAGAGCTGCTCTGTTTCTTGTTATTACGGCAGCCATACAGATAGTCAGATCTGTTTGGAAGTAAAATGCTCTGTTTGGCTTCAACGCACACTACACGATCTTAGAGTTGTCGGCCCATTTTCAAAACCTGAGAGACCACACATGAGCTGACAGAAATCTTAGGTATAACGGTTCGATCGGGTTCGGTCCTGCCGTGTGGTGTCCAACAATGGGCACCAAATAATGGCTACAAGTCCCGTGAACTAATTTTAAAACCAGCATTAATCAATGCTTTACTACAATCTACCTGCAATGCATGTGGCTAGTGTCAGGGTTAGTGTCAGTCCTGACTGAATGAAAATCATTAGAACCTATTTATGTCACGTTAACAAAGAACAGCTGAAAAGTTACTGGGTTTATCAGCAATGCTTTACTACAATCTACCTGCAATGCATGTGGCTAGTGTCAGGGTTAGTGTCAGTCCTGACTGAATGAAAATCATTAGAACCTATTTATGTCACGTTAACAAAGAACAGCTGAAAAGTTACTGGGTTTATCAGCAATTTCGCTCCAACTCCTCCTCCTTGTCATTTCTATATTCTTTGCATGTTGAATAAACATTAATGTTGTTTCCACGTATCATCTCCGATGTCCTCTGGACTTCGGGTTGCGCAGTATCAGCTGTTTGGGATTCCCCTCCGTAATTTCCCCTCCTAAAGGAGAATCCACGCTTTCTGATTGGCTACCTGTCACATTCAACAGGCTGCTTTAAGCTCACAGTCGGGGAAAATCCCTGATTTAGATCGGAGCGGCCACGATGATCTACCGCAGGGATGCTTAAACTTTTGAGACCAAGATCTACTTTTTCTCTCACCAGCCGGCTGAGATCTACCTCTCATGACACGAAGATATAAAAATTGTAAATTAAACTCTATTGACTTATTTTATATGCAAATATACATCAGTTATAGCAGAAATAATAAAGTGATAGAAAACCTAATGCAGTATATTTCTTCCTCAGTGAGATTCTCCTACCGTTTTACTCTCTCTCTGTCGTTAAGCACGCCCGTTGGCGTGGCAACCGCCTGCGCCCCGCAAGCGGAGCAGCGACGTTAAAAACATAACATTCAGTCCGTTACGATGTCAAGTTTCCAGGTTTGATATTTATTTCTGGATTATTAATAAGCGCTCACCTGAACACAGCGACGGTTGATTAGCTAATTTAAACTCCTGCTCTGCTAGTCAGTCTGTCTTTGAGTCGCCTGTTTTTTTGTTAATGGAACTGAAACGCACTGAATTGCGCAACACCTTGTTGAAAAAATAATTACTGAGAATATAAATTTTAACAGGTTTTGTTGATTTAAAAAAATATATATTATTCTTTAATGAAGCTACAAACGTTTAGGATCTTAGTGAATATTTTGATAAGTTCTGGTCTCATCGTCCTGGCGGCTTTCAGTTTGTCACCAACTGCCGAGATCAACTGAAAACCTTCCCGTGATCGACGTGTTGATCAGCCCTGATCTACCGTAACACACCAAACACTACAGGAGGATCAGTTACAAAATCGTAAGCGACAATCTTAGAACGGCCGGTGTTCTAAGATTGTAGTAAGGGGAAAAATAGGGGCAAAAAACCGTGTAGTGTGAACAATTGCATCAGGTAGTCGATGTGCCCATTTTCTCTATTTAAATCTAATTATTACTGATGGGCAGCATAGTATACAGACTTCATAATCTGCACTCTTGGTTGAATGCAGTATTTATTTTCACTTTGGCTTAATGTTGTTTAGTTTTTATTCCAGTACATTTTTTGTTAATGGAGTCTGAGAATCCATTTTATTTTTGTTTGTGGTTGTTTTGTTTATTTTGTTTATCAGTTCCAGTGTTTAGTGTTCTTTTGAAAATAAAGTGTATCTTTGGCAGGAAATCGCATGAATTATCACGTCATTTCTATTAAATCAGTGTAGAAAGGTCTTCAAACAATATTATCGTTTATCGCAATAATTTTTGAGACAATTAATCGTTCAGCAAAATTTGTTATCGTGACAGGCCTGTGTGTATATAATTATTAAGATTAAGATTTTGAAATCTGCAGAGATGAGATTTCTAAATCAACATAAAAGAGTTTAAACTTAAAGCTACACCCTCTGTTGTAAATTTGACTATTTAAATAGCAACTGGGGGAAAAAAGCATATACAGTGCTGGACATGTTTACTTATGGAAGCGTTAAACTGCCAGAGCTAAGAAATAAATTCTGGAGTTGTATCTTGTTATAACGAGATACAAAAGTTGACAAAAACATTAAGATTTCTCTTTTGAAAGAGATATAGACACAAGCCCCACCAGTGCAGTGAAATTCACTAAATTATCTGAAGCATCCTGTAGACTTCCAACATCCTGCAGGCGAGATTCCCCTCACCTGTTCAAGAATACAGCCAGTTCCAGGTCCAATTACCCTGGAAACAACATGTCCTGGGACTCTATCATTCTATAGAAAGCAGGAGAAAACACGTCAGCCATAAAATGACCGTCAAAACCCAAAGTACTCTCACTAACACTGAAACCAGCCGTCGACAGTCACTTCTGCGTCGGTGTTACCCCGGCCAAGCCAACACCGGTCCCGTGTTACTTACTCCTTCTTAAATGTCCGACACAAGACAGCGGAAACGTTAAAATATTTAGATTTTACCTGAGTGAACTGGAGAAGAATAAAGGAAAGCGGTAAGATGAGAAAAAGATAGAAACATGCAGTTTCTTCTCCTCACCTGTTCGCTAATGCGGCGGAGCTGCTGCTTTCTGTGATGCTGCTACTGCCGCCGCCTCGCTCACGCGAGTCGTTGAAGTGACACGCGCTGACTGAGCCGGTGGTAAAAAACACATTTATTGTCATTACAGCATCATCCAAAATACCAGTTACCTACCAAACTGTGGATTTACTTGTGTTTGATATAGTTTCTACAATTTTAATGGGAGAAGAGCACAGTAGGATTGCCATCCTTTTCCCGTATACGGGACGCGATTTGCTCCGTATTTCTGTATGTCCGACAGTAACGCCTATCACACACATATAAACATTTAGTGTAACAATAATTACAAAACTCAAACACAAGATTTGTTAAGGTCAGCTAAATTTTGGCGGGAGCTAGTAAGGACCCCAGAACGCTTCGGACCAATGATGATGTCACGGTTGCCTAGAGACGGACACTAAGCCCCTTTTGCACTGCACCGCTGGACCCGGGTCGACCCGGGTCCATTTAATAATGGCGTATTAAGTTTTGTTGTGCTGCTTTGGACCAAAAAAGGTCTGAGTTAACTCCCGCTCTCCGGGTAAACTCAACCGACGCTCGCCACAGTTGTTCTTATCTTCCCAAACTTCAGCAGTTTTCTAGTTGTTCTGCTGAGATAGTGTCATCAACTTGTGACATCACGCATAGTGATGTCACAAAGAGCTAGTCACAAATTGAACTCTGCACACTTGAATTCTGCAGTCATAAGCATTGCGGAAGAGAGAGAGAGAGCAAGAAGAAGGATTGTGTCCCAACAAGAGATTGAAAAGGAAAGTTTTTCAAGATTAAAAGGAATTTCTCACAAACAAATAAAGGAAAACATGGGGCAGATTTTGAATTTATTCAGACAGAAAGGATCAAAAGTGAGTCAGCGCAATAAGGATTCATCTTCTGATTCTGGGAATGAAGAAATACAGCAGATCTTGGCAAGAGAGACAGAGAAGCTAAATGGCATCTTGGAAGAAGTTAACATGATGTCCATTGAGAGACAGTCACTCATCAAAGCAAACGAGGAGCTGAAGAACGATAACATGGCATTGAAGCAGGAAAACACTGCACTGGGGCAACAAAACACCGTCTTGGAAGAGGAAAAAAGCATCCTGGAGCAGAAAAACACTGCCCTGGAGAAGGAAAGAAATACGCTACATCAGGAAAACATCACATTAAAACAGGTAAATACCATCTTGGAGGAGGAAAACACCTTCTTCAAGCAGAATAATACGGTCCTGGAAAAAGAAAAGACTGCCATGGAGCAGAAATACACCACTCAAATCAACACCTTGGAGCAGAGAATTTCCACGTTAGAACAGGAAAACACATCTCAGAGGGAGAGAATTTCCACGTTAGACCAGGAAAACACCTCTCAGAGGGAGAGATTGTCTCATATATTGCGGGTAAGTACCTACCTGGAGCAAAGACGAAGGCGTTTGGAAGGGCAAAACTTTGTTTTTGAGCTTGATAACAGACACCTGCATCAGAGCCTCAATTTAAGAAGAAGGCAACATGAGCAGGAAAAAACCTCCCTGATGCTAAATATCACTGCTCTGGAGGTGAAATGCACTGCCCTGGAGCAGAAGAACGCTGCCCTGGAGGAAGAAAAGGCTGCTATGGAGAAGGAGAAGATTGCTCTGGAGGAAGAAAAGAACGCTCTGGAGAAGGAGAAGATCGCTCTGGAAGAGAAAAACACCACCCTGGAGCAAAAAAGTACCGCCCTGGAGAAGAGAATAAACTACTTGGAGCATAAAAACAAGACCTTGGAGCTGATAAATGCCACCATGGAGCAAGTGAAGAGCTCTCTGGAGAAGGAGAACACCACCTTGGAGCAGGAAAACAATAACCTGCAGCTTGAATTGGAACAGCTGAGGGACAGAATAGAACAGGTGTTTTCAGACCAGCCACAGAATCGGCCGACTTTATTCAGAAGAGTGATCAGAGGCTTTTCCAATATGCTTCTGAAAATGTACCAAACAGGAACTCTCAGGTACTGGATCGAAAGATGGTACTTCTAAACTAAGAAGTGTCATGAGGGCTCCAAGCTTCATGCTTGATTATCGGTGGTCTCCATGCTGACTTCCAGGGCTTCGTAGCGAGTCATGTTGGTCTCCTGGCAGACCTCCAGGGCTTTGTATTGAGTCCTGTTGGTCTCCCGGGCTGACCTCCAGGGCTTTGTAGAGAGTCGTGTCAGTCTCCCGGGCTGACCTCCAGGGCTTCGTAGCAAGTCCCATTGGTCTCCGGGACATGATGTCCATTGAGAGACAGTCACTCATCAAAGCAAACGAGGAGCTGAAGAACGATAACACGGCATTGAAGCAGGAAAACACTGCACTGGGGCAACAAAACACCGCCTTGGAAGAGGAAAAAAGCATCCTGGAGCAGAAGAACACTGCCCTGGAGAAGGAAAGAAATACGCTACATCAGGAAAACATCACATTAAAACAGGTAAATACCATCTTGGAGGAGGAAAACACCTTCTTCAAGCAGAATAATACGGTCCTGGAAAAAGAAAAGACTGCCATGGAGCAGAAATACACCACTCAAATCAACACCTTGGAGCAGAGAATTTCCACATTAGAACAGGAAAACACTGATCAGAGGGAGAGAATTTCCACGTTAGACCAGGAAAACACCTCTCAGAGGGAGAGATTGTCTCATATATTGCGGGTAAGTACCTACCTGGAGCAAAGACGAAGGCGTTTGGAAGGGCAAAACTTTGTTTTTGAGCTTGATAACAGACACCTGCATCAGAGCCTCAATTTAAGAAGAAGGCAACATGAGCAGGAAAAAACCTCCCTGATGCTAAATATCACTGCTCTGGAGGTGAAATGCACTGCCCTGGAGCAGAAGAACGCTGCCCTGGAGGAAGAAAAGGCTGCTATGGAGAAGGAGAAGATTGCTCTGGAGGAAGAAAAGAACGCTCTGGAGAAGGAGAAGATCGCTCTGGAAGAGAAAAACACCACCCTGGAGCAAAAAAGTACCGCCCTGGAGAAGAGAATAAACTACTTGGAGCATAAAAACAAGACCTTGGAGCTGATAAATGCCACCATGGAGCAAGTGAAGAGCTCTCTGGAGAAGGAGAACACCACCTTGGAGCAGGAAAACAATAACCTGCAGCTTGAATTGGAACAGCTGAGGGACAGAATAGAACAGGTGTTTTCAGACCAGCCACAGAATCGGCCGACTTTATTCAGAAGAGTGATCAGAGGCTTTTCCAATATGCTTCTGAAAATGTACCAAACAGGAACTCTCAGGTACTGGATCGAAAGATGGTACTTCTAAACTAAGAAGTGTCATGAGGGCTCCAAGCTTCATGTTTGATTATCGGTGGTCTCCATGCTGACTTCCAGGGCTTCGTAGCAAGTCCCGTTGGTCTCCTGGCAGACCTCCAGGGCTTTGTATTGAGTCCTGTTGGTCTCCCGGGCTGACCTCCAGGGCTTTGTAGAGAGTCGTGTCAGTCTCCCGGGCTGACCTCCAGGGCTTCGTAGCAAGTCCCATTGGTCTCCGGGACCTTAGGGCAGCATGCAAGAGGGCAAAACCTCTAAAGGAAGATAACTTAGGTCATGTGACTCAAATAAATACAACAAGGATGGTTTTGGGTCAAGAACAAAAGTTGAGATGACATCAACTTTTGTTCACTAAGATTGATCAACAAAGGGAAATTAAAAGCTGGGAAACAGTCGCTTTAAATGTTTGATAAAGCAAATAAATCGATTAGACAGTTGCTTTTTTCAGTGACTGTGGGAATTTGATAAATAACACACTATGTGTTAACTAGGGTGACCATATTTTACTTTGGGAAAACCCGGACAACCTGCAGCGGGGGTGGGGTGTTGGGGGAACACCTTACAGCGGGGGGCGGAGTGCTGCCCGCACTGACGCGGCTCAGGGATTACGTGACACGCAGCGCCGTGCGCAGTGCCCTACAATGCACTGTAAGCTATGTAATGTGTTTGAGGCAGTTGACCAAAATTCCGGACAATTTTTAAATTTCCCCCGGACATCTTTTTAGGTCTGAAAAGTAGGACATGTCCGTGAACCAGCAGCTGGTCCTAGTGGTGTATTCAATTCAGTTCAATTCAAAAATACTTTATTGATCCCAAGGGGAAATTAACTTATTACTGCATAAGTCTGTTGTCAGCGGTGAATATAATGCCGCTGTCATTGTCTCTGATATCATGCCGCTATCAAAAATGCTCTGCTATGTGTTTTAAAGACAGTCTCTTCCCACACCGCTTCGTCGGCCCCTTTTGCAAGATGATTCATCGGCTGACTGTGAATGAGTACACACACTTGGCGGTTATGTCGAATGTGCTGATGGGAATTTAGGAGACAGTGACGACTTTAAAAATATATGTACTGAGAGAGACATTATGTTTTAAGTTGCTTTTTCTTCATGTGACAATAGATAGATATTTTTCTACAAGAAAACAAACATTTTACCCACCAAAACTTAACTTGCGCTTAGAAAATAATTCGGCGAATCTGCAGCCCATCAGCTCACAGCTAAACTTACATAGAGCAGTGTCATTGAGAAACATGGCCGCGTCCACGGGGGCTGCAGATGCTGCTGCTGCCTCACACTCTACAGCTCCAGCTTCCTCGGTTCCGAGCATGGGCAGTCCAGCGATCCAGTACAGTATGGTTCTGGAGCACCTGGTAGGGGAGAAGCGGCCCATTAAAGACCTGAGCCCCGGAGTTATGGGGGGTCTGCCGGTGCCTCCGAAAAGCGACGAGCAGAAGATGATAGAGAGGGGAATGGAGAGCTGCGCCTTCAAGTCGGTCCTGGCCTGTGTAGGAGGTAAACAACCGCACACTTGGGGGTAATTAGGTCACGTGTTAATAGAAAAATGGTTTATGGTTGTCACGTCTCTTTAAAATGGAAGAAAATCAACGTGGCATAGATTCGTATTAAGGAAAATAAAATCCAGAGCAACCGACTTTTAGAAGTCACTTACTTTTGTGAATAAAGTCTGTCATTTGTGTGTCATTTAATCTAAGAAAAACGTAATTGTTAGTGAAAACCTCTGATGTTCTTTGGGGAGCATTAGTAAACAAAACAGCATCATGAAGACGAATACAGGTCAGGGGTCAAGTTGAGAAGTTTAAAAATAGATATAGGAATAATGGATCACATGAACCTAAAAGGTTTATTCCATTTATGGAAATAAACTTTCAGAACTCATTCAGGGGTAACTGGAGGAGTTATCACAGCTTTAGCTGCTTTGCAAAGAAGAACCCAGCCAAAAAAAACAAAACGTGCATCATGTTCCTTCACAGATTTTCATTACTTTGGTTTGGCCTGTCCGATCAAATGCCAATACAAAACAACAACAAAGCTTTTGGTTGTAACGTGACAAATTGTGAGGCAGGTTTAAATTTGATTAACACTGATGAGAGTGTGTTCTTCACCGTCAGTGGCAGTGCTTGTAGCGAGTCCTATTTGTATCTGATAATGGAGCGTTTATCTTTCCACAGGGTTTGTCCTCGGAGGAGCTTTTGGTGTGTTCACAGCTGGTATCGACACCAATGTCGGCTTCGACCCCAAAGACCCGCTGAGGACCCCGACGGCCCGAGAAGTCCTTAAAGACATGGGCCAGAGGGGCATGTCGTACGCCAAGAACTTTGCTATTGTGGGCGCCATGTTTTCCTGCACTGAGTGCATCATTGAATCAGTGAGTGACATCATTTCCTGTTTTGTCCGATAAACATATAAACATATCACATGTTACAAACGTTTTGAATGATAAGTAGTTGGAAGGAAAAATATCTTTATAGTCTACCGCTTCTCTGAAAAGTTAATTGAATATACCATAAGCAGCTAAGCATCAATTAACCATCCATGTAGAAGATACATCTTTAAATGTAAAACTAACAATGTATATAAGAAAGATATATTATCTTTGTAATGATGCAGCACTCTACTGACACGGATGGATGTTTGAAAGCCTTTATTTCTGTTAATTATGATGATTTTCCACTTGCAGGTGATTAAAAGATGACATTTAAAATTAGAATATTACACCAGACCAATAAAAAAATTCAGTAAAAATATGAAAATGTGAGATTAATGAAAAGCATGTTTAATACCTGCTTAAAAGTTATTTTCAAAACACACTTTTAGCCTGACGAACGGCCCTCATCTAAACTTGTATTGTAATTTATCGAATATGACTTTAGAGGGGAAAACGCAGTCTTTGTCCTCCAGTTGTTGTGTCTCTGTCCCCATGAAGGTAAATCCATCAGTGTTTTTGCATCTGTTTGCTTTGCAGCACAGAGGAAAATCTGACTGGAAGAACGCGGTGTACAGTGGCTGTGTGACCGGAGGAGCCATAGGCCTTCGCGGTAGGTAACCTCCTCCTTTTCTGCTGGCTTCACCCTAAAATTGGGCTCCGCTTCACGTCATTCCACCATTTCTCCTTTTCTTCTGTCCGTCGCGCAGCTGGTCTCAAAGCCGGAGTCCTCGGATGCGGAGGATTTGCTGCGTTCTCTGCTGCCATCGAATATTACTTGCGATGAGACGAGAGGCTTTACGGACAAGAACTTGTTTTCTATGTGGACTCGCTGCGAGGAAGCCGGGGTACAGAGAGGAACGTCGACGAACGTTGGCTTCAGGGACTCTGCTGGGACCAGAACAGCGCTTGCAGGGGATGTTCCTGCATCTCCAGTCACAGAATGTCATGGGCAGAGAAACTTCTGCACCCGGGTCCTGATACCGAGGCCCAGAAACCAGTTTGGTTACAGGCTCGTTATCTAAATTGACAGAATGTAATCAAGTAGGATTATTTATATAAAGTTGTTTTTTTTCAAGCGGTTCCTTCACTCAGTAATTTTAACAAGCAGAAGTATTCTAGTGTCAAGTTTCCTGACTTGGGGAATTTTCTGAAACATGCTATGCCTCTTTCTTTGTCAGTCTGTGTGTTCAATATGACGGCACTTTGGGTTGTTGCCAGTATCATTGTGCTTCCGATTATGAATTAAAGGAGATAAGAGGATTTATGCTCTTAGGCTTTATGTTGAATACTCTTTCTGACCCAACTCTGCATTTGTCCAGACTTGGTACCGGCACAGGGAATCACTGAGTTCTGACCCCTTATGGCTGCGTTTGACCTCTTGTTACTGCACTGACCTCTCTTTAGTGATTTCTTCTTTCTGGCAGTGATCAGGGTCTGGATTGCTTATCTGTGTTTAATCTCAGTTATTTAATGTTTTATCAAAGACGAGGTCTGTTTTGATCTCTTTTTCTGTATTTACTTTGATAATCTTTGTCTAATATTAACAGTTTATTAATCTACAGAATTAAGAGTGACAAAAAACCCAGAAAATCTACATTAATAATTTTCTCAGACACAAAGTGAGTGCTTCAATATTTCTTTTAATTTTACTTAAAAAAAAAAGAGGGAAAAAGTTCACATGGACATTTAGTCGCAATATTACAGCATATTGAAATTCTTCTCAAAGGAAGTAAAATACAACAGTTTTTGTTTCTTTTTATTCTTATATTAAAAATATCAAATATTACTCATTTAGCAGTGCTTGCATTTTCTTAAGATATGTAGGCTTGATAGCAGAAAGGTTGGCTTTGTATCGATTTCTTCCTTCTCCTTCCCAGAGACGGCCTACCTTTGTGTTACCCGGCCAAATTTCATCGACAAGCTGAACATGCAATGAGGGCGTCTACGCAAAATCATCCTACAGATAACACTGGTGCAGCAACACACTTGGAACAGGCTTGAAATGCAAGAAGAAGCAGAGGAAGAAAATAAAAGTCAACTGTTCCGTTTATGGTGTTATTTCCCCTCTCCCCTGCCGTCAACCCTCATGTGCCCTCGCTTGTCTACAAAGTGATCAGAACTGAACTGGCAGACTTATCTTCTCAGAACGGCTCACCGACCACGCGGTGATACAGAAAAAACTGGCTAAAAAAACAAAAGAAAGAAACATCACTACCTGGATAAACTTAAAAAAAAAAACAGACTCCTTAGAGAATGTCTCTAGTTGCACAAAACTCTACAGGCACAAATATTATATATATATTTTCAAAATAAATAGGGCTAATTTTGGCCAAGACTCAGCAGAGAGGAGCGTCCTCTGTCCCTACGGAGACACAATCCTTGCTGTTTCTTGGAATGGCTTTCCAGCCGCCTCGAAAGTTTGCTTAGTCCCTTTAACACGAACTCACGCTCTCAGTGGAAAACATCCACAGTCCTACTCACACACATACACGCACACACACACACGCACACGCACGAAGCCAGGAAAAACCAGAAAGGAAATAGAAACAAATGAGGAACATTATTATAAAACATGTAAATGCCATTTTTTTTTGTTTGTTTGTTTTGTTTTTCTGGAATGCCTCTGAGCAGGAAACATAAACTCAGATATTGTCCTGTCCACTGCACCAGGCTGTGGTCTCTGCCCGGCCCCCAACCCCAGACACCCGTCTGAACATTTCCCGGTGTGCTCCCACAGAGGCCGGTCGCGTTGCTGCCGCAAAACCGTTTCGACTTCCTCTTCAGATGGGAGAAGCGAGGGACGGCAGCAGAGACGAGCGGTCTGCTGGGAGCAGAGCTTAGGCTGCAGCGCTGGGTGGTGGGGTCCGAGGTCTGGATGGAGTCGCTCTGTGTCACCCTCGCGGTCCGGGTGAAGCCCCCGGCGGGGTGGCGGCTTTTTTAGACGTCAGTGGAGAAGTAGAGCGTGTTGCGCTTGAGTTCGGCGAAGGAGATCGGAGGATGCTGCAGGTAGTAGAGCAACACCTGGACCTGGAGAAAGAGAGAGGGAGTGATTGCAGACCTTAACTTGCTGAGGTTCTTAAACTTTTCCATAGTCAACCTGTTGACTGTCAGTGCTGGGGGGTTAATGCAGAGTAATTCTAACAACCTTTGTTAACACCCCTAAATTGCAAGACACGTTTGGGGCCATTTTTTTTAAACTTTGACACTAGTTCTTTCTCTAATGTTGTTTTGAAAAAAAAAGAAAAATAAATTATGTGTTTGACATCATAGACAACCTTAAAGTCCACCCTTCCAGAATCTATAAACAACTCAGAATGTGACATAGGAGACTTGTTCCTGGTTTTGCCGTGACCAGAAACATATTTGTTGTTAATTGAAGCGATGTGAAAAAACTAAAATGAACAGAATTTATAGGATATCTTAAGGCTGGACAATAAATCAATAATATATATGGCGATAGACACATGATCAATATCAATAGATAATACGTCTGGTAGAATTTTCAATAATTTCACTGAACTCTGATCCAAACCACATGGAATTCTGGGGAATGTAGGCAGAGGAAAGACTTTAGTCACTCAACCTCTCATGACAAGCTAGGCTAGGATAGTGGCACCAACTAACTCTCTCTTTGGTTACCTAGCAACAACCTGTTGGGTAGTTTCATGTTTCACCACCATGCCTCATAACTGCTTCAAAATATTTTTAAACAAAACAGCAAAAACTGTGGATAAAACAGGAAAGGCTACACCACCAGTTTGGCAGTATTTCAGGTATTTAAACAATAAACTAATCAATAATTATTGATATCGACCGATATGAAATCCTTGTGATAAGTTTTTCAGCCACATCGTCCAGCCCTTGGACATCCCAACAGAAAGCAGTGTCTTATGTTCCAGTAGAAACACTGTTGGTAGCAGCACCTGTGAACAAACTCTTATTTAAATCTAGACTGTGACTGATATTCTAACATGATTTTGTTTCGATCTAAATCAGAGGCCTCATCATCCAGGCCTCCAGGGGGCAGTGTTCTGCTATCGTTAGAGTCCAGCACACCTGATTCAGATGGATAAATTACTTCCTCAGCATGCAGTCACGCTCTAAAGCAGGGGTGTCCAAAGTCGGTCCTGGAGGGCCGCCATCCTGTGTGTTTTAGTTCTCTCCCTGGTTTAACGCACCTGGATCCAATGATGGCTCATTAGAGGCCTTAGGAGAACATTGACAAGCTGAGAAAGTTGTTACTACAACCAGGGAGAGAACAAAAACATGCAGGATGCCGGCCCTTGAGGACCGACTTTGGACACGCCTGCTCTAAAGAGTCCTGCTAATAACTTATTTTTTTATTCTGGAGTGTTAAAGTAAAAACACATCTAAAAGTTGCAGAATGCCAGCCTTGAGCTCTGGACCATCGTATTTTGCTACGGTTGTTGTGCCGAATGCATAAAACTTAGATCTGTGGAAAAACGTTGAAAACTTTGTATCCTTTCCACTTCACAGCTATGCGCAACTTATCAAGTAAAATCCCAGTAAACTAGACCAGTGTTTCCCAACCCAGGTCCTCAAGGCACACTGTCCTACATGTTTTAGAGGTTTCCCTGCTTTAATGTGCCTGATTCAACTGATTGCAGTTCAACAAACGCCTGTTAATCAGTCATCAATTGAAATCAGCTGGATTGAAGCAAGGAAATACCTAAAGCATGCAGGGCGTTGTGCCTCGAGGACCAGGGTTGGGAAACACTGAACTAGACTAACGGTTGTGGTTGGAACGTCCAATATGTGGGAAAGCTCAAAAGCCATCAGTTCAAGTGGCTGTGAATGATCCCATAAATCTATTTTTGAGAAGTTAACAATTGTTTTAAAAAAAAAAAAAAAGCAATATAATTTATATTTTGGAACCGATTTGAGAAGCATTTCTCTTCCAAGTTTAATACATTGCATAAATATTGGAGTAAAGGTTTTTGAACACAAATTATCCTCAGGACAAACTAGGAGCCAGCAGAGACCTCCTGCATTTCCACGCCGCCCGGTTTATGATGTTTACTTCAGACTTGTTTATCCAGCTTAGAGAAGAACTCTGCTGACATGAAACCCGTCAGTCAGGAGAGATAAATAGATGGTGAAAAAGCTAAATACAGCTGGGAGAAAGGACCCTACTGAGACGGGTCAGTGGGCGATGTGGGAGTCGAGTTAATCTAGAAAACATGTGGAGCGGCAGCAGAGGAAGCGGCTCTTTCTCACTGTCCATCATAAAGATCACCGACGGAAAACCACAGGAGAATCACGGAGTAGCTCCGGCACAAATGTGAGATTTTGCGTCTACCATTACAATAATGCTCAGCACTAAAATCGTGTACCTGTGCCATGACATCATGTGACCAGATGTCGGAGGCGCACGTGATGTGCTGTCCCTTGGCGCTTTCTGACTCAGAGGGCCGGAGCAGGGTGGGTCCGAACACGGTGCCCAGGTTATGGAGGGACATTTTGTTGACGGGCTCCTTCTCAGCCACCCTGCAGGAACAACAAACAGGAAATATTTCATTAAAGGCAGAAAGGAACAGCAGAATGGGGGAAAAAAGAAACTAGACATGCACCGATCCGACATTAATGTCTGTATCGGTCTTGATGTTGAAAAAACAATTATAGATCGGGTATCGGTGACAATGTGCCTGATTTCATTTTATTTATTTTAAAGCCTAATTTCCTGTAGTAGATAGTAGTGAAACATTTATTTAGGGTTAATAAGGGTTATGAACCAAATGCAGATCTAAAGAACCAAAAAAAAGAAGAAAAAAGTGGCTCTTTGCATTGTAAACTTTGATGGTGTGAGTGTTTCTGCGTACCTTTTCAGGTGCTCCAGCAGAGTGAGGAAGGTCATGAGGTTGGGGTCGGGCAGAGAGCGCAGAAGGTGCATCATGCAGTTTTCCTTGGCTGCAGGGTCTGAGAGAGCTGAAGCAGACAGGAAAACACATGTCCAATTACGTCCTGACAGCCCGTTTGTTTTTCTCTTTACTTTAAGCATGATCTCCTGCAGCTGAGCAGGAAGTCCTCCCACCTATGCCCTCCATAAAGGCTGGGTAGAGACGGTCTGTGAGAAGAGGCTCCGGCAGCTCCCTGAAATACAGCTTAAGCGTTCCTGCGATGGCGTTGATGTCCATGTCACTCAGCATCACCAGGATGTCTTTGGTATCTGCGAATCACGAAGACAGACCCGTTAGAGACGGATCACACAGCTTCATCGCGGACTTTCAGCAGAACAGCTGATCTCTCTTTTATGTTCAACTTTTGTCGCTGTCGCGTCTCGTGTGTTGGGTTTCACCCAGAGCGGCGATGACTTTTGCGAGTTGCTGTCATTTGTTCCTATGTCGACTCCCCATGATAGACGCAAAAAAGCTAGTAAGGCTATGTTAGCAGAGCTAGCATTAGCCTTAATTGCCTCGATTCGCACAATTTGCACAACTCAAACTTTTGCTTGCCATAAAAGTTCCAAGAAAAAAAAAAAAAAACTCCGTATACGTTGAATATATGAGATTACATACTCCTGTCATGACCAAATTTAAGACATGTGAATAACATTTAAGGAAAACTTACATTTTGTTTCATCAATTTAGGACATTTTTAGCATTGTGGTGCT
Source organism: Xiphophorus couchianus (assembly GCF_001444195.1). Lineage (NCBI taxonomy): Eukaryota > Metazoa > Chordata > Actinopteri > Cyprinodontiformes > Poeciliidae > Xiphophorus > Xiphophorus couchianus. The sequence continues at coordinate 23,704,554 of NC_040238.1, forward strand.
GGCTGTTTGTTGCTCGGTAAGATGCATTGCTGTAATTAAAACTCTACACTGCCTAAGATACATAGTCCGTCTACTGCAAACTGTTTGTGTGTATCATAATACACACAATATTATGATATTGTGTATCATAATAAACAGGTGGTGAGGCTTGGTTTGCATCATTTGTCCAAAAACAGGAAATGAACATACTTATAGAGTTTGAGCATAAACTTGGACCATATGGAGAAAAGGGGTCTATTTCTAGAGTCAACGCTCAGTTTTACAGTGAGGTCAGTGAGATGGATTTAGACACTGTGGGTTTCAGACCTAGTGGTACAGAGCTAGGAAACAAAGTGGAGGCCTTGCTTGTGTCGAATGCTAATCCCCCTCTTCTCCACTTCCTCAATGCACTGACGGACGATGTAAGGCACCTTGGAGCGCTCGCGCCTGCGGACGATCACTGCGGTTAGTTCTCAGTTGGCGAGCAGGTTAGAAACCAGACAACCGACTTAGGCAGCCACAGTGCTTACTTTGTGACCACGTTGATCTTGACTCCAAACACCCCGCTCTGCTTTTTGGATGGCGTTCTCTTCAAGCTGAGGTCCCGACTTGTAAACTTCATGGAAAATTCCACCTTAATCTGCAGATCCAGATATACTGTAAAATGACTCCTTCAGACACACAAACGGAACTGTACAAACATCTCAGAGCTGCTCTGTTTCTTGTTATTACGGCAGCCATACAGATAGTCAGATCTGTTTGGAAGTAAAATGCTCTGTTTGGCTTCAACGCACACTACACGATCTTAGAGTTGTCGGCCCATTTTCAAAACCTGAGAGACCACACATGAGCTGACAGAAATCTTAGGTATAACGGTTCGATCGGGTTCGGTCCTGCCGTGTGGTGTCCAACAATGGGCACCAAATAATGGCTACAAGTCCCGTGAACTAATTTTAAAACCAGCATTAATCAATGCTTTACTACAATCTACCTGCAATGCATGTGGCTAGTGTCAGGGTTAGTGTCAGTCCTGACTGAATGAAAATCATTAGAACCTATTTATGTCACGTTAACAAAGAACAGCTGAAAAGTTACTGGGTTTATCAGCAATTTCGCTCCAACTCCTCCTCCTTGTCATTTCTATATTCTTTGCATGTTGAATAAACATTAATGTTGTTTCCACGTATCATCTCCGATGTCCTCTGGACTTCGGGTTGCGCAGTATCAGCTGTTTGGGATTCCCCTCCGTAATTTCCCCTCCTAAAGGAGAATCCACGCTTTCTGATTGGCTACCTGTCACATTCAACAGGCTGCTTTAAGCTCACAGTCGGGGAAAATCCCTGATTTAGATCGGAGCGGCCACGATGATCTACCGCAGGGATGCTTAAACTTTTGAGACCAAGATCTACTTTTTCTCTCACCAGCCGGCTGAGATCTACCTCTCATGACACGAAGATATAAAAATTGTAAATTAAACTCTATTGACTTATTTTATATGCAAATATACATCAGTTATAGCAGAAATAATAAAGTGATAGAAAACCTAATGCAGTATATTTCTTCCTCAGTGAGATTCTCCTACCGTTTTACTCTCTCTCTGTCGTTAAGCACGCCCGTTGGCGTGGCAACCGCCTGCGCCCCGCAAGCGGAGCAGCGACGTTAAAAACATAACATTCAGTCCGTTACGATGTCAAGTTTCCAGGTTTGATATTTATTTCTGGATTATTAATAAGCGCTCACCTGAACACAGCGACGGTTGATTAGCTAATTTAAACTCCTGCTCTGCTAGTCAGTCTGTCTTTGAGTCGCCTGTTTTTTTGTTAATGGAACTGAAACGCACTGAATTGCGCAACACCTTGTTGAAAAAATAATTACTGAGAATATAAATTTTAACAGGTTTTGTTGATTTAAAAAAATATATATTATTCTTTAATGAAGCTACAAACGTTTAGGATCTTAGTGAATATTTTGATAAGTTCTGGTCTCATCGTCCTGGCGGCTTTCAGTTTGTCACCAACTGCCGAGATCAACTGAAAACCTTCCCGTGATCGACGTGTTGATCAGCCCTGATCTACCGTAACACACCAAACACTACAGGAGGATCAGTTACAAAATCGTAAGCGACAATCTTAGAACGGCCGGTGTTCTAAGATTGTAGTAAGGGGAAAAATAGGGGCAAAAAACCGTGTAGTGTGAACAATTGCATCAGGTAGTCGATGTGCCCATTTTCTCTATTTAAATCTAATTATTACTGATGGGCAGCATAGTATACAGACTTCATAATCTGCACTCTTGGTTGAATGCAGTATTTATTTTCACTTTGGCTTAATGTTGTTTAGTTTTTATTCCAGTACATTTTTTGTTAATGGAGTCTGAGAATCCATTTTATTTTTGTTTGTGGTTGTTTTGTTTATTTTGTTTATCAGTTCCAGTGTTTAGTGTTCTTTTGAAAATAAAGTGTATCTTTGGCAGGAAATCGCATGAATTATCACGTCATTTCTATTAAATCAGTGTAGAAAGGTCTTCAAACAATATTATCGTTTATCGCAATAATTTTTGAGACAATTAATCGTTCAGCAAAATTTGTTATCGTGACAGGCCTGTGTGTATATAATTATTAAGATTAAGATTTTGAAATCTGCAGAGATGAGATTTCTAAATCAACATAAAAGAGTTTAAACTTAAAGCTACACCCTCTGTTGTAAATTTGACTATTTAAATAGCAACTGGGGGAAAAAAGCATATACAGTGCTGGACATGTTTACTTATGGAAGCGTTAAACTGCCAGAGCTAAGAAATAAATTCTGGAGTTGTATCTTGTTATAACGAGATACAAAAGTTGACAAAAACATTAAGATTTCTCTTTTGAAAGAGATATAGACACAAGCCCCACCAGTGCAGTGAAATTCACTAAATTATCTGAAGCATCCTGTAGACTTCCAACATCCTGCAGGCGAGATTCCCCTCACCTGTTCAAGAATACAGCCAGTTCCAGGTCCAATTACCCTGGAAACAACATGTCCTGGGACTCTATCATTCTATAGAAAGCAGGAGAAAACACGTCAGCCATAAAATGACCGTCAAAACCCAAAGTACTCTCACTAACACTGAAACCAGCCGTCGACAGTCACTTCTGCGTCGGTGTTACCCCGGCCAAGCCAACACCGGTCCCGTGTTACTTACTCCTTCTTAAATGTCCGACACAAGACAGCGGAAACGTTAAAATATTTAGATTTTACCTGAGTGAACTGGAGAAGAATAAAGGAAAGCGGTAAGATGAGAAAAAGATAGAAACATGCAGTTTCTTCTCCTCACCTGTTCGCTAATGCGGCGGAGCTGCTGCTTTCTGTGATGCTGCTACTGCCGCCGCCTCGCTCACGCGAGTCGTTGAAGTGACACGCGCTGACTGAGCCGGTGGTAAAAAACACATTTATTGTCATTACAGCATCATCCAAAATACCATTTACCTACCAAACTGTGGATTTACTTGTGTTTGATATAGTTTCTACAATTTTAATGGGAGAAGAGCACAGTAGGATTGCCATCCTTTTCCCGTATACGGGACGCGATTTGCTCCGTATTTCTGTATGTCCGACAGTAACGCCTATCACACACATATAAACATTTAGTGTAACAATAATTACAAAACTCAAACACAAGATTTGTTAAGGTCAGCTAAATTTTGGCGGGAGCTAGTAAGGACCCCAGAACGCTTCGGACCAATGATGATGTCACGGTTGCCTAGAGACGGACACTAAGCCCCTTTTGCACTGCACCGCTGGACCCGGGTCGACCCGGGTCCATTTAATAATGGCGTATTAAGTTTTGTTGTGCTGCTTTGGACCAAAAAAGGTCTGAGCTAACTCCCGCTCTCCGGGTAAACTCAACCGACGCTCGCCACAGTTGTTCTTATCTTCCCAAACTTCAGCAGTTTTCTAGTTGTTCTGCTGAGATAGTGTCATCAACTTGTGACATCACGCATAGTGATGTCACAAAGAGCTAGTCACAAATTGAACTCTGCACACTTGAATTCTGCAGTCATAAGCATTGCGGAAGAGAGAGAGAGAGCAAGAAGAAGGATTGTGTCCCAACAAGAGATTGAAAAGGAAAGTTTTTCAAGATTAAAAGGAAATTCTCACAAACAAATAAAGGAAAACATGGGGCAGATTTTGAATTTATTCAGACAGAAAGGATCAAAAGTGAGTCAGCGCAATAAGGATTCATCTTCAGATTCTGGGAATGAAGAAATACAGCAGATCTTGGCAAGAGAGACAGAGAAGCTAAATGGCATCTTGGAAGAAGTTAACATGATGTCCATTGAGAGACAGTCACTCATCAAAGCAAACGAGGAGCTGAAGAACGATAACATGGCATTGAAGCAGGAAAACACTGCACTGGGGCAACAAAACACCGTCTTGGAAGAGGAAAAAAGCATCCTGGAGCAGAAAAACACTGCCCTGGAGAAGGAAAGAAATACGCTACATCAGGAAAACATCACATTAAAACAGGTAAATACCATCTTGGAGGAGGAAAACACCTTCTTCAAGCAGAATAATACGGTCCTGGAAAAAGAAAAGACTGCCATGGAGCAGAAATACACCACTCAAATCAACACCTTGGAGCAGAGAATTTCCACGTTAGAACAGGAAAACACTGATCAGAGGGAGAGAATTTCCACATTAGACCAGGAAAACACCTCTCAGAGGGAGAGAATTTCCACGTTAGACCAGGAAAACACCTCTCAGAGGGAGAGATTGTCTCATGCATTGCGGGTAAGTACCTACCTGGAGCAAAGACGAAGGCGTTTGGAAGGGCAAAACTTTGTTTTTGAGCTTGATAACAGACACCTGCATCAGAGCCTCAATTTAAGAAGAAGGCAACATGAGCAGGAAAAAACCTCCCTGATGCTAAATATCACTGCTCTGGAGGTGAAATGCACTGCCCTGGAGCAGAAAAACGCTGCCCTGGAGGAAGAAAAGGCTGCTATGGAGAAGGAGAAGATTGCTCTGGAGGAAGAAAAGAACGCTCTGGAGAAGGAGAAGATCGCTCTGGAAGAGAAAAACACCACCCTGGAGCAAAAAAGTACCGCCCTGGAGAAGAGAATAAACTACTTGGAGCATAAAAACAAGACCTTGGAGCTGATAAATGCCACCATGGAGCAAGTGAAGAGCTCTCTGGAGAAGGAGAACACCACCTTGGAGCAGGAAAACAATAACCTGCAGCTTGAATTGGAACAGCTGAGGGACAGAATAGAACAGGTGTTTTCAGACCAGCCACAGAATCGGCCGACTTTATTCAGAAGAGTGATCAGAGGCTTTTCCAATATGCTTCTGAAAATGTACCAAACAGGAACTCTCAGGTACTGGATCGAAAGATGGTACTTCTAAACTAAGAAGTGTCATGAGGGCTCCAAGCTTCATGTTTGATTATCGGTGGTCTCCATGCTGACTTCCAGGGCTTCGTAGCGAGTCATGTTGGTCTCGCGGCCTGCCTTCACGCGCTGACTGAGCCAGTGGGTGGAGCGCGTGCTGGATGATTTGGCGCAGTGCTCGAAAAGGTTTCTGGGAAACGTAGTCGTTAATGCTTCAAAAATTAAAAATGGCCAGGATTTTTAAAAAACAAGTAAAACGGCATTTTATACAAGTTTATATGATTTATTGCATATATTTTATTAAAGGAAATAAACTTGGGCATCAATAACTCTGAAATGCAGAATTATCTCTGTATTATATTGTCAAACTTTGAGACCATTTGGCTCCTTTTCATGTCCTGGAGTTAGAAAAACAACGGCATGTTGTTTACCAAAGTGATGTTTTATTTATTTATTTTAAATTTCTAATAAAAAGCCATGTTTTAATCCTAACCTATTTTATGGTTGCTCACATATTCAATATTTATTAATTTCTGACAAACTGCAGCTGTTAGTACATCAGTGAGTAATATCCCTTTTGCCCTTTGATCACTTTTGTACCAGGCATTGCAGTTCTTCCCCAAATCTCCCAATTTTTTAGGCTTCATGTAAACCTAATTATATATGCTCAAGAATACAATCCAATGCTACCTCCCCCCCAACCCCCTGTCCCGCACCCAATTTCCCCTGGTTTATTTCAAAAACAAATGCCAAGTCTAGAATCTTTAAAGAGAACTGATGGGTGGCGACTTTCTGGGTTGTTTGTATGTTGTCTTAGGTGAGACAGACAGGCAGTCTTAGTAAAGTCATAATTTTTCAGGAGATGCTACCGCTAATGTAGTAAGCTAATATGGCTGCCTTGTATGCGTCAAAGAGGGGCTGTGAACACCTCCGACATTAATTATAACCACAATTCCATTCTGTTCAGCTACTGTATTGCTCAGGTGACTTCATTTATGAATTAATTAAGAAATTTATTGTCATTACAACATCATCCAAAATACCAGTTACCTACCAAACTGTGGATTTACTTGTGTTTGATATAGTTTCTACAATTTTAATGGGAGAAGAGCACAGTAGGATTGCCATCCTTTTCCCGTATACGGGACGCGATTTGCTCCGTATTTCTGTATGTCCGACAGTAACGCCTATCACACACATATAAACATTTAGTGTAACAATAATTACAAAACTCAAACACAAGATTTGTTAAGGTCAGCTAAATTTTGGCGGGAGCTAGTAAGGACCCCAGAACGCTTCGGACCAATGATGATGTCACGGTTGCCTAGAGACGGACACTAAGCCCCTTTTGCACTGCACCGCTGGACCCGGGTCGACCCGGGTCCATTTAATAATGGCGTATTAAGTTTTGTTGTGCTGCTTTGGACCAAAAAAGGTCTGAGCTAACTCCCGCTCTCCGGGTAAACTCAACCGACGCTCGCCACAGTTGTTCTTATCTTCCCAAAATTCAGCAGTTTTCTAGTTGTTCTGCTGAGATAGTGTCATCAACTTGTGACATCACGCATAGTGATGTCACAAAGAGCTAGTCACAAATTGAACTCTGCACACTTGAATTCTGCAGTCATAAGCATTGCAGAAGAGAGAGAGAGAGCAAGAAGAAGGATTGTGTCCCAACAAGAGATTGAAAAGGAAAGTTTTTCAAGATTAAAAGGAATTTCTCACAAACAAATAAAGGAAAACATGGGGCAGATTTTGGATTTATTTAGACAAAAAGGATCAAAAGTGAGTCAGCACAATAAGGATTCATCTTCAGATTCTGGGAATGAAGAAATACAGCAGATCTTGGCAAGAGAGACAGAGAAGCTAAATGGCATCTTGGAAGAAGTTAACATGATGTCCATTGAGAGACAGTCACTCATCAAAGAAAACGAGGAGCTGAAGAACGATAACATGGCATTGAAGCAGGAAAACACTGCACTGGGGCAACAAAACACCGTCTTGGAAGAGGAAAAAAGCATCCTGGAGCAGAAAAACACTGCCCTGGAGAAGGAAAGAAATACCCTACATCAGGAAAACATCACATTAAAACAGGTAAATACCATCTTGGAGGAGGAAAACACCTTCTTCAAGCAGAATAATACGGTCCTGGAAAAAGAAAAGACTGCCATGGAGCAGAAATACACCATTCAAATCAACACCTTGGAGCAGAGAATTTCCACGTTAGAACAGGAAAACACTGATCAGAGGGAGAGAATTTCCACGTTAGACCAGGAAAACACATCTCAGAGGGAGAGATTGTCTCATATATTGCGGGTAAGTACCTACCTGGAGCAAAGAAGAAGGCGTTTGGAAGGGCAAAACTTTGTTTTTGAGCTTGATAACAGACACCTGCATCAGAGCCTCAATTTAAGAAGAAGGCAACATGAGCAGGAAAAAACCTCCCTGATGCTAAATATCACTGCTCTGGAGGTGAAATGCACTGCCCTGGAGCAGAAGAACGCTGCCCTGGAGGAAGAAAAGGCTGCTATGGAGAAGGAGAAGATTGCTCTGGAGGAAGAAAAGAACGCTCTGGAGAAGGAGAAGATCGCTCTGGAAGAGAAAAACACCACCCTGGAGCAAAAAAGTACCGCCCTGGAGAAGAGAATAAACTACTTGGAGCATAAAAACAAGACCTTGGAGCTGATAAATGCCACCATGGAGCAAGTGAAGAGCTCTCTGGAGAAGGAGAACACCACCTTGGAGCAGGAAAACAATAACCTGCAGCTTGAATTGGAACAGCTGAGGGACAGAATAGAACAGGTGTTTTCAGACCAGCCACAGAATCGGCCGACTTTATTCAGAAGAGTGATCAGAGGTTTTTCCAATATGCTTCTGAAAATGTACCAAACAGGAACTCTCAGGTACTGGATCGAAAGATGGTACTTCTAAACAAAGAAGTGTCATGAGGGCTCCAAGCTTCATGCTTGATTATCGGTGGTCTCCATACTGACTTCCAAGGCTTAGTCGCGAGTCATGTTGGTCTCTGGGCTGACCTCCAGGGCTTCACAGCGAATCCCGTTGGTCTCCGTGCTGACCTCCAGGGCTTCAAAGCGAGTCCCATTGGCCTCCGGCCTGACCTACAGGGCTTCGTATTAAGTCCTGTCGGTCTCCCGGCCTGCCTCCAGGGCTTCGTAGTGAGCCCCGTTGGTCTCTGGGCTGACCTCCAGGGCTTCGTAGCGAGTCCTGTCGGTCTCCCGGCCGACCTCCAGGGCTTCGTAGCGAGTCCTATTACCCTCCTGGTTCCTGCTCTGCCGCGGGCAGGTACATGCTCCGCTGCTCTTGTCACAGGTCCCATCGACCTCCTGGCGAGGCTCAGGAGGTTGGCTGGAAGGTCAACAGGACCTGTGACAAGGCTTAGGAGGTCAGCCAGGATTGGACACATCCCCAGCATCCCCAAGGTTTCCGTTCTGCCGCCAGCGTCCACCAATGTTTCTACTCTGCTGCCGGCATCCTCCTAGGTTTCTGCTCTGTCGCCAGCGTCCACCAAGCCTGCTGTTCCGCCGCCGTCCTCCTCAGATTCTTTTGGTGTTCCTTAGTTGTTTCCATTTCATTTACCTTGTTTTCCACATTCTTCATTGGTGTTTCTAATTACGTTTATTTCTTGTTTCTAGTTATTTTCCTTTGTTCTAATTAGGTTCCCTTAGTGTACTTACTCCGTTGTGGTTGTATTTTGGTTATTTCTCCTTGTGTAATCTTCCCCCCTTTCCTTTGCCACTTTCTCTACCACTGAAAAATATGTATGTTGAAAATTTGATCACTTTGAAATAGGAATGTGAATTTTTTTAATAAATGAAAATTGCAACCATGTACAAATAATGACACTGAATTTTTTTTAGGTTAAAATTAATTCTGAATTTATTTTAACACTGAAAAAGTAAACATTAATATACAACATTCAAATTTCAGAGGCATTTTTTATTCAAATTCTGATAATAAATTAAATAATTAAACTAATAAATTCACATATTTACTTCCATACATGTTAAAATACAGCAACAACTCCTAACTGTGGCCTGGAATTATTTGAAGATCAATGGTGAGCATTATTCTGTGTGTGTGTGGAGAGGGAGCATGATTTAAATAAATAAATGTTGCAGGTGACAAAATATCACCTTTCCTCTGTATAATTCATGCAAAGAAAATGATTACACACAAAATTGGTCAAGAAGGAAGAATAAGCAGATACCAAATAAGGGGTGGGTATCGTCCTCTTTTGTGGGGCCACTGCTTAGGGCAGCATGCAAGAGGGCAAAACCTCTAAAGGAAGATAACTTGGGTCATGTGACTCAAATAAATACAACAAGGATGGTTTTGGGTCAAGAACAAAAGTTGAGATGACATCAACTTTTGTTCACTAAGATTGATCAACAAAGGGAAGTTAAAAGCTGGGAAACAGTCGCTTTAAATGTTTGATAAAGCAAATAAACAGCAAAAACTGTGGATAAAACAGGAAAGGCTACACCACCAGTTTGGCAGTATTTCAGGTATTTAAAACAATAAACTAATCAATAATTATTGATATCGACCGATATGAAATCCTTGTGATACGTTTTTCAACCACATCGTCCAGCCCTTGGACATCCCAACAGAAAGCAGTGTCTTATGTTCCAGTAGAAACACTGTTGGTAGCAGCACCTGTGAACAAACTCTTATTTAAATCTAGACTGTGACTGATATTCTAACATGATTTTGTTTTGATCTAAATCAGAGGCCTCATCATCCAGGCCTCCAGGGGGCAGTGTTCTGCTATCGTTAGAGTCCAGCACACCTGATTCAGATGGATAAATTACTTCCTCAGCATGCAGTCACGCTCTAAAGAGTCCTGCTAATAACTTATTTTTTTATTCTGGAGTGTTAAAGTAAAAACACATCTAAAAGTTGCAGAATGCCAGCCTTGAGCTCTGGACCATCGTATTTTGCTACGGTTGTTGTGCCGAATGCATAAAACTTAGATCTGTGGAAAAACGTTGAAAACTTTGTATCCTTTCCACTTCACAGCTATGCGCAACTTATCAAGTAAAATCCCAGTAAACTAGACCAGTGTTTCCCAACCCAGGTCCTCAAGGCACACTGTCCTACATGTTTTAGAGGTTTCCCTGCTTTAATGTGCCTGATTCAACTGATTGCAGTTCAACAAACGCCTGTTAATCAGTCATCAATTGAAATCAGCTGGATTGAAGCAAGGAAATACCTAAAGCATGCAGGGCGTTGTGCCTCGAGGACCAGGGTTGGGAAACACTGAACTAGACTAACGGTTGTGGTTGGAACGTCCAATATGTGGGAAAGCTCAAAAGCCATCAGTTCAAGTGGCTGTGAATGATCCCATAAATCTATTTTTGAGAAGTTAACAATTGTTTTAAAAAAAAAAAAAAAGCAATATAATTTATATTTTGGAACCGATTTGAGAAGCATTTCTCTTCCAAGTTTAATACATTGCATAAATATTGGAGTAAAGGTTTTTGAACACAAATTATCCTCAGGACAAACTAGGAGCCAGCAGAGACCTCCTGCATTTTCACGCCGCCCGGTTTATGATGTTTACTTCAGACTTGTTTATCCAGCTTAGAGAAGAACTCTGCTGACATGAAACCCGTCAGTCAGGAGAGATAAATAGATGGTGAAAAAGCTAAATACAGCTGGGAGAAAGGACCCTACTGAGACGGGTCAGTGGGCGATGTGGGAGTCGAGTTAATCTAGAAAACATGTGGAGCGGCAGCAGAGGGTCTTTCTCACTGTCCATCATAAAGATCACCGACGGAAAACCACAGGAGAATCACGGAGTAGCTCCGGCACAAATGTGAGATTTTGCGTCTACCATTACAATAATGCTCAGCACTAAAATCGTGTACCTGTGCCATGACATCATGTGACCAGATGTCGGAGGCGCACGTGATGTGCTGTCCCTTGGCGCTTTCTGACTCAGAGGGCCGGAGCAGGGTGGGTCCGAACACGGTGCCCAGGTTATGGAGGGACATTTTGTTGACGGGCTCCTTCTCAGCCACCCTGCAGGAACAACAAACAGGAAATATTTCATTAAAGGCAGAAAGGAACAGCAGAATGGGGGAAAAAAGAAACTAGACATGCACCGATCCGACATTAATGTCTGTATCGGTCTTGATGTTGAAAAAACAATTATAGATCGGGTATCGGTGACAATGTGCCTGATTTCATTTTATTTATTTTAAAGCCTAATTTCCTGTAGTAGATAGTAGTGAAACATTTATTTAGGGTTAATAAGGGTTATGAACCAAATGCAGATCTAAAGAACCAAAAAAAAGAAGAAAAAAGTGGCTCTTTGCATTGTAAACTTTGATGGTGTGAGTGTTTCTGCGTACCTTTTCAGGTGCTCCAGCAGAGTGAGGAAGGTCATGAGGTTGGGGTCGGGCAGAGAGCGCAGAAGGTGCATCATGCAGTTTTCCTTGGCTGCAGGGTCTGAGAGAGCTGAAGCAGACAGGAAAACACATGTCCAATTACGTCCTGACAGCCCGTTTGTTTTTCTCTTTACTTTAAGCATGATCTCCTGCAGCTGAGCAGGAAGTCCTCCCACCTATGCCCTCCATAAAGGCTGGGTAGAGACGGTCTGTGAGAAGAGGCTCCGGCAGCTCCCTGAAATACAGCTTAAGCGTTCCTGCGATGGCGTTGATGTCCATGTCACTCAGCATCACCAGGATGTCTTTGGTATCTGCGAATCACGAAGACAGACCCGTTAGAGACGGATCACACAGCTTCATCGCGGACTTTCAGCAGAACAGCTGATCTCTCTTTTATGTTCAACTTTTGTCGCTGTCGCGTCTCGTGTGTTGGGTTTCACCCAGAGCGGCGATGACTTTTGCGAGTTGCTGTCATTTGTTCCTATGTCGACTCCCCATGATAGACGCAAAAAAGCTAGTAAGGCTATGTTAGCAGAGCTAGCATTAGCCTTAATTGCCTCGATTCGCACAATTTGCACAACTCAAACTTTTGCTTGCCATAAAAGTTCCAAGAAAAAAAAAAAAAAACTCCGTATACGTTGAATATATGAGATTACATACTCCTGTCATGACCAAATTTAAGACATGTGAATAACATTTAAGGAAAACTTACATTTTGTTTCATCAATTTAGGACATTTTTAGCATTGTGGTGCTGGCTGTTTGTTGCTCGGTAAGATGCATTGCTGTAATTAAAACTCTACACTGCCTAAGATACATAGTCCGTCTACTGCAAACTGTTTGTGTGTATCATAATACACACAATATTATGATATTGTGTATCATAATAAACAGGTGGTGAGGCTTGGTTTGCATCATTTGTCCAAAAACAGGAAATGAACATACTTATAGAGTTTGAGCATAAACTTGGACCATATGGAGAAAAGGGGTCTATTTCTAGAGTCAACGCTCAGTTTTACAGTGAGGTCAGTGAGATGGATTTAGACACTGTGGGTTTCAGACCTAGTGGTACAGAGCTAGGAAACAAAGTGGAGGCCTTGCTTGTGTCGAATGCTAATCCCCCTCTTCTCCACTTCCTCAATGCACTGACGGACGATGTAAGGCACCTTGGAGCGCTCGCGCCTGCGGACGATCACTGCGGTTAGTTCTCAGTTGGCGAGCAGGTTAGAAACCAGACAACCGACTTAGGCAGCCACAGTGCTTACTTTGTGACCACGTTGATCTTGACTCCAAACACCCCGCTCTGCTTTTTGGATGGCGTTCTCTTCAAGCTGAGGTCCCGACTTGTAAACTTCATGGAAAATTCCATCTTAATCTGCAGATCCAGATATACTGTAAAATGACTCCTTCAGACACACAAACGGAACTGTACAAACATCTCAGAGCTGCTCTGTTTCTTGTTATTACGGCAGCCATACAGATAGTCAGATCTGTTTGGAAGTAAAATGCTCTGTTTGGCTTCAACGCACACTACACGATCTTAGAGTTGTCGGCCCATTTTCAAAACCTGAGAGACCACACATGAGCTGACAGAAATCCTAGGTATAACGGTTCGATCGGGTTCGGTCCTGCCGTGTGGTGTCCAACAATGGGCACCAAATAATGGCTACAAGTCCCGTGAACTAATTTTAAAACCAGCATTAATCAATGCTTTACTACAATCTACCTGCAATGCATGTGGCTAGTGTCAGGGTTAGTGTCAGTCCTGACTGAATGAAAATCATTAGAACCTATTTATGTCACGTTAACAAAGAACAGCTGAAAAGTTACTGGGTTTATCAGCAATTTCGCTCCAACTCCTCCTCCTTGTCATTTCTATATTCTTTGCATGTTGAATAAACATTAATGTTGTTTCCACGTATCATCTCCGATGTCCTCTGGACTTCGGGTTGCGCAGTATCAGCTGTTTGGGATTCCCCTCCGTAATTTCCCCTCCTAAAGGAGAATCCACGCTTTCTGATTGGCTACCTGTCACATTCAACAGGCTGCTTTAAGCTCACAGTCGGGGAAAATCCCTGATTTAGATCGGAGCGGCCACGATGATCTACCGCAGGGATGCTTAAACTTTTGAGACCAAGATCTACTTTTTCTCTCACCAGCCGGCTGAGATCTACCTCTCATGACACGAAGATATAAAAATTGTAAATTAAACTCTATTGACTTATTTTATATGCAAATATACATCAGTTATAGCAGAAATAATAAAGTGATAGAAAACCTAATGCAGTATATTTCTTCCTCAGTGAGATTCTCCTACCGTTTTACTCTCTCTCTGTCGTTAAGCACGCCCGTTGCCGTGGCAACCGCCTGCGCCCCGCAAGCGGAGCAGCGACGTTAAAAACATAACATTCAGTCCGTTACGATGTCAAGTTTCCAGGTTTGATATTTATTTCTGGATTATTAATAAGCGCTCACCTGAACACAGCGACGGTTGATTAGCTAATTTAAACTCCTGCTCTGCTAGTCAGTCTGTCTTTGAGTCGCCTGTTTTTTTGTTAATGGAACTGAAACGCACTGAATTGCGCAACACCTTGTTGAAAAAATAATTACTGAGAATATAAATTTTAACAGGTTTTGTTGATTTAAAAAAATATATATTATTCTTTAATGAAGCTACAAACGTTTAGGATCTTAGTGAATATTTTGATAAGTTCTGGTCTCATCGTCCTGGCGGCTTTCAGTTTGTCACCAACTGCCGAGATCAACTGAAAACCTTCCCGTGATCGACGTGTTGATCAGCCCTGATCTACCGTAACACACCAAACACTACAGGAGGATCAGTTACAAAATCGTAAGCGACAATCTTAGAACGGCCGGTGTTCTAAGATTGTAGTAAGGGGAAAAATAGGGGCAAAAAACCGTGTAGTGTGAACAATTGCATCAGGTAGTCGATGTGCCCATTTTCTCTATTTAAATCTAATTATTACTGATGGGCAGCATAGTATACAGACTTCATAATCTGCACTCTTGGTTGAATGCAGTATTTATTTTCACTTTGGCTTAATGTTGTTTAGTTTTTATTCCAGTACATTTTTTGTTAATGGAGTCTGAGAATCCATTTTATTTTTGTTTGTGGTTGTTTTGTTTATTTTGTTTATCAGTTCCAGTGTTTAGTGTTCTTTTGAAAATAAAGTGTATCTTTGGCAGGAAATCGCATGAATTATCACGTCATTTCTATTAAATCAGTGTAGAAAGGTCTTCAAACAATATTATCGTTTATCGCAATAATTTTTGAGACAATTAATCGTTCAGCAAAATTTGTTATCGTGACAGGCCTGTGTGTATATAATTATTAAGATTAAGATTTTGAAATCTGCAGAGATGAGATTTCTAAATCAACATAAAAGAGTTTAAACTTAAAGCTACACCCTCTGTTGTAAGTTTGACTATTTAAATAGCAACTGGGGGAAAAAAGCATATACAGTGCTGGACATGTTTACTTATGGAAGCGTTAAACTGCCAGAGCTAAGAAATAAATTCTGGAGTTGTATCTTGTTATAACGAGATACAAAAGTTGACAAAAACATTAAGATTTCTCTTTTGAAAGAGATATAGACACAAGCCCCACCAGTGCAGTGAAATTCACTAAATTATCTGAAGCATCCTGTAGACTTCCAACATCCTGCAGGCGAGATTCCCCTCACCTGTTCAAGAATACAGCCAGTTCCAGGTCCAATTACCCTGGAAACAACATGTCCTGGGACTCTATCATTCTATAGAAAGCAGGAGAAAACACGTCAGCCATAAAATGACCGTCAAAACCCAAAGTACTCTCACTAACACTGAAACCAGCCGTCGACAGTCACTTCTGCGTCGGTGTTACCCCGGCCAAGCCAACACCGGTCCCGTGTTACTTACTCCTTCTTAAATGTCCGACACAAGACAGCGGAAACGTTAAAATATTTAGATTTTACCTGAGTGAACTGGAGAAGAATAAAGGAAAGCGGTAAGATGAGAAAAAGATAGAAACATGCAGTTTCTTCTCCTCACCTGTTCGCTAATGCGGCGGAGCTGCTGCTTTCTGTGATGCTGCTACTGCCGCCGCCTCGCTCACGCGAGTCGTTGAAGTGACACGCGCTGACTGAGCCGGTGGTAAATAAGACATTTATTGTCATTACAGCATCATCCAAAATACCATTTACCTACCAAACTGTGGATTTACTTGTGTTTGATATAGTTTCTATAATTTTAATGGGAGAAGAGCACAGTAGGATTGCCATCCTTTTCCCGTATACGGGACGCGATTTGCTCCGTATTTCTGTATGTCCGACAGTAACGCCTATCACACACATATAAACATTTAGTGTAACAATAATTACAAAACTCAAACACAAGATTTGTTAAGGTCAGCTAAATTTTGGCGGGAGCTAGTAAGGACCCCAGAACGCTTCGGACCAATGATGATGTCACGGTTGCCTAGAGACGGACACTAAGCCCCTTTTGCACTGCACCGCTGGACCCGGGTCGACCCGGGTCCATTTAATAATGGCGTATTAAGTTTTGTTGTGCTGCTTTGGACCAAAAAAGGTCTGAGTTAACTCCCGCTCTCCGGGTAAACTCAACCGACGCTCGCCACAGTTGTTCTTATCTTCCCAAACTTCAGCAGTTTTCTAGTTGTTCTGCTGAGATAGTGTCATCAACTTGTGACATCACGCATAGTGATGTCACAAAGAGCTAGTCACAAATTGAACTCTGCACACTTGAATTCTGCAGTCATAAGCATTGCGGAAGAGAGAGAGAGAGCAAGAAGAAGGATTGTGTCCCAACAAGAGATTGAAAAGGAAAGTTTTTCAAGATTAAAAGGAATTTCTCACAAACAAATAAAGGAAAACATGGGGCAGATTTTGAATTTATTCAGACAGAAAGGATCAAAAGTGAGTCAGCGCAATAAGGATTCATCTTCTGATTCTGGGAATGAAGAAATACAGCAGATCTTGGCAAGAGAGACAGAGAAGCTAAATGGCATCTTGGAAGAAGTTAACATGATGTCCATTGAGAGACAGTCACTCATCAAAGCAAACGAGGAGCTGAAGAACGATAACATGGCATTGAAGCAGGAAAACACTGCACTGGGGCAACAAAACACCGTCTTGGAAGAGGAAAAAAGCATCCTGGAGCAGAAAAACACTGCCCTGGAGAAGGAAAGAAATACGCTACATCAGGAAAACATCACATTAAAACAGGTAAATACCATCTTGGAGGAGGAAAACACCTTCTTCAAGCAGAATAATACGGTCCTGGAAAAAGAAAAGACTGCCATGGAGCAGAAATACACCACTCAAATCAACACCTTGGAGCAGAGAATTTCCACGTTAGAACAGGAAAACACATCTCAGAGGGAGAGAATTTCCACGTTAGACCAGGAAAACACCTCTCAGAGGGAGAGATTGTCTCATATATTGCGGGTAAGTACCTACCTGGAGCAAAGACGAAGGCGTTTGGAAGGGCAAAACTTTGTTTTTGAGCTTGATAACAGACACCTGCATCAGAGCCTCAATTTAAGAAGAAGGCAACATGAGCAGGAAAAAACCTCCCTGATGCTAAATATCACTGCTCTGGAGGTGAAATGCACTGCCCTGGAGCAGAAGAACGCTGCCCTGGAGGAAGAAAAGGCTGCTATGGAGAAGGAGAAGATTGCTCTGGAGGAAGAAAAGAACGCTCTGGAGAAGGAGAAGATCGCTCTGGAAGAGAAAAACACCACCCTGGAGCAAAAAAGTACCGCCCTGGAGAAGAGAATAAACTACTTGGAGCATAAAAACAAGACCTTGGAGCTGATAAATGCCACCATGGAGCAAGTGAAGAGCTCTCTGGAGAAGGAGAACACCACCTTGGAGCAGGAAAACAATAACCTGCAGCTTGAATTGGAACAGCTGAGGGACAGAATAGAACAGGTGTTTTCAGACCAGCCACAGAATCGGCCGACTTTATTCAGAAGAGTGATCAGAGGCTTTTCCAATATGCTTCTGAAAATGTACCAAACAGGAACTCTCAGGTACTGGATCGAAAGATGGTACTTCTAAACTAAGAAGTGTCATGAGGGCTCCAAGCTTCATGCTTGATTATCGGTGGTCTCCATGCTGACTTCCAGGGCTTCGTAGCGAGTCATGTTGGTCTCCTGGCAGACCTCCAGGGCTTTGTATTGAGTCCTGTTGGTCTCCCGGGCTGACCTCCAGGGCTTTGTAGAGAGTCGTGTCAGTCTCCCGGGCTGACCTCCAGGGCTTCGTAGCAAGTCCCATTGGTCTCCGGGACATGATGTCCATTGAGAGACAGTCACTCATCAAAGCAAACGAGGAGCTGAAGAACGATAACACGGCATTGAAGCAGGAAAACACTGCACTGGGGCAACAAAACACCGCCTTGGAAGAGGAAAAAAGCATCCTGGAGCAGAAGAACACTGCCCTGGAGAAGGAAAGAAATACGCTACATCAGGAAAACATCACATTAAAACAGGTAAATACCATCTTGGAGGAGGAAAACACCTTCTTCAAGCAGAATAATACGGTCCTGGAAAAAGAAAAGACTGCCATGGAGCAGAAATACACCACTCAAATCAACACCTTGGAGCAGAGAATTTCCACATTAGAACAGGAAAACACTGATCAGAGGGAGAGAATTTCCACGTTAGACCAGGAAAACACCTCTCAGAGGGAGAGATTGTCTCATATATTGCGGGTAAGTACCTACCTGGAGCAAAGACGAAGGCGTTTGGAAGGGCAAAACTTTGTTTTTGAGCTTGATAACAGACACCTGCATCAGAGCCTCAATTTAAGAAGAAGGCAACATGAGCAGGAAAAAACCTCCCTGATGCTAAATATCACTGCTCTGGAGGTGAAATGCACTGCCCTGGAGCAGAAGAACGCTGCCCTGGAGGAAGAAAAGGCTGCTATGGAGAAGGAGAAGATTGCTCTGGAGGAAGAAAAGAACGCTCTGGAGAAGGAGAAGATCGCTCTGGAAGAGAAAAACACCACCCTGGAGCAAAAAAGTACCGCCCTGGAGAAGAGAATAAACTACTTGGAGCATAAAAACAAGACCTTGGAGCTGATAAATGCCACCATGGAGCAAGTGAAGAGCTCTCTGGAGAAGGAGAACACCACCTTGGAGCAGGAAAACAATAACCTGCAGCTTGAATTGGAACAGCTGAGGGACAGAATAGAACAGGTGTTTTCAGACCAGCCACAGAATCGGCCGACTTTATTCAGAAGAGTGATCAGAGGCTTTTCCAATATGCTTCTGAAAATGTACCAAACAGGAACTCTCAGGTACTGGATCGAAAGATGGTACTTCTAAACTAAGAAGTGTCATGAGGGCTCCAAGCTTCATGTTTGATTATCGGTGGTCTCCATGCTGACTTCCAGGGCTTCGTAGCAAGTCCCGTTGGTCTCCTGGCAGACCTCCAGGGCTTTGTATTGAGTCCTGTTGGTCTCCCGGGCTGACCTCCAGGGCTTTGTAGAGAGTCGTGTCAGTCTCCCGGGCTGACCTCCAGGGCTTCGTAGCAAGTCCCATTGGTCTCCGGGACCTTAGGGCAGCATGCAAGAGGGCAAAACCTCTAAAGGAAGATAACTTAGGTCATGTGACTCAAATAAATACAACAAGGATGGTTTTGGGTCAAGAACAAAAGTTGAGATGACATCAACTTTTGTTCACTAAGATTGATCAACAAAGGGAAATTAAAAGCTGGGAAACAGTCGCTTTAAATGTTTGATAAAGCAAATAAATCGATTAGACAGTTGCTTTTTTCAGTGACTGTGGGAATTTGATAAATAACACACTATGTGTTAACTAGGGTGACCATATTTTACTTTGGGAAAACCCGGACAACCTGCAGCGGGGGTGGGGTGTTGGGGGAACACCTTACAGCGGGGGGCGGAGTGCTGCCCGCACTGACGCGGCTCAGGGATTACGTGACACGCAGCGCCGTGCGCAGTGCCCTACAATGCACTGTAAGCTATGTAATGTGTTTGAGGCAGTTGACCAAAATTCCGGACAATTTTTAAATTTCCCCCGGACATCTTTTTAGGTCTGAAAAGTAGGACATGTCCGTGAACCAGCAGCTGGTCCTAGTGGTGTATTCAATTCAGTTCAATTCAAAAATACTTTATTGATCCCAAGGGGAAATTAACTTATTACTGCATAAGTCTGTTGTCAGCGGTGAATATAATGCCGCTGTCATTGTCTCTGATATCATGCCGCTATCAAAAATGCTCTGCTATGTGTTTTAAAGACAGTCTCTTCCCACACCGCTTCGTCGGCCCCTTTTGCAAGATGATTCATCGGCTGACTGTGAATGAGTACACACACTTGGCGGTTATGTCGAATGTGCTGATGGGAATTTAGGAGACAGTGACGACTTTAAAAATATATGTACTGAGAGAGACATTATGTTTTAAGTTGCTTTTTCTTCATGTGACAATAGATAGATATTTTTCTACAAGAAAACAAACATTTTACCCACCAAAACTTAACTTGCGCTTAGAAAATAATTCGGCGAATCTGCAGCCCATCAGCTCACAGCTAAACTTACATAGAGCAGTGTCATTGAGAAACATGGCCGCGTCCACGGGGGCTGCAGATGCTGCTGCTGCCTCACACTCTACAGCTCCAGCTTCCTCGGTTCCGAGCATGGGCAGTCCAGCGATCCAGTACAGTATGGTTCTGGAGCACCTGGTAGGGGAGAAGCGGCCCATTAAAGACCTGAGCCCCGGAGTTATGGGGGGTCTGCCGGTGCCTCCGAAAAGCGACGAGCAGAAGATGATAGAGAGGGGAATGGAGAGCTGCGCCTTCAAGTCGGTCCTGGCCTGTGTAGGAGGTAAACAACCGCACACTTGGGGGTAATTAGGTCACGTGTTAATAGAAAAATGGTTTATGGTTGTCACGTCTCTTTAAAATGGAAGAAAATCAACGTGGCATAGATTCGTATTAAGGAAAATAAAATCCAGAGCAACCGACTTTTAGAAGTCACTTACTTTTGTGAATAAAGTCTGTCATTTGTGTGTCATTTAATCTAAGAAAAACGTAATTGTTAGTGAAAACCTCTGATGTTCTTTGGGGAGCATTAGTAAACAAAACAGCATCATGAAGACGAATACAGGTCAGGGGTCAAGTTGAGAAGTTTAAAAATAGATATAGGAATAATGGATCACATGAACCTAAAAGGTTTATTCCATTTATGGAAATAAACTTTCAGAACTCATTCAGGGGTAACTGGAGGAGTTATCACAGCTTTAGCTGCTTTGCAAAGAAGAACCCAGCCAAAAAAAACAAAACGTGCATCATGTTCCTTCACAGATTTTCATTACTTTGGTTTGGCCTGTCCGATCAAATGCCAATACAAAACAACAACAAAGCTTTTGGTTGTAACGTGACAAATTGTGAGGCAGGTTTAAATTTGATTAACACTGATGAGAGTGTGTTCTTCACCGTCAGTGGCAGTGCTTGTAGCGAGTCCTATTTGTATCTGATAATGGAGCGTTTATCTTTCCACAGGGTTTGTCCTCGGAGGAGCTTTTGGTGTGTTCACAGCTGGTATCGACACCAATGTCGGCTTCGACCCCAAAGACCCGCTGAGGACCCCGACGGCCCGAGAAGTCCTTAAAGACATGGGCCAGAGGGGCATGTCGTACGCCAAGAACTTTGCTATTGTGGGCGCCATGTTTTCCTGCACTGAGTGCATCATTGAATCAGTGAGTGACATCATTTCCTGTTTTGTCCGATAAACATATAAACATATCACATGTTACAAACGTTTTGAATGATAAGTAGTTGGAAGGAAAAATATCTTTATAGTCTACCGCTTCTCTGAAAAGTTAATTGAATATACCATAAGCAGCTAAGCATCAATTAACCATCCATGTAGAAGATACATCTTTAAATGTAAAACTAACAATGTATATAAGAAAGATATATTATCTTTGTAATGATGCAGCACTCTACTGACACGGATGGATGTTTGAAAGCCTTTATTTCTGTTAATTATGATGATTTTCCACTTGCAGGTGATTAAAAGATGACATTTAAAATTAGAATATTACACCAGACCAATAAAAAAATTCAGTAAAAATATGAAAATGTGAGATTAATGAAAAGCATGTTTAATACCTGCTTAAAAGTTATTTTCAAAACACACTTTTAGCCTGACGAACGGCCCTCATCTAAACTTGTATTGTAATTTATCGAATATGACTTTAGAGGGGAAAACGCAGTCTTTGTCCTCCAGTTGTTGTGTCTCTGTCCCCATGAAGGTAAATCCATCAGTGTTTTTGCATCTGTTTGCTTTGCAGCACAGAGGAAAATCTGACTGGAAGAACGCGGTGTACAGTGGCTGTGTGACCGGAGGAGCCATAGGCCTTCGCGGTAGGTAACCTCCTCCTTTTCTGCTGGCTTCACCCTAAAATTGGGCTCCGCTTCACGTCATTCCACCATTTCTCCTTTTCTTCTGTCCGTCGCGCAGCTGGTCTCAAAGCCGGAGTCCTCGGATGCGGAGGATTTGCTGCGTTCTCTGCTGCCATCGAATATTACTTGCGATGAGACGAGAGGCTTTACGGACAAGAACTTGTTTTCTATGTGGACTCGCTGCGAGGAAGCCGGGGTACAGAGAGGAACGTCGACGAACGTTGGCTTCAGGGACTCTGCTGGGACCAGAACAGCGCTTGCAGGGGATGTTCCTGCATCTCCAGTCACAGAATGTCATGGGCAGAGAAACTTCTGCACCCGGGTCCTGATACCGAGGCCCAGAAACCAGTTTGGTTACAGGCTCGTTATCTAAATTGACAGAATGTAATCAAGTAGGATTATTTATATAAAGTTGTTTTTTTTCAAGCGGTTCCTTCACTCAGTAATTTTAACAAGCAGAAGTATTCTAGTGTCAAGTTTCCTGACTTGGGGAATTTTCTGAAACATGCTATGCCTCTTTCTTTGTCAGTCTGTGTGTTCAATATGACGGCACTTTGGGTTGTTGCCAGTATCATTGTGCTTCCGATTATGAATTAAAGGAGATAAGAGGATTTATGCTCTTAGGCTTTATGTTGAATACTCTTTCTGACCCAACTCTGCATTTATCCAGACTTGGTACCGGCACAGGGAATCACCGAGTTCTGACCCCTTATGGCCGCGTTCGACTTCTCGTTACTGCACTGACCTCTCTTGAGTGATTTCTTCTTTCTGGCAGTGATCAGGGTCTGGATTGCTAATCTATAAATATATAAATACTTTTCATTGACAGATTGTGACTTATTAAAAAGGCATAAAGAATCTCTCCATCTTCTCACTCTTGTTTCTTCCAGATGACACTTAAACATCCTGCGAAGTGTTGCTGTTCCATTATGACTTTCTCAATTAAACAAGAACATATTTTGGTTTTAATTAAATATTAATCTAATTTTAACAAGATTTTTATTTCGTCATAACAAGATTCAGCTGCTGCAACATATCTGTCTGAACACCTCCTCCTAAATATCAAATATGCTCACTTTGTCACTTCTTTTAAGTCTGAACTAACTTTTCACCTTTTAAATCTAGGACTTTTCCCAACATTTTTGATATGATCAGTATTGAAGGTTGGTCGATTTTATTTTTGCTATTTATAATAGTTTTAAATATGCTGGTACAGCACTGTTTTAACTATACTTAAACATGATATAATAAATAAAAAGGCATTTATTTACTCACATGTTTAAAATATTGAGCATTCAAAAATGGTTTGGCGTGACAAAAATTATGAATATGTGGAGAAGCATCACATTGCCTCTGATAAGGATACTTTGAGCCTGGTTCTTTTCTCTCAGAACCTTAGTGCTTTGATTTCTTAAGATACTGGGGCATTATAAATAGATGCCTGGTAACCCTCCAGTAAACTGAAAATAGGTTATTGGATCATTCAGACGGATATTGATCTAAAACATATAGCCAAGTCAACAAAGAAAATAATGGGACTCTATCATTCTATAGAAAGCAGGAGAAAACACGTCAGCCATAAAATGACCGTCAAAACCCAAAGTACTCTCACTAACACTGAAACCAGCCGTCGACAGTCACTTCTGCGTCGGTGTTACCCCGGCCAAGCCAACACCGGTCCCGTGCAACTTACTCCTTCTTAAATGTCCGACACAAGACAGCGGAAACGTTAAAATATTTAGATTTTACCTGAGTGAACTGGAGAAGAATAAAGGAAAGCGGTAAGATGAGAAAAAGATAGAAACATGCAGTTTCTTCTCCTCACCTGTTCGCTAATGCGGCGGAGCTGCTGCTTTCTGTGATGCTGCTACTGCCGCCGCCTCTTCTTCTTCTTCTTCTTCTTGGTTTTTATTGGCGGTTGGCAACAAACTTACAGTAGCATTACCGCCACTTACCGGTATGGAGTGTGGTTCGAGATGGTCTATAAACTTTCACTTTCTACCTTTTCCCTCCATTAACTCCTGATTAAACATACCCCCACACATACACACCTGCTTATATTATCCAACTTGCTTATAGCTTTATATACCCCTCTTTGATATTCTTTACACATTCACACCCAACTTGCTCTACTCATATCCTATGAAATAGCTTTGTTTTTTTAAGATACCGAATAATTATTTGAATATGTCTACTCCCGAGATCTCTCCTCAAAAATTCTATTAAATTAAACCTTTCTTTAATACCTACACACTCTCTCAGCATGCATCTTCTCTCTTCTTCATACTTACAACACTCTAAAATAACATGCTCTATTGTTTCAGACTTCTCACAATAATCACACTTTCCAGTTTCATGCTTTTGTATTTTAAAAAGTGAATAATTAAGCCCTGTATGACCGAACCTTAACCTTGTTATTATTCTTTCCTCCTTCCTATTCCTTCTTCCTATTCTTTTCTTTCCTACAGCCACCTGAATTTTATAAAACCACCTTCCTGTTAACCCTTTATCCCACCTTCTCTGCCATATTTTCATCATCTCTTCTTTGACCTTACTTTTCCCTTCCGATTTACTCATCCTAACTGTAACTGCCGCCGCCTCGCTCACGCGAGTCGTTGAAGTGACACGCGCTGACTGAGCCGGTGGGTGGAGCGCGTGCTGGATGATTTGGCGCAGTGCTCGAAAAGGTTTCTGGGAAACGTAGTCGTTAATGCTTCAAAAATTAAAAATGGCCAGGATTTTTTTTAAAAACAAGTAAAACAGCATTTTATACAAGTTTATATGATTTATTGCATAATCTTTATTAAAGGAAATAAACTTGGGCATCAATAACTCTGAAATGCAGAATTTTCTCTGTATTATATGGTCAAACTTTGAGACTATTTGGCTCCTTTTCATGTCCTGGAGTTAGAAAAACTACGGAGCCCCCTCCGTAGCTCCTGATGTGTTCTCGCTTCCCGTGTAATTTTTTTTTTTTGCCTTCTAGTGTGAGGCGACAAATCTGCCACTCACAATATGGCGGTGACGTTAACGCGCGACCCGGACGCTCAAGTGACGCTAAGTTCGTCACGATGCTAATGTTTAAACACTTCCCGGTTTTTATCCTGACACGTGTCTTGGGGCTCTGCTTGTCTTCATCAGACAAACCAAATGCTTCGTTCAGGGTGTTTTTCCGTCTGCATCTGCTGTGTTCGTGATTCCTCTCTAAGTTACTGCTAACACGATGTCAGAAGCAGTTCCTCCTTCCTCTTGTGTTCTCCCAGATAACTTTACAGACACTGATGACATGGTAGCTCAGCCAGGTGACATAATGTTGGTAAACTCTCCTCCTGATGATGCGAAGGAAATATCAAATCATTTGATGTCCCCTCTGGAGCAGCAGGACACAAACAGGTAAAAACTAAAATGATGCTCCTCCAGTCGCCGGAGTGAGTCTGGTGTAGCTTATTGAAAGTGTTTGTGTGTTTATAGTGATTCAGGAGACAGCTTGTTCATCACTCAGAAATGTGCACCTCAACGACGGAGGCGCTCAAACCGGAGATCAAACTTCAGGGCCCACCGAGAGTCACCAGAAGATGAATATGACGCATCCACCTCCGAGGAGGATCATCCAGAAGACAGCAAGTGGAAGAAGAAAAGCTGCACAACACCGAAGTTCACCTTTCATTTCCTCAAGGAGAGAATGATGACTAGGTTACCATATTATCAGAACAGAAAACTTCATGTACGACCACAAAAAGAAAACTTAAATGCCCGTTTCCTTATGTTGAAGACTTAAAAAAAAAAAAAGGTGCACATGCATTTTGATTGCAGTATTACGCCATGGGAGGTTACTTCAGATGTACGGAGCAGCTTTGGGACAGCTATCAAACAGGAGACGGTCTGCTGCTGTCTTTACCGACTGCGGACCAGGACGGAGGAGAGCCCATGTCTCCGATGTCAGAGTAAGTTTGTTTAACCAAACTAGCATATTTAAAACATGTACATACACTTAAAACTCTTCAACAAAATTTTGTTGGAAGAGGCATAGAAAACACATTACCTTCTAAACTAGTGAGGAGTTTAGACATACCTTTGAATAATAGTGCTGTTAATCAAAGGCAGATGAATGAGGTTAATCCCATAAGACTTGTTTTTGCAAAGTTCCTTAAAAACATTAAAAAGGGCTTGCATATAAAGACATTTAACCCATGAA
Organism: Xiphophorus couchianus; assembly: GCF_001444195.1. Classification (NCBI taxonomy): domain Eukaryota; kingdom Metazoa; phylum Chordata; class Actinopteri; order Cyprinodontiformes; family Poeciliidae; genus Xiphophorus; species Xiphophorus couchianus. The sequence continues at coordinate 23,730,957 of NC_040238.1, forward strand.
ATTTTGCTGATCAGATCAGGTGCAGTTCTGGTTGGGTAAACGGTAATTACCTTAACCCCTCTTAAGATCTTAAATGGCAAAAAATATATTATTTAAATATTTTTAAAAAGTCAAAGATCATCCAGTGTTTGAGGATTGTTTTTTTTTTATTATTCAAATGTTGGTGAAACACTTTTTTATTATGTTCTGATGACTTGTGTAGAAAGAGAGCAGATTTGTATATACGTCAACCAAGAAAGTAAATCGTTTCGGTAGAAGTTTTACCCAAACCATAAATTTCTCTTGAATGTTGATCACCAGATCAATATTATCACCCTTACATGTCAGAAAGTCATGCTAGAAATTAAATTATGTTTCTTAATTTTGAAGCAGTTGTGCAATGGTCCTATACTTTCATTCTGGCAGTAGAGCAGTGGTAAAGAGCATAATGTTGTCCCACTCTTCTGTTTCAGAGAGGAAGACGAAACTACAGAAAATGAAGACATCAGAGTGGTGGTGAGTGTGCTGCTAACTTCTAAGGAAGAAAAAAGAAAGCTTGTTAAAGTTCTTCCTGAGGAGAACATACAATTTTTGTCAACTCACAGGAAAAGAAGCTCTTTGTGGTGTCGAAAACAAAGAACTCCCAACCTTGGTACAATCCCAGAAAGAGATCCAGTGAAGAAACGCAACACAATGAAGAACACGACAATGCTGCACGCGAGCCACAGGGAGGACCGGGAATAATGACGCGCAAAATGTCGACGCGGATACCCTTGTTGAGGGGGCCGTCCTCTTCGAAAACAAAGGAATCCGATGAAATCTCGGAAGAGACGGAGTCGGTCGATAAACGAGTGTCAACGTCTGGAAACCTCCCTGCTGAAACTGGAATGGGAAAGAAGAGCAGATCTCCAGGAAATGAGAGTAGAGCAAGTGGTCTTATTCCTGAAGAGAATGAACAGATGCTTGGTAACGAAAGCGATGCCACATGCCGGGGTCTGAGTGCAGAGCAGAGCGACAGAGAAGCAACAGACTCTCATACTGGGGCGGAGGAACAAACCGGTGTACGAGATAATGATATAGAGTGTAGAACAATCAAGGTAAAAAAGAGGAAGAAGGAAAAAAAGGACAGAGAAGATGACAAATGTGTAGAGGAAGGAAAAGATCAGAGTGTAGGGGGAGCTGAGGGTCATCAGACTGATCCCTCGGCAAACCTCATTATCACTGAGGCAGTGGAAGCTCCTTGTATGGAGAAGGAGAAACGTCAAGAAGAAGAAACGTGGATACCCTCGTCGAGGGGGGCGTCGTCTTCAAAAACAAAAAAGTCAGATGAAATCTCGGAAGAGACGAAGTCGGTCGATAAACGAGTGTCAACGTCTGGAAACCTCCCTGCTGAAACTGGAATGGGAAAGAAGAGCAGATCTCCAGGAAATGAGAGTAGAGCAAGTGGTCTTATTCCTGAAGAGAATGAACAGATGCTTGGTAACGAAAGCGATGCCACATGCCGGGATCTGAGTGCAGAGCAGAGCGACAGAGAAGCAACAGACTCTCATACTGGGGCGGAGGAACAAACCGGTGTACGAGATAATGATATAGAGTGTAGAACAATCAAGGTAAAAAAGAGGAAGAAAGAAAAAAAGGACAGAGAAGATGACAAATGTGAAGAGGAAGGAAAATATCAGAGTGTAGAGGGAGCCGGAGGTCATCAGACTGATTCCTCTGCAAACCTGATTATCACTGAGGCAGTGGAAGCTCCTTGTATGGAGAAAAAGAAGAAGAAAAAGAAACTTGAAAACCAATATATCAAACAGGAGGCGGATGAACAATCAGACCAGCAGAAGGAGAAGGATTTTGTTGTGGTGTGTGAAACTGAAAATGTTGATACAGACTCTTTAAAGACCAACAAAGTTGCCGAGTCTGCGACGAATGACGTACATGTCCCAAAGAAAAGGAAGAAAAAGAAAAAAGACTCTTCAGATCTGAATCAAACAACAACAGAACAACCAAAGGCAATAGATCATTCAAGTAATGGTGAAGTTTTTCAGGAAATGCTGGAATTCAATGGGTTTAAAAGAAAAAAGCACAAAAAGAAAAAGAGGCAGCCGCCTAATGACAATCAGACAGATGTGGACTTATCAAATGATCCCTCGACCATGCCAGAAAATACAGACTTTGTTTATAAAAAGAAGAAAAAGAAACATGTGTCTGACCAAGTCGGACTTGCGGAAGAAGATGAAAGTGTAGAGAAAACTTCAAAAGACAGGCAAGATATTGAGCCGGAGACCAAGAAGAAGAAGAAGAAGAAGAAAATGAAGGACGATATCAACGTAAGTAATTCAGAGGACATGTTGGGATCTGGTGACTATTCCGGGCTTGTGCGCGAAAAGAAAAAGAAAAGGAAAAGGACCCCTTCCGTCCATTCTGCTGATGAGGAACAGTCTCCATCTGCTCATGAGTGCTGTGCTGAAAAGCCTGAGGTCAGCGCTGGTGAGTTAGCCGCCGAATCAGCAGACGTTTCTGAACATTTGCAAGAATCAAAAGATGGCAAGAAGAAAAAGAGGAGGTCAGCAACTGTCTCCGAGAGTGAGGAAAGGGAGCTGGAGGAAACATCTGAAGTGCTGGTCAAGAATAAAGAGAAACGCAAGAGAACTGAAAGGCTCACGGGAAGTTTGGAGAGCGCTGAGCAATCTCAAACCGAAGAAGCGGTGGTTGTGAAGAAGACAAAGAAGAAGAGAAGCAGACAGGAGGTCCCGCATGAGGAGCAAGGAACAAATCCTGGGACTGGTTCTAGGTTTAACGCAACGTCATCTAAAACATTTCCAGCAGAACTCGAGACGTCTTCCTCTCGCTGTGTGGAGAGGAAAAGCAAGCGCAATGCAAAAAGACGACTTTACAATCCAGATAAAGATTTTTTCTCAGACTTAAACAGAAGACCCGATAAATCATGATGTCACAAGGTTTATTTATTTTATTGTGAACTGTCCACTTTTTTAGAGTGACAATGTTGAAATTTAAAACTTTTTCGGTTCTGAATTATTATTATTTTTTTCTATATTTAATTTTGTATCAAAGTACTTTTTCACCAGAATAGTTTTCAATTATTTTAAAATTGAGACATAATGTACAAAAATTTAAAGAATTTTTATGAAAACTATATATTCTCCACCCTTTTTTTCCTTCCATCATAAGTCATTATGGACAAACACTTCAGTCCTAACTTCATCAGGTCACAAGACATATCTCCAATTTTTAAGGTCTTTGTTGCACTTAAAAGTTATAAGCTCACTTTTCATGTTCTGTTTGGTGTTTGCTTCTTCCTGTCCAAATGAATCTTCAGGCCATGTTGATACGAGATTTGCTTCACAGTGGATAGTAACTAACATCATCGACCAGCATTTTGAAAGGTAATGACACACAAGTTGTAAATGAACTAATCAGAAACTTAGAAAGTGCCTGGGTCAGACTTTAGAAACGACCTACGTCCCTGAGTTTTTTGGGGGGGACACAAAAAAATGTACTGTTTATGTCTTACAAAAAACATTCACCTCATATTTAAGTGGTTGGCTCATTTCACATGTGGTGTTTTTTATTAAGCTACTGTTGAATTTGTATTAATTTCAACAGCACAAAGAAATTTGAAAATTAGACTTTTCTTTGGGACCAACATTGAGTCAAAAAGATTTGTACTTGCAAATGTGCAGCCCTAACTATTAATGTTATGTAATTTGCAACATATTTTTTTTATTTAATTTATTTAATTTGTTGGGATTAGGCACCAAAACCTCTCCAGGATAGAGAACCTTATTCTGGTAAATCCAGCTATGCATAGTGCCATTATCCTTTCCCAGTTTCAGTTTTTTCTATCTGTTTTGTCTAATAATTTTCATCTAGCTTTTTCTGTGTGTTTAGCTTAGAAAATGTGTGTTTTGTTGTGTTTGGGGTGGCAACATGAGTGGGTGTGGCCCGGGGCGCCATTCACGCTACCGCCGCCACTGTTCTCCACGCAGTAACCGCTGACTGAAGAGCTCGTTGAGCACGCTCGTTACGTCAACACGCAGCCCCAAACAGAGGATTTAAAAACGGCGAGTCTGCGCGGCTCCGGTTGGAAACCTTCCAACCACAGCGAGGCCAGCGCGTCAGCAGCATCCACACACCGCTCGGCAGCGGCTCCCACCTTCCAGTCATGTCCAATGGCAGCAGCAACAACAACAACACGGCGCGGTTTGACGCGGCCAGGAGAGTGGCGATCTTCGGAGGGACTCACGGGAACGAAATGTCCGGCGTGACACTTGTTAATCTGTGGATGCAGAACAGCGCTGAGATCCAAAGAAAGGGACTGGAGATCAAGCCCTTCCTCACGAACCCGAAGGCTGTGGAGAAGTGTGTTAGATACGTGGACACGGACCTGAACCGAGCCTTCACTCAGGAGAACCTCAGGTAAACAAACACTGGGGCAGGTGACCGCTGGATGATGGGACTGCAAGAGATTCTGCTGTTGAAACTTTGTGCTAGAGATCCACAAAATGCACTAATGACTCCAGTAGCGGTTTAGACTTGGGTTTTATTCTGCTTTATAAGACATTTGAACGCACTTACGCAACATGAAGTGTTGTATGAATGAGCGACGGTGTACAAAGCGGGGGGCTAGGACGCATATTGTAACATAACTTTCATTGTATATTACAAAGGTCACCCAAGTCTTGTGCCTATAGTCCTTTCTCTGTCACGTCACGTGGATCAGCATCAGCATGTTGGTATCATAGGTTGGTGTTTGTGTCCAGTAGCCAATAACAGCGGAGCGGCGTGTCCCCTCCTCTCGCGTCTCCCTCCTCCTTGGCCGGGCAGCAGCTGACTCCCAGACACCCTGCAGGAGCAACGTGAGCGGAACGTGACCGAGCTTCGCAATGATACCGAGCCATTTGAGCTGCTGTCACTTTCTGTTGTTCTGATTTCGGAAGGAGGAGAACAGGGCATTACGCAAACGCTCGTGCAGGCTCCGTGCCACGAGCACGCGCGAGCCGCTTAGTGTTGGATGGGAAAAAAAAACGGAGCACCTGGTTTGTCACACCGACTGGCCACAGCCGTCCCATCTATTCTGCTGTGTTGTACATTGTAAAAGCACAAAATCTTACCAAGTATTTTTTTGTGTCTAATTTCCAGTGCAAATATCTCATTAGACTTAAAATAAAACAAACTAACTGAGAAGTAACATTTCAGCAAGATGCACTAGCTTGTTTTAAGTCAGTAATTCTTGAACATTGTTCCAAATGTAGTAGTTCCACTGGCAGATTTTTTTCACTTATAACAGGGAAAAATACTATGTAGTAATTTTCCAAATTAATATTATTATATTTATTTTAAATGGAATAAGATAATTGTAGTAAAAAAAAAAAACTAGACAAAAATACTTTGTAATATTTTGTTTTTGTGGTATAGTAAGGTGCTTGGTGAAAGTTGCTCCCTTCATCAACTGTTCATATATCTGACTTTTACATCACTGAGGGTTTTCCAGTATGAACGGCCTGTTAAAGCCCACACTACAGCTTCTAATAGGGGTTCATATCCAGACTTTGACTAGGTCACTTTAAAATGTTCATGATTTTGCCTTTTGTAACCATGCAGAAGCAGATTTGTTGATGTGTTTTGGATGATTCTCCTGCTGCACAACCTGAGTGTGCTTGGCAAACTAATGACTAGATGTTCTACTTAATGGTTTTCTGGGAGTGACTTTAAATCAATTTAGAAAAGTCAGGTCCTAAAGTAACAAAGCAACCCCAGCTCCTCATACTACCACTACCATGTTTGACGTGGTCAGTCATGGTAACATTTAAAGGGTGTAAAGAAGCAAAGCAACTATAGGCCATTAACTACCATCACCACTCTCAGTGTGGTTCTTTTTCTGACATTACAGGTTAGTGTTACATGAAACGCACTTTCCAAAAAGTTAAATCAACAGAATATTCAGCTAAAAGTCTCAGAGATAAACAATTTTAGTTATAGTTTTGCAGCCGTATCCAGATTGATGAATTTAAATGACTTTATCCATCCTTGGATGTCTTTTGAACTTGACACTTTGTTTTGACTAATTTTGGCCTACTTCATGTTGTTAGAGGAGACAATTTATGAATTTTTTCTTCTTTTTTTATTTTTTTTTTTACAAAAGTTCTAGATTGGGTTGGATGGCTTTGTTTTCTTAACAAAATCATAATTTGGAAATTTGTCTTTGTAGTTGTTCATGTCTTTATTTTCTCTTATCTGACGTTAAAATTTGTCTGATCTGCAACATTTCAATGAGCAAAACCAGGAGAAGGACTTATTCACAGCACTGTGTTTACCCTGGCCACTAACCTTTGGTACATATTTCAAGCTTAAGTATTGCAGTGAAACTTTGGACACACACATGGATCCACAATGTTTACTCCTTAAATACACATGGCTATAATGTGCCTTGTGTGTCATGAAAACAAATCTCAGACTTGCAGGAGACATTATTTTCGTATAGAAACAACTAATTCACATGATGCAACATGCACCTCAGTAAAAAGAAATATGCGGAATTTGTATATTTATTTGCTTAGATAATCAACATGTTGTCGATATAGTAACAATACATAGACGTCCATGTAGTTTTAAAGTTTTGCTGGTGTTTCTGGCTCTTTAAATATTGGATAAATACTAGAAAAAGTTAAACATTGATCAGAGTCTGAGGAATAAATTTTTACGGGTTAGGTGAGGGCGCTATTGTTCACAAAAATATCCGAGCAAATCTTTCCACCTCATGTCTTGTCTAAGTTGGGGTTTTTTTCCCTATAAAGGTCATTTATCCTCAAATTTTGTGAGCGATACAATGGTTGATTTTAAAACTGTGCAGCTGCCATCCTGTTTGTCCCCTCGGAAGGAGATGAAGCACTTTGAAGCTCTTCTAAAAACAGCTCATTAAAAAAAATTCTCTGACAGCTCTACTTTTCCTCAAACTCAGCACCTGCACGTCTCTCAGCTGTGAACCCATCTGTGCTGGAGTCCACATTTCTCCACAGCGTGCTGATATTTGGAGAAAACGGCGTCCTACGGCCATATGCAACGTGGGTGAGAGAATGTGGACCGCAGAGACCCTTTTTCTTAAAAAAAAACAAAAAAAAACATCTGTGGTTTAGAGAGAGTTTTCCGGACCAGTGGTTGTTTTTGAAATGCAATAGAACGAGCCGATTGAAGTTGAGAGAGAAGCACGTTCGGTGGGAGTTTAACTTGAAAACAAACTCACAGATACTTTGGTCCGAACACACAAGACCATGAAAATGAGCCTTTATTCTTCCACCCTGATGGATCCACAACTGATTTTCACAAGCGAGAGTCCCGTGTGTACGCACAAGCCACAGCTGCACATCGCAGACATCTTGTTTTAAACAAATTGTCCGTCAAACCTGTTGCTGTTTTTACCTTTAAAGCCTCAACATTTGACACAGTTTGTGTCGTACAGCGCAACAGGAGGCGACGAGCTGCCCTATGAGGTGCAGAGGGCCCAGGAGATCAACAGGATGTTCGGACCCAAAGGAAGCGCCGAAGCCTACGACGTGATCTTCGACCTCCACAACACCACGTCCAACATGGGCTGCACTCTGATCCTGGAGAGCTCCAAAGACGCCTTCAATCTGCAGATGATGAATTACATAAAGGTGATGGTCTCTCGCAGCTGTTTTAAGTCGACCTCTAGGATGTTAATTTGGACAAATCCCAACCAGACATACAGTTCCTTACAAAGCTATTTTTCCACATTTTTGTTACTGCAACAAAGTTGTACAAACTATATGTTATATGGGGTTTTTATAAAGCTCAGATAGAAGAATCCTTATGAAGTGTCAGAAATAAAAGAACTGCTGAAAGGAAGTCATAATAATCCCAATTTGCAGCTTGCACAATAAATCACGTAAGAGACGACATGTATATGTAGAGGAAGGTACTCTGGTTAGACGAGACCAAAATCAAAAATTTCTGACCTGCATGCAAAAGACACCTGCGATAGAAAACCAAACATTAAGCACAACGGTGTTGTGAAGCATCATTATGGTATCAGCATCATGCTGCGGGACATATTAAGTCCAAAAAAGATGACAGGAGTAGATTAGAGGCTGCAAAAATCTGAGATGGCAGCAGAGCTGCAGGGTTACGCTTGTTAGCAGCGTGTTTTATTTTAATTATCAGTGTTAAGGGAGTTAAATATAACAGCATGCTACATTTTTTGGGGATATTTGTGAAAAATTTAGAAAATCGCTTATCTCGTTTCTTACACCGTACAATTGTTTGCGTTGGTCTATCACATTAAATCCTAATAAAATACAATTAAATTAATGGGTTCAGAGTACATTTTACCACAGAGATGATTCCTCCTGTGAGTTGTATATTTGGAAAACGTTTTTTATTTTGGGCTAAATTGTGTAAAAAAAAAAAAAAAAAAAAGCAAGCTGGTTCTCTATATGTTTCCAGTCAGTGATTTACTAAGACTTGTGGTCTATAATCAGACCCAGTTAGAATATGTTACTAATAAAATGACCTGCTTAGCTTTACCGTGTTGGGGAGGAAAGGCTACGTGAAGGATTAACCAAGTAAAACTAATAAACTTTGGCCGGTATGTGCTGGCACTAGCCTGAGAAAAAAAGGATTGTTTTTAAAAAAAATAACAATTAGAGCTGCTTGGTGCTTGTTCTGCGTGTATTAAAGTCTTTTAACCATGACGTTGCTAAGGAAGACATTATTTGTTAGCTTGGTTGTTCTAATGAGAAAGGCAGGGCTCTTTTAAACAACACATAAAGGAATGAAGACATATCACCAGAGAGCTACAAAATGGCAGTTTTAGTTAGAAAACAACCATTAATTATTACAACAAAGTCTTGTTATATAACTAAGGAATCTGAGTGTTCAGTATTTCACAGGAAGGAATATTTTATTTATTAATTTTTCAGTAATCGGGTAACATTTAGAGTTCATTCTGCTATCTTTGAAAAATCCTTTAAAAAAAAGCAGTTCCTTTTGATGCGGGAGAAACATTGCTGAGACGAGCAAGAAAAATCAAAAATATAATTAAAAAGGTTGAATTGGCTGTTTTTATACACAGAAAATTTTGTTACATGAATCTAAAGTAGTTACCACTAAAATCAGATTACATAAAATGCATCCAAAATCCTTGTTGTACTTTTTTTGATGTACATTCTTAAAGGCTTTTTGCAGCTTATGCATGGCCATGCTGCAAAGCCTTTCTATATTTACCTCCCGCCTGATGTGCTCAGTTAAATCCACGAACGGTTTGAGAACGGCGGACAGTTTCTTGTTGTGTTGTTGGACTCTTCTAAGGAGAATTTAAGCAGAGGGGCAACATGGTCACTAAGAATCTATGTGAATGTTTCTCTGCATGCTTTTGGGAGAGTTATTACAGAAGATTTTCTGACACTAATCTCTCTGTGATTAAAAACAATCTTCGCAGTTCAGTTTTACTATGCACACCTAAAACCACCTAAAAATAAATAAATAAGTATTTTTTTTATTCCAAAACTTTTTGAATGTGCTAGTCTGGTGCTGCATTGCTACTTGAGGACCTGAACATCTTGCAGTAATTAAGGCAACCATGAACTCTGCTGTTTACATAGACCTAAATGGCTAAAAATAAATAGTTTGTAGTTTGGGCTCTTTGTATTTATTTGAGTAACATTTGATTAAACTAAAAAAAATAAGAATCAAGACATTTGTTAGTGAGCTATATAGACAGGTAGCTAGCTTACTAGCTAGCTGATATGTCAAAATACAGGCACGCTTGCTAGCTAACTAATGAAAACCCAAAATGAGAGCACACACTGTTTCACAGCACTGTATGCGTCATGTTTGCTCCTAGAGGAATTGGCTCTGATGTAATTTTCCACTTTGTCGAGCAGAAACCTAAAACATTTGACTGTGTTGCATAAGTCTTTGTCATAAAAGCTTTTTTTTTTTGTTTGTTTTTAATATGACGTTCTTGTTGGTTTTTGTTTTTGCAGAAAGCCTTCGCTCCTGCTAGTTGTCTTGTTCTCCTGAATGAACACCCGCTGCTGAAATATTCCACCTCTCGCTCTGTGGCCAAGCACCCTGTTGGTGAGTCTCTGACTCTCCGGGGATTTTCTCTGCTCTTTCAAATAGTTTACAATGTAGAATCAAGGTTAGTGTCAAAGAGCAGTGAAATAACTGAAACTTTTGAAGTGATTTATTTGTCAATGTAAAGATTACATACTTCCAGTCTGACATTCATTTGTACATGTATTCGTCATCTTTGGTCGACATTGTAAGGATTTTGAGCTTTTTAATTATATATATTTTTTTATTCTTTCACAATTTCCATTTTGATAACATCTACCATTTTTGATTTAAAAAAAAAAGTTGTCAAGTTTTAAGGCAAAATAACGCCAGGTCCTTTTTGTTAAACCACATAGTTTCTTTTCAAATTGGTAAAAAAACAAACAAAAAAAAAACATTTAACTAATTATTGGGAGGTACACAGATACTTTTGAGGCTGTATGTTAGATTTTTACCTATAGCGTTGTTGTGCGCCCAATTCTTGTTTTTAAAAATCCTTTAAATTGGTTTGTATAATAATTCCACCTGAAAAAAGAATGATTCCAATAAATCCCCAGGTCATTATCAGAGTGAATAACTGTACATGGGAGATAAATTCCCTCTGCTTTATGCAAATAGGTGTCTCGGCTATCTGCTATGAAGCATGTGGTGATTCTTAATAACGTCAACCTTTTGGATTGTTTCGTTGCAGGAATGGAAGTGGGTCCTCAGCCTCAAGGGGTTTTAAGAAGCAACATCTTTGAAGCTATGAGGGTCATCCTGAAACACGCCCTGGACTTCATCTCTCTCTTTAACGAAGGTAGAGCTTTTGAAGCCGCTCTGTTACGCTGCGAAACTCTGATGACCAAAGACTTTGTGTTTACTAAACTGTGACTGTTGGGCTAAAACAGAAGCTCATGTAAACATAAGTTGTCATACGGTTTATTTAAAAAAAAAAAAAAAAAAAAACTAACTTACCTTTCAATGACTCAGTGATAAATCGTCTATGTTCTAGAAAAATAAACATTTTGTAATAAAATAAATGTCCATGAAGCTGACTCGTCTCTAAATTACTTCTGATCTGGCTCGTCAATCCGCCGCTCTGCTCTCTCATCCCCCCTGAAGGCACCGAACGCTGTGCTTTCCTTCCCTTTACATAAGCCCAGCTGCCTGTGCCAATTCCCAGTTGCAGCCTGTTTGTCTCCCTCGCCTGTCCTGCTGTTGAACGGCCCCGCTTGTTGGGAACCAGTTGCTTTCCGTATCGTGAGAGCTCGGCTGCCAATGTTGCGGTAACCTTCTGTCGCGGGACCACACCGGCGCTAATGAATGCCCCAGCATAATGATGAATCGATGTTCCTGCGCATTGAAGCCGAACGGCTTGATGAAACGACCGATTTGGTTTTAAGGAATCTTTCCATCACGGCTGAAAAGGGCACCTCACTGGGTAAAAGTGTGGCTGAGGCATCAGTACTCGTGGTTCCTTTGGCCTTGATTGAAATGCATTACTAACACCACTTATGGTCTTGTACATCTCAGGAACAGCAACCCTTAAAATTTGCCTTTTATTTCACATTGCCAAGTGTAAAAAACACAAACAAAAAAAACATGCTTTTCATAATATTTTAGGAATAAAATTCTGAAAAACAGAAATGGTGTGCATTTCCGTTTCCCCTTTTCTCTGATACCCCTAAATAAAATCCAGTTCCTTTCAGCAGTCACATGTGTTAACTTAAACTTAACAGCTGTTCTGCGAAGGCTTCCGAGATTCGCTGGAGAACAAACATCGTCATGAAAACCAAGGAACAAAGCAGATGGGTCAGAGAAAACGCTATAGAGAAGTTTAAAGCAGGAGTAGATTATAAGATAAGGAACTTGTTCAATCCAGAAAAAAAGAAGAGATTTTCTCTATTTTGCAGTTGTGTGCTACTTTGTGTTGATCCAAGAAAATACATTGACATTTGACTGAAGGTCAAACGGGATGAACGCTGTAGTCTACATTAAGTTTTTTTGTTTTTCTTCCTAGCTCAAGATGCTGTATCTGAAGTTAGAATCAGACTCATTAATATGTCAGATTCGGTCATAAACACAAAGTATGTCTCTTGTGTGTCGGCTAGGAATGGAGTTTCCTCCATGTACGGTGGAAGTCTTCCGGGTCTTGGAGAGGATGGACTACCCCAGAGATGCCAACGGGAACATTATTGCCATGGTTCACCCCAACCTGCAGGTAAACGGCTGAAGGCAAATATACTGTGCCTGTAAAAAGTATTAATTTCCTTGAATGATATACTCTTTTTATTGCTTCTACAAATTAATCACAATCAACAAAATGTCCCCTTTTTGACAAAACAATTATCAAAAAAACGGATTTCTGCATAAAATAACAACATTTGAATAAAAACATGTAACATAAAATAAGTAATTGCATAGATATTCACCCCTTTGAAAGTGACTGGCCAAATTCGTCATCATCCGAGAGGTGAATACTTTGATATTCACTGTATAGCTGCCTTCAAGTTCATTGGGATTGCTTTCTGATATGTTATTTGGAAGGAGGAAATTAAACTTGTAGTTGATGTGAAAGTGTATATATATATATATATATATATATATATATATATATACTCTCTCTCTCTCTCTCTATATATATATATATATATTAGCAGCACAGTCGAATCACTTCCCTACCGGCCGCTGTTTGTTGTTGTTTCAGGACTGTGACTGGGAGCCGCTGAACCCCGGCGACCCAATGTTCCAAACGTTTGATGGGAAGTCCATCCACTACCAAGGCTCCAGCACCGTTTATCCCACTTTTATTAATGAGGCCGCCTACTACGAGAAACAACAGGCGTTTGTGACCACCAGGCGAGAAACCTTGGCTGCGAGTGCCATCGGGAAAGCATGAAATGTTCTCCGGGAAGGCAGAAACAAAAACAGTAAAACAAACAAAACCCTGCAGAGATATGTTGGTAGATTTTGCACAGGTTGCAAATCAAAACGCTTGGTGCAATATAACATTCTGATTCCATTTTTATCTTTTTAATATCAGAAAAATCAATTAACTATGCAAAAAATTCACCTATTAAGCTACGTATTTATGATACTGTCCATTTATTTACATTAAATGAACTGAACTTTTATTAGTGTTTTAAAGGCCAGGCCTCATTACTGTTGGCTTATTAAACATTCCAGACACACTCTTTGAGTTTCCTACTGCTGCTCAGGAAGGCCATGGAAGATCAACACCTACGACCTCTGACCCAGAACTGTTGTCTCCTGCTGGAAACGTGTTTGTAAGATCTATCGGGGTGTGCTATGTGTGGCCTTTGATTCTACCTACCTTTAACTCCAGTATTGCATCTGTGGTGCTGCCCTATTGTTGCCTTATTGGGGGGGTTTCCATAGAAACTTCAACACAGCAAATTTAGTGAAGACTTTGTGTAAAACATGTCAATCCAAAAGAGGTTATTTTGAGAGATGGTACATGAGCTCTTCCTTTTACACTCCATTGATAGTGTGAGACGTGTTTTGTAATTACATTAACATGTATTTTTTGATATGTCTATTTATGTATGTTTGATTTTTAAGTATTTTCTAGAAGTCATGGTGCTGTCTGACGTTTTTAATGTCTTGTGCGTCTTTGTGTAATACCGTCGTCTTACTGTAGGTCGTTTTTCAATCAGCAATATTCCTATGAGCACCATTTATATTAATCAGTAAAGTACTGTGACAATTATCCTTTCAATAAATGTATTACATCAGCGTGTAGGCGTTTGTTTTTCTTTGAAGAGCCATGGGAAGATATCCACGAGAGGGCGACATGCAACCACAGTTTAAAACCCAATGACGATGCACTCTGTAGCGGTTTGGTGGACTAATCTGAATCATTGGTAGATGGACATTATCTCACGGGTGCAACTTGAGCCAAAAGCTGGTGCAGTCACGAGGGAGAGGAAAATACATTTTCAAGTGTTTAAAAAAAACATCAGATTGCTCACTGTCATTATTTACGAAAGTTGAAGCCAATTTATGCTGATTTTTTAAATTTATTTTTACACATTTTCTTTCACAAAATTGTCATCATAATCGATTAAAGAGAGAGTTTGGGTGCCAATCAGCTCTTGGTTGTAAAAAACAACAACAAAAAAAACACGTTGTTGCCATGGATATACATCATAACCGCTATCCGGAAGTAAGAAAAAAGGTAGAAATTCTTCCAGCTGCACAGCATGCAAAATTAGAGTGAATAATTCTCCAGAAAAGCAAAAACCCAAACAGAACTAAAGTAACTACTCCAATGTGCTGCCACTTTTTCCAGAACATCATTCTAGAAAAATAAGTCTAAATAAATAAAAGGTTGATTTGGAAAGTAGTGGCCTTTATTTCAAAGTGCTAAGACAGGAAAGTAGGTAAAGAGAGAGGGAAGACATGCAGCAAAGGTCAGCAAAGGTCACTAGGCCGGGATTCAAACCTGCAACGGCCGAGTACGGCCTCCTAATGTGGGTTGTGCGCAACCCCTGTGCCTCCACAGCAACCCAGTTCTTTCTACTTATCTTAAAACAAATGAATAATCATTTTTACTTTTGCGCAGTTTTTTAAATGACAAAACCAACAATAAATCTTTGCTGTGTTTAAACAAATAAACAGTGCTATAACATCGACATGTCACAAAGTGTATTTCTAATTTAATCTAATCTTCCTTTGTAGCCAAGAAGATAAATGACATGTTTGTTTTTTTTAATCCCAGCATGTAGGAGCTACAGTCTGGCTCAAGCATAATTACGTACAATGACAGCAAATGCTATGATTGCAGTGTATGAGAACATTGTTTTCCACATCTGTCATTATCACTAAACATTTCTGGAATCCAGCAAATGCAGGTGAAGGGAGCTGAGGGGTGTGGCACTAAAACAGTTGAGCAACGTCTCGGATGGAAAACATCTATATTGCACTTGGTTCTCAATAAATACTTTACATCATGGTATTTAATGAACTCAATAAAAACCTGCAGTTTTTCAACTATTGTAGAGTATTGGTACACTCATCTTTGTCACGCTTTTGATGTGAACGCCACACTGAGCAAGCATTTTTAACTTCTGTTTTACTGACCGCTAATTATGAAGAAGACCTTCTGCATTCCACCAGTGCTGAGAACGTGTGGACGTTTCATGACAGTTCATTAATTTCCTACAATCTGGCATGTCAGTAGAAATGTAAGTGCACAACCACCTGTTGGTCTCTGCCTGTTCAGTCGCTGCACTAATCACTGTAATCCGGTCAGGAGTTGGATGACCACAACAACACCCGATCGCTAGATATTGAGAGGAACCCGATCTTTAAGTTCTTGGCAGGGATCCAAATGTGCACTTTACGCATTCCTCAGGATGCATCCCTGCTTCCACTGTGTGCCTCCTCGATATGTGACAGTACATCTGTTTTACTGGAAGAATGCTGCTTGGCAGCTTATCAAATTGTTGGTATCTGGATGCAGCTGCATAGATCGGCAGCTAGAATTACAGAACTGGTGGTTAGCTGTACTCCCTTCTGCATTGTAGAAATTCTGTTTATTGGCATGAACCCCCTCACAATGACAGGTTTACAAGATAAAGCAAGATTTATTCTTTTGCTTCATTTATAAAATCTCAAACCAGTGAGTGCCAAGTCAGTGTTTGTCTGGTATGCCAAAGAGAGAGGAAGTGGAGGCATACTGACCATATCTCGGCACCATTTTTATTTCTTTTTCCTTTTTTTTTTGGTAGTAAAACCATTCCCATGTCTGTAGTGCAGACATAGGAACGAGGAAGTAATTATCTGCATAACGTTCTGACATGCACCTGTTGTGGTTAAAACGCGTGTAAACAGTGGCAGCAGTTATGCTTCTCTTGTGATTACAGTCGCTTTGAGACTTCTCTTCTTTTCAGTGAAACTGCTGAAACCACCAGCTGGACGGAAGGAGAGTTATGTAAGAGTCTGTTTTAGCCTTCCTTCTACATTTCTGCTCTGCACAAAAACAAGTTGGCAGCCCGCTGCTGGAAATGCAGGGGTTGTTTTGGCAACCAAAGGCATGAATTTCCTGATTTATCCATGTCTGTGGCATCAACTAACATGTGGATAAATCTGGATGATAGAGAAATCATTTGAATTTAATGTGAGTTTAGCCAAATGCATTTGGTTGCTTGCTCATTTTGTTAATTACACATCGGTTTTAAAACATGCAAACATGGATGACTTAAAGAGGAATGTGACTTTATGGTGATGATCGCTGGTAGTAGGAAAGCCCCACAAATCAAACATCAATACAGCCCCAATATAACGTTGTACTGGTCCTGGATCTAAACCCATCAAATTACTAGAGAAGAAGAAATACTCAATATCCTTAAACAAGTGCTGGATTAATTATTTTTTAGAAAAAACTCATAAAAATCAGTTCTTCCAGTACACTGGTGCTTGCCAAACGTTCAGCTTCTAATCCACACTCTGACAAAAGAAGCGAGAGAAAGAGCGAATCGATCATTAATCCATTAAGCAGTAGAAGAATGACAATAAAAAGCAGCGCAAAACAAAACAAACATTAACAGTCAAAATACAGAATTTACAATGCAGTGAAAGTGTTTTTGAATCTCTACTAAAATGTACGTCACAAATATCCACTACCATTATGAATTTTGTTACTTAATAATGATTTGGAACATTTTACTGTCACTACTGCTAAAAAAAAGCGTAACATAAAATAAAGCATATCAAAAAGGAAGATGAACTAGATTTTTCCAGCACTCCCTTTAACTTTGGAAGCAGGCTTACTTTATGAAGTGAACACAGACAGTTAAAGGTTTATTTAAAAAATACCCCATAAACTTCAATTAATGCCGAAAACTGCTGTTAATGTTGCATTCAATGGTGTCGGGTTTATTTTATTTTATTTTTGACGATATACACACTGTGCGGTTAAAAGATTAA
Source organism: Xiphophorus couchianus (assembly GCF_001444195.1). Taxonomy (NCBI): domain Eukaryota; kingdom Metazoa; phylum Chordata; class Actinopteri; order Cyprinodontiformes; family Poeciliidae; genus Xiphophorus; species Xiphophorus couchianus. The sequence continues at coordinate 23,747,961 of NC_040238.1, forward strand.
AATGTCACATTTTTAACGAACAGGATGACAAGTTAATATAACAACAGGGGGGATAATATGATTATTATAATTATAATACTAATGCAAATGATAACGCAAATAATAAAAAAATAACAAATAATAAAATAATAATAATAATCAGAATTTTGATTACTAAAATATATAGGGTATCATCTCTGTATAAAAAAACAACAACCAGAAGATAAGAAAGAAATTAACTGTAAAAAAAAAAAAAGATAAAGATAAAGATAAGAGGAGACAAAGCGCTTTTTTCCAGATTTTTTAAACAAATCTGTATGCTTCTCCTTCCATCATTAAACCTCCGGAAATCTCAGTTGCAGTAGAAAATCGTAGTATTTCGATGCGATAGATTAAATTTGTTCCAGGAGTACTTGAAGGCACCACGGCTGGAAACAGGAAGTCTCGAAACTTTTCAGCACAGTGACAAACTTGTTAACCGCATCTCTGAGCCGACACGTCTTCAGCCGGACTACAATCTGCGGAGGGATGAAGAGGGTCTGAAAGGTGTCAAGTTACCTACGCCAGTAAATATTTTTTTTGTTTCTTTAAATAAAAAGAGGTGTCGAGAGGAAGGTGGGTGTATGCGACAGATTTGCCGCTAACTGACGGCGAAGACAGTTAGCTCCAGCATTCCTCTCTCTGACGGCTGCCTGAACATCACAATGTGGGAGCAGGAGGAATTCGCTAAACACTGGAGGAACGAGTTCCCCGACGCAGAGGTCCCCCGAATGGACCTGAGCTCCGTGGAGGACATCGAGTCGGAGCTGGAATCAAGTAAAGCCAACCTGAAGAAGCTCCAGAAGGCTCTCGCGGAGGAGAAATTTAAGGTGATATACCTGCAGACCACCGTGGCCCAGAAGAAGAGAAACGACCCGGAGAGGTTCGAAGGAAAAGATGAAAACTTCAACGCAGAAACATTCGCCGTTCCTAAGATGGGGAATGTTAAAAAGCCGCTGTGGCGAGAAGATGAAGGCGGCGGCAGAGAGAGGACCAAGGTGTCCGACTCCGGGGTCTTGAAGCGCAGCGCGGCGGCCAACACGCCCATCTCCTACGGCCGAGAACGCAGCAGGTTCATCGGCAAGCCAGGTAAGTACGTCCCCATCCCCGTCCCGCCGCAGAAACCCAGGAGGGGGGACAAGGCCGCTAATGACAACGAGGAGGAGGACAGCGACCGAGAATACGAGAATGCGGAGCTGAACGAGAATTTCGTCCGGAATAACTTGTTGACGCCGAAGAGCATCGGCAAGGACAGCCAGCGGACGCCGGCCACCTGCACTGGCAATCCGCGGCCTTTCAGCAGGGACTTTGACTCGGATGATGGCAGGCTGTCTCCGTCCTTCCCGCGGGGCTCCGGCTGCAGCACACCTGACAGAAGGAGTGATGGCTACATGAGCTCCGACCACGACGACTCCTCCTCTGCAGGTAATCTATCTGAAATGCTCCCAGTGATTTGATGCTTCAGCAAAAGAGTATTAAAGTCAGCGCAGTCACAGATTTACTGTTTAGTGTTCACATTGAAATGTATCTTATAGTTATTGCATCCTGCTCTTATCATCTTAATAGAAATGCTGCCTTGAAAAAACATTCACATCCCTTGAGGTTTTCCTCATTTCCCATTTTACTATATTATGTATTTCACTTTTTTGTGTGATAAATGTTGCGTTATTTGGAAGTGGAAAAACGTTTGTAGTTAATCAAACATCTGAAAAGTGTGGCCTGGATTTGTATCCATACCCCCACCCCTCTGATGCGTCTGAATAAAGTCCAACGCGATCACTAGACAACCAGGAGAAGTTTAATGCAGCTTTAATTTATTGTTCTAATCATCCGAAAATAGATAGGTGAAGACATCAAAACTTTCAAGACATGGTTGTCCACCTAAACTGATAAGACTGGACAAGGAGAGCATTAATTACAGCGGCAGCCAGGAGGCATAGTGGAGTTGCTTAAATTGATAGCACACAAATGCATGCCACACTTACTAGATTTTTATTTATTTTAAAAAAAAGGCGACTTTATGGTGGTCTAATGAAATGCACTGAATCTCATCTTTGTGATGTGACAAAATGAAAAAAGGTTATCGGTTATGAATAGTTTTTACAAGGCCACCACCATGTCACTTTTTCCTCCCATCATCATATCCCCAGCTGTCAGGCACACAGGCCTGTACCTCTTTTTAGACAGGAAGTCAGCTGATGGATGAGTTTGTTTTCTGGTTTTTGCTTTTCTTTTTTTTTGGCACGAGTAGCCTTCTTCCTTATTTTGAATGGACTTGATGATAATGATGTAAAGCAAATAGTTTCCAAGAAAGTGAGGTGTAATCTAGGATTGGTTAAAAATATATTAAATTGACCCCCAAAAATGGGTCAAAAATTTATAAAACAGATGCAATAATATAAAGTGAATTTTAACATCTCGAGGAAGATAGCAGCTCCCCTCACTATCCTCTGCAGGACTCTCTTTTTTTGCCTTTTTTCTTTTTCCCGCCGGACTTAATTAATTATCTAAGACCAGAGCTAAAGTAGTCTATCACATACTGTGATCTTTATTCTGTTTTTACAAGTTGGAGGCTGTTCTGGTAATGTTTTTAATTATTTTGGGAAATGTGTAAAAGTGGCAGTGTTTCTGAAGTAAAAAAAAAAAAAAGTCTGTCATATTCAACTGTCTAACTAGCTGTGTATTAATGGTGCATTTCCGATAAGTCAAAGCCCTTCAGCTTCCTGGTGCACAGTCAGGTAGGTGCTGATTGATGTAACATCCTGTCACTGCAGCTCTACATTAAACACCCCACAAAACTGCCACATGCAGAACGAGTGTGAACATTGGCTGCAGAGAGTGTGAGGTGCAGTGAGCTGTGCAGAACTCCAATATTACTAGCCTGACATGCACTACAGCTCGTCTGACTGATCCTTCAGATAAATTTTTATTTGCTAGATGTTCAAATTTGGTAGATGGAAACCTCAACTGGAATTGAATCAAATGGTGGTTCTACAAACTATTATTACACATGTGCTGAGTAGAAAAAGCAAAATGATATATTATTTGTATTCTAGGTCACAAATATAGACTACTTTCACTGCAGAAACACAAAACTTTGCCAAGTATTTTTGCCTAGTACTTTCTTAGTACACTTAAAATAAGACAAAACAAACTTTCAGCAAACTTTTAGCTAGACATAGGATCTTATTTTTAGTCAATAATTTTTTAATATTGATAAAAACGAACTAATTCCAGTAGCAGATTATTTCACTTGTAACATGGAAAAAAAATACCTTGTTATAAGTGAAAAGCACGTGGAATTAATATTAAATCAATATTAAAGAATTCTGGACTTAAAACAAGCTCCTATATTTTGCTGAAATGTTACTTCTAAGTTAGTTTTCTCTTATTTCAAGTGTACTAAGATATTTGCACTAGAAACTAGACAGAAGTACATGGAAAGATTTTGTGTTTTGCTGTGCTGTGTTGGTCCATCACACAAAATCTTAAAAGACATTAAAGTTTGTGCTTGTAGTGTGCCAAAATGTGAAAAGGCTAAAGGGGTTAGCTTTTGCAAATCACTGTAATCTAATTCCCAATTTTGCAAAGTTGGACCAAAATAACACATAATGTTTAATATTTGGTGGGTTCTGTGGGCGCCTTGCGCCTCCAGCTGAGGAATACAACCCACTGGTATCCATATGTTACCCTGGGCTGATGGCGAATGGGCGTCAGTCTGCAAACCTTTTGTTTCTGATCCGATTAAGATCAATCTGCATGTGCAGAACAGTTCTTGCTGCAGATGCAATGCTGTATTCTAATCTGATGCGAACCGGCTCACATAAACGTTTTCCAGAGCTTCTTGTGTGCATCTAAATAAAAACTGGTGCCAGGCATCTCAAAAATCAATGATTTCTTACCAGGTTTTTTTTCTGTAACGTACGGCTATATCAAATATCCAGTGAAATAGAGACTGGTTCTGCCTAAAGATGGCTAGTCTGAGGAAAAAATCAGACCACAAGATTCAGACAAATCCCACTGCATAAATCTGATACTTCCTTAAACGTGTGGAGAAATTGACCAAGATCGTCTGCGATCTCATGAGTCAACATTAAGTGACTAACATGAACACAAGAATAGACTGAGGGAGGCTTTCTGAGCAGATAAAACATGTGCTGCAGTACATAATCTTTATTAATGGAGCATTATGGCAAGCTTATCTCTTAAGTTTAAACATTTTGATTGCTCTCCTGATTACAACATAGCCAGAAGGTTCTATGTGAAACGAGAACGGCTGCCGCACAAGCGTGGTAGCAACTCCACTGTTGCAAAAGACAGGAAGCAACGTGACGCCAAAATAGAACTTTGGATTTTCTGAAAGAATGTCAGATGGTGTGTATCACAGATGCAAAACAAAGTCATTGTGGGACGACGTTCTGGCTTTGCTTCTCCAACGTGAAACTGTCCAAACAAAGACAAAGAAAGGAAAGCGTCGCAGTGATTTCTAATCACAGCAAACCGTTTTCTCTACCCCTTGAGCTGATTGGGGATTGTATTTTACTGTAAACATGTGGAAAGGTAAGGAAAAGCAATTACTGTTAGTCTCCTAATCTGCTCCATCATTGTTATCCCATAGGATACTGACGCTTTGCTGTGATGGCCAGGACAATCAGTGGAAGGACTTTAGCTTTGACCACAAACAATAGAGGGTGTGTGGGATGGAAACCCTAGAATTCCTAACCCGTAATGCCCTCAGATTGACTTTTGTAATTCCAAATAAGAGTTGTCTGTTTTTTTCCCTGGGTAGTGCATTTATTTTAGCACACACACATACAAAAAGGCAGGTTCGTAGGAAGAGATCAAGCATAAGGTCATGTGAGTCTGAGGCGATTGCTTTAGCCTCCGTCGGTGGTCTCAAATTCACTGTTTTCTAGCTTGCTTCATAGCCAGACTCTGTTTTCTGTTCAGCTATCTTCTGTGAAGTACAGTCACAAATTGGACTCTAAGGAGAACCGTAGCTGATCAGTACCGAACCAAAATGGACTCTTGTTGTCTACGAGAGAGGATTGTCACAGTAAAACTGGTGGATTTGCTTAGTTACCGACTTTCGCATTCTCAAGTCATTCCGGCAGCAGGATGGTTCTGCTGACAGGGCTGTTTCCTGTTGTTTTTGCCTATCGCACACTACTCAGTTCAGTATCTCAGCTCTGAAAGTTACCCACAGCTCTTCACTGCACCCATGCAGAGACCTCCGACACTCTGATATCTGGCTTTGTTTTAGGAAATACATCATTCACACTTTATAACTTGCAGTTCCTTACAAAGTATTCATGCCCTTTTGAACTTTACACACTTTGTCATGCTGTAATCACAAACCTCAGTCGACTTTATGTGACAGACTGAAGCAAAATAGCTCAAGAGGAAAAATACTCCTACCTTTCAAGACAAGCAGAGTTTATTTCTTTAACACATTTACGTAAGTTGCAAGATGTTTGAAGCAAAAGAGTACAGTGCTCTGACATAGAAAAGGAAATGAAAGTTGGATTAAATACTGAAATGTTTCAGTTGGTCTGACTGTAAGTAGGGAAAGTCAAAGGCAACACTAAACAAATGGGGTTTTAGTCTAGATTTAAAGGAACTCTTCTTTTCAGCATTTTTGCAGTTTTCTGGAAGCTTGTTCCAGATTAGAGGAGCATTAAAACTGAATGCTGCTTCTTTATGTTTGGCTCTGACTCTTGGGATTCAGACATGGAACCAGAAAACCTGAGTGATCTGAAGGGTTTATATGACCACAGATCTTTGAGGTATTTTGTGCCAAACCATTCAGTGGTTTATGAACTAACTATTGTAAAGACTTTAGAACTGGAGTGACGTGCTGCATTTTTGTAGTTTTAGTGAGAACAGGATCAGCTGACTTTGTCATTGTCTTTATGTGACTCTGAAGGTTCAGGTGTGAGTCCATCTCCACACCCAGATTTCAGGCCTGATCTAGCTCTAATAAGTGAAGCTTTGTGCAGACTCTAGATTATTCCTCTTTAGATCCAAAAATAATAACTTCAGTTTTTTATACTCGGTTGTAGAACGTTTTGGCACCTCCATACATAGATTTCTGTCCATACATCTGCTCACCGCTTGAATGTGAACACCTTTATTGGGATTTTGAATTACATGTTCAGTCAGCATTCGAAACAAGCAAAGAGGTTCAGTGAAACTGAAATTACGTAATGAGAGGACAATTATGAAAAATGAACAATAAATTAGTAGAAACTGTACTGTATTAGTTGTATGTCTCCTATTTTTACGTTAAAAAGTTGCAAAGGCAGAAAATGTTGTGGTCTGTTTTCAGTTGATGCTCTAAGTTTTTAATGCATTTCATCTCATGCATAAAAGCACAATCAAACCATCATTAGTGCAAAGCTGAGAAGTCCTTTATCTCTCCATCAATGCAGCAAGCTGAAACCTGTTGAAAGGAGATTTTACACAGAGCAGCCACATTCGTCTGACTCTGCAGAGAGGACTGGCTGATTACTGAAAACTATGTCTGGAGGAACATTATTAATTTTGCCTCACAGGAAGTAGTATCCTAAATAAATCCTACTTCTTCAATAACAGAAATAGTTACTTAGGAAAAACTGTTTCCACCACTCCCTTTTTCCTGAGAGTGGGTGTTGAGCATGAGGCACCTTCCCATTTCCCTCTGGGTTGGCTGTTTCTGTGCTCAGGGCAGGTCCAGGCCCGTCTTGAATAACATGTGCAGCGGAGGAAACTGCTGCGCTCTTTGGACTACATAAAAACTCACCACATTGACTTGGTTTGATCATTGACTGTTTAGTCCTAAATAAAAAGCTCTGGCTTATTGTTTGTTTTATTTAAGTGGAGTTACGCTGTGATTTATTGTAGAGTGAGCGCTTTACTGTTTGGCAGGCGGACTCTTTAGAAAAAAAAAAACAATCCAGCCAGAATATTTTGGCTTGCTTCTGTCGTTAGACTTCTGATGAGCTAAGGTGGGTTTACATTAGCTTCTGTGTGAGTGTGAGTGTGTATTTGGCTATTCAGTGCAGCACGTACACGTAATGGGAAACAGTGACTGTATTTAATTTGTCATAGGAAATTAGATTTTAAGAGTTCCCAGTGGGATATACATCAAGAATGGCATCCGAGTTTGAACTTGGAAAGTTGAGGCTTGAAATGCAGCCCTGAGATTTATTGTTACTTTGCAAGTAAAATGTACTCAACATGCTAGATGCATAGAAGTTCACAAGTACATTTTTTAAAACCCAAGTCAAGACTCAAGTTTTCCACCCAAATTCAGTCATGGTCCAAGTCTCTAATGATAGAAATAAATATTTTTTTCACTTGTATTATTGGTCCTAAATTACCAGATGAACATTAGATCATTATTTGTGTATCTTTTAACATGCAATTTACTATTTTAAATCAGCCAAAGATTGCTTTATAATAGAAAAATTGATCAAAGAAATATTTACTCAACTAGAGATATAAATATGCATCTCTTTTTTGCGAAAAATAATAGTTTAAAATCTGCTAAAGTCAAATTTTAGAATGAATCAACCTTTTTTTTAATGTTATTATAATATTATAAAGTTAATACATGTTTATCTCTGTCTTCACATTATCTACTACTTCATTTTTTATTGCACCAAATATGGTTTTCTTCTCTTCACTTCTAAATGGTAAAGATTTTTAAATATTGCTATTTTCAGATGAGTGTGTCTTTTATAAGGCTGCAGTTAGCTTGGCAGCGAGAGAATGTCAGAGGTGAAATTATTTTATTTTATTCTGAAATTATCCTGTGATCATTATTGTGAAGCTTCATGAAACAAACAGATTTTTATGAACCATTAACATCTCATAATCCACCAACATCACTGGCTAATAATCAAATTCATCCTTTCACAATAAAACCACGCAGCAGCTGCAGTCGTCATCTCTGACTAAATAAAAACTGTTGGTACCTGTGATGTTTGTATTTCATTAAACAAAAGGCAAATATAGTTTCGTACAACCGCAGGTTTATTTAGTATCTAGTAAACAAGGTGGTGAGAAATGCATCGGCTTGATATCATCATCAGGGGTTCGCTCAACAACAATGAGCAAATCCCATTAGCTTTCTGACTGCAGCATGGCCAGTGCAATTTTTCAGATCTGGTCCAAATTCTAAAGGAAAATTGAACACAGCAAAATTTTCTTTAAAAATGTTCCATTTACTTTTTTATCAACAAAATTATTGGGATGGGCAATATGTTTTGTTTTTTTTATCACTGCATAAATTCAGAGCTTTACAAATAAAAACTCTGCTTGAAAAATGAAACATTCCCTAAATATTTTTAAATGATTACATCACTACACCAATGAGTTAGTTCAACTATCCAGCTAACCAGAACTCACAAACTATGTTCAGTCAAGTTTTTGAAACATGAACGCGAGGTTTACTAGTACGTCTATGGAAACAACAATGTAAAAACATTTTATCAGCTGAAGTGACAATATGAGCAATATATTTACATTTACAAACTCCATTATAGTTCATTAACTACGTGAATTATTGTCTGAAAAAGATTTCTTTTAAACCGTGCAGTAGAACGTTGTCCATCTCATCTACAAAACTATTTGTGGACTATTTGACTCTACAAGAAATTCCAGTATTTTGTTTTCTATATAATATGTTGTGCTACTCAGAAAAATAATCAGAACTATGCAGTTCTGACCTGCTATTGCTCCAAACCTCTGCAGCATTCATATTCTCCAGTCCTCAGGGGTAATGGACTATTTTTTGTCTGTTTTGTCTTCGTGTTGCCTTGGTGATGAGTCGGCATGGTTGGAGATGGGAGATGGGCAGAATGTGTGTGTGTTGCAGCACTGAGGAAGAGATGGGTGCTGAATGTTTCTACTAATACCTCTGTGTTGGAGGTGTGAAATACACGGTCAGGCGCTGCTGGTTGTGAGGCATCTACTCCAGAATCGCCCAAAGCATCCAAATGGAAATTAAAACTGTAGGATCTGAATCTTGAATCTTCTGCTCTACAGTGTACTGAATTTTCCAGTATTATGCATCATTTATTTTCACATGTAGTGTTTATTTCTTATACTTTACATACTTCTGTACATTTTGATTAGCCAGTGGGTTTTACCGTAGTTATCATTAATAGTTTTAAAGGGCCATTGGAATTTAAAATTAGAAACTGACTCAGTCTTTAAACCACAAAGTGTCGCAATAGATAGAAAAGTTGAAAAAATTTAATTTAGTTTGAAAACAAAATAAAAAAAAACATATATATTTTTATATATATATATATACATATATTTTGTTTTAGTTATTTCACCATTAAGTGAGTAGTTTTATTAGTCATCTGTTAGGTTTTCTGTTTCTTACCCAATCAGTCATTGTACATTTGAAAAGACCAGAAGTTTAACCCATCTTGGGATGGTAATTTATTTAATTGGAGATTACAGCAAGTTATGCATAGGCTTCAAGAAAAAAAATCACGTGGAGACATTTGTTAAATCAAAGTGTAAATTCTTTATTAACCAATCTAATCTATCTCTACGGGGATTTACTGATGTGAAACGTAACTCATAATAAGAGAAACACAAAGATAAACCACAAATAACAGTTTAGTACTGATCATAATAAAAAGGGCTTTGACCAGAATAATAAATGAATGCATTAAGAGCTTTAAGACCACTTGAGAATTTCCTAGACTCTTCTCAAAACTCTTTCTGGAAAAGTTTCCTTACCCTATCTGATATCTATCTGTTGAAGGAATAGAGAACAGAAAGCATAAAGAAAAAAGTAAAAAGAGTAGATGTCACTGAATGATTGGTCAACATAGACGATCCCACCTGCGTAGTTAAAGATGTCATTTTTTTTCTCTACTCGGGGATCATCACACCCTAGAAATATTAACAAAAATTCAATTTTTGTACGCCTTTAGGATCTGGAGGGCCAGCCACAGTTAATCAAAAGGAGAGTTGTTTTAGGCAACTCCCTACATCAGAATGCAAGACACAAAGTATCTCTCTCTTCAGGGTGGCAGCAATTTGATGCAGATAGGACTAACACAAACAACACGACAGATTCTCTAAGCAGACTTACTGGTGAGACTGATCAGAAAATCCCATAAATTTGTCTTTTTTGGCATTTTGTGCTCTGACTAATGCGTCCCTTGCCATATCTTGGGGGTCCCCCACCGTACAAACACCGTGGGATTTTTCAACTCTGGCGAACGAAACTTGACCAGGTGACCTTTGCGTACTTGTATCATAGAAGGAATCCCCTCCGTTCAGTTCCAGATTGGACTTAAGCTCACCTCATAGAAAGTCCTGTGACGCAATATGTTTCTGCAGCCTGCTGACGACATCAGCCGCAGTCATCAAGTGTTGAAACTGTGACTAGGAATGCAAGTACTCAGGGAGTCGTGCATTGCACTCTCTCAAGTCTCAGAAATCCGTTACATTGTTTGAAGATTTACTTTCAGTATTAATTGCACTTTCCCATAAGGCTTTCTTTTTGATGTATAAAACATTATGCAGAAAGTAATTATTTTCAAAATGTTTTTTGCTTGTTGAAGTAGTAACTCTAATCCAGACCATGTGAATTCTAAGAGAGCTTTGTTATATGCACCTGATTTTCCCTTAAGTTCCTTATTTATGGGACTCTGACATACTGACCTTTTGTTTCTAAAATCAACAAAGGCGTGGACCTCCCATGAGTTTGTAATAGTCACAGACAAGCTAGAAAGAGGAGCTGGAAGCTATTCCTCTTATACACACACACCTAATATATTTTTTTTCCCCTTCTCATTTTCCTGTAAGCAGGACTGAGGTGATCTAATTTTCACTCCTCCACCCTCAAGTTCACTCCCCTTTTCTTCGCTTCAAAATGAATCATAGTAACTTGGAGTTTATATGCTTGAACGTGTCATACAAAACGGCAAGAGATGAGCAGCTGCAAGATTCAGAAGTATGTGAAAGAAATGTGGTTTTCCTGTCAGTTAACCGATTTTCGTACCACCTCCCCTCTATTAATGAGAGACCACATTTAAACAAACAAAAAAAACCAACAGAATTTAAGAAGAGATGAAAAATGTCTGATACTGCAGTGGGAGACAGCCCTTAGTGCGGTTAGGGTTGGCATTGACTGCCATGGAAACCCTACGGTGCATTTGTGGTGTGTGAGACGGGTGTGCAGGAGAGTGCATGCTGCATGAGGGTCCACAGAGCCCTTCATTGTTCTCTGACTGACTGTGAAGTAAAGTCTTCATCAGTTTGCTACTCCCTGTTATTTCTTTAAGTGGTGCAGCTGTTTACACTCCATCCATATTTATTTCCTGAGGATCCACTTTTGTTTCAGTGTTACTGCTCATATGGAAGTAGAAATGCAACATTCGGAGTCTGTAACCACGCAGTAAAAAGTAGCTAAAAGTATCTCTTTTTAAAAAAATTTAGCTTCTGTCATGTGATGCCGTGTCACCTCACAGTTGCTGTGTGTGTTTTAACCTTCTGATCAAAACACACTAAAACTACTGGCCTTTTAAAACTTTCAATATTGCATTGACAATCAATGTTAGCACTTATATTACGGCATAGAGTCTCATCGCATGGTGCTTAATAAAATGTTACTTATTTCCAGTTAGGACAATTCTTCGTCAGGGTTTCCCCCAGTGTATTATAAGCCTGGCAGGCCACCAGGCTTTACTTGTGCCCCCACCAGGCTAAGAATTGCTTATTTATTTAAGTCTCTTTAAAACGTTTGCATTTTTTAAGACTTTATAGTTGGTGTTCAGGTGTTAATCTTCAATCTTTCAGTAATACATGATTATCAAGATATATTTTCAAATTACCTGTCAACTTTAAACATTTTTTAATGCAAAAACACTTTGGCCCCTGGATGAATGACTGCATTAACACCCAACCACTGGGCTTAGCAAGTTTTCTGGGGGAAACCTTGCTTTGTCATATGCATGTTGTGTGCAGCAATACTGCCGTTCATAAATTTGCGATATACTAAACTATTATTTGAGTTCGGATTTATACCTTGCCAGATTTTTAAATATGAATGCAAATTGCTCACCCAGTTTGTGGCTAATCAGCGTTTGATGAGCTTAATGAAAATAGCCAGCCCCTAAAACATTCATTGCCTGATTTTATCTCTCTATGAGTAACTATGGCACTAGTAGTTGATGTTTTAATAAAATTAGCACATCAGACGTGCCGAATCTTGATGTGGGAAAACCAATGAAATGTATATTTTCCTCATAGTTGGCTCATATGGTAATTGTTGGAGGATTCTGTGATGGATTATTTAGCAGATTGGAGTTTAGGTTTAACTCGGCTTGGAACGCAGTAAAGAACCAGCTTGTTGACACATTTAAACCCTATGACGACTGACTGAGCTATTACCAAACTAGATGCACGTCAGTAGCAATTGTTCAGCATGATATAAATAGAGACAGAGATAAAGTTCATGCCTTTGTTTCAACCAGCCTAGACTCTTATAATTAATTCTGTGTCAATTTAATATTGTTCAGCTCTAACACACTAATAATGTTTTGCTAGTGTTCCATTGCAACCTTAATACTTGCTTTTCTCATAAATTTATTTTATCTCATAAATTGATAGTATGAAGCTTCTTTTGAGGCTGTAACAATTTTCGTATTGCTGTCGTGAGTGCAAACTTGTCATAAAAAGGCAAAAAGGAAATGTTCTTACTTTGTGTTGAGCAACATTTTGAGCATGGCTACATTTTGTTTTTGTTTGATATCTTGAGTTTTGGGAAGTTTTCCATCACAAAGTGACAACTGCACGATAGTGATTTACACGGTCACATGTTTTAGAAACGCGAGTTATGGTTTTAAGCTACTGCGACAGACTGGCGACCTGTCCAGGGTGAACCCCGCCTCTCGCTTGGAACGTTAGCTGGAGATAGGCACCAGCACCTCCTGACCCCACTAGGGACAAGGGTGTTAGTAAATGGATGGATGGATGAGTTTTAATCTACATAATTTCACAACATCTGTTTGTTTAAGTGCACTAAAGGGGAAAAATGCTAACTTTTTGCTTGTGTGGATTTGATTTGATGACATCACAAGAGGCACAAATAAAAAAAAATGAAGCTGATCAGCATAAGTAAACACGTGGACACGTGACATTTTTCAACATGGATTCAGAAGCTATCTTTCTGACTCTGCTCTTAAACCATGACAAAGACAGTCATGAATGACGACACTGACGCAAACACTGTTGATGACGTTGATAAATTTCAGACCTTCCTTCACCTGATTTCAAATTGGTTTTTATGCATAGTCTCCACTCATGTGATCGCTAATAATTAGCGACAGTGGAATCCAGATATTCTAGTCTGTGCTGGTCTTCCTAACAAACTGCTTTGGTGTATTTTACGGTATGATTGTCCTGAAATCCATGTAGCTCAAACGTTTTGCTGTAGTCATACAGAATTACATGCAAGTATCTTTTGAGTGAAGAATTGGATTACAGTCATGCAATGAAAGAGGAAACACACACTAAGAACAATTGAAAACTTGGTACCCAAACCAACTGTTGCCTCACACACACAAGGTTTTCAACCAATGTTCAGAGATGGGTAAATTACTCAAAGATTGTACTCTACCCAATATTTGGGGCGGAGGACAAAGAGTAACCCCGTTTTAACAAGTAAAAGAAGTAGCCATCTAAAAAATTGCTAAAGTAAGTACATTTAAAAGTTAGTTTTTTCCTCCCAAAAATGTAACTGAGCATAAGTAATTAGTTGGCTATGCTTCAGTAGAGTAGCAAATCAAGTTCTGTGACTGAATACAACTAAAGAAAATTTTCTTCCTAGTAGCTTGAAACCCCCCCCAAAATACTGGATAAGTAATAAAAAAAAATCAAGAGCAATTCACCATTTAGTCATCTGTTTGTTATTGAGAGCGTGTTATTCATTTTTACTCTACTGCAAAATCTAGCGATAAGTGGGATGACCGGGAAAATCGTGAACACATTCTTGGTCAGGCTTTCATTGTCCCTGCTGGTGTGTGAATCCTCATATCGGCAGTGTGAGGATCAAACAACTGCTACATTCAGGCATTAAAAAACCCCCCAAAATATCCTAGACTAAGAAGATTACTTGAGCTTCTGTTCCTTTTTAGATTTGACACATGTTACTGAAAGAAATGCGATTTTATTGTTCCACTTAAATTCAGTGACAGTCCTTCTGTGTCTTACAAGACAAAGTGTTTCCTCAGACTTTGTCACTGTGTCCCTTCTGTGGCCTTATTCAACCGAGCTGTTTCTGTTGTCACCGTTACACCAGGGAATCACTGACACATTTGCCTTTTCTGTTGAAACACCTGCGCTGAGAACATGAAAGCATTCTCTGTTTCCTCTGGTTCACAATCTTAAAGACATCCTTTGCTATGCTTATCATTTTCACTTCCCCATCTTAGTTGGAGGAAACGTGAATAGTTGGAGAAAGAATTGGATTGCAAGTGGAAAGCATTTCAGGGGTTCTAGTAAATTATTTTTTGCAAAAAGCCTTCCTGCTTGTGAAAGTGCATGGAAGAGGAGCGGATGCAGTTGATTGTGTTTCAGGTCACCTAAGTACCTGGCGTGGGTGTCAAGTGTCTGTGTCCACAATTGCTAATGGGAACAAAAACCACTAAGTGGACCTAGGGCAAGTGAACTTTCTTTCTGTTATTCCAGAACTGAGACACAGCTTGCTATTAAAATGTGCATCCCACTATAGTTTTTGTTTTACTTTTTTAATTTATAGTTCTAGCTTTTTTTCTACAAAGGTTGTTGCTGATTTTGAAATTAGCGGTAAGCTTTTTTACCATGAAATGACAGTTCATGTGAAAGAACTCACCTTCCTGGTTAACTCTGTTGGTTAATCATACGTCCTATGTACAGAGGCCATAGTCCTCCTTGTGTTTGACTCTTCATCTTAAGCCATTTGCTGTTCAATAAAGGGCATTAGAATAATAAACCAAATTAAAAGCATCAGTATGTTTGTATACTGTTCCTAGAGTTTAAAAGCCTTTTAAGAAGAAACTTCAGATACTCCATTTCAGCTAGCTTGGTTAAAAACTAGTCCCCTGTTCTACGTTCTGCTTTGTACATAGGGTCTGGACCCGTGGCTATTTAGAAACGATTGCTTCTTGGAGGCGTGGACTTTGTTAAAGTTTTAAATGTTAACTAATCGCTAACGTTTGTCCGTGACGTATTTAATTCGCTGGTTGGTCGCTATGAAGCTTACCGGAAATTGTCTGTGCTGTAGAGAACCATACCCCACTATGAAGAGAGTCGCAGTGGGGCGTGCGAATGAAGGGACTGTTAATGTTAATTCCATGGCCAACATGGACGGAACGGCTACGTTCACTTCCTCTGCTGCCATTGCTAAAATTACAGACATACTTAGATTTTACAACAATGCAGAAAATTGACGTAATCGTTCACAACTTCTTCTGTATGCTGATTGGCCAAAATTAAAATTATACTGGAGAAATCTGCTTCAATGGGAGAAATCCCAGATGAAGATGAGAAGGAGATGAGAATTGAGAGGAATTGCGAGAGACAGCAATGGCCAGGCTAGCTTACAGCAGTTTGAGAATAGTTTGGAATATTCTCAACCTAGGTCTATTTTACAGAACTTTATGGTTTAGAGAGAGTAACCAAACTGAAAACCAGCTTTAACGGGTGGATATAGAAAAATCCTCCGGTTGTGCCTTCACAAAGCAGCTTTTACTCTTCTTTTGCACTGAACCCCTCTCAAGTGTCTGCGTGTGTATGAGTGTGTGCTGATTTTTGTTTCTGGTGACACCGGACTCCAGAAGTGTTCCAAGTGAGCAAGCAGCACCTTGGCAGCATTAAATCCACACAGATACAAATAAAACAGCAACTAGCTTTTAAACCACATAACCAAAGGACTGTTTATCTGCAACATGAGACCCTCAATAATCCAACTGAAGCTCACACTAACTTCAGGAGACTCTGGTCTTTATGTTTAAGCAATGGGTAGAACTCCCTCTTGTGGACATATAAAATATGTATTTTCTTTGTTTATTTAATCCTAATTTGAAAAAAGTTGTCATACAATGCTTATATGTTGCCAAAAATGAACAGATATGTGAAAACATTGTTTCGGACTGTGGGGGTTTCTATCCACTAGTTAGTGCAAAGATAATATCAATATGGCATAAACTACTGAGTCTGTAAACCTCCAAACTTAGTTGCTCCTGCGTGAGTTCTACTGGACATTTTCTGAGTTAGCACCACAGTGATGGACATAAATCAGGAACAACAGGACTTGGACTTTGCCAGTTGATTACTGCGTCATATTGAAAACATAAAAACATTCTTATCCATTTGCACAGCATGATTAAGGGAAGAAATGTGCCTTTCTTATTGGTAGTAACAATTACAAGTAATTTAAATGTAATTACAAATATTTTTGTTTGCAGTGTTTATAACAACAGACAAATCTTTCCTTGCACTTCTAGTTTTACTGCAACACAACACAGACACTAGAGGGCAGTGGTTCTTTGCTTAGAAAGTGGTATCTAATGTATTTCTCATTTCAACTTTAAAAGAAAAAAATTTATTGCAAAACTTAAAACGTAACAATGATATTTAAGTTCATTGAAATAACCAAATGCCTACAGATTTTAATTTTAATGGAGATTTTTTCTGTTCTGTCTGTTGTGGATGCATGTTGTGAAATAGAGAAAAACAGAAAGATGAGTAATCAGCATAAACACTGTGTATACAACAGGATTCGTGTGTGTGTGTGTTGTGGGGGCAACGCTTGTTATCTGGTGTCTGTCCAATCGCAGCGTGATTCAGACGATTTCTACATTGACCTCAATAGATCAAAGTGAATTCAGCTGGCGGCCGATGAATACTCTCTCTATGGCTTCACGTCTCTGTCTCTTTTACTCACATACGCAGATTATTTTGAACCCCTTTGTCCCATTTCTCGCTCTCTCCTGCACACAAACAGACTGAGTTCTGAGGGGAACTTTAACTTATCAAATATCAGAGACTGAATTAATATAGAAAAGCAAACACAGACACGGCACCGCGGGAGACTTACCACATAATAGGGCGATGACGGCTTCTAGGAGGGGGATCCAGTGCAGATGAGATGGATGGATTTGGAGGATCAAATGCTTTCATAGACGATATAAACTTTCATATTTTTCCTGTGTAGGCAGTTTATTTCCAGTTCAAGAGAAATGAGTAAGTAAAGAAATCAGTTATATAGCCATTTGATAAATTATACTGTCAGTATCTGACATCTACTTCCCTAAACCTCATAAAGTGAAGAGGTGACTCTAAAAGAATGTATTACCCACTTCTTTACTTAAAGAAGAGATAATTAGCAGGACATCACAATCAATAGAACAGTACCGTAGATCAAGTCAGGGATTCCCATTTAACATGCAGACATTTTATGAATGGTGCACTCCATGCTTTTAAATAATGCATGCTCATTGCTTGTCCCTGCCTCCCCCCCGCCAACAGCCTCCTACACAAAGGGACATGTGCGAAAACATTTCATCTGGATCCATTTGTGATTGTCACAATTCTTTAAACAATGCATTACAGCTATCATTACTGTTGGCACATTAATTATTGGTGACAGAAGTGTGGATTATTTTGAAAACACATCCTTCATGTCAGATTTATTTGGTTCTGAAACTGTGGTTTCTGTTTCACACCAGTGCTTCTTTAGAAGCCACTCATGTGGAAACACAGCTGTCTACTTTCTACGTACGCTGACCCACATACTCTAAAGTCCACACACAACACAAGCTCTAATGCTTGAAATGTTGTGTGTGTGTGTTTAGGTGGAGGTTAAGCAGGATCAAGTATTTATTAGCTGCAAACCATTTTTTTCTATTGCTGGTCTGATTTATTCTCAATATTCCAGTTTCAAACCGAGAGAAGATGAAGGGGGGGCAGCAGAGTTTTCTCCAGCACATCTCCTGAGAGATGAGCAACCCCCCGTTTCCAATCCACCCATCACCCAATCTTCCCTCAGGCCTTTATCTGGAGTTGACATGTCGAAGGGGGCAAAAAGCAGTGGATGTGGGTGTGGTTTGTGGGGCAAGGGTATCTGGGTAGATCTTGGTGGTAGGAGCGGTGGGTGGCCGTCTGATTGGCTAGAGGAACACCACGCTGCCTAATTACACACATACCTCCCCACACAGTGTCAGTCGGCTGGTAGCGATCACACAGACGTCCTCCAAGATTTCTCTTGACAGGAAATCTTTATTTATCTCTAGAAATGTCACGATAGGAACCAGAGATATTTTAGTTTAAGTGTCAAAGTGCAGTTGTATCTTTTTTCTCCTAAAGTCAGTGTAATAAACTAATGGAAACAGATAGTTGTATTCATTAAAAGCTTTTTTTTGTTGAACCCAATTTCTCTCTTAGATCAATGTTGTGACATTAACACCTTATTTTGATGAGATCAGCTCATCAAAAGCTTTTGATCAAAATAATTGTCTTCTGTAAAACAATCTATATTTAGAGCCCAATAGTCTTGGAGTTTCATGCTATACAGCAACCAAGGCATGCTTATTTTTCACCTGAAGTTGCAGACTTCTCATTTATTTATCTTGTTTTTTTGCTAACCGATACAAATCCAGGTCAATTAAAAAGTGACACACCATGTTCCAGTAGTTGTACGTAACATAAAGTAGTATTGTAATTGTGATTAACTTAACTTGTTGACCAATGACATTTTGGAGGCTGCAGTATGTCTTTGCTGACAGACTGCAACAGATACTTTCTTGCTTTAATTTATGTTGTAACAATGCATCACCTTAAACCTGCATATCTTTTCTTACTTGTTTCTGAAGATATATGTGACTAAACAAACAGTGACATTGTTGCGTTGTCTCACGTCTTGCTTTTGCTGTTTTTATTCTGAACTTTTTAGTGAAGTGCCAAGCTAACGTTAGCATTCTAATAATTCTGTTTTGATATGACTTGCTGATAACTTGGCTTGTGATGTATTTCAGGCCATATAAAACTTCCAGAAAAAGTTGGTCTTCATAACCTGAGCAATTGAATTTGAACGTTGTAAAATGTATTGACCAGTGTTTCATCTGCTCTCTGGATATCTAAGCATAGCAGATAGGTCACAGAAGGACAAGGATCCACATGAGTCCGTTTCATTGCGAATATTCTTGTAAATGGTGCAGGAAAAAAAGATTCTAAGTGGGAAACCCAGACTCAATCACGTTGACAATGTTTAGACCTGCAGCGTGATGCATCATGTTAATCCAGAAGAAAGCTCTATCTGTCCTTCAAAACAAATCAATTCCACTGCGGAGACATTGAGAAAATGTGACAGCCTATCTCTAAATGAAAACAAAGAACAGCTTAAAGTCATGATCTTATCAGTCCACTTATCTTATCCCTCCCAGCTCCTCTGCCTTAATGCCAGCTCGCCCACACACACAGTGTGTGACGGACCATCGTTGAACGCTGACCTTTCTGCAGAATGAACTCGTGTGTTGCTGTATTTTAAAACCCCATGCTGCTGCTGCTACCCCCCTCAACATCTGAAACCAGACAAACACTTCAGCCGCTCTCCACGGTACCTGAGCCAATTGTGATGGCGGTGTGCGATGCGAGGAGTTCAACGTGGGGGGAGCAAACTCTTGTAGAGACACTTCATAATGGCCCTCTTTTACTACCCAGCTTGACTGCTTATTAATTTTTGATTGATGTAGGTTTGGGACGCTCCAGGAAGGCTAACTGCAGCCTGGTTTGTTTGTGTTTCAGGTCTTTGTTTGGCTGGTGCCCTTGAATGATGATGTATTCTAGAGGATGAAACTGGCAGCTTTGTGTTCAAAACCCTAAATCAGACGTGCACGTGGGAAACGCGTCTTTTTGTCCCAGATTTAAGACAAAGGAGCCATACGTCTGGATGATCAATCTATTTTTGATGAAGAGCCACTCACCAACCTTCTTCATCTCCATCTGCTCGCTCTGTGTGAACCTCTTTATGTCTGTGCATCGTAATAGCACATTTATATTCATTAATAATCCCACAATAAATGCTACAAACCAGAGATAAGGATTAAACCTCTACATAGAAACTCTTTAATCATCCTTATGGTGACCCTGTGCATGTTTTCATCAGCTGGCACACATGAGGACTGTAGTGAAACAAAGGAGTGCTCAGGCCCCGCTGCCTCCAAAGATTGAGGAGAAAGGAGGGAGTGAGAGGTTTTTGGGTTTCCTCCTGTCATCCTTTGTGTCCTAATTGAAGTTTTTCTGCCTCTAAACCCTCCAGACATTTCCCCCCAGCCCCCTGCTGGTTAGAGAGGAGGGAGGTAGGGGGGAGCAGGCCCAACAGAGGGTTGAGGGGAAAAGGTTCATGTCAGGCTTTGTTGCCACTGGCATGATGCCTGTCCCCGATTGCCCTTCTCTATAGCTTAGAGGTTCATAAACCTCAAAACTATTAAAAGGGGTGACGTGAGGTCTTTTTCTGAGAACCTGACATCATGTTCTCAGAAAAACATGATGTCATGTTAATAATTTTAGTTTTTCAAAGGATGCACATAAATATTATAGCTACTACTTTGGTTCTAATGCAGGTATTTCTCCGGTCAGGAAGAACTAGTGCAGTACATGAGTTGTGAATACTTTATATGTTCGACCCGCATGTGTCTGTGTTGATGAGTGGGGTACAGAGAGTTGCCACGGAAACAGAAGATGAGACTCACTCAAAATATGACATGAACTGCATAGTTCATCTCTCTGTTTTTCTTACTGACTAAAAGAGTGGTTGTCTGATAGAAAACACCTGGTTATATTTTGTCCCATAAAAGACTGCGACCTTGAACTTGTGATGCACTGTGCTGCATCGACTAAGTCAAAAAAGCAATTTATAATGCCACCATTACTGACCTTTGTGATCTTGTGAGGTATCGACAAATTTGGATATGGCAGTCACCTTTGACGGAGCATTAATGTCCCAAGGTGAAGCTATGAGCCCACTTTGTTTCAATAACAACAACAAAAAACAAACGCATGTCCTAATCATGAAAAAAGGTGAATTCTGTGGAAGTCCTGATATAGTGGTGAAATCTGTCACTCATGTACAGTACAGACCAAATGTTTGGACACAACTGTGTGTCCAAACATTTGGTCTGTACTGTATGTTCCACAGTACTTTTGTAATGACAAGTAAACTGTGCTGCCATCAGTTGTAGCTGTTCAGAGCCTTTGGCATGCTAACTCTTCACTGACTCAGACAAAGTGTCTGCTGAGATTAGCATGAGATTAAGTAATGTTATTGCTATGAAACTGATTAGGGTTTGTCCCAGTGCTACAATAGTAACATATTTAAGATTTCCCCCAGAAAACTTGCTAAGCTCAGTAGTTGGGTGCCAGTGCAGTCATTCATCCAGCGGCCCATCGTGTTTTTGAGTTAAATTTTTTTTTAAGTTGACTGGAAATTTGAAAATATCACTTGATAGTTATGTGCCATTGATAGTTTGGAAGATTAATACTTGAACACCAACCATAAAGTCTTAAAAATGCAAACATTTTAAAAAGACTTAAATAAATAAGTCATGCTTGGCCTTCTGGGGGAACAAGTAAAGCCTAGTGACCCGCCAGGCTTATCATACACTTGGGGAAACCCTGATATATGTATGTCATATTTAGGATCTCTGAGTTGCCTTATGATGCCACTGGATACTTCGACTTAGTGTGTTGGGTGTATATTACTGTTTTCATATTTCCTATAGTCGTCAAACTAATGGGAATTGGGCTGCTAGGTAATAATGCAATTTTCCTTTTTACTAACAAATGACCAGGTTACATGTTTACGTCTTGTTAGCTCTGGTTCAGCTAAACATGGCTAATCTCCTGTTTAACTCTGAACTATAAGATCTGCATAATCTTTTCCTGACTTCATGTAGAACATTATTTATTTGGTATGGGTGTGTGAGTGTGCAAGTTTCTGATCGGTCGTGCTTCTGTTATTAATGACCCCAGCAATACATTACATAGTAATATACATAAAGAGGAGGACGATTAAATAAAGCAAATACAAAGTTGTAGAACATTAATACAAGATGCTAGAGAGAGTTTAAAACATCAACTCCCAATCATGTTGTC
Source organism: Xiphophorus couchianus (assembly GCF_001444195.1). Lineage (NCBI taxonomy): Eukaryota > Metazoa > Chordata > Actinopteri > Cyprinodontiformes > Poeciliidae > Xiphophorus > Xiphophorus couchianus. The sequence goes on from NC_040238.1 coordinate 23,770,125, forward strand.
TTTGATTTTGAAACTGCTAAACTCTATTTTACAAAACAAAATGAGATGTTTTGTCTGCTAGTATGAAAAATCAGTAACTACCATACAAGAATGAGGATTATTTCTCAATAACTTTTATCTGAAGTTCTTGAAGAAAAATCAGAGTTGGCTAAATTGGCATCAGCCTCAAACTGGAGATCGGCCAAGAATCTGTAATCTGTACATCTATACTTTATGTTTAGTTTTGTACGTTACAGTTTGGGATTTAGAAAAATGTTCAGTAAACATATTGGTTTTTAAAGCATGAGATCAAATCTATATGTGTTGTTCCTTAATATTTGTCAGAACATGACGAATATTCTACTTTTAAGCATATATAGGAAGTTAAGTCCAATAGCTTAATTTCTTTTAATAGCTCTGTTTCAGAAAGTTGGTTGAGTTACTTTGAACCAGCTGTTCGGCTTCAGCAGAGATTCTGTTACCCATCCCATGTAGTGACACAAACCGTTCGCTTCACAGCTGCTTCCGAATTCGTTCCTGTGCTTAAAAGAGAGAGTGTGAGAGCAGAGCCGATGAGGCGTTTATTTGGGATCGAGATGAGAGAGAGAGGGCGAGAGAGAGAGGAGGGGTGGATGGAAGAGAGCAAGCCAAAGAGAGAGGGAGTGTTTCTCCCTTTCCCCTAGCAACGGTTGGTGGTGTTCGTCTCCAACCTCTTGTTTTCTTTTGCACACACACACACACATACGCACCCCCACGAACACATCTCCTGCGCTCATTCAGCTCACTCGCCTTCAGCCTGTTGGAGCCCCGGGGTGTCTCTTCACTTTCGTTTTCTCCAAATGCTTCTCTGGACTTTTTCTTGCCAGACAAAGGCTTTTCATCACGGATAAGAAAACAGAAATTCTTTGCAAAAAGCAGCGAGATTAAAGAGCGGAGGACGTAAGAGAAAAGCGCAGAGAGTGACAGAAGGAGAGCGAAGGAGGATGGAGCCTCTGAGCGCTCACGGTCTGCCCCGGCTCTCCTGGATCGACACTCTCTACAGCAGTATGTATCCATCCATCCCTCCATCCATCCATCCATCCCTCCATCCATCCATCCATCCATCCATGTCCTCATCTCCACTCATAGATGTTCCTCAAGCCGTCTTACTTTGCACTCCCCATTTTCCTCCTCGTTTCCCTTACACCTACGATTACATGCACACACTTTGAATTCTTTGCATTTTTTCAACACTTTTGCTCTGCAGGTGTTATGGTGGATATCTGTAACTCAGCAGAAAACTCATCTGCATCTCCATTTTTTTCTGCTCTAGAGTGGCAACACCTCACTCTGGCTGTTTTCAGACATGAAGGCAGGGGGATGCCCTTATATTAGCAGTATGTGTCTGAAAACCTGGAGGTAGAACTTTATGTTCCAAGCCATGCAGAAGAGCAGCTCTCTGATGTTTAATTTTAATCAGTTCTTTACTGTATCCTTCATGCTGTGCTGCAGACGCTTGCTGTACACTGGGTCAATAAGTGTTCAGATGGCAGTCCTGTTTAATAAAACAACAATCTCTTAATTTCCCTTTGATAACTTTCCAATGACTTTGATTTGTTTGGTTGTTGTTTAGCTTAAAAAAAGCATAATACTCATTCATATAAAACAACATTCATAAATTAGGGATGAGCATTTAACATACCATTTATTGTGAAAAATTTCTTGTCATGAAAAGAATTTTGATTTAATGTTCTCACAATAGATGCCAGTTAATGTTAAAACACTCATGAACTATCTTCTCCCATTTTTCCTGCCAGAGCATCCACAAATGTCAGTAAATTTGAAAATAGGATTAAATAAAGTCTCTCTGTGCAGTTTGGCAATATAAATCACACTTCTTTAAGTATATGGCATCAAGAGCAGCTTTAACTTTGTGGCGATATGAACGCTATGCCTAAAAAGAAGTGATAAATACTTTTTAATCATAATTTTAATCATCACCATAGTACCACACAATACTGTGATGAAATTCCAAGTCCATATCGCCAAACCCTACCATACTTTAGTGACATGTATGAATGCTTTTCAGATCAGCTACTGTTATTCTATGCAGCGAAACCCAGGTCTGACCATGGTTCAGTTGGTGTGTTTTTGAGCTTCTTTGTGTGTACGTTGGGAGTCCTGGGCACATGGCACGGCCGCTTGGGATTTGCACCACTGTGCTACTGCTGTTGCCATGTTGAAATCTCCTGAGAGAAAGTAAATAGGAGGATGGACAACATGAAGTCCTGGTGGGATTAAAACGTAGAGGAAAAGCATTTTATCTTTGTGGTAAAGAGTGGTAGAATATACTGTACTTTCCCCTCATTAATCTTATAAATATTGTGTGAAATGTTTCATTAAAAATAATTTTAGCAGATTTTCTTAAACGCTTTCCTGTGATGTGTATTGCTCTTTGGTTTGTTAAATCGTTTTTTTAAATTGTAACTGTGCAGGAGCTTCAAATTGCCTTTTCAGTGGGGAGAGTTAAGGGGAGCAGACGGTGTCACACAGCTCCGCAGTTCAAGAGGATTTCACCAACGTCAACTCGATTATTTTTTAGAACAGTTAACATTGATGCCTGTAGAGTTACTAGAAATTTACATTAGAGCTGAAATTTCCAAAGGACAGCCAACATTTTGGAAACGATTATCATCTGTGACAGAGTTTAAATCCTGAAAAGACGAAAAAACAGGGTGACTTTAAAAATATGTTTCACAATAATGACATTTCAAACTCAAGACTAATAAAGCTAATACTATATATCATGTATGTTTAAAACTGACATTTGGTTTTTTTAAGAAAGCATTCACCTGAAGGAAATGCCACTTAAAATAAGCTGCACACAAGTTGATCGCCCTCTACCTCCAACCTCCTAGCCGGATGCTCAAGTCTCTCTTCTGCAGACTATCCAGATGAACCCTACCTTTAAATGCTGCTGGCAGACACACGGAGGTTTTATGCCTACAGTGGTGTCATTTTGTGTTGATCTTGTTGTACTTCACATGATGTGTAAGAAAAAATGTCTGCAGAGCATCGTGACTTCTTACTTCAAATGTTAACAAGCATAGAGATATAAATAATTATATTAACATAGTGCCCATCCCAGGGGTCCTTTAGTTGGATCCCTATTTCAGAGAAACAGGGAGCCAAAAAAACCCTCTTTGCTCTTACTGTTGAAACCCTTACCAGTGGCGTCAGTGTTCTCTCATGACTGTAAATGCTTTACAGAGCTGGATTTTTTTAGATGCTCAATGCATGCATTAATACTCATCTACCTGTGTTTCTGTTTGATAATCAGTTTCTGAATCATATTTAGCATTCACATGGTTTTGCTGTATTCGGTGTATCCTGGCATCCATGTGAAGCTGATTACATTCTATTTCAATACCCTGTGGAAGTGGATCCATTTTTAATGGCACCAGAGGCCAGGTGTATGCACCAGGAGACTGGATATTAGTTTCACAACTCTTTACTATCATGAAAAGAAAAATAGCCACAAACATTCATGCAGCTTAATATCTTTTGCTTTGTCTGTGGAAAGTTGCTGAAATTGTCCTCTGCTCAAGAACATTCAACATGAGTAACACCTCAGAATGTGTGAAGAGACTCATATTTCCGAGGAAATAGTACGCTGACCGCATCCCTCTGCTTTCAAACCGGTATGCATCCCAACTACAGCTTCCTCTGTTTTCCTGGAAGTTACTAACGCGATGGTGTAATTGCATCTGTTCTTTTTAGCCGCTGACGTGTTAATGGCTGTGTGTGCGCCGATCGGTGACCGCACATCCTGAACCACAGGAGCCAAGTGGGAGTAAATGCTCAAAGGCAGAGTGACTCTGCTTCTCCCAGAGAGACTGAAGCCTTTCTGTTTAACCCCACCGCCGATTTAGGCAGCGTGTTGCATTTCTGCCACGTGTTTGTTCTGCAACAGCTAATCCTAAAAGGCTTACAGCACCAGTGTGTTGAACAGTAAAAATAAAACATGATAAATTAAAGTCTTCACATTAGAGCAAGCCCACTTGGAAGAGAAAAACAAGGCAAGTCCAGAGCTTTCATCAGTCTTCCTCTGCAACATTTGTCCAGTCAGCATCTAAAGTAGTCGAATCTCTGAGAGCAATTAGTACGTCTCAGCTACTTCCCTTCAGCATTTTTTTTTTTGTCAACATTTTTTCAGCTCTTGTTTCAGTTCTGAGGCTAATCACTGTCTCTGGTGGGTTTCTCAAACAGAGTCATAAACTTAATCAGTTTTGTTCTAATCTGCTGCAGAGTGAGGACTTTCCCCCCTTTCTGTGGTTTGATGCTTTAGGCTGCTTTCTCAGTTTTCTGTCTTAGAATCTGACTTTATGAGATACCAAGATATTGTGTAACATCAATCATAGCTTTATGACTTAGTTGCTACAGCGACTGGTAATTTTTTGTGTGTGTTTTAGCTTTGTGTCATGGATAAAAAAAAAAATATTTTTCCTATTTAGTTTGTCAAGTTATATCCCCCATTGACCATTGTTTACAATAGCTCCTTTAACAAACCGTTTCAATGGAATGTAAAAAAAAAATAATTAAAAAAACATAAAAGAAGAAATCTACCAACATTTTACATAACGGGCAGTATTTGTTTTTAATTTTTGTATGAAGGTATTTCATGTTGCTCTGACTGATGTCTTCATGCAGGGCCATTTCCTGAAGTGCCACAGTAATGTTGACATATTTGATGTGACTTCTTGACCAAAAAGGTCACAACATAATTTTGTCATTTTGAATCGTATGTGCTAAAAAAGTTAAATAAGTTATTCTGCTTTGTAAACTTTGCATTCTGATTTGTACATTATAACATTTAACAACTGGTGTTTCAGCTGCCCTCTGCATCTCTGCCTATACTGAAAACATTCCAAGCGCAACGCATGGAGGAGGGCATATCAAAGGCAGACGGACGCCTGCAGCAACTATTGCAGTCTCTCTGCTACTATTTTGCAAGCTATCCAAAACATGTTCCACTTAAAATTGGTTAGCACTTGAACAACATTTAAATGGAGTTTGCTAAGGGACTCAAGTCAATCAATTAAAATGTCTTGACTATGACCTCGGTCTGATACTTGGGATTTAATAGTGATAGACTCAGTCTTTATGGTCCTCACTGCAACCTACAGAATTAGACTTGTCTCTGCCATGCTTCAGTGGCATGTGCAGCTCAATCAAAAGGGAAAGCCAGATTATGTAACAATCTGGATATGGACATTTTGGCATGGTGGGGCCGATGTGGCACGTGCACATTCAGGGACGTAACGTGTGTGCATATGTCAAATGGATTTTCCCTAATCCGATTCAGAGGGAGGAAGGCTTGAATTTATGTGCATCTCTGGGGATGCGATAAAAATAGTTTTTGTCACGCCGGTGTGTCAAAGAGTAGTTCTGCTGTGCTCTAGTAACCACACCACGATAATCAGAATTGGCAGATGAGTAGTTTGTCACTTGTTAAAGATTGTAGCATGAGTCTGTATTTTTATTGCTTTTTTGGAATAAACTGTTCTAATAGCTGGTAATCCATCAATTCTTCATCACTAAACAATTACGAAATAAATAAAGTGTGATCTGATTAATGTAGAGTTTGGTTGTAAGTTAATTAATATAACATGTTAAAGAAGTATGACAAACAATTTCTGTTAGTCATCCACTACCCAGTGTGTTAATGATCAGTAAAGATAACTCCAATGGTCATGAAATTTGCCCCAACTCCTCTGGTCATTTGGTCACACAGTCCGTCATTGGGATGTGACTGTCTCAGCTGGTGACACTACCTCTTATTACATGTGTCTTTTCTGATATCCCATAGAGAAGACCCACAGGTGCTTACTCTCTGCTTGAAGTATTTTGAGAAGAAGGCCAGATTATTGAAAACCTCTTTCAGTATCATATGGGTACTCAAATGTTTCTAATATATCAACTTGGCTATTCCACAGTGTAGCAAAGATTTGATCAGGCAGGTCTTCCTTGAAAGAGATCCTAGAGCCGTCCCAAAACCATCTAAGGGTGCATTCACACCAACCGTTTAGTCCCCTTTAATCGCACTCTAGTTCATTTGTCTAGAAATCCGGTTTGTTTGGGGAGGTTTGAATATGCCATTGAACTCTGATGTGGATCAGTGGTTGCGTTAACGGAATATTTTCCGTATTTGATTGGTTATTTTTTTAAACGACGGGAAAATTTAAAGCCTGTCGGTCATTTGACAGGTTATAATTAACACCCTTGACCTGGTGCAGATGCGCAGACATTCTAGACTTTACGCAAAGAGTTCATCGTAGAGACAACTAAAATCAATTAATAAAAAAATATTTTCTGAATATCATCTCATGAACACTGAACTACTAAATGTGTCTTTGTGACCGGGAGCTGACAGCGTGTTGAAGAGTTATGGACCGGACGCTTTGGAGTGTCTGGTTGGGAAGCACATTGCTAACCTTTGGTTGAAATGGAGCATTTAATTAGAGTCTCCATTACATACAGAACAGAGAAAACTAAAGAGAATTCAGCGTTGAGCTAATCCATTTATAGTCTAAACAGAGGAGTCGGCAGTTTATCTTGGGGAAATAAATAAAGTTAATTTTAATTAGACTGTAACAAGCACAGTTTGCTGCACTTTTCATACAAAAGGAAGTTTCGCTTAGTGTCTTTTTTATGTGCAGCACCACCAAAGGCAAGGGTTTAAAAAGATTTCTCAAAGGGTTTGGTTTGTTTGACACAATGCGGTGTGAAAGTGAACCGCATCAGCTGAAAATGTAACAAATGTTGCAGCATTGGTCCCCTATCGAACTGAGTCTACCGGACTATCAGGTGTGAAACACCCAAAAGGGACCTTAAATACCTTCTTCAACCCTGGGAACACATCGGGATTGCCCAGGATTAACTGGAAAGTGTTGCTGGGAAGAGGAACATCTTGAACCACTACCTCAACAGAGAGATGGATGTGATTCCCAGGCTGCCATATTCTTTGTCTGGATTTCCTCTGGAGCACATTAACTGTAATTGATGGAGTTTACTGCCGGCCAGCAGCTCCTGGCTGACTTCAACTCAGTCCCAGTTCTGTCTTCATGTGTTAAATGTTAGCAGTTATTTGGCTGTCACATGCCTTGTCTCAGCAGACGGACTCTCTGCGATTCTGGACAGCTTCCCAGCAGACTCTCTGAGGGGAGTTTTAGTAAATCCAGGAATGTCTCGGCTGTTGCACCTTACAGAGACCCGATGTGACCAAACCACTTGTCTTTCTCTAACTTCACCTCTCAGAAAGAACATCCAGTACTTCTACACTCCAGGGGCCATAAAACCAAATCTGCCATCCAAGAGTGCTTTTCAAACATGTCAGTTGTTTCTCAGCCACACAACTTAGGTTAAATCAGCCACCTAATCCAAGTGTTTGCCAGTTGTATATTTAGTTATTTATTATATTTAAATAACTGCATGTTGAACATTTGCTGTTGAACATGCAAGCTTTGAATATCGATTCAAAGCTTGCATGTCAGCTTTGAATCAATGTCCTCGCATCGTTTCATCCCTACCGTTGTCCTGGTCAACAGATGAATCTGTTCTTTCTTTTCTCTGAGCTGTAGCTATAGAAACAGCCATTCAGACTTCTTGTCACACACATGAGCAGGAAACAATCTGAGTCAGCCTCAAGCACTGTTGTTATGTAATACAGTAATCTCTACTGCCCCCTCAGTGCCATCTTTCTCTGCTTTGTGTTCAAGCATTGTCTTTGCTTTGGGCCCGTTAAGGAGTTCAGGCTTACGTAAGAAGTTAATCTCTTCACAAAAAAATGCTCCCCAGTTTTATTTAGCAAAATAAAGATGCTGGAAATGACTAATTTGACTATTTCAAATGAACATGTCTAGCTTATAGCAGTGAAACTGAGATCTGGCTATCAATTTCAAGTCTACCTTGACTTCTTAGTTGCTTTCTTCCCTGTAGGGGTTCTGCTGTACCATGACAACCTGAGTTCATTCAGTGACGACCTTCTCCATTATGGATGCAGCTTTTGTCACTGACAATATGTTATAGTTCAACATGCAGCAAACAAGCAGGAGCAAGATAGCTTAGCTGATCCTTTAGCAAGAGTCAATAGGTTGTACATTCCAGAAGTTACTGATATGAACTGTATATATTAAATTCTGTCTTACAAAACTTTTAGAGAAATCCGACAGCAAAGAAACACTGATTAAATCCAGCGTGGCACCGATATGAAATATGTACCATTATTGATTTTTGATATTAGTAATTCTGCTATGGCTAAAAACCAGTATTTACTGATAAATGTTTCCCTACCCTTTTAACACCTTGAAAAAATTACCACACCACAATCACTGTCATTGTGCCATGCCCAAATACGAAATACCACATGGCCAACCCCCACCATTCCCGTAACATGTACACAAACAGCAACAAGATTAAAATAAACATCACTTATCATCATTATTATTATTATTATTGTCCCAGTTTTACTACACAGCATGCTAAATATGACATGTAGCCAGTCATAAATTGAGATGATGGAAAGCATGGAGGGGAATCCAAAATACAGAGGACAAAACAACTGCTATGGCACACTACAAAGTCAGGTGAATGTGAGGGACGTCTTTTTGTATTGTTTTTGTCTCTGTTAAAAATAGCCCTCAAACCCATCGCCATTGCTTCGTCCTTGTCTTCCATGTTTTTTTACTCTGAAATCATGTTTGATCTCGAAAGGTTTTGTGAGATTTCCTGTCTGACATCTGAATGGCCGTGCGTGTGGTTTGCTGTATTTGCTGTGTGGCTGTAGACCACACAATCTGGTACCAAACCTGATATATCTATGATTTCTTATTCCCTTCAGTCTCTCAGGTTTTGAAAATCAGCCAATAATTTTAAAATCTTGCCATGTGAAGTAGGCATTAGGTTGTTGTTCCTATAATCAACCATCCTTGCTAGAAAGTAAGAGTGAATTAAAAAATATTATAATTTGATCTACTAAAAATTTCCTACAAATTGAAAAGTATCTTAAATATGAAACTGATTTTGGATGTTAAGCTTCTAAAATAACCACTGGTTTAAGTATTAGATGTCTCACCATCATTATTTTGGTTAAGCTCTGGTATCCTTTGTTGTGGTTGATGTTAGAGGGTGTGTCATGTGTCTCAGTATGTTTGTGCTCTAAGTCTGTGGGGACCATCACTATACCCTGAGGGGGCTGAAGCCTTTTGTGTGTGCGGGTGTGTGTCTGTGTGTGTGAGTGCTCCATGACATAGACAGCAGTCATGCTGTAGGGCTATGGTAACCACCATCCTCTTCCTCCTCTGCCATCCATGCCCCATCTGTCTCAGCCAATCGGCACAGAAAGACCTCTCTTCCTCAGCCAATGGTGAGGCTGGCATGTTTACATGCTCCCGGAAGGCAGGGGCCATCATTAAGCATTCAGGTTAGTGTAGCGGAAGAGAGGAGTGGGGGAGACAGGAAGAGAAGATGAGACCATTATGAGTTGGGGCTGATGGATGCACTCGGGCAACAACCAGTCAACCAGCCAGACGCAGGTGAGCAAACATATGTACTAATTCATCGCAAATTTGATTACATTCGGTATTTAGAGATATTTCTTCAATAAGTTTATGGCTGATAAACCAAGAATCCATTAGGCCATTGGAACTTTTCTCTTCTTTATGTCTTCGTATACATGTGCTTTTGCTGGGGTCATTAAAGATTAATTGCCCCACTAAGCCGTTGCCATCTGGTCTCAGTGTGTTGTCTATATGCTTATCTCAACGGATGCTGTTCAGCCTGATTGGCTCTTTGACATTTGAGAAATCCTCAGTGAGAAAATAAGGGAAAAGGCCAAATGCACAGAATTAAGCTGTCATGTGAACAGGTTCATGATCTTCTGATATGGGATTAGTGAGTGGGAGTAAAAGTAAGGTGAGGAATTATTTCCTGTGTGTGTGTTTGCATGTGGTATGCCTTCATTTTTCTTCGTTTCCCCTACACCAACAAGCTGTCTGTGGATGTTTGAATACATCACATTAAGCAGGTCACATGACACAAACGGGCAGGAAGCTGAAGCAGCCATTACGCACCATATTTTATTTTGATCGTCATTGTAAAGGGTGACAAACACTTAGATGGTGTCTAAGTAAACAAAATCTATATTTGTAATTATCTCCATTTAGATATTTGTGTACAAACAAAAAACATATCAGCAAAAAGCCTTTGCTGCATGTCTTTTCCCCCTTTCTCTGCCCCTTTCCTTTTGGCATATTTTTTTAAAAAAGGCCCCTAGAGCTGCAAATATTCTAAACTTCCCCGTTCTCCACCAGAAAACAGAACGTGAATATCCGTTATAACGCAAGGTGGTTTTTAAAAGATTCAATTTTATTGTTATTATCAGTAGTAGCATCAGTTTGAATACTATTTACACATGTTGTAGACAGTAAGGGAAGAGTAAGCATGCTTACTGTGTATGTTTTTAAGTGAACATGTTTACTGGGCTAAAAATGATTAATTTGTTGTTCTGCTGTTTATACTGAACACTGGGAGGCTATAAAAGCTGATATTTGTTGTCTCCTCAGAGGCAGACCAATAGTCTGCTGCTTAACAAGCGTGCTGCTCAAGCCTCAAAGCTTGCCAACTGGACTCTTAAAATCATTATCATAATGACAATAATGTGTGGCGTTTCTTTTGTTTCCATCACTTTCCACATAGCAGAGGATTTTTCTTGTGAACTACAGAAAAGTGTTGGTGATTAACAATTCACCGAGACACGGAGGGAGAACATAAAGCAACTTTGACAGGCAGGCAAAACTATGAAAGCTTTACCGTTCAAGGACTTCAAATTGTACAAATGGACATATTGGACAATTTTGAAACGCTGTTTTTTGAAATCTTTGTATAGTTTTATATCTGTAACCAGTACATGCATATTTGGAGAGACACATGAAAAGTAGTGATGACATGACCATCAGGACTAGTCATGTCAACATGACTTTTGTTCTGTAACAGCTGCACCTCCCCACCCCCACATGTTGCTCAGTAATCTAGTCTAAGCATGTCCTGCATCAGAAATCCATCCATCTAGAAAGGGGTGCCCAAAGTCGGTCCTCGAGGGCCAGCATCTTGCACGTTTTCGTTCTCTCCCTGGTGGTAGTAACAACCTTTTCAGCATGTAAATGTTCTTGTTAGTCCTTCTAATGAGCCATCATTTGGTCTAGGTGCGTTAAACCAGGGAGAGAACTAAAACATGCAGGACACCGGCCCTTGAGGACCGATTTTGGGCACCCCTGATCTAGAGAGTTGTTGTTGACTTTACACTGATATTCTAAACTGGCTCTGTTTTCAAGACAATGTTTGCGTTCCTCACGTTTGAGGTCAAAACTTCCTCTCATTGTCTTCCTTCTATCTTAATTAATGTAAGCAGAAGCAAGTTGTGGGACTGCGACATGGCCACCGCACAATATATCTAAAAGCAATCATCATGACAGTGTCAGTGTCATTCATCCTTTGCGTTTTGATATTTTTAGCCAGTTAATTGGAGAGTGGTACATTTTCATTATATCTCCTTATCTGGTATAAAACTGTAATTCCTTGGCTGTAAATGTTTTGTAGCTTAAATGTAAAAAAGGGATAGGAAATAAATGGAATTTTTGTATGCAGTAATCATGCCAAGTAGTATTAACATTACAGAAACAGCCAGAATGATGTGGCAACAGATCTCTATTTTAGCATATTAGTGATTTATTTCAAAAGGGATGTTTATTGGAGTTCTGAAGTAAACGTCAATGCATCTGTGACAACGCTGTGGTACTTTTGAGGTCTGTTGGCCTCAAAAGTGGCCAACAGACCAGGTGTCTTCTCTATGAAGGAAGCCATTTTTAGGAAAATGGTTTTTAAAAATGTTCAGATTCAAGTTTTGTCAAATCAAATCATTTAGTCTTTTTACAATAAAGCAAATCCTATACAGCTTTATGTATAAAGCTGTAAATATGGTGAAACCATATTTACTCATCGTTCATTCAGAGTGGTGAAAAAAATAAATAACTATCACAGTTCACTTTATTATTATTATTATTGACAGTACAGAATGTCTCCTGCCTTTTGTATGGCTCTCATTAAAAACCTTTCTGTTAAATTAGGTAATCTAACTACTACAATTTAGCTAGCCACTTTTACAATTTGTTTGATCCTGCTCGTGTTTAGAAAAACACAAAATAGATCAAATATAAAACTGCTACTCTTCCTTTGAGTGTATAGTACATCCATGAACGTCCTCCATCTTTATGTCTTCCAAGGCTAGTTATGAAACTAGAGTATCTTCTCTGCCTTATTGACTCAAAGTAACCCCCAATGCTTTTAAGTGGTGCGAAACATTTCCTTGACCCTGAACTACTCGGTCCAACACCCTCAGTGTCTCAGTCTTACTCCCTCTTAGCTGCATCATATTCTCCTAATTGGGCTGTGGAGCCCACTAAACAGACAGCACAATCACCGATTGGGTCGCCCCAAAGGCTTTAGCCGGGCTTTTGCATTTTAATGACTTTATTGTAGTGCTTTTGTGTCACTGCACGGTTTGATTCATTTTCCATTAGCACATGTCCACCAACGGACATGCACAGTTAGTGGCACGCTGAGGAGTAGAAGCACACACAGCAGATTTACAGCACTTTTTTACTGCAGGTGTGTGGGCACTGAATAGCTCTTCAGTACATGTGACTGATTTGTCTCCTCAAACCTGCTGCTAGTGTGGGGAGTAGTTCGGCTGTAGTGAAAGTGTTTCTGGGTCTTTAGGTGTGTCTCCATGTGTTCGGTGGAGTGCGTTTCCCATGATGCATGGAAGCTGTGTGGCATTTCTAACCCGTCTGAAATATGGAGATCTATGCCAGGTAGCTCTAACATATAGTGACTGGCTGCTATGGCAACATCTCCTGGTTGAGTTTGGGGGGATGTAGTGAATGAGTAGGGGGACTGCATACAAGTACAGGAGGGGTCCTTATCTCTTGCTGCCTACAGGCACATGGCTCATGAAGATATCCAGCAGTTGTGGATTTGTCTGTCCTTTGGCATATTAAGGGACAATACTGCCTTCTATCAGCAGAAAGTGCTCTACATGTGTGCACACTCCATATGGAGTAGCTAGATAACGAGCACCCTTCTTCATCTCAGTTAGCTTCTGATGATTTTTGATTTAATGGTGAACTGCAAAATAAATATGTATTAGTGTGGTCTCAATGGTTCATGCTGATTAGACTTTTACTCTCCCTCATCCACCGTTATTTCTCTGTGTTCTGAGTGCTGTATGGAGGTCAACCGTCTTATTGGCCTTCGTTGGGTTTGTTTCCTGAACATAGCTGTTGGTCCTATCGGAGGACCCAGCCATTATCAGCTCAATCAGGCTGGATTAAAGAAATGAGGAGCAAAAATCCCACTTTAACCTGTTTATCCAAAGACCACAGCTTGTCTTGAGCCTGACTTAGGAGTTCAATAATTATGTTTTTAGCTTAAAACCCTGAATTATCAAATTTTTTCTCAGAAAACCATCTTTATCAATCTTTCACACTGTTCCCATTTTGCCACATGTCTAAACGAGAAGAAATGCTGAACATTTGAAAATAAAGTCCTGTCTCCTATTTGAGAAGCGTACCTTAGTTTTGCATAGTGCATGTGTATCTGGATGAAGAGTGTAAAATATACAGAGGACTGTATATTTTATACTGTATATATACAGTCCTCAACAAACTTGCCTCAGTTTGTAATTATAGTTTGCATATTTACAAATTATAAATAAATGACCCGAAGCTTGTGGCCCACATATTTTTTGTTTTTCAGAGCTCCACTTGAAGTATCAGAGCCACTCTGTGAAAATGGTGACCATGAGTCACACACCTCTTTTTATCTTTGTCCTTTTCCATGTTGCCTTCTGTTTGCTGCTGCTTCTTCTAACTTCTCAATCCTTCTCAAGTCAGATGATGGATTAATAGATTTTAAACGCGCTCCGAACACAATGCACTTTTAAACAAAAGCCATTTCACCTTCAATCATCTCCAAGATACGGCCTCCCTCGTCCAATAAAATCCCAATTTAACACTCCGGAAGCAAACTAGATTGGAATGCGACGGCGTGCTGCGAGACTCATCTGAAACATCTGCCCATCTGTTGCTGATGCATGAACACGTGGCCGCTTGCTTTCTCTCTCATTGTATCGTGAAGTCAGATGTTGTCTGGAAGAGATGGGTGTGTTCATGTATTGATTCCAGTTCAGATGGTTTCAGGACGAAGCAGCTACCAGTAGAGAATGCAATATACCGCTCCTCATCTGCCTCTTTGGTCAGCAGCTGCTTGTTTTAAGCCAACAGGTATGCTTCTTTTTTTTACTCATAGGTTTAAAATAGGGACGTTATGAAAGAGTATTATTTGAAGTGTTTTGATCTGTGAATTTGAAGCACTGCACTTTGTAGCTGGTTGTGTTTCTGCTATAAAAAATTGCTTTATGAGTGTGGAGTGGTGTAACCGGGCGCGGACACAGGCCATCACCAAGGCTTTTAATTTCCCCAGTGTCAACCCCTAATTGATAATTGCAGAACAGGGAGGTGTAAAAGCCTGAATGCACTGCATCAACACACTCACACAAACACAATGACTGTGCATTCGTCTTGCTACTAATGTACTGCTGCGGCTGGGAACCTGAAACTTGGCAGCTGAAATATTATTCCAGATTTTTTTTGTTTTGTTTTTGACATAGTGTTTTGTCTTGTCTTTAGAGAGTTTTCTTGAAATCGCTTGTTATCTGCAAACACTCTGGAAAGTTATGGAAGGTGTAGAAAAAACGCTCATCAGACGCTGAAAGGTGGAATATCGGTTTGTGTGATTGTCGGGTTGCTTATTCATTTTCAGCAGCTCTCACAGTTTGCACGCTAGTTTCTTGGTGCCCACACACTGTTGGCTGACTGCAGGCCATGATGTAATCCATTCTCTCCTGAGAAAATTGCTGAGGAAGGCAGCACAGCTCCCTGATTAGATTCTCACGCTGTAGCGGCAACTTTTTCTCACTGTGATTTTATTAGTTGGATCCATGTGTACAGTGAGTTCAGCGCTCATAACGGATAAAAGGAGAAGACTGGGACAATGGTTGTGTTCACTATACAGCTTATTTTATCAGTCATTATATTGTGAAGTTAGTTTAAAGCTTTAGACTTGCATCAATGGATTGTAAAGACAGCCATGTTTTATGACTTATGTTCAGTTCTTGACATTTATTGACAATCTGGTGAAATCAAATCAAATTCTCTAAAAGTCTTGTCAATGTTGTCCTGAGATTAGATTTTTTAAATGTTTCCAAGAGTTTATTTCACCCTTTATTTCAATTTGTATTCTGTTTTTAATTTTCCAGGAATCAAACTAATTTGATTAGTTGTGCTAACCATTGTGCTAATGCTAATGGTCAGAAGGTTAGCAACTAAACTGAAAATGGGCAGAGGTTGGTCACCTCTAATTTTCTAGAAAATTATTTTAACTTAATGATACAATTACTTGCCTATTTTAAACCTTTGAAATGTGTGGACTTAGTATAGACATATAGTCAAATTGTGGAGAAGATATCTGAATTTGCTCAGTTTTGGATGAATGGGAAGTTGTTATGCGTTATAAACTATCCTTAATTTGCATAGTGGACAGTGCTGCTCATTGACATATTATTCCAGATTTCCCTCTTGGGGTTTTCAGTGGTTTGTGTGAAATGTAGAAACTGGAGGAGTTTCAAAGCCCTGAGCTAACAGTATTTTTTACCTTGTGGTAGTTTATTCATATCATCTCTCTGTTTCAGCTTTGAAGTCTTTACTGTGACAAATTACACCGCTTATGTGGACAAGCAGAAGGCCTTTGGATCAACCTCACCGGTTGTCATGGCAGCCTTTGCCCTTTCCAATGAAACCAAAGCCCAGATATTGAGATATAGGGGGAGTGAGAGCTGTCTGTCAAAGTGAGAGTGATGTGAACTGACACGGTCAGAGGTCATTACACCCAATGAAAGGGTGCAATGGTTATTTAGTAGCAACTCCCTGCAGCTCAAACTGATTTATTATGCAACAATTGTGTCTTTATTTGCCTCATAGCAGTCTGCAGCTCATATTAGCAGGGACTAAAGAGTCTTCAGTTTTTAGACAACGAGAGTTTAATTTGGACAATCAGAGAAGTGCCACTGGATTGCATATCCAGTGTTCATCAGATTTCTCAACACCCACCAGTTTGGATTGGTCTGCGTATGCACCAAATCCACACCAGGTTCTGATGAATGAAGCCACATTTCTGTTTTTAGCCAATTAGTTTTGGTTAAATTTTTTCAATTATTGTGCATCACTTCAACTATAATTGTTTGCTTTCGTCGAGAGGCGTCTTCTAGTTAGATATGGTTCTTTGATTCACTATCACTGCTGTCTTTCTGCAGCTTCAGGACAGGAAGAATGGATCAAAGTGAGGATTCAGTGAAATCTGATGGTTTTATTAGCTAATAATGTTCCAGGAATTGTGGCACTGTGATGAGTAATGCCGAATTTGACCTCATTGATTTGGTTTGTGTAAAACTGGAAATATACTGTTTAATCCATGTGACCAGATTCGACTAAAATACTGTATTAGACTGTATTTAACACTGTCCTGTTCTTTATTAGGTGTTTAGTTGTTAATTGGCATCATGACACAACTGTTAATCAGTGGAATTGATTAGTTTCATGACTCTGACAGAGAGTAAACTGAATTTGGATGTAAAATCTTCTTGTGTCACATTTCAAGATTCTCTTGAAAGATGCTTAATGTGTCAAATAGATAAAAGTAAAACCGTAATTTTAAGGAGATACTCAGATTATTAACATTTGTAGTATTGTTTTAATTGTACACCTTGGTCCTATTGTATCCTATTATCTTGTTTACATTTTTAAGCTAAAACTGCTGACGTGTTTTTCTTCCCTGGGAGATTTAAACACTTTCCTTTTGGACACAGTCTCGGTCACACAAAGCAGCTACAGTGAGCAAGTTTGTAAATTCAGATCAGTGAGCTCTGTCTGTGGTATTTGTGTGCGTGTGTGTGTAGGCGTGTGTTGTCCTAGTTTAAAAGGTTTTCTGGTGTGAGCCACTCCTTAATAACAGAAGCGTCATTGATCTGACTCACAGCAGAGCCCAGGAGTAATTGTGTAGAGCATGTATCTGTGGTTTGGGTAACAGAGGCAGCCCCGTTTTCCCAAAGCTTCTTGTGGGAAGTGCAACTTTACCAAAAAGCCGTAATACTGACGGATTCATCTGTATTTGATCTCTTTCATTTTTTATCACATTATCCCCAGAGTCGACGGAGCGGGAATCAAACTGGCAACCCACCTCTTGCAGGGTGAACTCCTACCACTGTTGCCACCAATACCCCAATTGGATGAATAATTGTCCCATAATGATTGTGATAAATTATATTGGTGTTTTAAAACCATTTTCAGGTAATCTATTGATAACGATGTAATAATGCAAGTTTACCCACCAATAATCTTTCATTTTTTATTGAATACTAAACACTGGAACTGTGAGATATTTGAAATATCAAAAACAAAACATGGCATCCAAAAACAGCAAATAAAACATAATTAAAAATCACACTGTGGAAGCCATGAATAAAATGGATTATGATGTCTCTGTAAACAAAATTGCCCTTCAAAAAATATTAATCAGAATGGAAATTATCATGTGATTAATTGCTTGTTGTGACAGGCTTAATGACAACATAGAATAAAGTTTAAGGAGTGGAAATGTTTTACAACCCTGGCTTTACATTGTTTGGTCAGTTTTGACTTTGTAATCACATTTTCATCCTAATAAAGCCTTCCGTTTTGTTATCAGTGATGACCAAAATCCTCATTAGTTGCCTAGTAATTGTTCTGAATGAACTCTTTGAAATTTACCTACCGGTACATGTAAATTACCCGATACCGTAGTTACACATCAGCCTCTGACACGGCGTCTGTGATGACTTCCATTAGTCCTCTCATCATTTCCCTGTTTCACTGAAAGCTTGTATTTGGTAAAGCTTAGTCCCCCTGTTTTCACATCAGGCTGTGGGCGTTGTATATGTGATTTGTATCTTGCTCAAAGCTCTCTTTTTAGTCTGCAGTGGTGATTTTTGTGCCTTTTTGTTCTGCCGATGATATAATATGGCAGGAATTTTGTCCGAGTGTGACTACTGGGTCGCCTCAAAAAGGTCAGCTTTGAAAACTTTGCTGACATGAGTCAGACAATTCATGGTAATTGCAGAGACACTTTTTACTTTGCTACAAAATATTACATTATTAACAAATAAACTACGTGGGAAGTTCCACCATAATAGGGGACTGTTTTGATTAGCAAATGAATTGTTTACACAGTTCCGTATTTATTGACAGTTGTAGGGCAAAGTTTTTCTGTTTTGTTTTTTCAGACCAGGATGTAATAGTTAACAATAACAGTTGTTTGTGCTGGTCAGCTTTAAGTTTACTAGCCAGACTTTGGTGTAAAATCCATCAAATAAATTTTTTATAGTATATCTCACTTCTAAAAATGACACATTTGTGGTTTTTCTAGTTTTTAGCTGACTCTGATCTCTTTTTAAAGAATTTAATACCAGAAGATATAACAAGGCATGATTATGACAAGGTATGAGGGCTATATAAGTTAATTTAGTCCAAGTAGGGCTGCAACTAACAATTGTTTTATTAATTGATTATTCTGGTGATTAATAAGATAAAAAAAATTAGCACATTCTGCAGATATTTTATTTAACCACTCAGCCCTTGGTTTTACAGTGTAAGAAATGCATTAAAGGATGCAAATAAACAATTAATTAAATTCATTTAAACAGCAAAATAAACAGACGCAATAACACAGCATTCCTTTGGTTAATTTGAACTGAGTGAATCTAACTGTAAAACATATTTAAAGACAGTGGTGTTTTTATCTTAAATGCAAAATGTTTTTGTACAACTTTGGCTTAAGTACTCCTCTGAAAATGTTTCAGTAACTAACAAAACAAGGTATAATTTAACAGCTATATTTCTTTCTAGCAGCGGATTACCTCACACCTCCAGTTTTGGTTGTTTTTTTTCCTTTATCATGCAGGCAGTTCATGTGTATTTTTAATCCATGTACTCATAAGAAAACACCAACGCCAGTGTTTGTTACGGACCGTTGACTAGAATACTGTCTGCTAACCAGAGGGGGCCAGCCATATGCAAATGAAGAGTGAGAAGACCACATTTTACATCTTCTATTCAGCAGCGGCTCTTCATGGATGTGTGTTTATTACATGCTCCTGAGCTGGCTTTGGACGTTGTTGGATAAACCCCTAGAGCCTTCATTTGAATAAGTGCTGGCTCAAGGTTTGAAACAGTGCAAGCATTGAGCACGGAGAAGCACCACGCTGGCTGTAGTTTTCATATCACTATTTCAGCGGCAGGCCACACATGTTGGGTTTTGGATCAACTCATTGTTCAGTTCCAGACTAAGAAGTTGTGCTGCTAGTGTTTAGAGGGGGACATAACGTTGCCTAACGGTAACAATGGACAATTGCCAGTGAAGAGACAACCTGCTGCAACACTTATGGCTTTCTTCTTTGAGGCTGTGTGCGTCATTCGTTCTCTGTTCACTAGTGATGGTGAGTTGCAATGTGCTATTGGTTTAGCTGTGGCTTCTAAATGTGTGTGTGTGTCTCAAAACCAAATAGAATGTACAGTCATTATCTCTGAATTGCAGTGCAGTGCAGATTTTATGAAATAAGCCCAATTTTCCTCAAGGGCTGAAATGATTAATCAGATTAATTGTGATTAATTGATAAATCAAATAATCGTCAACTAATTTTGTAATTGATGGAGTACACAGACTTAAAAAAGGCCGTTTGCTGAAGTAACGACATACTCGGAGCAATAATTAAGCCAAACGTGTACAAAAATATTTACATTTTGCATTTATGATTAAAGAAAACCTTTTTCTGTTGATATTTTCTATCCAAGTTAGAAGTATTTTTTAATTGCAGATATGTCCTTTACTACAAGTGATCAGGTGTACACTAAAAGAAGGCTACAATTGCATTTTAGGTAACTAATCCTCTTGATTAAATAAAGGCTGAAGTGGTTAAAGGAAACATCTGCAGAGTGTGCCAATTCTTTAAATCTGATTAATCGTCAGAATAATCGATTACTAAAATGATTAGTTGCAGCCCTGCTTTCCTCTGAGGCCATTTCTTCGTACTCGGTGAGATCTGCTACTCCGTCACGCTCCATTCTGATCTTATTCCAGTCTAATCCTGCAGACATGGATGGCCAAACAGAACAGGCTGCAGCTGGCGGACCATCTAAAACATTCTCTCTCTCTCTGTTGATTGGCAGCAAATCATTAACAGAAAACATTAAACATACAACAGTGAAGCGACATTAATGTAGCTCTGTGACGAGAGGTGAAAGCGGTGCCGTGTGAGACACGAACATTTCCAGGCTAACTAAGAGGAAGTGATATTCTCCATTCTGTAAACCTCAGGAGTAGAGAAATGAAATCATAAAACAACTAATGCTACCATGGTGATGAAAGGCAGTTTTATCCTCCTCTTTAAATCTCTGTCTGGTCGCACGGTTAGAAAGCTGAACACAGACAGATGTTAGAGACAAAATTTTCAGTCTCCACAAAAAAGCTCTGGTGACATCATATCAGGGAACTCAGATAATCAAGAGTTCATAACAGTCCACCCATTTGTATTTGTTTTATTTTTCCTCTTTATTTGCATGTTTCTGATCTAGGATAATGTTTGTAGTCGGTACGGGGACAATAAATTGTTTGTGTGAGAAAATGGATGGATTTTTGGAAAGTTTGACTCCGATAGAAAACCTGGTTTATGCAGAGAATGATAAACTTCTAGAATTTAGTATCCGTAATATTTAGTGATCATAGCTGTCATGAATAGGACCAGATGGAAAAAACAGGAACACAAAAGGATCACACTAAAGTTTTGAAGATAATCATTGATAGAATTGTTTTGTTTTTTTGTTTGTTTTTTTCAAATTTCAGAGTACTTTTTAGAAAACCCTTCTTGAAATGCTTACGGAGAAATCCAAGCTTCATTGTTGAGCAGGTATTTTAACCTTGATCTGTTTTTGTGAATTAGCAGCAGTGGGTCTGGCTTGTGCAAAGGATAGTTACAGTTACTTCCTCTTCCCTCTCTCCCTCTGTGTGGCTTTTATTAAAACTGCTAAGCAGATCTAATGAGCTGAAAGACTGACCAATCACATGCCAAATTGCCCTTCTGAGAGACTCTCACACACTTCACACCAATAATGACGAAATCAAACAGTTAATATGCATAACGGTCGGGATGGATAAAGTAAACTAGACTACTGTATGCACTCCAGCTCTCTGCTCGGCGCAGTTGGAGCTGTATTTCTGAATGGGCTCTGTGTCCTTCAGATGTTTCTCCAAATAGAAAATAAAGAGCAATGATGGCCGCCTGCTTTAAAATAGATTTGATTTGGATTCTGATCAGCTGTTAGCATCTTCCTCACTTTAATACTTCACGCTCCACTCGTGTCTTCCTGCAACGCTTCACGGAACGCAGCTATTTCTGCGTATGCATGACAGCTGCATAAAAATCATGTCCCGATTCAAATTCTCAATTATCAACACACACACAAGCATGCAGCTACCAGATGGAGGCTCTGATTGACAGGTGGGCCTAATGACTTGAGGTACATGTCACAGACTGCATGTCCAGCCGAGCTGCAACATTAACTGCATGATGTAAATTGTCCCAGTGGGGTTTGAGTCCCGCTTTTCCTATTAATTTTTATCCGCATCTCATTAGAAACGACTGATATATTTTATGCAAACACACCCGCCCTATAAAACACCCACACAACTCCCACACAATCACTGTAAAACATCACCGAAAACCAGTTTAGAATTTTTAAACACTGCTGATGCAGGTTGTCTCATTGAGAGTCAATATCTCATTTACAAGAGAGACCTGTTTTGATAAAACATAGCATAAAAAATACAAACACAGTAACAATACAAGTTATTAAGAAATCCAACTAAACTTAATAAGCTAATAAAATGTGAACCAAAAACAAGAGCAAGTTTCATAAGAAAGCTCTCTTTGTCTTGAAAGAAAACAAAAGAAATATGCTTGAAAAGGACTGTGCTAGTTTCTGTGGGAAAATCAGCTGTGATAACATAAATCAACCTCTTTTTAAATTTTTTATTCCTTTCTCATTCTTCGAATATCTAGTTGTTATTCCAGTCATCTTGTTTTTGCTGCTGCTCTTTTGACCTCAGGACAGGAGTGATTTCACAGTCAGCGATGTTCCCTTCCACCGGAGCTGTCACCACTACTCAGGGCTTGAATGCCAGTGTTCACGAGTTTCGACCTGATTTCTGACACAAAGTCTAGTACATGACTGTGATTCCACAAAGTTAAAGTTAGCTCTTGGCTTTGGACTTTTGGTAGTTTTTTGCTTATAGGGCTGCAAATAATTGGGTGGAAAAATTGGCACAATCTGTAGATTTTTCATTTAACCACTTAAGCCTTCTTTATACAGTATTAGAAGTACATTAAAAGTTGCAAATAACTTATTTACTTTTGCTGAAAAATAAATCAGCCCAGACTTCCTTCATTTTGGGAGCTTGGTGATCCACCGATCTTATC
Organism: Xiphophorus couchianus; assembly: GCF_001444195.1. NCBI lineage: Eukaryota > Metazoa > Chordata > Actinopteri > Cyprinodontiformes > Poeciliidae > Xiphophorus > Xiphophorus couchianus. The sequence goes on from NC_040238.1 coordinate 23,792,821, forward strand.
TACCTCGGCAAAGATTCTGGGTAAAACAGATTTGCAGACAAAGAAGCTTTTAACTTAGATGCCAAATTTATAGATTGCTTTGTACAGTTTTGGCTTAAATACTGCTCTGAGGATGAACGATTAATCGATTACTAAATTGACTATTTCAAAAACAGATTAATCTCAATTACTTTGATTAGTCGTACCAACTCTATTTCATATTTTCAGAGCTCTGTCTGAAATGAAGATTTTCATTTTGGGTCTAGTTGCTTTATCTCAACGCTTTCACAGCAAATTGTTATTCAGTATAAACATTAATTGCTTGGAGATGTATAAGTGGCTGGATTGTGATGCCTGTAACTTGAATCCCTTTGTTCTGTGGTGAACTGTTAACCTGCACTTTTCCTGTATCAGAGCAGCTGGAAAGCACTCCAGCCGTCCAGCTTATAACCTTATCCTCTGTCAGGAAAACAGAGACTCATGCACAGTGACTTTTATTATTTATGCTCTAATTATTTGGACATTTTCATGGAAGATTGTATTCTGTTTTACTGGCGAAAATCAGGGCAAAATGTGCCGCAAATGTATCACATTTTTATCTGCGCACGCATGACGATAAACCTGAACTTTTCTCTCCTTCCCCCTCCACATACAGACTTCAATTATAATACAGATGGCTACGACGGGGACGGAGCCGAAGACGGCAAGTCCCAGGATAGCTCCGAGACGCTGCCCTACATAGACGAATCGCCCACCATGTCCCCCCAGCTGTGCGTGTCTCAGGGGCCTGATGGTGAGGCGGTCTCCCCCTCGCCTCTGGAGGTAAGAAGAGGCACACAAATACACATAACAAGGGAGGGAAAAACGTTTTGACTTGGGAAAACTATTCATACCCCCTGGGGTTTATTGAGGTTTCATACACTGTGAACATACCGTTCCTTAAGGGATACTTGGTGGTGACAGAATCATGCTTTGGGGATCCTTTGTTTTTGTTTTACTTGAAACTGGGTATCTGTGTTTGTCAGTCACACAAAGTATTAATGAAATACACTGAATCTTGTGGGACTAAATGTAAAAAATTAAAGGGGTAAAAATTATTTTTCAAGGCAATGTACAGTAGGTACTGTACGTAAATGAACAGGACGTAACAGGAGGGTAAATTGCTGCCCCTCGTGGTTGATTATGTGGTAGATTGCTTTCCACTGAATATATTTAAATCAAAACATTCGTACGTGGATGAGTAAAGACATAGCCTGAAATACGTGAGTGATTTTATTTTATTTTTTTAAGATATGTTAGACTGATATGTAGCAGTGCGTGCTACTAGAAACTCTACCGTTAATTAGATGACAGCATTTCCTGTGTAAATAAACGTTACTATCCATCCTGCAGCACTTCATCCTTGTTTTCCCTCAAACATCTGATTAAAGGCTCTTAGCTACTCGGCTCCCAGATCTGTTCTAAATATGAGATGATTGATGGCAGCTCCTCTTTCTGTGTCAGCTCCACACATTCAGCTGAAAAGATTAGATTAACTGAGGGTTGTTATGGGCTTTGATGTTAATTACTTAATTCTGGTAAATACATCTAATGTATTTACCAGATCCAAGCATGAGAAGTTGTGTTTAGTTCTCACCATGGTGCTTGTTATGTTGCATAAGTTCAAAAATGTGGCTCTGTAGAGTCTTTTTGGTTATTTTTTCTTTTTCTTTCCTGAATTTGTGGATTTACTGACCTGTGTTTACTCAAATGATCAACCTTCCAGTAAAACAAGCCAGTGATTTGTTTAAGGCTGCAACTAACAATTATTTTAGTAATCGATTAATCTATCTTTCATCCTGATGATTTATCAATTAATCTGATAAAAAACGAGACATTCTGCAGATTTTTCATTTAACCACTTAAGCATATTTTACACCATATTGGACAAGTATTTTGATTACTTTTTATGATAAGAAAATAAACATGTTATTGCCTAAAATGCAACAACATGGTATTCCCTTAGTAAATCTGAACCGGATGAAACTAAAAACTACATCACCTGTGGAGTAGCTTGGCTAAAACATATTTACAGACAAGGGTCTTTTTTCTCATAAATATATATGTTTTTCGTACAGTTCCGGATTAATTGCTGCTCTAAGGGTGTTGTGTTTTTTTTTTTATTACAGGCCATATTTTTGGAGTCTGCATACTCCAGTTAACGATTAATCGATTACTAAATTATATGACGATTTCAATAATAATTGTTTCAGCCTTAGGTCTGTTGGTGCTACTTTGTGCAGCTATTTCCTCAGGAAAAAACTGCATTTTAATCTTTAGTACCTGATGTTCTCATTGAATTTAAATATAAGTTGTTGGGTTTTTTTCTTACGTAGTTCTACTGATTTTACCTAGATGGGCTTTTCTTGCTGAAGTGCAGGGAACGTTGTGACACCATCAGCATTAGAAAAAAATACATTTAAAAAAACCTTTCACAAGGTGATATTTTAGATGGTAAATCATTCTAGTGCAGTTTTGAATTGGTGCTGTTGTATATATAAACTCAACAGAATTTTATTACATATTTCCTTATGCTTCTGAGATAAGTCATTGTGCAGTTTTCTCTTTCTGATCCTCTAGTGTTGGTAACTTGACCTGGCGATCATTTCACCCCAGGACCGATAATCACCTATAATCACCTGCCACTGTGTTGTCCACCGTGTTATCTGGCCTCCTGTAATTGTTGTGGAGGGCCACTGAACAGATGGACTCAATTTGCCAGTCTGCGTGTAAATTAGAGCACATGTGTGGACTGTGTTAACTGAGACCGAGGGTCCATGGCATTGATCAATATCTGTCACTTTAGGAATTTTAATTTACAGTACAAACTTATTTACAACATATAACTTTTCCACATTGTCAAGTTGCAACTACAAGATATTTTATTTGGATTCTATGCAACAGACGAACAAGAAGTGGTTCATAAGCAGAGAAAAATGGGTTGATGTCTCATGTTTTTCCAGCCTCAAACTGATTTTCGTAAAGGATAGGATCTCATCTGATCTTTGCCTGTTTGCTGTGTGCCCTACTGCTAATTTGGACTTCTTGCACTTTCTTCATCAAGTGTATAAATAATAGTGTGACTGTTCTTCCATCTGAGTTGTGGAGCATAAAGATACTAAAGTTGACGATGTCGGAAGGATCCTGATCACAAATGAGAACAGAGGAGTAATGAAATTATGAATTTATCACAACTGGTACCATCTTCTTAATGGTACCAGAAGATGGTACCATTACCATCTTCCAATATGCAATGGCAATATTGGATGATGGCAATATTGCCATTGCATAATTAGCTTACTAGCTTAGCCCTCTTCAGCAGTATCAACATGAATGAGTGGCTTGTTTCTCCCCTCAGAACACAGCAGGAATAAAGTTTGTTTCCAGTGTAAAAAATAAGATTACCGTATTTACTAATTTCTCTATTGTTTCCTCCTCTGTTATCTGTGCTTTCAATTTCCTAAATTTCAGTATTTGCTCTCTGTCTTTGATTTTATTTTTTATTCTAGATTTGAAGCACCATTACTGTGTAATCACTGCGATATAAATACCCCCGGTCCTCATTCAGGATGTGTTTTTAATCGAGCTAATTCATAAATTATTAAGCTTATTATTCAAATGTGTACTTTTGCTGGTGGTCAGTCTGCTTATTCACTGAAATAGAAGCTTGTCTCCATCTAGTGGTAAGCAGCACTAAGAGCAGAAGATGCGGAAAATTGTTAGTTATTAAAATATGAAACTTTTAAGAATACTTCGGATATATGGTGCAAAAAATCTACCAAACCAGAACTGTCTTAAAAACAAGTAGAACGAAACATATTTTGGTCTACAGAAGCTTTTACTTCAGGGACCTAGGAGTTAGTTGGAAAAAATCAAACAAATTCTTGTAATTTTTCAAGACAACAAAAAATATGACTTTACTTTTGTACAATTCGTGATAAAAAAAGGTAACACTTTATTTGACAGGGTGTGCATAAGACTGACATGACACTGTCATAAACATAAAACGTCTGTTATGAACATGGAGGAGGCTTTACAAATGTCTATAACTGTTGTCATGAAGTGTCATTCGGTAAATAATGACACTTTTAATACAAAGTTGCTTTAAAAGTTGCATTAAAAGTCCATTAGAAGTGCCAACTTTGTATTATTTTGTAAATAATGACACTTTAATGCAATGTTGGCACTTTTAATGCAACCGTTAGAGCAATTTTGCATTAAAAGTGTCATTATTTACCGAATGACACTTCATGATAGCACTCATAGACATTCATAAAGACTCCTTTATGTTCATGGCAGGTGTTATGTCATGTTTATGACACTGTCATGTCAGTCTTATGCACAACCCGCCACATAAAGTGTTACCAAAAAAAATCTCTAAATTGTTATGTGTGAGATACGTAGCCTGTAACAGTCAGCATCTCCCACACAACAGCACAGCCAGAGAAGAAAATGTGAGTGCCTGGAGGCTTCTTCACTTTCTTCCTCCTCATGCTTGTTAAGTTGGCCTCTATTTCTGCTGAATTTGCAGAGCCTTTCACAAAAGCTGACAGCTCCCAGCTATAACACATGTATGCAGTACGATGTGCATGAATAAATATGAATAAAATGTGCACATGTTTATATTCTCCTGACAGAACAGTGAGTTTTCTCAAGTTTGTGTTTGGTTTATCTTCACTATTTATCACTGGTTCTCCTTTGTCTTACTCTGGTGTCGTTTTCTGTCTGCTTTCCTTCTCTTTAACGATCCTCACCCGTCACATTAATGGCTGGAAATTGTGCTGACTTTGAAATATAAGCCACAAACATAAGATTAGCTAACATTCACACTTTCCAGTGCTTGGTTTATAAAGTAAGTCTGACCTTTATAATATCATCTTGAATTTTTGCCATTTTTGCTTTGCATAAACAATGATGATACACAAAATAAATAAGTAAAACCTTCAACATGACGGCCTTTGAGCAGTGAAACAAAATAACAGTCACCGTGGGTGATAGTTTTTGCACTATAGCAAGTTAAATTTAGCAGCATGCCAACATCATTGCAGTCCTCAATCATTAAAAAATACAAATACACCTAAACTAAACTAATTGGTAATATATATCTTTTTGCTTTCTTTCATGCATATGTCATTGTTTTAAAACTACAGCACAGACTTTTCTGTAAAACCGTCCAAGATGATTTAAGATGAAGTTGATTCATCTATAGAACAAAATGTTGTGGCTAGCTTTTTGGCAAATTATTTTTTTTAATCCTTGTTTAATAAATGTAAAAACTGCTTGATTCGAAAATGAGCTTCTGATGACATCACATTATAAGTTGCTTTTGAGTGTTTTTGCTGTTTATTTTTGGCATTTTACTTTTCTTTTCTTTCAATTTCTCCATTAAATGGCTTCTGAACAGCTGCCACAAAACGGAGTGTTTTCATCTGGGAAAATACTGACTGCATTTTGAGGAAATTCATTAAACAACAACAATTTTTGACTGTATTTTAATATCCAGTTAACAGATGGGAAGCAAAAACACTTTTATCAACAAAAATTCTGATTAAAATCCTAAAAGTGCACTCTACGTGCATTCATCATGCGTATCTTTATATTCAACGAGAACTATCTTTTGAAGCATCAAGTAAAAACACTCATTGATAATTATGAAGCTTGCAATATATTGCAGTAAGTTGTTGAAGCTATGTAGACTGAGAGTAAAAATACAAAACACTTGTATCAGTTCCAACAAAGAAAATAGATTAACTTAAGCTAGAAAACGAGTCTGAGTTTGTGGGTAGCAGTGATCGTTACATTTTATAACATCTGCTGGGAGGAAGGAGCTGTGATATCGCTCAGTTGTGCGCATAGGATGCAGCAGTTCGTCACTGAAGGACCTCAAAGCTATTAAAATAAGTAATCTTTAAAAGTATTTTTGCGTAATTCATTCACATCCGGAATCTTCAATTTAAGCCTAATCAGCCTTAAACATTTGCTGCCTGACTTACAGAAATCCTGTTTAGCACAAAAATCAATTAGATGGAAAGATTCCATTTGAAATATTTAAACATTAGTACAAAGTAACCTTCTGAAGACGATGTCAATGTTTGCTTCAGCTTCACCATCAAAATCAGTATAGAGTCCGACTTTGGCATGAAAACATGAGTGAACTTAAAGGCATTGAAATGTTTAAAATCTGTAAAAGTTGCTAATTTGCCCCAGTGTTTACCAGTGCCTCCATTCTTGTGCCTTTTGTGACGTCGTCAATCCAAATAACGCAAAGGAGATTTTTTTCTTCTTCTTCCTTTCAGTGGGATTTGTGAAATTTTGTTGTGGACGTCTCATTTGTTCAACACCTAGCTGTGTTTTTATTGTAAGTGACCACTTGTCAATGAGACCAAAATACATCACTGGATGGTATCTTTAAAGCCCAACGCGGAGCACACCCAGGAACTACTTGATCTGCAATCAGAACCCGTTGTTTACGGGGCAGCACCGACGGCTCTGAGCAGTCCACTAATGAGACAATGACCAAAGGAGAAAAACTGTGCAGCGCGTACCCATGCGAGAAAGGCAGAACTTGTTTTATGATGAGGAAGTGGCTTTTGACTGATGAGAGCGGAAGGCTGAAATAAAGAAGAAAAGAAGAGACGAGTGACGAGTGTCCCACCGTTGACTCTAAAGAGAACCGGCCTGCGCAGCCATCAAGGAAGTGGCTGGATAGCATTTGTTGTGAGAGGAGGGGCGGGTAGAGAGGGGAGGGGCCGACCGTATCGACCGAGGTGGAACTGCAACACACACACACACACACACACACACACACACTGAACACACAGAAACACCAGGAAGCCCAGCAGAGGAAAGGGGGGGTGGGGTTGCGTAGGCGGGGCCCTCTCTCCCTTTCTCTCCCTCACCCTGTCGGCGTCCAGACGACTTGCTCCGAAGGGAAAATCCTGATGTGTCCAGGCGGGCCCTGATCCAGAAGCAGAGAGAGGAGAGGAGGTGGCAAAAGAGCGGACAGGAGAAGAAGGAACCATGGAGGAGGAAGAGGAGGAAGTGCTGGGCTACTTGGACAAGGTGCTGGAGGAGGAAGACGAGGTGTTTGAGTATGGAGATGGCGAGCTGGACCTCATCACTCCGATACATAAACAGTTCAAGGTGAGGTGAGGCGGGCGCTGGACAGCCGGATACAGGAAAAACACGCCGGCGATGCAAACACTTGAAAGCTGATCCACTCGTAGACTAGCTGAAAGCCGTAATTGGAGTCCTCTTATGATGTGGCGTCAATGTGTTTGTTTTTGTGCTTGTGAGACATCTGTGCCGCAGCCGTTTGTGTGTGTGTGTGTGTGTGTGTGTGTAACAAAGCAGCTCCTCTGGAGCACATGTCTCCTCACTCTGCTGCTCTGTGAACACTTCTGATTTCTTCCCAAGCTAACTTCTGTGTGTGTGTGTGTGTGTGTGTGTGAACTCCTATCTGCAGTTGAACTGTCTCACACTGCCACAATATCAGCTCTGTTATCTCAACCAGTGAGTACAGGGGTGCAAAAGGAACGTATGAATGGAGAATCCTTCTGTGTTGGGGAGGGAAAAAAATAAATACTTCCTTGCTTTCTGGATTTCTCATCTTGGTCTTGCTACACAGTAGCTCTTTGTACAGCGGAGGGAAAATATTCTTCGTGTCTTTTTTTTCTCCCCCCCTTCCAACTTTCTATTCGACTCTAAAATGGTAAAATGAGCACTTCTCCTGCACTTTAGCAAGTTTAGCCAGGGGTCAGGTCTAAATTCCATCCTGCAGTGTTTCAAAAGTATTCATACTGCTTAAACATACTCTCATTTTGTCACAATAAATTGTCCTGGTAATTATGGCGATACTGTTGTTGTTTTGAGACCATTTTCAAGTAATATATTGATAATGGAATAATAATGCAAGTTTGGCCCCCTAAGGACCAATAAGCTTTAATTTTGTAAAGAACACTTATCAGTCCAACTGCAAATAACATGTCTTGCAGTTATAATAAAACATAACAAGCAAAGTTAATAAATAAAAACCTCACACACCAAAACCATAAATAAAATGGATTTGAATGTCACTGTAAACAAAATATTAATCACCAGAGTGGAAATGATGAAGCTCAGTGTAATTTATCACACGACTAATTGATTAATTACTTATTGCGACAAAAAACATATGCGTTTGAATGGGACCTAATGTCATAGACCAACACAAAGTGGTGTGTACTTGTGGAGGTGAATGAAAATGATGAATGTGAAATACTAAAAGCTTCAGATGTCAATAACCTGAGATTAAATTTCTTACAAGTGGACTCTATTTATTATTTAGGTGGATTTTACATAACTGTATCAGAGAATTGTCTCAGGCAAAGTTAAATGCAAATGCATGCCACACTTTTCAGATTTTTATTTCTAAAAAGCTGAAAATATTTATTTCACCAGGTCTTTTAAAAGAGCTTAGAAGGTTGTAGTAACAATTAAGCCTGTCACACCAAGCAATAAATTAATGAATTGTATAATAGATTAAAATGAGCTCGATAATTTTTATTTGGATGATTATATTAGTTAATATTGTTGAATAGCCGACATTTTGAAATAAAAAAAATTGACAACCAGTACAAAATAGTTGGTTGCACTGTTTTTTAACAAAAGTCCTAACTGGCGCTTTCCTGGTTTTCTCATCTAAGCTGAATGATTGATATGTTCTTAACTGTAATTTTATTTAGCGACTTCATAATTCATTTTAAATATTTCTGTTTTGTTTTTTTTGGGATATTTAAAATGTTTCCTAGTTCCAGTGTTGAATGTTCTTTAAAAAAAAAAAAAGTTATCTTTGAGAGCGTATACTTTCCATTATTATTATATTAGTTGAAAATGGTTTCAAAATGACAATATTACCGTTTATTGCAACAGTTTCTAGGATAATTTACCAGAAAACTTTATCCTAAGTAAACACCAAGCTCATACATTACAACCTTACTCTGTTGTTTGGGTCTGCCGTGTTCTGTTAAGGAAATAGAACCTGGTTCAATCCGCAGAAACATCTGTTAGTACCACCATTGCTAAACAGTTAGCTGTGTCTTTAAAAAAAAAAAGACTCGTGAATCACCATACTTTGTGTGATAATCGTTCACGGCGTCATCACAAACCACACCTTTGGTCTTCAGAGATAACATCGATGTCAGAGGTAGCCGGTAGTTGAGACGGATTTAACACGTAGAGCCAAAGTCGGGCCTTCTTGCCCCTCTCTTAGGGGAGGGCTAGTGTGCTAATATCATCGCAAAGATCTGACCGTGTTAATAATTAATCATCCTTTCTCCTCACTAGTTGCTTTTTGCAGATCTGTGACGGTACATGTGTGTAAACAGATTTAGAAACCCAGCCCAAAGAAGACTGGTTTTTTTTTTCATACAGACACAGCAGAAGATTTTTATTTCTTTCCATCCACAGAACTGACTCGTATCGCAGTGTTTTTTTTTAATCTGATATTGTGGTCCTGTGACATGAAGCTCACCTATGTGGCACATTGATCAGGATTCAGGGTCATTTAAATATGCAAATGCAAAAACACAAAATCTTTCCAAGTATTTTTGGTCTAGTTTCTAGTGCACATATGTAAGCATACATGATACGAAGATATTTGCACTAGAAACTAGACCACAGTTTCTAGTGGTTAGCGCTGTTTTTGCCTTCTTGTGAAAAAGACGTTTCACATTTGCTTCTTATCGGGTTTTAAGACTTCTTTTTTTTTTACTGAAATGGTTGCACATTTTCTTCTAGGTTTGTATCTTGGCAGATAATAAAGTGCAAACCTTAAGAAGAAACTGCTGCCTAAAAGTAAAACTGCATGTTACTCAACTATCCTCACACTCGTTGGCTAAGGAATGGTTAATAAAAAGAAAGAAAATGTCCTGACCCAGGTTATGTTCTGTGGAAATATCATAAAATTGCGTTCCTGACGGAAAGTTGCCTGGAAAACGGGGAGGAGAAACAGACCAAATTAGCTTGAGAGTTGAGGAAAAATGCACAGAAGCTCTTGCTGTTGCTCTTCTAAAATTTGGAGTGCTGCCGCTAAGATGGCGCTGAATGTTATGCACACAAAAAAGACGTCAAAACATTCATTCAGATTTAAATGAACAGTTTGAAACGGATAAAATATAATCTAAAAATAATCGTTTCTTTTAACTGGAAACTTCATACAAACTAGAGGAACTGACTGGTATTAGACTTCCATTGCAACCTAACTTGACATATTTACACCTTACATGTAGTATGTGAAGAAACATATGGATCTGTTATCCATATGTTTGGATAAGAGATCCAAATCATTTGGCAGCAATATACAGCCAGATATAAAATCAACTTTCTTCCAAGGCCATTTAGACCAAAATGGCCTTGGAAGAATATATATGATTGTGAACACCATCTTTTTTATTTGAAAAAGTTATGATTTTTCTGCACAACAGACCTAAACAGAAAGTATGCCATATTTTGCTAAAAACATGATTATAGCTGCAACTTCTTTCACTCTGATCTCCATGTATAGCTGCAACCTGGAAGCTACATGAGTCAGCTAAGTCACCATCGACGTTTTCAGATGAGGAAATCTTCTCGCTGCACAAGTTTTATGGATTCCCGTCAGGCTTTTGTTTCAACCACGTGTGTGTGCTTTATTCTGGTGTTTACCTGGCGTCCTAACTGCTCTGGCACCATGCAGGAAATGAATTAAAGTCGCGGTCCTCCCGTGTGATGCCGGCATGTGCTTTGTGTCCACTTCATTACAGCGTTGTGTATTGTTTTTGCAGGGAGATGTTGAGAAAGGGCTGGAGATGAAGAAACTGGTGCTGTCTGGTTTCTTGGCCAGCGAAGAGATCTACATCAACCAACTGGAGGCCCTGGTGTTGGTGAGACACACATTCTCACACAGCTGCTGTGTGCGAACCTGTTTAGTGGGTCAGAAAATACTCAATCATATTGAGAGCCGAACCGCTGCCACTGTAGTTTCCTGAAACACGTTTCCCCATGCTGAAGCAGCGCAATATGTCATTTCCTGCCTTTTTATAGCCACACGCTGCCCTATGACCAACATGGGGTTTCACATATGTCGAATTCAAGATAACCACTGTTTAGTAAAACTGAAGTCAATAAGTAAAGATGGAACATCAATAAAAGCAAGTTTTGTAGTGAGTTCACCAAACAGAGTCCAGTAAAGTTAAATCTGTCTGGACTTTTTAGTAGCTGCCGTCTTTGACGACACCAGCCAGACGTTTCACAACACAGCCCACTCTGTCTTTTTCCCCAAAGTCGCTGAGTGTCTCCAGAACACATTTGCATCATGTTTTTTAGTCCTACTTTATTTTTAATCACCGACTTTTATGTTGAAAACCTCAGTAGCAGACCAGCGCAGAATTTGTTTCTGCTTGTGTAGTCATTTACAGCCACTTTGAGTCTAAACCACTGTCACCGCAGGCTTACCCACGATGAGGGATTGTTGTAAAGTTAGCGACTTGACGCTATCGGCTGGGCTTCTGTAGACAGACATGTATTAAATAATCAACTCAGTCCAACTGTATTATGTCATAAAAAACATGATTTCAAAGTATTTATAGTTGAATTGGAAATTAACTAACTGCTTGGACTGGGTTTGAATGAAATGGATTAATTTAATTTGATTCTAATTAACTTTAGTGATGGACACCTGTTTATCTTCTAAATTGCCTTTAGATGGCATGTATGTAAATAAACTGAATTTAATTGATCTGTTCACTTTCAGTTCAGTTTAGTAGAGTCATATAACACCAGTTATTTTCTGGTGTTATATGACTCAGTTTTAAATTCTTCACATGCTTATTCTGAAACAATACTGTCCTGATTGATCGATTGCTTCCTTCCTTTTCATTTTCTCTGTTACGACTGCACAAATGACCCGATTACATATGTCGCTTGTATGTTTTATATATAGAAGTGGGGGTGGCCATATGGAGTTAGTTTTACTGCGATATTTTGAGGTACGATTGTGACTTTTTTAGGTAGCTGAATAGTCGTGTCTGCTTGGCAATCATAGCTGCACAAACACAAATGGTTCTCTTGTAAAACATTTTCCTTAGTAACCAGTCGCATAAAGCTGCTCACTGGCTGATATCCTGATGCGTCTCTAGTTTTATACATTGTTCAAGCTTTTATGTTGAATGACACTTTTTCACATCTTCTGTGGAGACTACTAGCTATGCACTGTAACACTGTTTGGACATTTCAAATTATTTTTGATGAACTCGACTGGTCTAGTGAATGAACACCAAACTTTTTATTAAGTCCTTTAATTCTCATATATCTACTGGATCATACTGTGTGCCTGTGGCCATCATGACCACTGTAGAAAAGCAGTGAGCTAGTCAGTCTGATGCATCTTCATCCAACCTCTGAATTCAGAAATACTCTGACTCAAGAGAAAGCTTTTAAGTTTTTCACTCTTATCTGGACCCTCAATCCCAGCCAGCAGAACGAATCTGCTCTCAAATTCGACATGGTCTTACGCTCCATTAATTCAACCAGTGCCAGTCAACCAGATTTCTTTCTCCCTCTGCAGCCCATGCGCCCCCTGAAAGCCGCAGCCACGAGCTCGCAGCCCGTCCTGACCATGCAGCAGATAGAGACCATCTTCTACAAAATCCAGGACATCTTTGAGATCCACAAAGAGTTCTATGATGCCCTGCTGCCCAGCATACAGCGCTGGGACGAGAAGGTCACTGTGGGGCATCTGTTCCAGAAGCTGGTGAGTCTGACGTTGCCTCAAGACGTTAAACTGCGTGGGTCTTTTTTTTCTTTTCTTTTTTCTCCTCTTTGATGTTATCCACAGAGAACAAGAAAGTGGCTGTTAAAAAGAGAGTTGTAAGGCTTCTCTGAGTTGGCTGCCAAATTTAGACAAGTGATTCACCAAGTAGCTGTTCCTGTTTGTGTTCGTGTGTGTGTGTATGTGGGGGTGCGTGTGTGTTCCTGACATTTGCAGAAATAGTCCAGCTTTCAGTCTAACACTTTTTTGGTTGTTGTTTAGTTCAGAAAGATTGGTGTCAGATTAATCATCTTTGCAGTGAATTTTGAAATATCAGGCTTTATCAATTTGGTTTAGTTTTTAAAAAGTAAACAATTAATCTGAACTGCTTTACATGGTTTGTAGCTAATCTTCTATTTGGTCCATAACAATGTGTCAATGTAGAATCCAAAATCCATTATAATCATTGAAAATTGTTGAATTCAAGTTATATTTTCAATAATAATTTGCAGCAGTAAGCTCATATTTGAGTTCATAGAAACTGATGTTATTTTCTTACCTTGTCTTGAATCAGACGATTTATTGTCCTGTAGCTGTTTCGGCTAAGACCATGTTTCCTGAAGGTTCTGGTACATTATCTGGGTATGAATTTATCAGATGTCTGTTCCATCATGGGAGATCCTGTGCTGTTGTTGCTGTGATTAGAGCAGAGAAAATGTTTTCCTGCTCAGTAACAGATTGTAGCATCTATCTTTCAACACGACTGTGGCTCAACTTGCTTCTGATTAATTGTTGCTTCTGTTAACTGCCAGCTTAAAAAGCCAAGAATCCTCTTGGTGTTTACTACACCTGTCAACACATGAGTTGATGTCTTTTGTGTAGTTATCCAGTTATGGCATAAATCTGTATTTCGTGTTCATCTTTCTTGGAGGATCAGATTTAGACACATTATAAAGTATTTCAGTCAGGAAATGGCTGTAAATCTATGATTGTGCCAAAAGTTATAGCCCCAAATTGATTTACTGGATGCCATATAAACAAGCAACATAAAATCTATAGAAAAAAAAACATGAAATCAATATAATGTTTTTATAACCTTTATGAAATCTGCAGTGTTGAACTTTTTTATATTTATTTACATTGTACACACAAGCTTTATAATGTATTGGGATTTCATCAGCAAAAAGAAGTGCATGGTTATGAAGTGGAATTAATCGGATGAATCAGTTATTGAAATAATTGTAAACTAATTTAGTAATTAATTCACCATAAATCGGAGTATACAATTTCAAAAAAGGCCATTTGTTGAAAAGTTAACATACTCAGAGCAGTAATTAGACCAAAACTGTTAAAAAATATAAATATGTTTAATTTAAGTTAAAAAAAAGAAAAAAACCTTTGTCAGTAAATACTCAGAACTACTCAAGTGTTATACTTTTAGCTTCATTTGGTCCAAATTCACTAAAGCAATTCTATGTTACTGCATTTCAGGCAATAAAATGTTTATTTTCTATTTAAAAAGGCATTGACTTATTTGTTTATGAGAACCTTCTTAGAGCACATGGCATCAGGAAGTCTTGGAAATAGCAGGAAATTTTTAATAGAAATTTAGTGAAGTCTTCCAGTAAACCGAAATGGACCATCGGTGGAAGATATTATGATCCAAAACACATGAAAAATCAACAAATCGTTCAGCAGACACAAAATCAGCTAAAGAAAACATACGCATGTATGAGAAAGGCTTAATTTTTGTGCCAATTTTTAAAAAATGTAATTAATTGATTAATTGTCAGAAAAATCGATAGATTAATTGACTACTAAAGTAATTGCAAATTATTTTACACATCTTTACCAGGGGTGCCAGGTCATGTACATAAACCCAACTCCCTGCCCGGTTTTTGTCTTTTACAGTAAGAAATCACTGACTCACCTCATGCATACAGAACCAGGGGTGTGTGAACAAATGAAACGTTTATTGAAAGTGTCCCATCAGCCGATGCTTAACATCAGACCAAATGGTACAAATGACTTCAAACTTTCCCTGTAGTGACTCTCTTCTGCTGGAATCACAGGAGTCACACCAGCAGGAGTCAGCTGTTACTGTAGTCATCAACTCCCATCTGTGCTGTTTAAATGTGCGTAGATGAGCATGTTGTGTGACAGCAAAACATTTAGTCGGAGTGGCAGTGTGAGAATACAGATAGCGGCGTAATTAGCTGCTATATGCATCCTGCTGCTCCTCATCGGTAGTGTGGAGTCCGCAGGAGCAGCAAGGAGTTCCAGGAAAAACGAGACAAAAGCTAGCTATGCTTCCCAGTTATTTCACCTTTCTCACACAAGCTCCATGTTGGGAGTGACTTGGTTGGATTTTGATTGGGAGATAATTGTTTTAGTCAGTA
The DNA here is from genome assembly GCF_001444195.1 of Xiphophorus couchianus. Taxonomy (NCBI): domain Eukaryota; kingdom Metazoa; phylum Chordata; class Actinopteri; order Cyprinodontiformes; family Poeciliidae; genus Xiphophorus; species Xiphophorus couchianus. The sequence continues at coordinate 23,808,004 of NC_040238.1, forward strand.
TGTTTTTAAAAACTGTAAACAATAAACAAAATACTATTTTCGGCCTTCTGCATAAGTGGACAATAACCCGTCATTAAAAAGAAAGTTAGGGCAAAAGTAGTTTTGTTTTTTTACTCTATAAATCCAGTAAAATCCTCAATTATTATGGGACAGTGGTATTTGCATGTAGATAAGACCTAAAGAAAAGAATAATGCTCCCAAACCTCGAAGTATACAAGAGGCACTGTACCTACCCAGAGTTTATATTTTAGTCAAGATGTAGATCAAGAATTCCTCTCTGTTTGTTTACATTAAGTTTACACTTAATATGGGGCTGAAATAATTAATCAGATCAATTAATTGTATTAATCGTGATTAATTGATTATTGAAATCAACTAATTTCGTAATTAGATAATCACTAACTGGAGTATTTAGACTTAAAAAGGTAATTTGCTTAAAAAAAACAATACAGTCGGAGCACTAATTTAACCAAAATGATATAAAAAATATATACATTTCACATTTAAACTTTGTTTTTGGTAAATATGTTTTACCTAGAACTCCTCAAGTGGCGCAGCTTTGGCTTATCTATCTAGCTGCAGATGCATCCTTTTCTATAATGATCAAAGAAACACTAATGTAATGCCATGTTATTGCATTTTAGGAAATTGCTTTTTAAAAAAGGGATTGAATTATTTGTTCATTTTCATTTTTTTATGTATTTCTAACATTGTATAAAATAAACTCATGAGGTTAAATCTGTGGAATGTCCCAAAATCTTTTAGCCAATTAATCAATTAATCATCAGACTAATCGACTACTAAAATAATTGTTAGTTGTAGCAATAATTAAATGATGTTGAGTTTAATATGGTTGTGATAAGGATAGAAATGAACTTTGGTGTGTCCCAACAGGACTGCTGTTTTTGGAATCCCTACCACTAAGAGTAACACATGATCACCATCCATTCTGCAGCCATGGTGTTGTTCAGTATTTCAATTTGTTGCTTGTTTCTTGTGTCTCAATTGGATCACAATCCCATAAATTGTTTCTAAAGAAATTGGCAAGTGAGTGCAAATAGCTGATTTTTGATCAGCAGGTCAAATGCTGAAACTATAAATCGTTGTTTATGTGTTTGTGGACAATACTGCTCCCACATTCCCTCATTTTCCACCTGCCACTCTGACCGGCTGCGTGAAGTGCTGCAGTTTTCCCTGGAGCGCCGTGGGTTTCCTCCCATTCCAGACACTTTGTCACAATGTGCCGAATCAACGTGAAGAACTGAAGAAATGTTGTGAATTTATATCTGTTTGTGCTTCCCACTCTTTCTATTTCTGGAAGTTTCTCTTCTCCTTCCAACGTTGTGCAAAAACTCACTTCTTTCTGTGATAATGAGGATTGAATCCTTATTTGTCTGGTTTTTGGGTTAAAATATTGAACTTATTGACTGAGTGAAAGCTTTTCTGTTCGTGTTGAAAAAGACCAAATGTGTATTGAAATGTTATGCGATAGAAAAGCACACAGTACTACTTATGACTTTCTTTCACCAGTGACTTTCTGTTTGCCACTTTTGCATCACATCCTGATTTATGGGGTGCAGGATTAATAATGATCGACCTGAGCTGTCGATTTCTGCAGGTAAACCTTTTCAGAACCTTATCCCCATCTAAATTATGTGGTACATTTTATTGCTTTGTTTACAGCTAACAAAGTCCTCTGACGTTTGTTTTTGCGACATGACAAAATGTAAAAGTTGCAGGGATTTCAATACATGTGCAACGCTTTGTGTCTAGAAGAGAGATGGGAGGAAATGAAGATAAGATGGGGAGTTTAGGAACAAAAGTAACAATAGCCTCTGATTCACTCTGTTCAGTTAAATCCACTCCCATTGCTTTGATAGAGTGCAGTCAACTCTCCAGTTTCTGCATTCAAGCTAAATTGCAGGAGAGTGCATATGTACGCACTGCTGGTTTGCAGCTTGTGTTACAATGCACACACGGTGTAGCAGAGTGGGGCTGCTCTGATTGGTAGATGGGTAGAGAAAGACAGAGACTCTTTCAGTGAAGGGAAAGCTCATATCTACCATTGGTTGGACATTAAGGGCTTGTGAAGGGAATTTGTTGACTGTTAGTGTTTATTTTTATTTACTTTTAAGCCTTCATGCCAGACAGGATGGTAATAGTCTGTGTCTGTGCATCCTTAAAAAGTCTTAAAATCATCTAACAAAAATTAAGGCATTGAAATGTCTTGAACGTTATCTTAAAAAGTAAATTGGACTAAAATACATAAATCACAGATCTTATATTTTTTCTTTATAGGACTATTTAAGCTCATATATTTTATGTAGTTTTATTTTTTTTCTTTTCCTGTTGGGATTTTTATGTCAGGCAAAAATTTGAGTCGTACTCATATCTTCATTGGGTTCTCTGACTCAAGGTCATTGAGGCGCCTGGTAACTAGTAGTTACTGGGCAAAAAAAATTTATTTAATTTTTACTTGAAATGCTTACTTGAATTTGACTACATATCCCTTAAGACATAAATAAAACTTTTTTTTCTGATAGTCCTACACCTTTTGGTTTCTTGTGGTCCCTTTATATTTTTCTGACTTATCTCTTTTTCTGTCCTGCTTTAGGCCAGCCAGCTGGGAATTTACAAGGCCTTTGTGGACAACTACAAGAACGCGCTGGAGACGGCGGAGAAATGCAGTCAGGCCAACAACTATTTCCAGAAGATATCTGAGGTTAGTTGTTTTTTGTTTTTCTTTACAGTAAAAGTATCGGTGGGCAGACAAACATGTAACATGTCTCCCAAGAAAATCAGCAGCAACCATTGGCTTATGTACTGTAACGTTTATTAAAAACTCTGTTGTGTGTGAACAACAACTTTTATAGGTTTCTACATCACTGATTGGACAGTAAACACGTCTCTTGTTTGTCTCGGCTCCTACAAATCCTTCTCACTTAGGTGATGATGAACAGAAACAAAGAAGGGAAGCAAATAAAGTTTTCATTCAGAGAACAGCTGTTATGGGGAAATGTGCTCTTAGTATGAGGAACATGAGCTTACCTGTGTGAGTCATGGTTGAACTATTTGACCCAAACATGGACACATTAACAGACATGACAACAGTTAAAAGTTGCAGTATGTGACTTTATTAAAAACTATGTTTTTTACATATTTGTTAAAACTGTTACCATGTCATGACAGTTTGCAATGAGACAGATAATCAGTAAAAAGATCAATCTCCTCCACCTACCCTCTGTGCTATTATTGACATCTGAAGAGATGCACCACTTCCGACCAAAAACAACCAATCAGAGCCAGGAGGCGGGTTTTAGCGCTGTCACTCAACATCACATACTCACTGCTAAATGTGCTAATGGCGAAGAAACAACTCACCATTACAGGAAAACCGTTCATCCACAGTCATCAGTGGCCATGCTAAGTAGCCTAGCATTCACAACGAGATCTGCTGATGGGGAAAAGTTGTAGCGTAGCACAAAGCAATGGCAGCATGAGATTGTGATTGATGAGTGCTAAGACCCGCCTCCTGGCTCTGATTGGTTGGTTCTAATTCACACTTTCTTTTCCCCCCATATCATACCATCACAACCTCATGACAGTTTCAAAAAATATGCAAACAATATATGTATGTATGTGTAAATATGTACTTTCAGAATATCTCGTCTTGATTTTGATATGACTTGTTGCTGTTATTTGCTGTTAATCATGGACACAGAACTTACAGAGCAGAGTCTCTGTCATTGTGAGCATGGGGTGTGTGGTTTATTTTAGCTGTTCACACGAAAATAGGCCACAATCTTTAGAAATTGGCTGTTCAAAAGCATTTCAACATAACTTCCTGGCTGTCCACTGACACAACGAGCAACAGTATGCTAAAATCAGATGTGGGGAACTATGTTTACAAATTACTCAGGTCTTCTGGTTCTAGTCTGTGCTGTATCCCAAGAACCAGAACCAACATGGTGAAGGAGAATTCAGCTTCTATCCACTTAAAATTTGGGAATAAGCGTCTAGAAAACAGCAAAGCTGCTGAAACACAGAGTTCCTTTAAATCAAGCTTAAAAATCCATCTGTTTAGCATTGCCTTTTATTAGTAAATGCTGGAACATTGATACATATATTTGATGTATATTTCCTTGATGATTTTGATTATGGCATTTGAAAAAATTAATGTTTTTTGGTTGTTTCATAATTGGTTACTATATTGTGTTTTAAGGTGTAAAGAACATTGAACTGCTTTGTTACTGAAATGTGCAATACAAATAAGCCTGATTTAAAACGGAAAAATCCTTCATCAGGATCAGATTGAGCCGTTCCTAATAAATATTACTCCCCACATTTTAAAGCTTGATGGATTACTCCAGTAATCATAATCATTAATTACCCTAAAACCAGACTTTGTTGATTTGAATTTTGGAAGCATATTTCACCATCTGTTCATGTGAACTGAGGCTGTTCTCTGAGCTCCTATCACTACTCTGATGCCTCATCGTGTTCAATGTCCTGCGGCTCTTGCGATCAATATTGTGCTAAAAATACAGACACGCTAGGTGTGGATGGACAAATATTTATCCATCCATCCATATTTTATACTTGCTTTATGCTCACTGGTTTGCAGAGGGTAATTTCCCTCTGTCATTGGGCCAGAGGTGCAACACAAACAGACGAGTACAAAGTCCAGCAACATGATTATATTATATTTTAACCCTGTAATTAAAAACACTGAAGAGAAGAAATATAAAATATTCCTTAACGGTGGTTTAGCTTCTAGTAAATGCTAACTGCGGTTGGCTATGGAGGAAATCTCAACAAATTAATTTCCTCAAAAAGGAAGAGACTTCCAGTTGCACTTAATCCACATCCACTGATTCAGGATGTAGACGTGCTCTGATCAGGCCTTTCAAATTCACTTCACTTGACTTGCTAGTAGAGAAAGTCATTAATCCATAAAGTTCTGCAATTCTTAAGGGAATCTTTGAAGGTAAATCTCATTAGTTCTTTAGGTTTTATTACTTATTTTCATCTGATATGATTGTTAAACTCGATTTTTTATTTGAAACCTTGTTAATGCAGAAAAATACAAGGATTGTTTTCTTTTTCATGTTGCCCAGCTGTGTTTGAATGAGACATTACTTTTGAACTGAGCAGAAAGTTGAAATATTATTATATTATCCTAATTTATTCATCAAATGTTTCATTGTCTGCTTTTTACTGAAAGAAATATGCATCATAAAAGTACATTTAGCTGGTTGATGCAGTTAAAGACCAAAACAATGGTGGGAGTTCTTTGTTCTGATGCATTTGATGAATAGAAAAAAAAGATTTCCCAGAATTTAACTTGCTGATCACAGATCAGTGCCAAGTAAGTACTGCACAGTGCGACATTACATAAAAACTGGTAATTGTATATTTCTTTTATTTCACTTTGGTCCTTCTTGTCTTATAATCAGTCCAGTATGGTTCTAGTTTTTGTTAGCAGTTTAGTAAACATCTTAAGATTCATATTTCTTAATCATATTTTTCTTTTTCCCTGTTTCTGTCCAGACTGTTAGCGTGAAAGGACCCAAAGACTCCAAAGACTCCTCCACAAAAAGTTCTATGGAGAGTGAGTAGTGTGTGTTTCCTGTTCTTTTACGCTCCAGAGTGTGTCTATATCTGTCTGGGTTGTGAAAGGGAATCCAGTCTTGTCCTTCCTGCTTGTGTATGCAGCCGGTGGGCATCAGGAGTCAAACCGTTGTATGTGTGAACCTGCTCTCTCTCTCACACACACACACTCTCTCTCTCTCATTCTCTCACCGGCTCGCTCCTCTGCTGCCTGTGTGCCTGAGAAGGGAGGCAGTGATCTGGAGCAGAGAGTCAGAAGAGCAGAAGAGGGATATGGCGGTTCTGCTGGTGCTCAGACTGTGTTGTAGCTGCAGATCCGGTAAAGACTGCATGAAATGAGCCACTGGACTTCGACGAAGTGTTATTTTTCTCTTCTTTTTTTCTTGTACCTCTGGGATCCTGTAGTTAATGGGTGAAATAGGATTGAGCGATGAAGTAGGAGCACTTAATTAATAGTTGTTTTTTTTTTATTATTGCGCTTTCATTTTTATTTACTGACATTGCCTGTTCCGTTTAAACTGCTTTGCTAAAGATTGCGGGGAGAATGGAAGTTTCTTTTAAAGCTGTTATGTGTGCTGGACTTTGTAATTATTGTTCTTTAGAGATTCATTTTTGTGTGTTTGTTAAAAAGATTCAGATTTTCTGAGTATACTGACCTAAAAACAATGCAGGAAAAAGTAATGGTGTGTCGATGTGAGTGAATAAGTGTGTGGTACATCTGGCTGTACTTTGTCTCCACCTTGCAAACTAAATGCTGCTGCATTGAGCATTCTGCCTCAGGGTAGTTTTCTATAAGGGAGAGAGAAAGAACCCTAATGTGCTGTAAAATGTATTACATGGTACCTGGGAAGTAATTAATTCATGTATTGCCAATGACACTTTCTCAATGTAGAGAAACCGTTTTATCGGTCTATTCTTGTTCTCTGTGCTCTGGCTGCACTTTATTATTGTTTACGGATGCTTATGCAGTTTGTATGCTCCTTCATTATATGTACAGTGATGTAGCATGAAGCTACTGCATATCCCCGAACAATCAGGGGTTGTCAGCAACTAAAATAGCCTCTGTTATTAATTTTGAGGCATCAGGAGGATTCCTTTCTTACATCCACCTCTTCCTGTTTCATTATGTTTTGTCACCCTGCCTAGTTTGTAAGTAAATATAACATTATTTGTTCAGTCATTTTTGGAAATGCAGCATTGATGAGATGAGAGCAAAACAATCTGAATGTTATTGTAGATTTATTTATTTCAATAAATGTGGCAGTAATTAAACATTTTCCAGTTTGAAACACTTTCAACTTTGCTATTAAATTATTCAAACTCACTGTAAATATATTTGGCCCCCAGAGGTATTGTGGTCAGGTTCTCTGTTTGCTTAGGTTAGATCAGGAGTGTCAGGATTCAACTTGTTGACTTCTGATACGATACCGATATCTCAGCTTTGAGTATTGTCCGATACCGATATTAACCCGATGCGATATCAGCACGAATCATGCACACTTTTATTACTTATTTTGTAGTGTTGAATGTTAGAAAATGCTTTAGTGATATTACTCAAACATGTATGAGAACAAGTGATCCATTTATTATTAACCAGTGGATCTGCATGCGGGATGCAAGAGCTGCCTGACAGGAATCCTGGGTCAGACTAAATGCTGGAGCAGAATGATTCCATCGGCATTCTTATATCGGAAATTTTAAATTTACGCCAATTTAATCCAATACTTGTTTTTTGTCTGAGAACGAACCGATTTCTGGTGTCAATATCAGATCGGAACATCCCTAGTTTACATTAAAAACTACCCTCTGAAAAATGAGCTGTTTGTCTCTGTTCATATAACATAAAGAGACAAAATAACTGATCAAAGTTGTTTTGTGCGAAATTATTTACTTTTTGTGTTATTTTTCATTTTATTGTCATATCTTTGCAGTCTAATTCCTCATTCAAAGATGTTTATCTTTGTTATGCACAACTGCAACTAAATGTTTGAGCCATATAAAAGCCATATTTACAAAATATATATTTTTTACATATTTGTTGAAACTGTCACAATGTCATGACAGTATGATATGCGACAATAATTTGTGAAGAAATTGCGCTCCTCTACCTTCTCCCATGCTCCTAGTTTTAACTAGAAACAACCAATCAGAGCTCGGAGGCGGGTCTTAGCGTTGTCAATCACAAACTTACGTGGCAGTGCTCACAGCAGCTTTTCCCCATGAGTGGATCTTGTTGCGAATGCTGGGCTAGTTTGCATGGTCACCGATATGGGTGGATAAGCATTTATCCTGTAACGGTAAGTTGGTTCTCCACCATTAACATGTTGATCAGTGAGTATGTGATGTTGATTGACAGTGTTAAGACCCGCCCCCTGACTCTGATTGGTTGTTTTTGGTTGGAAGTGGTGCATTTCTTCAGATGTCAATAATAGCACAGAGTGTATAGGTGGAGGAGATTGATCTTTTCACAGATTATCTGTCTCTTTGCAAACTGTCATGGCATGGTGACAGTTTTAACAAATATGTAAAAAAAAACTTTTTTTAAAATAAAAATTGCATACTGCACCTTCAAGGTTGTAGTGAGTCATATGCAGTGTCTCTGCCAAGAGCCACACAAATCCCAGAAAATTCAGTTTTTGCTAGGCTTGGCCGTAATATTTATATTTTCTCAGTCTCAAATTTCATTCAATGTGGCTTTGAAAAAAGTCTGAAAAATCTTACATTTGACTTGCTGAATCCTGCAGATAAATAAATCCTGAATAAATTATAATGTATTTTTGGTGTGGCAAATCAGTATTGCTACACCTAAACACAACCTCAGAACAAACACTGCCCTGGACATGATCTACTGAAGCTCATGTCTTGCTTTACACTCACAGTTAACCTTCCACAGATATTTTGTTGTATACAAAGTGGCCTAAAGTCATCTGATATTTCCTGCAGCGTCTGTTCCACAATTAAATATTCTTTGCCCTGGCAGTCCATACAGGATGTGTAGTAAGCCCTCTTGGAGGTGGCGACATCGCTTCACTGAGCCACAACAATTGACAGGGGCTGCATTCATGATCACAGGGTGGAGAGACTTCAAAGAACATCTGCACAGCTCTCTTGCTGAGTCTCATTAGTATTAAACAGTAGCTGTGTGGGCATATTTTAGTGAGGAGTGAATAGATGGAAGTCCCATCAGCAGATGAGGAGGGATGTTTTGCTTTCACTCTTTTGTGCCTCGTTGTGGAGGAAGTAGGAAAATGGCATAAACAAGAGAAAGAGAAAATATTTCTGTTGTGCTGCACAGCTAAAGGACTGTAGTTGAAGCAAAGCGTAGTGGTCCTGCTCTCTGCCTGAGTGGAACAACCCTCCCCGCATGCAGAAGCTTCTTCTCTGTTTCACTTGGCTAGTTTTCTTCCCTCGGGCCTCAAATGTATTGCAACTTTTTCATTTCTGAAATGGAGATTAGTTTCTTTCCTGGGTGGAAGAGCATTAGCTGCTTTCCATTTGTTTCTGCCCTTGATGCTGTAGCATTATAATTCACGACAATGTCATGTGACACAGGCTGTAATATGAGGGTGAGGCAGCTTTGACGTTTTTATTTAGTGGCTTCTGGAAGCTGGACTGCAGTGTGGGAGTCCATAGGACTGGGGTCATGAAAATGTTTTTGTTTTTTTCTTTTCTCTGTATAACAGCTTTCATAAACAATCTGGAAATGTTGGGAATTTCACTTTACTGTTTCTCATCGACAAAGATTTATGTTTCCAAACGTCATCCACATTATTTAAATGTTGAATCCATCCATTCATCCATCTTTTTGATCGGACATTCGTCCATTCCAATGTCTTATCACTGTAGAAGCATCTTCCATTTAATTCATCGTCAGGTTTAGTATTAATGCCTCGGTATTGGCAAAAAAATAAAAAGAATAGAGAAATTTGAAAAATTTGATTCTGGAAAAAATATATTTTAGACATTAAAAATGAGAAACAGTCATGTTCTACATCCAGAGTTGGCTTGTTTTTGTTTTTTTCATATTTATACCACCTACCATTTCTCTTTTCTCCTTAGCGTGACTTTGTTTCTATTCCCTCCATCTTTACATTTTGCTGCATCTGTGGGAGTGTTTTACCTCCAGCGGTCATGTATGCCACCTGCTGCTGCTGTTTCACCACCTTAGCAGCAAAGTCAACCCTAGAGAAACCAGCCGAGAGCGGCGATCAGGGGATGTCTCAGTCTTATAGCACTTTTTATAGATGTGTTGTGTTTTCTTTTCCTTAGAATGACTGCTTTTTTAGTTCTGTGTTTAGTTTAGATCATAACAACCTCACTATGCAGAATTACTATTTACTAGTGCACAAACTTAGGAAGAAACAATCAATGAAATGTCTTTTTTTAACCCCCACATGGAAAATATCTTTTTTTTTGGTAAGATTTTCTCGTTTAACTCTGTGAGCTGGGTATTTATTGTTGTCTGAGCTCCAGGTCTGTGACCCACTGTGTGTCTGCGCTGACTCAGACTCTCCGTCTTCTCTCCCCCACAGATCTTCTTTACAAGCCGATTGACCGTGTAACCAGAAGCACCCTGGTCCTTCATGTGAGTGCACCACAGTCACTTTCACAGCCTTAAAGGAGCAGCCCGTTTAAATTGTGCGCTGGGTTATAACAATAAACACAAACTCGTATCGTGCTCCTAGCTAAAGTTTTTCCAGTGTCTTGTGAAGGTTTTCACACAGCTTTGACATTTTTACATTTTGTCAACCCTGAACTTTAATGGGGTTTTTTAATTGGGATTTTATTTGCTGGAACAAATTAGCTTGAGGCGCATGTGTAAAGTGGAAGGGAAATGATAAATGGCTAGATACTTTTATTGTGAAGCTGTGTGGGTGTTTATTCAGCTCCCACTTACTCTTACACCCTGAAATAAAATCCTATCATATTTTTCTTTTGTAGTTTCCCTTCCATTTCACAAATATGCACTACTATGTGTCATTCTATAACATAAGGTTCCATAAAATACAAACTATAGGAAGCAGTCTTGGGGATTCTGGTCTTTACCAGCTTTTAAGATTATATGAATCATATGAAAGTCAAGTGTTCAAAGCAAAAGGCCAAATCGACACTGTTGTTATTATTAATGGAACCAAAATGGCTCAACTTTTGTGTAAGGAAAAAACTTACCAGTCAGTATGATTTTTTAAAACTCGATTCTAGACAGGGGTGCTCCGCTAATTCGGCCCCGATTTCCCTAATTATGGAAGATCAACAATCGGCCGATACTTGCATCTGAATTTGATCTTTTCCACCAATCTACATCTTCGGTCAACGTCTAAAAAATCAACCACTGTCTACTTTTGCTCTGTCGTGAGAGAGACTGACAGTTCAGCCCAATAGGTCAGGTCTGCACATGTGCATTTATAATAGTCACCCCACTCTGTCTCTAATTTGGCAACTTTTCAGAGAAAAAAATATTGGAATCGACCAAAATCAGAATTGATCGGCCAAAAAACTGCAATCTGGGCACTTCTAATTGTTGAGCATCCTTTAGCAACAAAGACTTGAAGTGGTTGTTGCAGTTCTTTGACCTTTCTTGACGTCTCAATGCATCAGTTCTTAATCAAGATTAGGTCTGAATTTGTCAACAATTTAATTTTCTTTTTTTTCAGCCCTTCTTTTATAGATTATCTTCCATATTTGGAATGATAGTCCCACTTTTTTCCAACCCTTTGTTGTTGGAAAGATGGCCTCATATTTGACCCAGAAATCTGAGTCAAATACTTTGTTCTTATCTGACCAAAGGAAACTCTTGTGGCTCATTCAGCCAATGTTCCAAGCTTTGGTATCCTTCCATTTTCATTTACACAACAGGCATTCTCTCTCTTGAAAAAGAAAGAGAATGCCTGTTGTAGTAAGACTTTTTTAAAAAAGAGAATGCCTGTTGTGAAAGTTTAGTATTTAGCAAGCTGTCTGAGGCTTGTAGAGTATTGCAATGTGGCTTTGAGGTCTTTTGTTGGCTCAGACTGACAGAACACCAACCTCACAGGAAATGGTCTTATAAACCTTCCCAACAATTGCTTCTCTAAGGGTATTGTTGATGTCTTTTCAGCTTCTGCATCTTTAATAGTGACTGAAAAGGGAAACCCAGATTTGTTGTTTCCAGCCCCAAACCGGCTTGCACCTTAAATGAGCAAACATTATTCAGAAACTGTCAGCCATGGAAGCAGTTTACGCCTGTGTGTGCGCGTGGTTGTGTTACGGGAGTGCTTCACATGCATATGCTTGCATAAAGCTGGCAGAGAAACAACAAGCCTTTCACTCTGAAACGGCTTTCAGTTCATGCTGCTGTCATGCCTGCTAACCATGCAAGGAAAATTGGCGGCGCTCATTCTGGAGCGAAGGCTGTTCCAGGCTGTCCTGTCATCAGGAATCATCAAAAACAAGGAACTGATATTACTTTAGTGAACATTTTCCTTGTTTGATAGGAAATGAAAAACTAGAGAGTAAGACTGAATGCATTTTTAGATGGTTTGATTTGTTTGCTGGCTGGAACAGGACCTGCTGAAGCACACGCCCAAGGACCACCCAGACTTCCCTCTGCTGCAGGACGCGCTGCGGATCTCTCAGAACTTCCTCTCCTCCATCAACGAGGAGATTGACCCTCGCAGGACTGCCGTCACTACGCCTAAAGGAGAGGTATGTGGCACTTTAAAAAGAAATAAATAAATAAAAACCACAACCTTTGCAACCGCAGGATTCACACACAAATACAGCTGAGTCTATTCAAATAATGCCTCCCTTTGAAGTGAGCGCCTGCTACCCTGTGCGCGTTTTTAATCTGTCAGTAGGAGTTTACCTCTGGTGTTCTTCCAGGCGCGTCAGCTGGTGAAGGATGGATTTCTGGTGGAGGTGTCAGAAAGCTCCAGGAAGCTCCGGCACGTTTTCCTCTTCACTGATCTGCTTCTCTGTGCCAAGATGAAGAAGACAGCTGTGGGGTGAGTGTCATCGGTCAGACTGAAAAACTGTGATCCAGTCTCCTACTGGAACTGCCGAATGAAAAACTCTGCCTTCAGACTTGAACTCGGCTCACTCTCACATTGGAAAAAAATCAAACTTGACAAAGAGTGAATTTTGGTCTTAAAAATCTGTCTCATCCACAGACTGCAGCTGTGACAAGTGATGTGTATGTTTTATTTCTACTCCTGGCAGATTTAGATTTAAATTATTTTTCATTTACCCTTGGTGTTTATTTCAGATATGGGAATGAGATAGACATTTTGCACAAATAAATGTAAAATAAAAAGGCTTAACCTTTGGCTAGAACATAACATATACACAGTTATTACAGTGTATATGTAATTTTACATATATTTGTTATTACAATAACTCAATATTGGTTATTGAGTTGTTCTCAATAACCAATAACATAAATCTCAACCTCTTCTTGATGATTTCGCTTTGAGGTTGGAGGATTTGTCTCTCTTAGCTTCTGCCAGTCAGACGTTTTGATGATGCTAACATTAAAAATACACTATTAGCCTTTGTTCTCACAGCAAGCAAATGTGAAACAATGCCTGTATGCTAAAACCCTCCTCCCAGCTCTGATTGGTTGTTTCTGACCGGGAGCGGCGTATTTCCACAGATGGTGGTAGGGCCACCGGGAGGAGGTGGAAGAATTTTTCACAGATTATTTGGCTCATAAATAGTGACAGTTTTAACAAATATGTAAAAAAAAAAAATAAAAAAATGGCATTTTTATTTTGAGCTGCTTATACAGAAAAAACAAGTGACCAAAACAAATCTCTCCTCCTTTGAGCCTGACTGTTTCTTTTTGTGGTCCTCATCATCCCTCACTCCCCGCTCCGATTGTTGCCATAACTACCACGGCTGAAAGTCAACAATAATGGCCTGTGCCGTTATCTCAGCAGGCCACCTCCAAGCGACACATGGAGCAGAGCAATCATCCAGAAACTCAATCACCCTGTGTTAAATTACTGGGGACCTCTAATCCTGCTCAATTCCAAGATTATCTCTGTTATGACATTTGATAATCATTCATGTTCATGATGTAGAAAATATGGCAAGATGTCTTGCCATGTCTGGTAACGAAGAGTTCAATTATTCCCATGTCAGACAAAACAGTGAACTAGACATAGGGACACAAACTGTGAAAAAAATGCCATCTTCTTATAATCCTAAAGTAATGCTATGTTATAAAAGGAATTACCTGGTTGTTAGCAACTTTAGTTAACTACATTGACAAAGTGCAGTGCATTTTTTTTTTAATCTGAGTAGACAAAAGAGTGTGTTTGACATTGGTGTTCTTGAATGTGCCTTTTGAGAACATCCAAGATTATGACTTCAAGATCATGAATCTTCTCGAAGGGCTGGTTGTGCCAGAATATATTGATAAAACCATTTAACAAACTGTTAAAATATTAATAAACAGCTGTGTCTACATTTAGTATGTACTACTTAAAATAAAATAATATTCTATATATTGTATTTAAAAAAATATCAAAATAACTTATTTTGTGAAGCTACTTTAGAAACATTAGAAAGAAATTTTGCGATGTTTGTGCTGATGGATGACAGTAAATGAGACTTTTTGTGACTCTATTAGTCACAAACTTTAACTTGACATCAAGTAAGGCTGAGGCAGCAGCATAGTAGACGTAAGGAATACTGACTCAATTATGCATTAGCGCTAAAAGGTGCAGGGATCTGTTGATTTTGAGTAAATTTCAGCAAAATACTTGAAGGATTTATGTAATTTGACTGTATGCAGATGAAAGCTGCTTTGATTTGCAACCACACAACTGTCATTCTGAAGGTTTTATTCATGCAATGATTACAACATGGTCATTCATTAAATGTGTTTTACTGACATTCATTTTGCTTAATTGCTTAAAATAATGAAGACAATGTGTGCTGCGAAGTTAATATGAACATGGAGTCTTTATGTATGCACTCTTGAGTAGCTGCCTGAGCAAGTGTGGCACTATAATGAATGGAGTGTGCTGCTTGACCATTTAATGCTCATTAGAGGCGCAAAACATTGCTGTCTTCAGCCCCTCATCTAGTGGAGCTAACACTCCACATCTAACATTTTCATTAATATAGATTTGTGACACCAGTAGACTAAGAACAATCCATTATTCTGCAGCTTTCAAGTTACATTAACCTACTTCATAGAGACATGCTTTTATAAATGGAAAATTAGGGAATAGGCCTTTAAAAGATGGTGCTCTTATTTATCCAATCGCTTTACTCAATGGCCTTGGCTGAATATGCAAGGTACTCTTATATTCTAGCTTTAGCTAAGATGTGTAAATCATATTTTCTATTTGGCTTGAACTAATTTCTATCCATTCTGTGTGTGTGTGTGTGTGTGTGTATGTTGGGGTGTGTGTGCAGTCGCCACCAGCAGTATGAGTGCAAGTGGTACATTCCTCTGGCTGATTTAACCTTCCAAACCCTGGACGACTCAGACTCCTGTCCGAGCATCCAGGTCCTGCCGGAGCATGAGATCGAAGAGATGAAGATGAAGATCTCAGTTTTAAAGAATGAGATACAGAAAGAGAAGGTAAGCTTTGTTTTGTTTTGCTTTTTTCCCTGATCCAAACTCTATTTATGTAGGTCCTGATCTTTAATTCAGCTCTCAGAATGGACTGAAACTTATCTCATGTTGTAATAATACAAAAGTCCTAGATTGAGAGTTTGTTTGTTTTGTCTTTATCAAGGTAGCCTCAGTGTTTTTATTTCAAACTGGGACTTTCCAGTTCTCATTACATCTAATCATGAGCTGAATCTTTTGCTGTTAGGAGAAAGATAAGCACAAACAAGCGAATGACAGACTTCCATGGAGATTTGTGTTTATGTAAGTGATGCAAGTGACTCCTTACTGGAACAGCTGTATCTTTATTTTTAACTGTGCTTTTGTCACCCACTCTTATGTTTGTCCTGGCAGAGTAGAGCCGGGACATTACAGACATCTAAAAATATTAAGCAAAATGAAAAAATCTTTTGTGTTTTTTTTTTTTTTTTTAGCTCCTGCTGTTGTGGCTTTCCTGCTCTGATCTTTTGTTTATGTATGATTCACCTTGGCATCCTAACTATGCAACAATTTAGCTTGATTTCCAGAACTTTGTATTTTTCCACAGGACATAGTTTGATGTTTTTCCACTATGTGGTACAAAACAATTGTGATTATGTAAACCGTGCCTGCTGATACTGAGAACGCTCCCCTTTCTACAAGCTGCTTTTTGATTGTGTTGAGTGTGGTGGAAAATAAAATTCTTGTTACAAAACGATAAGTTCTGGAGTTATGAAAGTAAAGCCATAAACAATGATTCCCTCTTATATGGAACAATGATTCCATCACAGCAATCACAATTTAGCTTATATAAAGTCACGCCAAATAAACTGAATGGATTTTGCGGACGCATACTTCCTGTTTAATTCATTTTGAAGCTGACAAGAAGTTAAAACTAATACAGCACAGTTTGCTACGACTATCTCCCATGATTATTTTACAGCGTTTATACCCTGAAATTGAATTAAAATCATTTTAAAGTCAAAGGAATTTTGTAATAATTTACAGAATTTTAGATTTTAAAGCTCGTCCCATAGCGGTACAAAGAAATATCAAATCACAATTCCTTGTTCTAGCAATTCTTAATCAGTTCAAAATCCTCAAAAATCTATTTTAAAATGCTTATGAATCATACTTCTATTTGCAAGTATACTGCATATCTCATTACACGTTCATTCGGCCACTGTACAGCAGAGTAGTTAGCAGCTAGTTCTCTGTCTGAATAGAGCGCGCTAGCATTTAGCATGAGGAGAGCGTGATTGTTCAAGGTTTAATTTGAATGCACTTTGGTTAAGACAGCGAAGTCTATTTTATTTTAAACTCAAGTTGTAGAGATTTACAAAACATAAATGCACTATGACTGTATAGTGTATTTTATTTTTGGTCAAAGGTCAATACACTATGGTAGACTGAAGTGTGCTTAATTTTGGGAAAATTATATTTTATGCACAAACTTACTTATAAACTGATTAAATTTGATCCGGTACGGAGCCTTCAAGAATTGTTTTAAGTGTTCTATTTGCTTACACTGTCTTTTGCTCTTGTCAGTCATAATTTAATCTGCATATTTTTCTTTGTGTAAACAGAAAAAATGGTTTCTGAATTAATTAATTTCTGAATTGAGTCGGGACCCTAAAACTTAGAATCTTGTGAAAATACACATTGGCAGCTTAAGTGCCGGGGATTAATTGTTTCATTTGCTAACAAATGTAGTAAATTAGTAACTATCCCAGTTGTAAAGTTTACAGAACAGCATAAAAGGGATTTTATTAGTGAAAAGTCTGAAATGAAGGAATGTTGAGCATCTGCTCATTGCAACCATCTAAAAATAGTTTAGGCTAGATCTAAGACGTACTACTATTTTGTAGTAAGATGGAGGTAAAAGAATGTATCCCAGGATATTAACCCGGTTTTTGTTGTGGAAATGTGCCGTTGTGTCATCGCGCCTTGTTAATCCTCGTTGGTGCTAAAAACAAATCAGTTGCTAAAAAGAGCTGAAATATCAGATGTTGTGACTCTTACCAGTTTCAAGTACTTTCAGTAATGCACAGTGTCATCCAGGCCGAGTTGTATCGCCGCCATCAAGAGCGGAGAGTTCCTGTTATTGCCCTCTCACGGCGCTTGGCTCGCCCACTCGGGGCACACTGAGTGGCCACTGCTGATATTTCCAGTCACCAGAGGCCGATGGAGGGAGAGATTCAGCTGATTGTTGTCTGGGAGGCTCTGAGTCACAGCTTCCTGGTGAAGACTGAGAGGATTTATTTGCTTTTTCTTTCAGTCCTGACAAAAAATAATAAAACCCTGCAGTTATGAAATGCGCTTAACGGCATAGAGCTTACGTTTTATAGCTTATCCAGTCTTTTTATATAAAGTGATTGAGAGCTGAATATGAACTGACAGCATTGTTGCTGGCAGGAGATTCTTGAAAATCTGAAGAGGAGCACAAGGAAGTTTTTTTTCTTTTTTTTTATCTGGTTGAAGTTGTCCTCATCTTACCTACAAACAAAGCAGATGCAGTGAAGTTATCAAATTGAAAAAGTACAAATTTCTTCTTTTTTTTCATCCAACAGAAAACACCAGGTCCTGATCTTATGAAACATTTCTCATAACATTTTGAACACCTGCTGACTCGATAAATCACAACCAGTATTGCGTTTCTAAGTGATGCTTCAGACTGTAAACGACAGTGGAATGATGCATGCTTTTACCTGATTCATTTGGAAGTAGAAACATTGACAAACACACTTTAGAAAATTTATTTGAATAGGAAAATTATTTGCAAAAGTAAACCAAACTTTTCTCTTAATTTTCTCTTGTACCAAAATGTACCAAAAATACCACCAGCTTTCAGCAGGTGGTATTTTTTCCTTGCAACTTATCTACGGCAGTTGCGTTTTTTGAGATTTCAAAGTTGTTTTCTCTTGCTATTATTTACAGAAAGAGGCACCTTCTTCCCCTTAAATGTCTGCTTAATGCTTTATTTAAATTTTCCAGCTCTAAGTTCCGCTATTAGCTCATCAAGGCTATTTTGGAGACAAATGTTCAATTTCGGTTAGATTTTGAGCTGAAATAGTGAACATGTCGATATATTCCACGAAAGAGTTCATAAGTCAGATGTTTTATTTTCTATTCTTTCTATTTATCACTTTATCTTCTCAATTCAGTTGCTAATTTGCCATATCTTTATATAAATATCAATAAATCCACAACTAGATTCATGATACAGTAAACAAAAGAAAAGGGAAAATTATCCCTTTTTTTGGAGCTGAAGTTCTAATCAAAGGTCATGCCAAGTCTAAAAACATGCATGTTGTGATGAGTTTTACCACTAGTAGAGTTCTGCCCCTCCTCCTTACAAACCTCTCTTATTTCAGATAACTAACCACACAGTATCTTCATTTTGTGTGTTTGTGCAGAAAGCTCCAAAGGGTCAGAGCCGTGCCGAGCGTCTCAGGAAGAAGATGAATGAGCAAGAGTCATGGCTACTCCTGCAATCCCCCACCATCCCGTTCCGCATCCACAACAAACATGGAAAGGTACTGATGGCCCAATTGTTGGCAGTTGCAATGCTCAAGACTGACCACTAGGTGGAGCGATAAACCTTTGAGTAGTTTGTGGCGGATTAGAGCTAGAATCCCTAAAATCCAATTCCCAACTCTTTGTTTTTCTTATTTTCGGTGACTTTCTAAAAAAAATTTTTTTATTTAAAATGTTATTTAACATTTATGCATTTATTTGCAGAGCTATCTGTTCCTCCTCTCTTCTGATTATGAAAGGGCAGAGTGGAAAGAAAGCATCCAGAAACTCCAAAAGAAAGGTAACTGGCTTTAATTAAACAGTTTTGTTAACAAGGATGAAGTATGGCTTAATTAAAAATAAACGTCACACCAAATTTTGCTGTTTATTTTAAATCAGATCTCCAGGCTTGTGTGCTAAGTTCTGTGGAGCTCCAGGTCTTGACCAGCTCCTGTTTCAAACTCCGAACCGTCCACAACATTCCTGTCACAACCAACAAAGACGGTACGACACACTCACACAAAGACTCTCTTTTATAATCTTGTGTTTAAACTCTCACATAGTTTAAATTCACACACAACGGTTTCTCCCCCCGCCCCTTCTGCACAAAAAAGACACATAACGAAAGCTGGGGCCCTTTAGGAGATGAATCTGGGATGCAATATGTTTCTCATCTAGCTCATAGCGGCCACTGCCATGCCGTGTGTCGGCGTTGAGCCCCCAGCTCCTATGTTTGTTTTTGCTTCAGATCTCTGCATTGCAGCTCCTCTCAGTGACGGGAGGTTGGGTGGAGGGGGGTGACATTAAAGCCATCTGGCCAACCCGCTCTGATCCCCTTCCTCAATTGTCAAGAGGTTCTGTCATCCACTTGAAATCCTCAAAGCTGGCAGGAAGGTCTCGGGAAAACAATGTTTGATTCTTGCACAAGAGAATCCGAGTGAGATGTTTAATGAGGCTGCGGAGGCTTCTGGGTTCGCGTACCTGTAAACGATGAAGTGCTGGAAAAATTCCCGGCTGTCGTGTTTTTACATTGTGGCACCCACACTGAAGCCACAGCTGTGTAACCTAATAACTGTGTTGTTGGTTCCCTATAATTCTAAACCCAGGCATAATATTTATTTATGCTCCAGCTAATGATAAGAAAAATAACAGATTGTGTTTTTACTTGGTATATAAAATGTTAAACAATATTCTATTGGTGCTGTTTCTTCTTTTCGTCAAAAGTTCAGTGAATTAAGCTTACTATTGTGGGTGCAGTTGACGATCACAAGGCTAACATGGGCCACCTACTGACCTTCACACTTGCCTCTACTAACAACGTGTATACAGGGTGTCCGTACATCCTTTAAAAGTTTTAAATTTGTGTGTTATTCTAACAGTGTATATAAAATCAAGGTCTTGAATTGGCTTAAATTCCTAAAAAAAAAAAGAAAGTACGTTGGTCTTAAATTCTTTAATCACAAGTCTTAAATTTTGTCAAGGCAAGACTATTTAATACAATTTCTGTCTCACAGGACTTTTCTGTCAGGCAAAGGTTTTATTTGAATGAAAGCATCTCCATTGTGTTCTGCGACTCGAGGCGATTGAGGCTACTACTAACAAGCTGCTAGCTAACTAGCTCAATTTTTGCCTCTAGGTGTAAATTTATCAACAGTTGGCTGTGCGATGTTTGTTTTTGCCACTGGCTGACTTCTTCTGCCAACCCATTTGAGGTTAGGTTAAAAAAAAAAACAACTTTCTAAACCTGGAAATATGGGGGTTAAGGCTGTAGAGCGTTACATGTGAGAAGCACAAAGTCAGGTCTACATTTTTTCTACATGTGTTGCATTACAAGCAACACATGTGTTGCTTGTAATGCAACACATTTGTTGTTTTTGTGATCTTGAACGTCGTTTAAGGTGGCATTAAAAAAAGGTCTTAAAAGTCTTAAATTGGACTTTCTGAAACCTGGTGATATTTATTTTATTGGAATTATTTATACCAGACCAGCACAAATTAAAGCATAATTATAGAGCCAAAGAAAAACGATACAAGTATTTCAAAGGGTTTTGCAGATAAAAAAAAAAAGTTTGGCAAGTGTTTGTATTGGGCCTTCCTGAGTCAAGTGTTTGTAGAACCAACTTTTGCAGCAATTACCGCTACAGTTGTTTAGTCATGCCTTTACCGGCAGGATTTATGACCCGAAACCCAATGTTGTGTTTTGACTGGGCCAGCCATACAGATTTGATTAAAAGCATTCAATTTTACTTTCTCATGTGGTTGCAATGTGACAAAATGTTAAAAAAAGTTCAAGAAGTATAAATGTGTTACTGTAAAAAAAAAAGCTTTCCATCTCTGTTACCGCAAGTAAGTTTCAACCAAAGATGTGTTGAGTTTGTTTTTAAAGGAAGCTCAAATCTTGCGATTAGTGTAAGCTTTTTGACTAATTCCTTGATAGAAAGCAGCAGAAATGCAAAGACTTGAGTGACATAGGATGTAAAGAGGAGGAACTAGAAATATAATTACTTTCAGTGAAATCTCTCTTCCTTACATCACTCATTATTTACCTGATATATTAAATGTGTAAAGATCTGTTTCGATGGAGAAGCTTACAGGCCACCCCGAAGCTGAACTCTATGAACCACCTCCCTGTGAAACTTCCCAGTTGCATATAGAAAATACCCCCCCACACACACACATTTAATCCCAACGATGTCTATTCTCCACCACCTACGCTGAACCTCACTATAGTCCTGTCAACCCTCATCGTAGTTTATTTACCAGGAAACAAGCAAACTTCACAGGGTTTAACCAGAGCAAGAATTCATCGTCTTGAAGTGTTTGTTGGTGAGACGTTTTGAGGGGGGGTTCTGTCTACTCTTCCACACAACATTCAGCTCAGCTGGCTGACAATGTGTGGTCTTAGACCAGCAGCATGAACAGAAATAGTTTGGGCTGACTGATCTTCAAATAGTGAAATTTAGCTTTCATTTTTTTTATGCTTACGGAGACACTCTGAGCATAAATGAATTGGAGTTCATTTTTACATTTATTTTGACTTAATAGTTTGGGGAACCAATTATATTGACTTTGGGGATCGTGTGTAAAACAATAATAATTACCAACATGGCGTTTTATTCCCCACTAAATAAATATCCTAAACTTTTTTAGTAAGTTCCAGTAGGGCTGGACGCTACGGCTGAAAAACAAATCAGGATAAAAGGCGTTTTATATCAGTCAACATCACTAATTATTAATCAGTTTTCTTGTTTTAAATATCTGAATTACTGTCAAACTCGTGGTGTGGCATTTCACCTTTTATCCACAGTCTTCAATCCATGTCATTGTGTTTTTTTATTTCTAAGCAGATAATAACTGACTACTTTTCTCTGCCTGCATTCCCCAGAATGCTGTGCGGTTCTGAATTGGAGTCCAGTGAATATTCTATACATTAAATATCTGATATAGTATTATCTATTGATATTGATCATGTGTCCATTGCAATATATATTGTTATTGATTTACTGTCCAGCCCTAAGTTAAGCTTATGGTGATGAGCTGAAGGTCTTTATGCATCTTCACCAGGGGTGAAATTGCATAAATTAATCTACATTTTACGTAAAAGAAACTCTTTTTCTAACTTTTAGGTGAGGAACGATACTATTTCTAACTTCACCTGATACGGTATGTTTCAATAACAGCTCTGTTGGCTTGTTTTCCAGATGAGGAGACCCCCGGCCTGTACGGCTTCCTGCATGTGATCGTCCGCTCTGCCACGGGATTCCAGGAGTCGGCCAGTGAGTTGTCAGCTAAAATTCATGCTTTTTGTGTCTTATATCTAAAACCTGCAGGAATCCACTGTACCTATATGTGATCACCAGAAACATTAATGCCCAGTCAGTCACTGCAGCCTGCCCACGTCTCTGACAACCTGCACTATTTCAACTGACTCAGAAAGCACTTAAGGCACATACAATGGAATAAAAATCAGCCACGCTCGCTTTCGATGCAGAACTGCAGCCAAACATGCTGAAACGCTTTGTTCACTTGCTCTGAGATTGCCCACTTTAAACAACAGTTTCTTTTGTGCATTCTTTGTAACTCTTGGTTCGTTGTTGGCAGAGAGTGGTGTTGGGCTTGAAACCACCGAGACCGTTTCAGACATGTCAGCGGTGGACAGCTCCTGCTTCACCACACTTTGCTACCTTTGTTGAACAAATACTAGATCAAATATCAGAGGGCTGAGGCAGAGAGGGAGAGATATGACTTTTCTTTTTCTTTATTATTTATTATTTTTTCCAGTTACCATGACAGCCCTGCGTCTGTATAGGAAAGCTAGTCCACTAGAATGTCCTGGTTAATGGATTGGAAAGCTTTCTCTCTCTGCTCTGAAAGACTGTTTGATCCTCGATGGAGCGGAGTGAGCTGACGGGTTTGAAATGAGTAGATGTGTGTGTGTGTGTGTGTGTGTGTGTGTGTGTGTGTGAGGAGATGTTGAGGTGGTGGGGTGGGTTCTCTGATACAATTTGTGGGCAGCATCTAGTGAAGCATGCAGATTCAGGGTGGGGAATGGCAGCCATGGTGACGGTGAGGAGTAGATCATGCGTCAGTGTTGGAGGTCACTCTGATGGCCGTTCCTCATCTTCTGCATTATAAATGACTCCATTTAATCACACAGTTAAATGCAACAGCAAATAATCTTACCAGAAAATTCTGGACTAAATGAAGTCATTTCACAACTGAAACAAAAATGTAAATATAATGGAGAACTAAGGAAATGAAATCGTGTCATATTTATAACGAGGAACACCAACTAAACTGAGATATAAACTTATTAGAACAGTTGAATAGAAACATGGAGGGAATATTTAGTAAATATTTGATCAGCTTGTAACACAGCAAAAAAAATTACTTACAAGGTTAAACTTCATAGCTGAGTTGCATTAGGCGTGTATTTATTCCAAAGTCTTTTCTTCTGCTGCCCACAGTTGAACACAGCCAGATTTTATCTACAGCGCCATCTACCCTACTAAAAGGCAAACTGCAGTTCCTTGCAATAAGTAAAGGCCAAAAGGACGCCGCTCATGGCTGAACCCTCTGAAGATTGTTCTGTTGCTAAGAGAAAACCACATATTGACCCAAAAAACTGTTTTGTTTCAGTAAAATGTGTTAAAATTCACATCTGGAATTTTTTTTATGTCCATTTCTATTGGGATTATGATTTTTTTTTCTTACAATATACAGCTTATAAAATCTGTGTAGCACCATTGCAGAGACATTAAAGTTGTAGTGATGTGAGCTTCCTTTCTGGTCCTCGTCAGCGTTAATGCAGCTGTATTTTGTAGTAACTGCAGTGCGGCTTCGCTCTGCTGGAGGAGACGACCAGGAATTGTTGTTTTCAGCCTATTTTAAACCTTGAATTAGCCTTTCAGACTTGGATGAAACATAATAGGAGATTTTTCCTCTTCATCTGAAGGGTTCATTGCTAATGTTAGAACACGAGTTTTTCTCTCTGAAGCTCTGTGCCTATTATTGAAACAAGTGGTACTTTTTTCTGATTAAGCTGAAGAAAAGTTCCATGTTAAATCATCCATGACTTAATAAGTACAATTCTGCTCAGAATGCATCACTGCTAAGCTGTGTAAGGTAGGATGATACCTGACTTAAAGCTGCTCGTTTTAGAACCACATATGTGTAATTAGTTCTCTCAAAATGTAAATGTGACACAAATTAGCGATTTTTAAGGCTGCGTCGTGCTTTTCCTTCCATTCTAGACTTTAAACTAATCAGTATGGACCAGAGGACGTTATTGGGGTCTGTTATTTGTGTCAAAACAATCTCTGCTCAACATGAAAGTGGCTTTAAATTCAGCCCAGGGCAAAACTTAGTCTAACTGGGTCACAGCAGCAGAAACTGGGAGTTGAGCATGCCACAAAAACTGCTTGTTAAAAAGGAGGTCTAAAAGGAGGTCTAAGCTAATACACCAACAACAAAAAAAGGTGAAAACGGATCACGCTACTTTATTCTGAGTTTTTATTTCTGTTTGTCAAAGTGACAGCAGCACTCTGCAGCCTGAGCTGTGTTGGAACAGTGTGAACAGATCCAGATAAGAACATGTAGGCCAAACGATAAGAAATGTGCGCAGACATCCCCGAAATCATCCGAACAGAATATCTGCTCTAAGACAATGGAAGGATAGGTAGCTGTATTGTTTCAGCACTACCAACTTTCTGTCCAATTCAACGTTCGCTCCTTGTTTTCCCATTTCCCAGCTTTTATTAATTTTCCCTCTCTAGATTGAATAAAAACAGCTCCTGTTCTTTGCTCATTTGATTTGTTCCCGTAAAACAAATATTTTGTCCTGAAGCCTTGAAGCAAAACCTAGAACCCACCATGCTGGTGGCTGCAGAGCGCTGATTAGACTAACTGATTAGCACTTGCCTCTAAACTCTGTGGACCCGCAGTTTGACCCAACATTCAGCATCGCCTCAGGCACAGGTTAGCCTCCTGTGTGAGCGTACGCACACACACACACGCACACACACATGCACAATGGCTGTGCTCCTTATCTAATTAAGATGAAAAAGGATGGGATCCATTACCCGGTATTTAGAGGTCGAGACCCAATCCTGACCAATTTATTCCCCCACTCCTCTTTCCCAACGGGCAAGCCTGGTGGTGACTTGCCAGGAAAATAAAAACTCATGGACTTCTGCCCCCCTGGATACAGTGCAGAGAAGCAAAAGAAAAAAAAAAGCCCCTCTAAATATGCTTCCTATGGCCTCGTTTGAGTTTTTGGGTCGGGGTTCATAAATTTTTTTGATAGAGAAAGGAAGTCAACTTTCAGAGAGTAAGGCTGCAACTAATAATTATTTTAGTAATCGATTATTCTAACGATTAAGCAATTAAAAATGGCCACATTCTACAGATTTTTCATTTAACCATGTAAGCATTTCTTATACAATAGTAGAAATACATTAAAAGACGGAAATAAACAATTTAGTTCATTTCTTCAAATAAAAAAAACATG
Source organism: Xiphophorus couchianus (assembly GCF_001444195.1). Classification (NCBI taxonomy): domain Eukaryota; kingdom Metazoa; phylum Chordata; class Actinopteri; order Cyprinodontiformes; family Poeciliidae; genus Xiphophorus; species Xiphophorus couchianus. Next base: position 23,833,719 of record NC_040238.1, read on the forward strand.
CATTTTATTGCACCAGATGCAATGACAGCATTACTTTAGTACATTTTTACCGGGTGAAGCTAAAATTATGCCACGTGAGGAGTTTTAGCTAAGACAGATTTACGGAATATAAAATGCAAAATATCTGAATTTTTGCACAGTTTTGGCTTAGTCTAAATACTCCCATTAATGACTAATTGACTACTAAATTAATTAACGATTAATTCAATAATCAATTCATCACGATTCATACGAATAGTCATTTCAGCCGTAGTTTCTGTCAGCTGTGACTATCAGCAATTCATGGATACGATGGCGTTATCAACGTTGACAGTTACCATAGCATTCAAACCACAAGCATTCAAACCTCTTGAACCTCACCACAAACTCCAAAGTTTTTGGTATTTTATGTGACTGGCCAACACAAAGGAGTAAATATTTGTGTAAAATGAAACACATTCTTGCTGTTTTGATTTTTTGTTTTGGCAATAAAAACCTGAGAAATATGGTGTGCATGTGCATCAACCCTGTTGTGGGCAATGCTTCTCTTCAGCAGCAACATGGAAGCTGGTTAAGAAAACCTGTTAGAAAATGTCAGTGACCTGGATCTGGGGTGGCATACGGTGCATCTACAGCTGGACTCTTACGAGTTGGATCAAATCAGCTTCATGTTAGAGTGGCCTAGTAAAAGTCCAGAGCTGATTAAAATGTGCATGACTTGAACGTGTCTCTGAATGTTCGAATCTTACCCCAAAATTGGTGCTTCTGCCAAGTATTGATTCAATACACTTTTAAATATAGTATATATATATATATATTTTTTTTTTAAGAAACTTCAAAAAAGGAATCATGTTCTTCTTCTTTTATCCTTTTCTTAGAGTTAAAATAAACATTTTGATATTAAATATCAAGACATATGCAGCTGTCTAAGCAGCTACATTATGTAGGGGAAGTGTACAATAATTGCTTCTTTTCCCACATGGTCCAGCTGAATTCCCCTCCGCTGAACTTCCCTCATAGCACTGGCACTAATCTCTTCCTCACTGGGACGAATTATACCCGAACCTTTCAGGATGTTGAGAAAATAAACAAAGATGGAGTCAAACCAGATGGAATAAGACTCCGTGTTCCTCTGATAGTTATCTGAATGCAGTCAAGGTGTGGATCGCACTTTTCTTGTACTTTCAATACAATGTTCTTAGTCTTTGAGTAAATATGCGAAGGTGAGATTCACTCACATTCCCCCACACCTATCATTGTGAGCGTCCCTGTGAGAGGTCAAAGCACACGGCCATCCGTCATGCTGTCTGGTGGAGGCGACCCCAGGGGACGAGGTCCACTCTGCAGGACGATCCGGAGACCCATCACAGGCAGCCGGCAGCTCGATCTGCAGGGGCAGCGTTAACAGAAACCCGTTTAATGACTTGATTGGTTCGTGAAGGGGGTCAGGGTGGGCTGGTCCCGGTGGAGAGAGGAATGAGGTTGTGGAGTGGAGGAGAGCAGCTGAGGCCGACGGTCGGCACAGACACAAGAGATGAGCCAAGAAAACAGAATAAAATGTCAACATGAACGCAAAGAAATCCTTTTTAGGTCTTCTCCATTTCAACCTCTGCCTGCCGCCTGCCTGCCTGCCTGCCTGCCTGCCATCCATCCATCCATCCATCCATCCATCCATCCATTCATCCATCCATCCATCCATCCATCCATCCATCCATCCATCCATCCATCCATCCATCCATCCATCCATCCATCCATCCATCCATCTGTCTATCTATTCAAGCATTTTTCCATCTATCCATCTGTTTGTTTATCCATCTATCCATCCATCCGCGTATCCATCCATCCGTGTATCCATCCATCCATCCATCCATCCATCCATCCAGATTCATACTTTCACTGATTCTTCCCTCTTTCTGTTCCTTCCTTTCTGTCTCTGTTGTTGCAGCTTCCATATTTAAAGTCTGATCACTGTGAAAATATTTGTCAGAAACTTGTTATGAACTTTAGTGTTTGTACTTTAAATCTGACTTCAAAACGTTTGGAAGATTTAGACATGAGAGACCCGTCGCAGCTTGACTTTAAATCAAGTAGCAAAGCATGAAGCACTCAGATTGTATGTTTATCTGATGAACCTTGTCTCTCTCTCTCTCTCTCTCTCTGTTCTCTGATAGATTTATACTGCACCCTGGAAGTGGACTCATTCGGTTACTTTGTGAGCAAGGCCAAGACCCGGGTCTTCAGAGATACTGCAGAGCCTCAGTGGAACGAAGTCAGTCGCCACCTGACAAGTCGCCGCGCCTCGCTTCCTGTCCAATCAGCCGTTTTAAATCTCCCTCTCTCCACCTGCGTCGTTTTCCAGGAGTTTGAGATCGAGCTGGAGGGCTCCCAGTACCTGCGGATCCTGTGCTACGAGAAGTGTTTCGACAAAAGCATGCTCAACAAGGACGACAACGAGATTGTGGACAAGATCATGGGCAAAGGGCAGGTCCAGGTGAGGTCTGCCGCCGAACAAAAATATGTCACTTTTGTTCCCATTTTCTCTCCGTGTGAGTCACTTTAATGAGTCGTCTAGCCTTTCTGTGCAGTAAAGTGGTTCTGTAGTGGTGGTTTGTTATGAAAGTGGTTGGATTAACAGTCTGGGAGTAAATTGTAACGGGGGTTTCCACTGTTTTGTTGGGAGGAATCTCTTTAAGTTCCATTTTAAAGTGGAATGGGTGGTTTCATTTTCTGCTTTGTATAAATGTTGAGTTGATGGTCCGCCGAGGTGTTGTGCTTCCATTTTTCCTTGAAGTCACGGGAAATCAAATAAAGCTTGGCTCCTTCTGTAACTTTTCTGCAATTCAGCACAACTTTTACAGTTAGTTCTGCCACAATTCAGTCAGTAGTACCTCTCAGCATGAGGCCTCTGACGGATGGAAACGCTCCCATCTTTCAGCGATGTCCCTGTTCTTCCTCCAAACTTGCACAGAAGTGAGCGTGTGGCTGCTTATTTATAACCCTCCCTCTTGTGCTCTTCACATTTCAAAGGACGTATTTGTCGCTTTTAAGCCCTTTGAAGGGGATTTGTTTATGGCGTGCGGAGTCAACAGGTAAAAGTAGAATCCGTGACAAGGTTTTCCTTACAAGTGTCACACCTCAGATATCAAAGAAAGTGGGGCAAACACGAAACTTCTCCAAAATATCTTGTGCTTTGTTGTTTCTCCGCAAACCTAAATCTCCTGCTGTAAATCTTTTTTTTTTTAAAACAAAAAACGACTTTGGATGGAAAATGTTGAACCCGCATGTTATTGTTCACATTCCTTATTTGTTACTACGGCTTTCCATGCCTTCCCCTTTCAGTTTGAAGATTTATGTCCTTGAGTTTTGCCTTTGATTCCCTCTGAAAAACAAATGGAGTGACAGAAGCGCAGCACCAACCATGCATCCTTCATGATCCACTCAGATCTGGCTGTGTTTTTTTTTTCTCCGTCTTTGCATCCACTCAGCTCGCTTCAGTCTAGCAGTTTAGCCCAAAGTAAGTGAATGCTTTACCTAACCGGGATTAGTTTCTACATAAGGATCTATGCATCTAAACTGCAGCAAGTGTTCTGCTGCCTTAAAGTTTAAAGTTAAAGTTTTTCTTCCAGGATTGCCCTGTATTTAGCTTTTAGCAGCTTTTATCTGACTGCTGAAGAAAAGCATTTCCAAAGCATAAAGCTACCACCACCATGTTTCACCATTTAAAGTGCACAATATTGACTCAATTGCAATTTAAATTGATTAAAAGCTTTAATATTCCATCACTTGCTTTGGCAATTTATCTGTCATTCCACACAGCATATCCAATTGTACACTGTTCATTATGTATATTCAAGACCTTTTACGTGTTTCTGTTAGGGCAGCAACTAACAATTATTTTAGTAATCAATCATTCTGATGATTAATTTGATTTTTTTTAAAAGGCACATTCTGCAGATTTATATAACCACCAAGCCTTTTTTGTGCAATATTAGAAATGTTTGAAAAATGCAAATAAACAAATAATTTAATTCCTTTTTAAAATAAGAAAATAAACATTTTATATGTGCATATGTGCACTTGTTCATTTGTAGCAAAGGAATCATCCACATATAAAAAATTAAAATTAACATGTGAAAAGTTCATGTATGTATATATTTTTTGGTGCAGCTTTCAGCAAATTGCCTTTTTTGAGTCTGCTTACTCCAGTTAACAATTAATCGATTACTAAATTAATTGCTGATTTTTCCAGTATTCGATTAATCACTATTAATAGTTGTTTCTGTCACCAACTTTTTTCTTGTCCCTCTGAAACAGAGTAAATAGGGGTGAATAATAAACGCCACACCTTTTTTTTCAAGAATTTTATAAACCTTTCACTTTACAATTGTGTGTGGCTTTGTCTTAAGCTGTTGTGTGAAATCTGAATATGGTACATAAACGTTAAAGTGCTCAAATGTGGAAAAGGTTCAAAGGATATAACTATTTTTACACCCAGAGTATGAGACACTTCAAATATATAGACTGCTACTGAAAAACTAAATTCCCTTTTCTTGGTTAAATCAATCAATCAATCAAATTTTATTTGTATAGCACATTTCAGCAGCAAGACATTTCAAAGTGCTTTACATCATTACAAACACAGAATCACAATGCAATATAGAATCAATCATTAAGTCAAGTTACATCAATAAATTTGTAATTGATTACATTTCAAATACAATTCTAAACAGATGGGTTTTCAGTTGAGATTTAAAAGAAGTCAGTGTTTCATCTGTTTTACAGTTTTCTGGAAGTTTGTTCCAAATTTGTGGTGCATAGATGCTGAAAGCTGCTTCTCCTCGTTTGGTTCTGGTTCTGGGGATGCAGAGCAGACCAGAACCGGAAGACCTGAGAGGTCTAGAAGGTTGATACAACAACAGCAGATCTTTAATGTATTGTGGTGCTAAGCCGTTCAGTGATTTATAAACTAACAACAGTATTTTAAAGTCTATTCTTTGAGCTACAGGGAGCCAGTGGAGGGACTTTAAAACTGGTGTTATGTGCTCTATCTTCCTGGTTTTAGTGAGAACGCGAGCAGCAGCATTCTGGATCAGCTGCAGCTGTTTGATTGATTTGTTGGACAGACCTGTGAAGACGCTGCTGCAATAATCAATACGACTGAAGATGAACGCATGGATGAGTTTCTCTAGATCTCGCTGAGACATTAGTCCTTTAATCCTGGAAATGTTCTTCAGGTGATAGAAGGCCGACTTTGTGACTGTCAAAAATGCAACAATCCCACCTTCAAATGAGTCATGTTAGAAGATTTCATCTTTGATTTATAGCTGCACCGTATCTGACACCCTTAATGAAATGACTACCAGTCTGCGAGCCAAATGCTGCTGCTGTTGCTGGGAATTTCCGCTTCCAGCCAACACCAGCCAAGAAAACATAAAAATAACCCGGCCACATGTTCGCTGGCTCTGTGTTGTTGAAGGCGATCGGAGAATGGCATGTACTTTGTGAAGCTCTCAGGGGGATAGAATAGTATATCACAGCGTCTGATTGCCCGGGAATGATCCACTGCACTGCAGCGACTTTGTGTGTGGATGTTGCCATGAGCTTGATTGAAGATGTTCTTTTATTTCAAAATAAAATCCATAACCTGCTTCGCTTCTTTGATCCAGCCTGTGTTAACACAAGAAACAGACATGGAAAGGCTTCATCATACCTTGCAAAGGAAGGCATGTGAAGTGTAGATTCCTTCCCTAAAGAGACTCACACCAGGACCTGAGCTTGTTGCTTTGTTGATGAAACAGAGTTTGGAAGGAGCCTTCAGTGTTTTGTTTTCCTCTCCAGAGACCATCTGATTTATTTAACACACAGCAGAACACTGGCTGACCGTAAATGGGCATAGTGGTCTGTGAGTTTTCCTCTCTCTTTTTTTTTTGTAACCACTGTTGAGAAAGTTGTGCACTTATGTCATCAGAGGATGCTTTAGTCACGGCCTTAGATCGTTTGTTCTAGTTGTGACAGTTTGCATTTGTAACTGTCTTTCTTTTTGTTTCTTCTCTTTTCTTTTCTTTAAAGTCTGTTCCTTCAGTGAACGCATGGTGGTGGCAGCATCATGCTGATGGATATGCTTTTTCTTTAGCTCTCTTTTTGGGTTTAGCTTCTCAGAGACTTCAGACTGAGCCAAAGGATATTTACACACCTGATAGTTTTGATAGACTCGGTTTGATTGGGGAACAAAGTTGCAACATTTTCAACTGCCATTTATCTCAGAAAAAAATAAGAATTAATTTTTAGTCACCCCCCCTACCATTGTTAGAACAATGGTTCAGTCCAACTTGGAGGCGGAGCAACAGCTAGGAGCTAGCTGTTAGTTATGTCTCTGTATCACAAACATAAAACCCTCCAGTAAGTAAATACTTAAAATTAAAGACATGTAACAGGTTTTATTTACATTCACTGCTCAATAAGAAGAAACACTTTATTAACAATAAAGATCAGACTGCAGTTCGTTATTTTCTTATTTTGGCTGAATCTTGATAAGCTGCGTCATTAGCATAACTGCAACACTGCTATCATAGACTTAAGTTTTTTTTGTTAAAGATAACAAACATCTCATTCATATTTAGCTCTTTAACTTTTAGTTAATTAAAAGAGTTTGAAACGGGAGGGAGAGGCTGAGGAGTGGCAGGCAGCTCTGTGTGTGGGAGCCGAGAAAAAACAGAAAGCTGCCTTTATTTCTCACTGTCTTCAATGTAGAGCCTTTAAAACCACAAAATAAAATCTGAATATTTTTTTCTATATAAACACCCTGGTGCTTTAAATGTTACGTTTAAGTTAGAATTCCCCCTAGATATTCATTTCTATCTACCTGCTGGTTCTCAGCCATTTCAATAAATCAATGTTCATGAGAAATTTTATTAAGAGCAGTTACTCATTAAAGCTTTTTTTATTTAGAACCTTACATGTTTGTAAAGGTGTTGCAGAGATTAGGTCAGTCAGACTGAACAAAACTCATATTTAAGCAACAATTGAATTTTTGTTTTATTTCTCAATAGTTTGCTTACTGAGAAAAACACATTTGATGTGCATTACTAGCCATTTTTGGTCCTGCAGCTTGAATGTGGTTTAAAAACTTTTAAAATCACATTTAACATTACATTTCACTGTAACTTTGCTGACCCCCTCCTCCCCCCAAAAAATTAAAAATAGGTCTTAAAAAATGTTCCTGTTTATAGGTCCCCCCCCCCAATAATGAAATGGGATTTACGCCGTTGGCTGTAGTCCGCTTCCTGCTTTAGGACGTGGTATATTTTCCATGATTTCCACTTGTGAGTTCATCCAATCACATTTGTGGGAGAAGAGAAATCCTTAAAGATTAAACACTAGTGCACCTGTGTGTGCTTTATGAAGATGCTTAATCACATGAGGAATTCCAGCATTTATTTCTCACCATGAAGCTGTCTGACAGCCTCAAACCAAACCAGATAACCTCTGACCTTTAAGGTCATGTTGCTAATCCTTAGTCACATGGCAACAGAGTCAGGCTTACACTCCTCTGGTCTTTCAATAAAATGGATTCTCAATAGGAGGTTGGAAAAGCTTTGCCTCCTAAATCTTCATATGACTAGTGTGGGCAATATGGACTTAAGCATCATTAATTGGAACTTATCAATTAATAAATCAGAATTCTTATAAGAAATTTATCACAATAAATGTATTAATTTATTTCAAGCAAGTGACAGTCAAAACAGAAGGAAAAAATATATTTTTACATAATTTGTTTAAAAAGGAACAGATAGAAGATATTAGATCTGATGATCTAATATCTCATAATTGAATATACTGTTAATTAGCACATTTTGTTTTTATAACATCTCAAATATTTTTGCTGCTTGTCTATTTGTTGGCTTAAATAGATGGTGGGATCTTAATCGAGCTTTGAATTTGTTTTACTAAAAAGCAAAAACTCTTGTCTTCAGAGGGCTGGTTATATTACTGTTTAGCTGAACAAACATGGTGCTTTGCCCAGTAGAAATGCATCATATCGCGCAGCTTCAGCAACTCTTTGAGCTGGTAAACCCAACCTCCCCTTTTCTCCAAATCGGCATTTCAGTTCTTGTGGCTCAGGAGTTTTATGACCAAAATCATTCTAATTTTATTAGGGAGTCTTCTTCTAAGACAAGTCAATGGCTTCGCCAGAGAAATCCTTGAGATAAATAAATCCCTTATGACCCCAACAGACGCCACATTGTGCTGTTACTGAATGTTCTGTCCTCCACGTTGTTTGTAGAAAACATCTGTGCTATCTTCAGTATCCCCGCTTTTGTTCGTCGCGCATTGCTGCAGCTTATATTTCATTATCTGGGATCTCCTGTGGAGTTGCAGAGGGACACCACCTCACCCAGCGTGCCCTGGGGGCCTCGGCGAGTTGTAACCTGATAGTCCTGAGCAGCTTCCCAGAAATAACGAGAGCCAGAAAAGTTGGATTACGTTTACAAACGGACACAAGGGCGATAAAGTTGTTTGTCTTTGAGAGCTTTAACTTTTCTCTCTCTCTCCCTGAAACTTGCAGTGGTGGACAGGGCTACATGCATTAGCTCGACGTTGCAGTAATGTGAAGCTGTGGGTGCTGAGGGGTTGTAAAGTTTGAGGCGAGCACTTTCATTTCCACTTTAGAGAGGAGGGCTCCTATAATTCTACATGGGGGCATTAAATGCAAAGTTTGGCTTGCTGTACGGAGGGGTTTTATTGGGGGGAAATGCAGCTGCTGGGAAAGGGAGCAGGGGCGATCATCTGGAGAATTCACTTTCAAACTAAACGTACAAGCCAGGACGTCTAATTACGATCTGATTGCACTCATTAGAAATTTGTGGCGGAGTTCTGGTCTCTGGTTTATCTGCAAAGTAGGAAAATACAAGGACCGCATTCATTTAGAAGATTATTCTAACATCCTGCTGCGAGGGGTCTCTAATCATTCATACAGGGAGTAGATTAATACTGAGATGGCACTTGAAACTGATATTAGCATCTTGCATTAACGATTAGCACAATTAGTGTTACTAAACAGCAGCATCAATGTGCACATTACAAAGAAAGTAGATTTACAGAAGGGCTGTCAAAATTTGCAAAGTCTTTCATGTTTATTGACAAAGTACGTAGACGTCACACAGCAGCACGTTGTTCACAGAAGTAATAATGGATGGAGTTGATTATGGATCGATTTTAAAGTTTATACACTGATGAAAGCCTGTGGTCACAAGATCATAATATGATGGAAGCTAATAAAAAAGAAAACACATCTAATAGCAACGGCGTTTCGTGGATCATTGACTGCAATCTGGATGTGTAGTCAGAACCAAGAGTGGGCAGATTGTGATGCGGTGCGATTCACTGACGCAGACTTCTTCCATAAGTTCATAATTATAATTTTCTGTCATTGTTTACGTAATGGTTTACCACATCTGCTTTTTTATGGTGCAGAATTATAACGCATGTTTCACGCCAATGACATAAACGTCGAATAAAATGCAGCATTTTTGGGGGTGTGAATAGATGGGCCATTCAGACTGCAGTAAAAAAAGGCACATATTGTTTGCAAACGGGCAAAAAAGGCTAATTTGGGTCACATTTCCATGCTGTGTGAATGTAGCCAATAGCTCCTTTACATCTTTGTGCTTTTTCTGTCTTCATTTTAACACCTCACTGAAACAAAAAATACAACTAGTCTTACTTTCTCCAAACGTTTGAGCTTCCAACTGACCAGTCATCAGTCAGACGATCACCGGCTGATTTATGCATCTTTACCTCTGGTCTAGTCTCTAGTCACTGCGCTAACATTAGGTAGGCAGGGCAGTGAAATTTAGAAAACGCTGCTTTTATGGAATTTATGCCTAAAACTCTCAACCTTTATTTTTCTTTTTTTAATATATGTCACTTTTGTTCAAAATGTCTTCCCCTTGGGACTAACAGAGTTGTGGTATTTTACGCTGTGTTTGTTTTGAGCACAGAATTGGGGTGATTTTAATGAGTGTGTGTGTTTGTGTCATGCTTCAGTGTGTAAGTATTGATATAAATTAGCAACTAATACATGGAGTCATTTATTTTGTATCCGCTCCCCTCTCACCCCCCGTCATTCGACGCTGCGATCCGTCATGTTCCCACCCTACACGCCCCCTGCGGTCATACACACGCAATCTTACACACAGCTGTCAACAACACTAACAGATGGGGCTCTGCTCTCGTGCTCTACTGCTCGGGGGACAAACCACAGGCTCGCATGCACACACAACTGGGTGATGGGGTAATTCATTGTAAATGATATGAATTACCAGCAGTAATACTCTGTGTTTATTAGCTCAGGCCTCTTGTTTGGCGAGATGTGTGTGTTGGAGCTTTAGCTACCAGGGTTGTGGACATTCATTTGAAATAGCCAATAATAAGACAAACAAAAGCATTATTTCTTCGTATTGAAGCTTTATTTCTTTAACCATTTTCCTGCAATGTGCCGTTTTCCTCAGCAACTATGTTTTTTAATTAGTCTCATCTTTCACACTCCTCCTGTTACAGCATATGGCATTTTTTCTTTATTGATGAGGAGTCCCAATTAAGCCAACTTCCTCATCAGTGGGTCCTTGATCAGTGAAGCTGATAGCAGTGTTTTGATGGATCTCGATGATTTCCTTGTCATAATCCAACAGAGGGGTTCATCCATCACAACTCTCACGTCTGTAGCCTTTTTGTCCCCGTTAAAAACCTAACAACGCCTCCCCACCTCCGCCTCGGGAATACGCTCATTCTAACGAACTATATTCAAACAGTTCATGCCAAACATCAGATAAACTTGTTTTTTCATGTCAACAGATGAGCTTCGGCTGCTGACCTGCCTAAGCTAGCTGCTATATTATACAAAGACAAAGCACACATGGTTTCATCATTTTTATTTTGTTTGGATAGTTTTGATCTGATGTTCTGATGCTGCAAAATGTAAACAATTTTAAGTGAAACAATTCTGGAAATCTTTTGCTCGTCTTTAAGTCATTATTATATGTGTGCTATCTAAAAAAAAAACTTTAATTGAATCTTTTATCAGCAAACTATATTCATAAAGCACATCAAAGAGCTGTAGAAGACAAGTAAAATTAAGCTGCAAGCAGTACAAGCTAAATGAAAACATTCTCAGTAATATGGTGACATAAAAGCCTCACAGGAAAAAGGTTTTCAACTTGCTTTTATGGGTGTCTGCAGTCAGCAAAACAAAGTCTAAAGAGTCTCACAGCTTTGGAGCAGCAGTTAGTTATTAACTTTTTACATAGAAAAGCTTGGAACAGCACTGGGTTTGGTTAAAAATTAACGTCGACCATCAGGAACTGGATAATTTAATAGGCCCGGTACTGAACCTTGTGGAACCCCAACATGTTCCACAATATGGAATCAGAGGCAGAGTTGGGGAACTTGCTTGTAGGCTAATTCACCCAAACTACTGAGGAAGCATTGCATTTAATTAAAATACACTAATGGTTTTGATTTAATATGGCTGGTTTGACACAAAGGGCTAGAAAACCAAGGGCTGTACCTATATTGCAATCCATAAATAAAAATCTGAATATGTTCATATCAGTCTTGGCAAGTCGCAGCTTTACATTACCAGAGATCGGCCACAGAATACATTCTTAGTGGTGACTGCTATACTGCCAATGATAAGAAAACGTCTAACTAAATCCAGAATCCAGCCGGTGACAAGTTCACAAATTCCCAAACTGCTGCTGGCCTCTAGAAGTCGGAGGCGTTAGACATGCTTCTGCTTCAGCAGAGATGAACAGTGCACTGTGACATGTGTAGGAAGAGTTAAGCTGAGAATCTTTTTGATGAGTGTACCCAAGTGACAGAACAAAAGCACAATGTTAAAAGGTCACTTAAAGGCCGAAGGACCTCAACGGGACTTCCTTCATAATGTCATCTGTCCCTTATCCCACATGTCTCTCTCTCTTTCTTCATAAAAACACTACTACAGAAAATAACTATGAAGTCTAAGGACGTCCGTCTTGATAATCAGTCCTCATTATAAGATTACATAATCTTTCAGGAAAGTCTAATGGATACGCAACAGATGTATGATTTCCTACCAGAAACATGCACATGTGGCACATGTGGAGCAGGCGGTGGGAGGGAAACAAAGACGTCGGATCAGGGGGAAGAGAATAGGAATGAAAGCCCCAGATGGTGGCCAATTATGGGATGCTGGGAGTTAAAGTGAGAACAAAGGAGCTCGTCACAGCCTGAGAAATGAAATGCTCTCCAGAGAGGGACACCATGAATCTGGGTGTGCACTTACCACCACCCGTTTGTCAGATGGAAGAGTCAGAGTTCAGAAATAATTGCCTGAAAGAGGGGTTTGCAGATGCTTGAACAGTGAACTGCATCCAGATATAATTGATAGGTGCATGAGGGAGGCTCTCAGTACGACTAAAAGAGATTCAGTTTTTTTGTGTTGATGCCCATCAGGATCCGCTAGCTGTTTCTGAAGGGCTTTTCTTATTGACTCACTTTGTCATCTTTAACTTTCTTACCCAGATTTCCCAAACAAAGCCGTTCCTCTGCAAATAAAGAAAGGAATAGCAGACAATGCATGTCAGTCTAAGAATAATTTGTTCCATTTGACCATGTCCTCTGCGACAGCTTTTCTTGTTTTGTAACCTGCAACTTTGTGGGGGAAAAAACACTCCAGTTCAAGATCTTCTTCTCCTCTTGTTATTCCTCACACAAACCTCATTCCTCAGCTGTCCTCAAGCTGTACAGTTATTGACAACAGATGACAAAAGAATCACCTCGTCTTTTCTCATCGCAGTCCCAGTTTGACTCTCAGAGGGACAAAGCTCATTTCATGCTGCGAACTGTCTGCCAGGACACTGTGAAGCTCTGTCCCAAGGATTATCAAAGATTCTCCAGAGCTCTGGTTCTGTTAAATCCCTCTTTGGTCAACACCCACTTCTGCTTTGGGACCGGACCTTTGATCTATTACCACTTCTACCTGGGGTTAATAGTTACAGTTAGAGTTGATGTTGGATCAATGCATAAAATCAACATCGATTGGATAAAGATTTTGAAATTTTTTTTTGAAATAATCCCAACAATAAGCACAGTTTTGGGGGAGTGTTTAAACATCATTTAATTGGAATTTACTGTGACAACTATAAAGTCAGAATTTCTGTCACGACAAGAAATTTATGATGATAAATAGGACTGTTGTAAAAGAATATTTTAGTAATCGAGTACTCTATAAATTATTTCAGCGCTCTTCCTACCGTTCGCTCTCATACTCCCAGCCTCGCACCACACAACTTAACAGTGCTTATTTTTCCCCCAAAACCTGGTAAAATGCGTGAAAATTCAACATCATCCTGCTACCACGTAGCAACAACTCATAGGCAGAAGTGACAATGTTGCCCACCACAAATAATGACCCCGGCGGGTCACGGTGTGCTGAATAAAACATAATTTAACAAAGCTTAGAGGCAGATAAATTTTCCTCGAGGAATTTTAATAATTAAGGTACTCGAATCATTCGAGGAATCGTTACAGCCCTAGTGATAAACGATACGATAAATGCCAACCCATGTTGCTAGCATTACTGGAGGGCAGTCTTCTTGTGTATTCTCCTGAGAATAAAATGCCTGTCTTTACTGAAAGATTTCCAGAAGGATACCAACATGTCCAAGTTCAGCATTTTCTTCAACGGTAAGAGTTGAAAAGTTCAAAAGAAGCTTTTTCCTTTTTTGGACTTTTGGTTATCTGCTCTCTCTCCCTCTCTCACAGCTTCCATGATTTGTAGACATGAACACTGAAAATACATATTTTTAAATATCTTCCTATGTATGCTGCTTTTGATTTTACACAACCTAATACTCATTTAAAAAATACAAGGCTGGGGTGTTTTTCACCCAGACTGTCCACATAAAGCATGTGCAATTGCGTATGGGCACCAATAATGGCTAATCTAGCTAAAGATTTTCAGTCTCCTTGTAGAAATTCTGATCACAGCCTCTGTTCACATGATGGAAATATAGCAATAATATATATGTGGACTAATATGTATTAAGCAAGAGGGCTCTACACTAGCTGTAGTAATTATGATTTTTTTTTTCATTTCAAGGACGGATCTTTGTGGTAAACAAAAACAAGTTTCCAGTAAGGACTAGATTTACATAAACAGCCCTGAGTGTCTCGCTGCCTTCTCTTTCCATAATCAGATTTCACATTACTTGCAGATTCTGGTTTCCACCACCAGCTTCAACTTATTGTTTTTTTGTTTTTTTTAAATTTTCTAAACCCCAGCAGGACCAGAATACTTTCTTCCTCTTCCTCATGTTGTTTTTGGCCAGTTTTAAAGTAAGTGTGCCTTGGAAATGTGCTGTGTCCATGCTCTGAGAGCCTGGTCTATCTTTTAAAGTGGTAAGCCAGGAGATCAGAGCCATTCCTGGAGGAGTTGAAATTTGTTCTTCAACTCTTTGTGAACCCCTCCACACACACACACACACACACACACACACACACACACGCGCGCACACACACACACACACACACACACACACACACACACACTACCCTGCAGAATGTGATGTGAAGCTTTTAATCAGTCACCACATTGTTCTGATGCTCTGCTCAGTTGTTTGTGGTTCCACACATCATGGTGTTGGAAAGGTGATCCTTTCTGAAATCTGTTTTGGAGATGTGATGGAAAGGACACCACAAAGTATCAGTCTACATCATGAATGTAAAAGAAAAATAGACTGTAAACTTCTTGTATTCTGTTTTATTGTAGCCATATTATCCCTTTAATAGAGAAAATTACTTCGATAAATAAACTTACCCGTCTTCCTCAGCAATGATATGCAGTACATAACCTTTATTTTTAGGAAACCATAGTCATCTACAAAACATGACATATAAAACTTGTAAAGTATCTTGAGTCGTAACATTTCAGAGTGATCTCGGTACATTTTATGACTCCTTACATCTTGACAGCTGAGGAAAATGTTTTGCTAAATGTTTCCCCAGAAGCCTCACTAAGAATTTAGTGCAGTGTGTCAGTGGGATTACCGACATCCCACATTCCCCTACAGCCTTGATGAAATCTACAGCAGTTCGGATGTTACGACAGAGTGTTGCAATAGCTTGAACACCATAGCAGATTCTAATACTATCCATGTTCATGGTAAAAAGAAAGTACACCTTCTATTAACTCCAGGATTCCAACAACTGCATGATCTGACTTACGACTCTGTTCAAAAATAAACCTCACCTCAAGTTTTCAGAACCACACACATCCCTTTTCACTGTGCCATTATTTATTAAAGATTATGCCAAAATGGAAAAGTTTATGAGAACCTAAGTTGACCCCAAAAGCCTTAGTTGCACTTCTGGAAAACGTTAAGATACCTCTTCAAGCATTTTCCCAATTACTCTTAATACAGTTTTTTCTTCCTTTATGTTATTTGAGATCTGAAAATACAGTATATTTGTCAGATTTGTCATTTTCTGCAAATAAAAAGTCATACTACAAAGTAAAGCTCTAAATTGGGTCTACAGAAACTCCTGTTGGAAAACATTATCTGTCAAGAAATGACAGATACCACAGCATGGTATACAGAACAGATACAGAACATCATTGGAAGGTGAGATAAGTTGAACTCAACAAAAAGTATTTCAATATAGGCTACGTATTATCAGGATGTAATACTTGTTGTTTTCCTGTACTGTAAAATATTACATCCTGCTGATTTGAATAAATAGACTAATGACTCTGATTGGTATCTCAGATACAGAATCCTAATTGAGATAGGCCTAGTTAAAATATAGAGATGTATCATTTTAAGGTTTCTTGATGCCTGGACCAATATAACTGATGGTGTACAATATATTAAGAATTCGTGTATGTCTAATTCTTCAATAAGACAGTTTATTTGAAATGTGAGTTTCTTAGATCTCGTCTTTTTGCTCTGCACCGTACGACTATGAAACAGTGAGGTTCTTAATCAGTTACTGCAAAGCTTATTTCTGTGTTACTCTGTGGAAAACTCCAGTGTTCATAAGCTCCCAGCCTTAAGCATGTGCTCATGATAACTCCACAGGACAGAGAGAACAAAGTACAGACAGAGCAACCGACTGCTCATTAGTAATCTTTCCCAGGCTTTTAAGGCTCTTTAATTGGAGCCCCAAAGCCCTAAAATACTGTTTTTAGTCTCTTGACCTAACATTGACATTTAACCCTAGTATGAGAAGAAGCTTATGCTTAGTTGTGCTATTTTAATTTGACATTTTGAAGACCCAGTGTATATTGCACGACTAATAAAATACTTTGTTTACAGACTCTACAGTCCCAGGGATTATTTAAGATTTCAGAATTCACGTTATTGTTGTTCCTCAGAGTTATTGCTGAGGGTACGATCCCAATTGACATTATGCCGTTCATATGGCAGAACTGTGAGCTGTGCCAGCCGTTTGAACCTGATTTATTACTTCCTGTCCCAAGGCAAGGGAGAGAAAAAGCCTGTTTCCTGTCCAACTGTGCAGACGTTAAGAACTGGTACTGGTTTTCTAATCACTAAAGCTTGCATAAAATTATCTGTTCTATTTCTAACTAAGGAATGTGAAACAAGTGTGCTATGGAGAATTGCCAATATTCGGTGCCTATCAAATGTAGTCATACTCCTTGTAGTACATGTTGTGATGTTATGTGACAGATCAATTTACGGCCAGCTCTACCCAGGAATTGTTTAGATCAACGTCAATTCATGTGTTAGAAAAGCACAGTCAAAATTATTTAGAGTGGAGTCCTATTTGTGAAGTTAGGGACCACAGCTGCTCTCAAATAACTGAAATCTGCAAATACTTGAAATCCAGTATAACAACTCTTATAGCTTCTTATAGCTCAAACTCTAAATATACCTTTAAAATCCATTAATACACAGTGGAAACTATCAGCTACACTGCAAAAACACAAAATCTTACCAAGTGTTTTTGGTCTGGTTTCTAGTGTGAATAGTTTAACATAGTTGCAATAAGACAAAACTAGTTTATAAGTAACTTTTCAACAAAATATTGGAGCTTATTTTAAGTAAATAACTTCTTAATATATGCTAACCCATTTCATCAATATTAAGAAATTATTGACTTAAAACAAGCTCCTATATCTAGATCTAGTGCACTTGTTTTATTTCAAGTGCACTAGAAACTAGACCAAAAATACTTGGTAAGATTTTGTGTTTTTGCAGTGCATAGTCTCTGGGGAACAGCCAATCAGCACCATGGAAAGTAAAGATGCTCCAGGATTGGCTGCTTTTGGAAAAGCCAGTCACTAGTCTTTCAAGTATCATTATGTGTAGGTAATTCAGCTTCCCAGCCTTTGGAATATTTTAGAAATTCTCTATGAAAATATCTGCAAATGGTCAGGTTTTTTCCCGTTCTACCTTCAACTTTATAATTATATACCATTTTGTGCTGGTTTATCATAAAACGTCCTGACAAGACATTAAAAGGTGATGAAATAAATACTTAATCAGGGCTTTAGAGCGACACTCCTTTGAAGCTGCTTTGGCATTTTGCTAAACACAGATATTATTAGAACTCTTTCTGTGTGACCTTTACATTGGGAGAGCTCAGTTTTTGGCCCAGTGATGACGAAAAGGTTAATGGGAGCTGCTCAAGTCTCTTCAGACTTGGAGTGAGGATGTTTTGAACTTGTTCAAGTTAACAGTGAGGTCATGCAGCTGCACCACATCCACCCCTGGTGCTGACAAGTCAGGGATCAAAGCAATTACATTTGATCTTCTTCAACATTACCAGCTCTACCGAAACTTTCTCTCTCTCTCTGTCTCTCTTCTTTCCAAAAATGTAACCCGGTGAAATGGCCTCTTCACTCCAGCTTTGATGCAAACTGCTGAAACGAAGCACTTAAAACAACCTTGGACATCAACGCAGTTATCTGCAGCTCTTCGTGTTCCTCCGACGATGAATTGTTCCGCTCGAAGCAGCCTGTTGCATAACCGGCGTGCCGTGAATTCATCTGAGCAAAGCATTTTTTAGTGGCTTTATTATTTTCCAAACCTGTCCCTGGCAGAACGCTGGAATGCATTGATCTGGTGGTGGGCGCCGGCTCGAGCGCGTACCTCTTCCCTCTGGTCTCCGGGCTTGCAAAGAGCCGTGTGGGTGTTTGTGAAGGCGGGCACCTCAAAAGTCAATTTCTCGCAGTCGCAAATTCTTTGAATTATGCAATGTACATTGTGTAATAGCCGGGAGAGGGATGTGTAGCTTGCGTGTGGGTTCCAGGAGTCAGGGAAGAGTTGTTTGGGTTGATAGCATCTCTTCCTCTTTGCGTTGTCTCCTCCTCCTCCCATACAAACCGATAATGTTTCACTTAAACCTCACTAATCCTGCTACCTGGCATTAATGATTAGCAGGAAGCAGTTCAGTTTAGTTTCAGATTCGTCTCATTTTTGTGTGATTTACAGGAAGAGAAAAAGGAGGAGGACTGAGATCAATGCAGAGTAGAGAAGAAGAAGTCGAGAGAAGACTTGGAGTCAGGATAGTTAGGGAGAAAATGTTAAGCTCCTCTTTCAGTCATCGCTGGGTGCTAAAGCTGAGGGTTTTATCGATTAAGTGATTGATTTTTCCACTGGCACGTTAATGGATTGTTCACCTGCAAATGAGGTTTGACGGCAAAGTGATTTATTTTTTTCAAGGGCCTTTGTTTTTATTGGATTCAGTGAGGAGGAACGGGAGGGGAAAGGATGGATGTTTCCGTGACTGGATAGCTGACCTGGTTTCACTGAAACACAAAAACGTCAGCGCTTATAAAACTATTCAGGATTTTTTGGATTTCACACCATTATGGTGTGGCTCGGCTTTGGTTTTGATTTGTGTGGAAGCACAACATTCTGACCAAGTTTTATGTTGGAAAAACCCATGTGGAGAAAATTTGTAAGATTTAGGTATTCACATGCTTGTAGGTCAGTAAATTATACCTTTTTGTCATTCATAACAGACAAAACAAGTATAACAAACTCATGTCTGCTTGTTAATTAGTCATTCTTGACTAACCACTTCAGGCTTGCACAAAAATGTATTGGAAAAACAGGAGATTTTTGAAATTGGCATGTTTCCATTGAGCAAATTTATTTTTGTAATTCCAATTTACACAGTTTTATGGTCAATGGAAACACAGGCAGTAAGTATTTCCAAACAGATCGATTTGCCTTGTTACTGAGTGATAAATGTACCAGCCTTTGCTTGTCAAGTTGAAAGAAAGACTGCAGCAACAAGTGTGGGGAGGGGCCACCCTGGCATTTTCTCAGGCATCATATTAGACAAACTTTGTACCTTAGCAACACTTTGTTGAAATAATTGGTTATATCTTGTTACCAGCATTTGGAGGTTCTGCAAATGGAGAACAGAATAAACTAAAGCATCAAAAATAATAGTAAAAAACTTACATTTTGAGTACTGAGCTGAACGTTAATGAAAGCTACTCAGTTATGCTTGTAGGCATTTTGCTTAGCTCCGAGGAAGCCTAGCAGCTCCAGCCTGTCTGCTGTCTGTTCAACGTAAAGCACAGCGCCTCCTCTCGATTATTCACCTGACTTCCTAGAAAGCCAAAATGACACTGCATTGTCGTCGCCTTGAAATATTTAGACCATCTTACTTTTCTCTCTCACACTTCTTCT
The DNA here is from genome assembly GCF_001444195.1 of Xiphophorus couchianus. Lineage (NCBI taxonomy): Eukaryota > Metazoa > Chordata > Actinopteri > Cyprinodontiformes > Poeciliidae > Xiphophorus > Xiphophorus couchianus. The sequence continues at coordinate 23,853,410 of NC_040238.1, forward strand.
TCTATGTTCCCAAGTTGCATAACCCCATCTTATGTTGTATCGCTCAGGATCATGCTGTCACTTTTTCTTCTCTTAGTCCCACCGTGGCTCACCCCCTTCCTCTTGTGTAATCTTCCAGGTGGCTGCGTCCAGTCAGCACACTTAAGATAAATTATTCAAGCAGGTCAACAGCAGCTAAGTCCTTTGAGGCTGCACTCTCTTCATCCCTGAAACTGGGTCACAATCCTTAGATGTAACACAACCTCATCCTGATATGTGATTGTAACTTTTGTTTGTGTTTAGTTTGTGTTAACATTACACGGTGTTTTTAAAAAATCACATAGATTACATTCACAGAGTTCACACAATTGAGGCTGAATTAAGATTTTTGTTTGTTTTTTTGCACGATCATTCATACTAATAGTTAAATTGTTAAATGCGGCTGCATTCAGATTTGTATAAGATTTAGTACAACAAATGAAAGTGGCACAGATACGATTTTTTCACCCCCCGGATGAATAGATTGGAATTTGGCCAGACGGCCGTGAAAAAGTTTGACATGGGCAAAAAAAGATTTTTAATTTGGGTCGCATTTACAAGTTGTGTGAACATAGTCAATTTCTTCATCAGCATACTACTTAGAATTGCGACTTGGGTTCTACCTATTTAGTCAGAGTAGACTATGCATCACTGTGTTGTTTTCATTGATAAAGCATTAAAAAATTTTATATGAATTAGATGCATAGAGAAGTTGCCTCTATTTTGCTGCAGATGACATTACTCTTCAGTGTGGATCCTACTACTGAGTGAATAATTTCCAATACCACTAGTGTATGTTACAGCAAATTCAGATGAGTTAGAAATTATGTGAAGGTATTTTGAAATATATTTTCTATTACATGTCTATGGTTTGTTCAGACTGAGAGAATGAGATTCTCAGCTGATAACAAGAAGGCTAAAACAAGTCACAACATTGTCTGTCAAAGTTATACTTTTGAGTAGTACATTTATTACATTACAAATTACCAACTAAGAATATGTTAAAGATGAAGCTTTCTGTTTATAAAATGACATCGTCAGTCTTATGGAACTTTTCAGGACGCTCATGAAATCAGTCATTTCCATTCACACACACATTCACACGCTGATGATGGCAAGCTACTGGATTGTAGCCACAGCTGCCCTGGGGCAGTCTGACAGAGACGAGGCTGCTATATTGTGCCATCGCTCCTTAAAACTAGGTAACCCACATTCTGTGACATAGATGCCAAAGTCATGATTCTGATTCAGGACCTTGTGCCTCAACAGTCGCAGGGTGACTCACTGTATCTGTATGATCCTTTTTATATCGCACTCTAAAACAAAGTAGATCAGGTGAAAAAGTTATTTCATCTCTGACATACAGTTTATGTCAAATGATGTCATACGATAAGGATCATGTCCACTGGTGTTGTACTGAGTTTCATTCAAAGTCAACTCAAAGTTTTAGTTCTGCTCTGACAAGAGAACCGACTGTATTTATTTTTACCACGCAGTTGTTTGTCTCATGCTCATAATGGTGTCTTTTTTAGCACACTGCCACTCAGCCTGAGAACGACACAGTTTGCTTTCTGTGCTAACTCGGGATCTAATCTTGTCTTCCTCCCACCCCTGACACTTTTTTTATTTTCTTCTCAACTGCAAATATACTGGAATAGACTTTATTGCAGATGCTGTGTCTGACTTTTCTACAGGATGAAATAAATGGAACAAATCTCACCCTTCTGGTTAGAGGAAACGGTCTTAAATCACGATAAATATTACAAGTATAAAATAAATAACAGTAGAACCATTAAATGCACTTAAGAGTACTGATGAATGACTTAAAAGTCATCACTGTTAAAATAAACAGCTTCGGGTGTGCAGAGCGTGACCTCATTGTATAAACTGGGTTTTGTCATGCAGAACCCTGCAGCATTGCTGCTCTCACTGCTCGCTGTTGCATCAGGCTGTTTCTCAGCCTCTTTTTTTTCTTATCTCCTTCAGTCTGTTTCACAGCTTGCATTAAAACATATTCACAAAACCCCCAAAACAAGAGAAAAACATTTCAGAAAAGTTTTCTCTTCTCGCCTTTTGAAGTGGATTTTAAATACATTGTATTCTTTGACATGTTTTAGCACTCTTTGCACTCTCTCCCCGTGTTCATCACAGCCACACCCAACAACAGCTTCTCTTTACTCGTTTCCTCCCTCCCCATCCTCTTTGTTCGCCCTCTGCCTCCTTCTCCACTTTTGTTCTAATGTGCTTAATAAATGATGGAGCGGTTTATCAGAGGAGGATGCTCCCAGTGGCCAGGATGAAAGAGAAGCAGGAATAATCTTTAAAGCACCCCAAGGCTGTGAATTCCCACCCTGCCAAACCCTCCCCCCTCCTCCTTCTGCACTCACATTTAGCACTCTCGCTGCACCCTGAAAGATCCTCCCTCGAAAGCCCTCCCGACACACAGACCTCTCTCTCTTTCTCCCTCTCTCTTTTTGAATTAAACTCTATCTCCACTGCTTTCCTCCAAAGCTCCTGCAAAGGCAGCAGAAACAGATCAAAGAGCAGCAGTGGGTCATCCCCTGAACATGCTTATACAGATAATCGACTTTAACCTGATTGAGTGATGCGCTCAAAGTCGGGTTTCCAGCCATCACTCTCAGCCAATCCCTGTCCTCCTTGAGATGCACATGATTACCATGAAGTGCTTTGTCTTCAGTGATGAGTAAATCAAATACGCCTAAGGCATCTTCCCGTTTCTTTTCAATTTTGTCGTTTTTCAGTCCTACGTCCCAAATGATTGTCTTTGTTCCTAGATAATGTCTTAAGGGATTAGGAGGATGAATGATCCCAAGAATATAAATGGATACTTATGTGTTCAGCAATAACTGGGAGTAACATATGACAACCTATGAAATCAGAAGTTTATATTGGTCTTTTTCTGCTTCAGGTCAAGTCACCCTTCCACCAATTTATATCCCAATTTTGTACCTAAACATGGATATTTTGTTTCTTCCTACTTCCATTTTGTTCCAGTTTGCAAACTATTTAATTCCCATTTACTTAAACCATTGTATACCAGCTCTCATCAAGTTTCCACTGTTGGTTTTGGTTCTATTTACCCAGAATGCCCTCCGCTATAATCCACTTCCTGGTTTTAAAGTGGTCTTCGTTCTGCTTGGCATTCTCATTCAGGCCACACCAGAGTTCACTTCAGACAAACCGAGAGTTGGTAGAGTTCACTTTTTTGGTCCAGGTCAGAGTTTGATTTTGGATTTACGCCTCCGAAAAATAAACCGGACTTATTAGACAAACAAACTAGAGTAGGATTAAAGCGGACTGAGAAAGGCTGGTGTGAAAGCACATTAAGGGGCAAAATAACCAGCACCTAAGTCATAAAATGGCTTCTGTGTGCCTATACTGAGCGAATGCTGAGTTTGGTAGAAACTGAAAAAAAAAGGTTCAGAAATGAAGTCATCAGAAAATTCCTTTTAGCTTCAAAAGACCTGAAAAATCCATACAAATCCAATCTTAGAGGCTGTGAAGAGTTCAAAGCGTTCTGTATTAAAGGAACAGTGAGACATTTTGAGAGTATGACATTCTCGTCTTGCATTTTTGTTAGTTTCTGGTAACGTCTCCTCACTTGGACCTTAACTTTTAAATTCACATTTTTCTTTTAGTTATTACTCGCATAATAATCTTATGGATTTCTAATTTTATTCAGGAGTGAAAAAGTGGTTTTGCTATATTCGGCTATAAAAATGTTTCACCTATTTATCTTGGTATAAAAAAAGCACTTCATGCACACCAGGACTAAATGTACAAAGAAAAGCTGAGAACTGAATTTGTATCCAGAACAATTGCTGAGAACCATGAAGCGCTCAATTTTCTTTGAAAGTAGCTTCATGTAAAGTAATCTAAGTTTGTCATAGATGAAATTATGACAAATGAAAATAGTCGACTAGAGATTTAACAATAAATTTAGATTTGATCTGAACTTTGTGTCCAATTTCTGGTATTTTTGAAGACATTTGATATTTAATCTGATTAATCTTTATTAATAAAAGACAAAATAGAAACAGCATTCAAAATATAAAACTGTATACATTTTTTTCTATAACTCGTTTAGGGTCTTAATAAATATTTGTCAAATTTGTGGGGGCAACTTCATAAAATGTGTTTGAAAGCAGTCGCTGTAATTAACAATTTTGTTATGATTTCAAAACAAAGATAAAAAGATAATGGGAAAAACTTTGTGCTTTGTTTTTGTAAGCCTAAACATGCTAATATTAAAGAGAATTAAAGTATTAAAGTGTTTTACCTTAGCCATGGTTTTTAGGTTTTATGATAATATCATAGCAAGTAGGGCCACAGGTATCAAGTGACTTTTACTCAGAACAAAACTTGGGCACACATTCATTACATTTGGCTAAATACAAGAAGGGGTTTTAAAGAAAGTTTTTGTTTTTGATGCCGCAAAGAGATTAAAAACTTTCTCTAGAGCAACAAAGCAGAAAACATTCAACCCAAGACTTATGAAAGTGTACAGTTTACTTTTATTAAAGCAAATGTCTGAGACAGGGAGCAGCTTTGCTGCGTTATGTTCAGCCTTCCTGTTATCTGCTGAAATCTTATCTAGAAAACTAGATTTGAAGATGTACATATTTTTGCTTCCTGTGACTATATTATAAACACCACACTGAAAACAGCTATATTTTTGTGTTCTTCATTCAGTAAGAGCATTCACACAGAAGAGTGTTGTCAGCACAACCTGGTTAGAGTTTAGTGTAATTCTTCCACTGACTGGGAAAAAAGGTTGGATTTCAGAGTTTCAAACTGAGTAAAGACTGGTCTGATATCAACACCAAATTATTTTTCAGTGCATCTGTACGGCTAATACCAGGTGTAAACTGATAGGAAACGTTCCCAGGCAGCAGCTACACAATCCCAGGATGTTCAGCATTAAAGCAAAGAACTCCCTGGCACTGAGACCATCTATTGTTCATTGGGTGGGTTGCATCTGTTAAAAGGATCATACCTACTGTATATTTGAGGACCTCACAGATGGAGGCTGGAGAATTACCAAACCAACGCCAGCATCCCACTGCTAGTCTGGGAACAGCTGCATCCAGAGGGAGCCTGCAAACATGGACCTGGTCCACCCATGGCTGTGGTCATATAGCAGAACTGTACGAAGGGCCGTTCCACCCTGTCTATAATTACGACGCGAGGCTGAACCTGATGCCACAGCATAGGCAGCCAGGGATAAAACCAACAGCTTATTCACATGTAAGCATTGCATAATAAGATTAAATAGATTGCAAGGGTTCTTTGCAATCTATTGTTTTTTTATTGGAGAAAAACGTGGCTGTTTAAATAGAGTATAAGATGACAAGCAGCAATAACAATCAGAGAAAAGCCTTAGGCAGCTGCAACACCACATCAACACCAAACCATGCTCTAATAAAGAAAACATCTCAAAGATCTAAAATTTGACTAATTACTCCACTCTATCCTTTGTGTCTCTCCATTCCCACAAGAACCTTCATCCTTATCTCCCAGTTGGGTTCCCTCCTCTTGTTGTGTTCTCATCTGTCGCCTTTTTATTGGTCCCATGTCTCCCGAGCTCAAGGCCCCTCAGCTATTCATCTCATAGTGTTAATTTATCTCTGCAGTGGCTTAATATCTGTTCAAGGCCTTCTCGGGAAAAAAGGGTCCATTATTTGGCTCCACTTTATGCATTATAAACCAGCCCACCGAACAGAACCTGAAAGCTGAATGTGCCAGGATTCTAGCAAATATTACCAAAGTACAGTAATATGCTTTACTTTGATTTCCAGTGGCACATGTGAAAGTAGGGGTTTTGAAGAGCTGTGTCAGATGAACTGTTGACCTTGGAGAGCTTTTTAAGATTGAACCGTCTGGATTCTGGGTTAGCATGTCTGCTTGGGCTCTGTCTTCGTTTTAATGTTTTAAATAAATAATGAGTTGACATTAGTGAAAGTGGGTATGTGACTTTGTAGTATCTGTGATCTGTGGGGGCAGGGTAGATCTGAATGTCTCTGCTGAGTGGGTTTTGTTGATGTGATGGAAAGTGAAGCATTGGACTCTGGTTGAACTGGTCGTACAGATGCCAGTTTCTGTCCCATTGTCAGCATGTGAATTGACACTCAGGCATTTCTAGATGTTTAAAGTAGGGCAAAAATACATTAGAGCCATTATACAACCAGATAAACGTTTTGGCCTCGGCTGCATAGTGTTGACTTTGCAGCAATCCCTCGATGGGAACCGCAGCAGCAGAAATGGCTCTGACCGATAAAGAGTTACTACTAAAAGCAGAAGAGGCAGGAGTATTTTGAAATAGATTGTTCTTACCAGCTAAGTTTCTATCCAATTGTCATATAAATTTTGAGCAAACTTTTAAAATGTCGCAATTTTTCCATCTACTGGTTCGGAGCAAATCAACGTAATTTAGCCAGATGTTGACGTTACCCATGCCTGTAATAAACAGGAAGTAGAAGTTGTAAACTAGTATAGACCACATATCGAAGGAAAATAGAGAGCGGTTTTCAGGAATGTGTAGCTCTCGGCCAAGTTGCAATTGTTCTGTTATGTCAAGCATTGGTGATGTTGCATGCTGTCTGGAGAAGTAGAGAAAGAAACGCAGTTCTCTAAAGCGGCTGATCAGTCATGTAAGGTGAAAGTTCGCTACGCCAGAACTTATTCGGCAAATGTGTTTCCATCTCCAATTTAGCGCATGACTTCTTTTTTGGGGGGGGAAATCCAAAAACTACCTCAAGCGAATGTAAAAACGTTTTTGTGAAATTGAGGAAGTTACTTTGAATTTCACCATTTCCATCAATGTTTTCATTACTTTAATTAGGAAAGTAATGAAATACTTTCCTAATGTTTTATGGAAACATTAGCTGTTGGCTATAGCTAACGGCAGTTTAAAAACAAAAAACAATTTGAACTGTGGACCAGTTCAAGATTAAGAATATGCAAAAGATCAACTACCTATTAAAACTGTCAATATTTATCTTATGCTCATACTGTGCTCCTTGGTTTACCCTGCTCTGCGTTTTCACACTTAATTTGTAGAATGATATTTAGTTTTGAAATGGTTCAGAGAAACATTCATGTAATGAAGTGTAGTATTTTCTACCTCATATTCACGCTGTCAAACAAATCCTTTGTGAACTGATGGAGGTGAAATCACCGAAGGTACTCCCCACTGATCTTACTGATCTTACATTTTCTGTGTAATCCACTGAAGAACTCTGTGTCTGTGCTTTTAAATGTGGTTCTAGCTGTTCTTTTTCTCGTTTCGTCCCTATATTAGTCTGGTCGATGGATGCTATAATAGCATGAACCATTTTCAAATAAAAACCCTTAAACATTTATGAGTTGCCATATACAAAGCTATTCCAGCGTTCCCATTCTCTCCCATCTTACCCCAAAATATCTCCCCGATCTCCCTGTGGGGTTTTTCTTCTCCCATTTTCAAAACATGGTTTTCCCAGACATTCTTTCCAAGTTGTGACGCATGGAGTGTGTGTGTCTCATAACTACGGACCCCATGAGTTAAAAATAATCTGTGCTGAGGGGTTGGCTGAGGTCTGCTCCACAACAAAGCTCCACCTCCCCTCCTCCACCTTCCCCTCCAGTTCGCGGAGTCAGACGTTCACGCCTTGCCTCTTGCCCTTTTTATCTTTTCACTGTTTTATCATCACCGCAGAAGACACGCTAACCCACATGGTTTTATGCTGGGTTTTGTACAGTCTGAGGTTATCCAACACGCCCTATGATGACATAATGAGTCTGGTTCGGTACTGTAAGGATAATTACTGCTGACTGAATATTAAACTTAAACATTTCTTCTATTTTAGAGGAAGAATCGACTGAAAGAGAATCCAATGATACTCTAAGATTAAATGATAATATACATCCCCTATGTAAACAAAGCTGATAGTGATTCATGAATTAAATGAAAGAAATTCTGTGTTTTTCTCTACTTATCTGAGGCTCCTCTATGAATCAGTGAACGATCAGCCGGCAGATGTCTGCGCCGACTCTGAATCACAATCATTACCCCTTTAAAATGCATCCTCGCGTATATAACCTTTCCAAAGCTGAATATCTTTCCACTCTAATTCCAGCAGGTTGGGACACAGAAGACAGGGAGGGAATTTGACAGGCACACACACATTCCTTTGCTGCATATCGATCCAAAATGTAGAGGGCTCCACGTATGAGCGGTCAACTCGGCTTGTCCTGTTGAATAAACGTGAAGATTTGATCTCGCTGAATGTCTTTGACTGACTTTCCAGTGTCGACAGGCAGGCTTAGGGGAAAGGGTTTTGGTGGAAAAATGCATAATAGTCAGTGGTAAGACAAAAATAGAGATATGCCAAACAAAGCACATTAACAGGCACACAGGGTGAAAACGGTGGAAAAGAGGATTAAGGAGAAGAGAAGGAAATGCATTTTTTATAGACGTTATTAGAGATTTGTGGCTGATTTCTAATCTCTGGTTTTTGTGTAGATCTGAATTGCTGATGACACATTTTTTTTCCAGCTTCTCTACCCTGACCTGTCATTAATCTTTTTATATTCGGAGCAGCAGAGGCAACGTCACACTGTGTGTGCGAAAGGGCAGTCGCTCCAAAAACGGGCTTTACGAAGTTGAAAATAAATAATAAGCTATGAACATGTTTAGCATATCGTTAGTTTCACTCGCTAACATGGTGGAAATATTTTTAAATCCAGCTTGTTCAATGACTGACAGGGAAAAATATTGTAAAAGAATAAGACGGCTTTTTCTCTGTCCAGTCCTGGTCACTTTGCTTCTTCACTAAAATGTTTGGTTACAAGCTGACATGTGGCTGACATCTTCCTTGTTGTGTGCAAAAACCTTCTTGTTATTTGTTGAAAGTCTTGCTCTCTCTTGCTCATTCGCAGCCTGAATAAACCACTCACTTGTTTTAATATATTATAAATAGTTACGTTTTCCTCTCAAGTTGCTTTTCACCACTCAGTTTCCTCTGACTTAATTTCTGAACATCTCACTGATACTGAAAATGGCTAACTTAGCGGATAGCATTGTGCTGTGTTGTGCTACTTATAACCTGTTCAGTTTAGCACAATTTCTGATTAGGAATAAATGTGTTACATGAGCGTGAAACCTAATAAAGTAGAAGCTAAGGGTCAAAAGCGCATACGAATTCAATAAGATGCTAAAACCACAGCGCCATCTTGTGGCCTGGCATAGCCACAGCTAACTAAACGTGGAACTTTTTCCCCAGTCAATATCCAAAAACCCTGGCAGCGGTCTTACCTCAGCCTTAAGAGTTTGGCTATAGATGAACTCCAGAATTGTTTAGGATTTAATTGCTTGTTGATTGTTTTTAATATTCATTGCCCTTTTTTTCTCATATTATCCACTTCCTGTGCAGCTCTGGGAAAAGTTGACCAGGGGTCAAAGTACTAACCAAAACACAGCGAAACATTTACCAATCCCTCCCTCTCTCTCTCCCTCTCCTGTGTTTCTTTCTCTTTTCATTCCTCATTGACTGTTTGTCCACCCCTCCCCTCTCTGGAGGAGTGTCCATCCACATCTGGAGAGGCAGCTCTGCTCCTGGAGCTCATTCACCCCTCCTGCTCGGCTCTCCCTCTCCCTCCCTCCTCTCTCTGTCTCTGCCTCTTGGAGCGCTCGGTGCCTCCGTTTGCCGTGGTGGAAGTCAGATTGCACAGTGAGGAGATGCTGGCGGCTGACTGTGAAACAAACTCGCAGAAGCAGGATCCTACCTGGACTTTTTATGAGGCTTGTCGAGGAGGTCATGGCAGCAACCAGCTTTCCTTCTGCTCTTCATCTTTTTCCTTTTTGAATTAAAAAGACTTTCTTTTTTTATTCATCGCTTCTCGGCTCTCCAGCACCTGGTCTAACCGTTACGGGTTACGTGGAGATCCTTCCTCCAACCCCTGCCTTCTCTTCAAGCTCAGCACTTCCTACCACCTGCATTTTTTGGAGGAAGGGGAGATTTGACGGCTTTGGGATGACGGAGATCCTGGTGTCGGATGTAAACTTGAACTCTATGTGCGAGCGTCTGGAGCAGCAGTGCTGCGTGGACCAGAACCAGCACAATCTGTCCAGCCAGCCCCAGACCCCGGTGCTCAAGAGACACTCCAACACGGGGGCCAAGCTATGGGGCCGAGTTCGCAGCAAGCTGCTGAGACAAAAGGTCTGACATGCGTACACAAGCTGTTTTCTTTCTGCTTTTTATCTTCTCTTTGCTGCATCTGTCCCCCTGCATTCATCATGGTGTCACTTCCATCTGTTTGTTCAGCCTCTTTTTTATTCTCAGCGCATATCTGTTTGTTCTGTCAGTGGGGAATTGACTCTTATCTGATGGCTCTATATGTGATGGATGGTAGTGATGCTAACGCTGTGACCTGGTTAGGAAAAAAAAGTTTTATTTGAGAGGATTGTTGCAGGAAATTGCTTCAGATGGATTTAATATCCTGCAAATGAGGGTTTGTGGAAGATGACTTTATTGCTCACTGTAAGAGGTATAATCACACTTTCTTGAGATGGAACACAATGTTAATGTTTCAAGACACAGCACAGAAACCGTGAGAGCTTATAATTATTTTCCTGGATTATATAATAACCTAATCAAGAACGGAAATCTCTGACTTTCTCATTTATCTAATCTTTCTGCCACCTTGAGCTCATCTCAACCTCTCTTTTTAACTCCCACCAGTGTCTTTTGTCCCTGTAATTTCCTGCTGAAGACAAAACAAATGAGTGACTCGATGCGTCTGAGATGTTTCGTAGTCAAAACAGCTCCCTCCGCTGTTCATTTGAGATATTACCCTGTGCTTGAACTGATGAAGTTAGTATTTTAATATCGTCTTTGACTTGCAGTCACAGAATTTGGCCTGTTCCAATTTTTCTATAAAAGCTGTAAGAACATGTTCTTTAAAAAGCACTGATTTCTAATGTTTTTGACCTTTTTTTCAGGTATGTAATAATACCCATGTAAAACAGACATGAATGAATTTGATTTTTGACATTAGCGTGTTATGCTAGTAATTAGCTCAGTAAAGAGCATTGTTAAAACAGCCATCTTTGTTTTCTTTGCCTTAGTCTTCCTTGAATGGGTTTGAAAGTTTATGGCTATAAAAAGACCAACTTTGAGGTAGTCTGTTTGGTCTTCCTGTTATTTGCTGAAGTCTTGCTCTCTCTCGCTGTCACAGCATGATTTAAATTAAGACATGTCAAAACATCCCAGAGAAGATTCATTTTCAAATAACTTACCATATCACTTTACCTCCTATGATTTTGTTTTTCAACACCTCACTGATACAGAAAGTAAATGGCTTTGAGTCTTCTTACAGTACCAACATCCACACCAAAGAGTGTTGAAACTGTCGTTGCTGGGTAGAATGTAGGCATAGTGTATTGTAAAAAGTCTAAAAATGGACAAATTCCTGTCATCAACCTAATTCTCAGTATAAATTACACAGACACAATTTGCAAATCATGTTTTAATTTGCCCAGATACAGTTTCAGGGCATACAAGTTTTATTGTGGCACACTTAAAATGCAGGATCTGAATCATGACTTGTTCTTTTTTAGCTAAAGAGAAGCTGCTTTTTTTTGGGAAGCTTTTATTTCTTGCTTCTGAATTATCACATGCAAGCTCTGATTATATGCAAAGCTGCTCACGTGCCCCTTCAGCTATGACTAACTGAGATATAAAATTAGATGTTGTGAGGCAGTTTTGCTCTGTATTAGCGCATGTTTATTCAGCCGTCTTCACCTCATTATGAGCTCATCGGCAGAATTTCTCCTTTGATTTAGTGTGCATAATCAGCCTCTTCAGCATCTGCATCCAAGCTGAGACTTTACCTGACCTCTAATGTCTTGAATTATTCGATTGCTGCTTTAGGAACACTGACCGCTGTCAATCTGAGAGGAATAAGAGAGGGGATTACACGTTAAGACCAGCCTTTACTGAATTGACCCATAGGTCTGGTATTGATTTCTTCTTCTCCTCTCACGTTGTTTTCTCAGTGTCAGCAATAGTATATAAAAAAGTGATTCTCTAGCATAGAGTAAAGCTGCAGAAAAATCTCCCACTCACCCACCATGTCTCAAAGGCCCCATTCATTTTTACAATCATTCATTCCTTTCAAAGTAGATTTATTTTTTTATTCTTTGTTGGTTGAGTAAATTTGTGTTGCACTAATGCACAGTTGCCTTTTGATCCTATCAGTGTTTATACAATTCTCCCTTTATTTTTTCTCTATGCTGCCTTCCTGCCCCTATAACACCGGGATCTCTGTTTGACGGCAGAGATGAGAGGATGTTAAATCATCTGAGCGCATCGCTTGAAACGGCAAAATAACAAAAGCCTCCAGGGTGTTTTCACGAAGATATGAAGCGATTAATGTACTTGTTTTTGTCATATTTACATTTAAAACCCTGAATGCCAGCATTTTTGTAACTCTACAGCCCCAAAAAATTTACCAAAATTGCAACAACAGAAAAAAAAAGAGCAAAGAAAGCATCAATGTGATTACTGAGCAAGGCAGGTGAAGCAGCAGACATTATTGCTTTTTCTCTTCGGGTGCACCTATGGCAAGCAGCATGTTATCTAATTTCTGTTCAGAGGAATCTGCACAAGAAAAGATTTGCGAGGGCACGGAGGAACACCGGGGAAATGTTCTTCCTGCTTCGGCTGACAGCCGAGCCTAATTAAGACGCAGCGAGATGAGATGGGAGGCTGACTTAGGAACACTAATTGGACTGGAACCAGACGTCTTATACCTCACGCGTCTTAACAAAAGAGCAAAAGATGATGAAGTAGCTATAGGTCGGCTCTTTGCTGGATTTTTTTTTTTTTTTGGTTTGCTTGACCACCAGAGAGAGGAACATGTAGCCATTATCACCTGCCCTCCACCTCACTCATCCCTCCTCTGCATTTTAGTCCTCATACTAATTTATATTCTTCCATTTAAGTATGTTCATTAGTGCAGATGAGATATTAGGGTTTCATCCTTGCTCTTGCTTAAAATGCCAGCCAGCCCTTTAATGGCCCTTTTATGTAGGCCACATAAATCTCCGTCTGTCCCCACCGGCAGGTGTAGCCCTTTATTGGCCCCCATCTATCCCCTCCCGTGTGCTGCGTTGTGATTGGTTAAATGAGCTCCGAGAGGTCAGTAAAATATTCTCATGCTGATACTTAGTATAACCTCCTGGCTTCTAGCTGTATGGCTGAAAGCGTGCAGGTTGTCTTCTGCGTCTGCAGGATGATGAGTAGGCATTGATCTTCTATGTAGGTGGTGAGGGTTTGAGTTTCATTACACATTGAAACAGATAGAGAGGATTTTATTTCACCGAACCTCAGGGCTGAGATGAAACTTTGTGCAAACTGACACATTATATTGCTTATGTGCAGTTAAAGATGCCGTTTTTACTTCCCTGGAAACTCGTATAGATCATCTAATTGCTTCCATGTTGTCAGAGATAAGGATTACAGATCACCAGAAAACCGAGGTAATGGGCTCAGCGTTGTATTATGCCGTATCCCCAAAAGATTGTGCAGATCTGGCCAAAGAAAACATGAGGCTTTATCAGGGGAAATGAAACACTCATATAGATCATCTCTATATCACAATAAAACCTGTGTGTTCTTTCTCAGGTAAGGCACATTAAATTAGGACATACTTGCTCAATATAACAATCTCACAGTAAGGGTTTTATGTTGAGTTTGAAGAAGTTACATTTGTGACGACTGCATTTGCAAAACAGAACACAATACTGGGTTCATGAAATGGGGTCATCAAAATTTTCTTTTTTACAAACAGAATGCAGGGTTCTCAAATCACAAACTTTGTCTTTAGACAAACTGTAATCAGTGTAGAATAAATTAAAGTGATTCTTGATATGTGTAGACTGTGCACTGACCGGCATTAGTGGGATACACTCACCAACTTGACTTGATTCTGCGCTGATTATTCCAATCACTAGTGTAGAATAATTTGATACAATTCTTGATATGTGTAGAATATGCACCATTCTGCATTAGTGGGATACATACATCAACATGACTGGAGTAAGACTGAAAACGGTTAGTGCCAACACTTTACTATGCTGGCAGAGTTATTCAGGAATGATCTCAGGCTTTACTCACTGGCAGAAGGTTGCAAGAAAGTGCTAATCATAAAAAGAAATCCTTAATGTATTAAAATATTGTGTTTTGAAATCATTATATGAAACATTTACTTAGAACTCTGTCATTAAAAACTATTGAAGCTCCTTTATTCTGCTCTTATTATGAGATAATCCCTGCTCAGTGTGCTGCAGAGCTTCTACTCATCTGGGCTGCAGGCAGAGTCGTCTTCCAGACATATAGTGCTCATCCGTAAGCTTCTGTTTACTGGACGTATAGGCAGATTCCATACACTGAATGTGAAGGTAACGACTCTAAAAATCACAACCATCAGTTGTTGGAAAATCCCTGTCCAGTGGCTCAAATGTGCAAGTAAGAAGGCAAGGCAACATGGCAGCTGAGCTGAACGCCTCCCGTGGCGCTGATGCCATCATCAGCTGTGTAGTAAAAAGACTCACCACTGATGAGCATGTAAGCAATATGCCTAAGTGACCAGGACGTCTAAATATTGTCATGCTCCTTATATTCCACGGAGCAAACATACTGCAGAGTGATGTTCTAGCTGGGACTCGCTGCACAAACACTTCCTGTAATCCTGCTAAAGCCAAGCAGGCGTGCAGTTTGCGCCGCGTTCTAATTAAAGAACTAATAAAAAGCTCTCTGCTGCTGAATGAATATTTAATCAGCCAGAGAGCAGGCACAGGAAAACTGTGATTAAACACAAAGGGGGAATTAAAGCAGCAATTCATTATAATTTTCCTGCAGATCAAAGGATCAAGTTGTTCTTTCTCGAAGGTTGTCAACAGCAAGAAGAAATAGGGTGATTTATTAAGGGTAGTGGTAATTTAATGAGGCTGTCGACCTACAGTCATACTATTACCTCTCATTACTTACACAAAGTTACTCCTTTTTTGTTGTTTAACAAGAGAGTTTAACACCTTTTTGCGCTTATTCCCCGGAGAATTTGTCCACAGCATGTAAATACTGCAGGGGAATCCCAGCAGATTGATACCGGACTTAAAGTCTGACCACGTGTTCTCAGAGAAACTGTGAAGTCTCCAGGAGTTACAGTGCTGCAGCTCTGAGTAAGAGAAGCAGAGGGGGAGGGGGTAGCCAGCCAGTTCCCGTAGTGTAGTGGTTATCACGTTCGCCTAACACGCGAAAGGTCCTCGGTTCGAAACCGGGCGGGAACAGCTTTTTTGTCTCTTCCAGCAGCTTGTTGAAATAATGTGACTGTGATACAGCGCGACTTATGAGCTTTGTTCCGTGCCTGCAGATCAGTCCGACAGCATACACGCTTTACAACCTGGCTAACAGATAATATTCCTGCTTGTGTGAAAATGGCAGAGAGCTCAGACAGGATATAGAACAGATATAGAAATCAGACATGGATTTTCTGTAATGTCTACATGTGGGCTGGATCATGTGGATGCTTCCTGCTGAGCACATCGAAGGGCTGAAAAGTGAAGGGAAATATGTGAGGTCAAGTTTAGGGGGCCATGTGCTCACATGTAAGTAAGTAGAGTTCACTGTAAGAGCAACACATGGTTGAAATAAAGCTAATGCACTTATTGAGCACCTGACATGACTAGAACGCTGAAAATCAGTGCACACAGCTGTTCTGTAGGTTTAAAGGATTTCTTTGCTTGTTTTAACCTAAAGAATTGTCACTCTTAAGGACATACTCGCCAAACATGAAGCAGATAGGTCAAAATCCTTAGGAAGAGTTTCCTCAAGTTCGACATGTATTAAAAGTAAGAAACGGCCAAAAATGACCCTTTGACCCAAATGGCCGACGTCCTGTTGGGTTTAGAATATACCTCCAAGAGACTTTTACCTTGTTTTAGGCGGATCTATCTATGTACCAGTTTCAGCTCTCTAAAATTTACCAGTTGGCCTATCTCAATTTACGAGGCGCTAGAGAGCCGTTTGACCATGGCCATTTTTAATTCCATTTAAATCCAAACTTTTTACAAGGCAGACAATTTTTATTACATTTGGTGAGTTTTTGAATATGTTGAGACCTCGGGAAAAAACCCAATTAATTTAGGAGAAGAAAAGTAAACGTGACAATTGGGTTAACATTTATTGCATCAAAATCAAAAACAAATTCTCGAGCATGGCTAAAGCAGTGCTAGGCTAAAGATTCAAAACATTCTCTCTAAGCAGTTGTAACTTGTATTTTCTTTGACACTATTTAACCTTTCACCTCAGTCGTAAAGCTTTCAGCCTACATTTGCAGCTTGAAGCGGAAATGGCGTCAAGATAAATCAAAATAGTGAGTTGTTTTTTTCTTTTCTTAAGCTATGGCTAGCCAGTCCACACAGATGCACTATTTAAAAAGTAACAGTTTGGAAGTTTCACAAAAATAACTAGTGTGAAAAGAGTTGCTGTTTCAGTCTTCAGCATACATTAAAACAAAGTCATTTTGCTCCATGCATGCCCGCCGGGTCAAAGTAAATCATTTCCCATAAAAGCCAAGAGAAGGCCAGTGGGTCAAGTTCTTCTCTTTTTAATAAAGAGAAGCCCAGTTGGGAGATGCAGATCTCAGAAGGGTCACTGAGTGCAGCCACTGCCTGTAATGGATCCTCTTTGTTTTTACAACCCTGTTTGCATACATTCATATTTAATCAGGTTGCTTTAAAATGAGCAGAGAGTAATGGGGAGAAAATCTATGAAAAGAATTGTTTTCCTTGAGTCTCCAGTGAGCAACAGGAGGCGTTTTCAGTGCGTCCCGCTTCCCTTCCCAGTAGTAGCCGTCTACAGATCCAGTCGTGGTGATTACCCATCCTTTGACACAAACTCCCACTCTGCTGGGAAAATAGCCTGGAACAGTAATAGGAATGCATGAAACGAGAACTAAATGGCTCCTTTATGAGCTAATGAAATGCACTCGGAGAGGATGTTTAATGGTGTGCAGAAGTGTAATAACATGACTGCGGTGTGCAGATGCTGAAACCGACAATAAAAAAGTACTTAGCTGTTTTGGCCTCATGCAGAGTGCACAGACTCCAGGAGGCTTAAAACAACACCAGCTTGCCCTCGCTGAGGTCTCGAAGGGCTTCGTGGGGCGAGAAGTTCAGTCTCGGAGAATGTATCAAGGAGCAGGCCAAGTGTCTGGGCCAATCTGGAGTTTTTGTTGGACCCCAGAGAGACCGCCGAGGGGCAAGTGCTGGAAGCACGGCGGAGATGGCATCATTCATTCCTAAAGTAGGAGCTGCGAGGAAGCAGTTTTACCCATCACAGCTGACTTAGATTTGATCCAGAGGACATGCAAAAAGCAGTTCAAAGGTTATTTCTCTAAAGTTTTATGGTATTTGTTCCCTCTCTGCGCCTTCATGTGTCCAGTAAGAGAAGCAGAGGGGGGAGGGGTAGCCAGTCAGTTCCTGTGGTGTAGTGGTTATCACGTTCGCCTAACACGCGAAAGGTCCTCGGTTCGAAACCGGGCAGGAACAGTTTGTGTTTGGTTTTTTTTCACAGCACAAATTAGCACTGCAAATATCACAAAATCTTACTGGTGTATTATTGGTCTAGTTTCTAGAGATAATATCTTGAAGCACTTGGAATGAGACTGAACCAAATTTTAAGTAACTTTTCAGCAAAATGTATTAGCTTGTTTTAAGTAAGTTACTCCTTAATATTGATACATAAAAGAACTAGTTCCACAGATTATTTCATATTGTACTTGAAATAATTTGCCAGTAGAGCTAGCTCTTTTTCATTAAAATTAAGAAATCTTGCTGGAAAGCTACTTGTAAAAGTTTTGTCTTATTTCAAGTGTGCTAAGATATTGGCACTAGAAACTAGACTAAAAATACCTTATAAGATTTTTTCTTTTGCAGTAATTTGCTGTTTAAAGCAGCAAATGTTTAATAAATTATCTTTTCTTCTTCACTAGGAGAAGATTCTGATTCTTAAAAGTTACCATTCAAAAACCTAATAAAATATTTCTACGGGGTTTTTAAATGATTCTTTGGATATATGGAGCATAAACTAACAGTGCTGCCCAACTCAAACATGTTGCCGCACATTTTCAGTCAGCTGGCGAAAACAAGGCCACCCGTTTCTTTTTTTGTTTGTTTGTTTTTGAGAGAGAGATTTAGATGTTCTGGTTTATGTGAATACATTGATACTGTGACAATGTGTTGCTTTTTCTCAAGATTAGCTTGCCACGAGAGTCTAACATCGGTTTCTGTGCACAACTTTGTCATTCTTTTCAGCCAGAATGTGGCGACGTTATCAGCTCTCCTCTGGGAAAAAATGACCACATGGATTTAGTGATTTGCCCATATTTGGTAAAAAAAAAAAAAAAAAGAGCAGATTTTAACTACTGCATTTGTCTTTTGTGTCTTTCAGCTGGACCCTCAGACTGTGCAGTCCAAGAATTGGCACATGGACGTCATCGAGATGAATGGGGTAAGAATTACGGCAAACTCCTCTTTAAAATTAAATTGTAGCAGTACTTTGTGATTTATTGTGTTCAGCAAAGGCAGCTCCACTGATTAAACTCTGTTTTAGCACAGCTGTATTTCTGGCCAGATCCACAGGAAGTAAAAATGACAGCTGGATGCTCTGTTGAAGCCAAACAGATCATTTTACTCCCAAACAGATCTGACTATCTGTATGGCTGCCGTAATAACAAGAAACAGAGCAGCTCTGAGATGTTTGTACAGTTCCGTTTGTGTGTCTGAAGGAGTCATTTTACAGTATATCTGGATCTGCAGATTAAGGTGGAATTTTCCATGAAGTTTACAAGTCGGGACCTCAGCTTGAAGAGAACGCCATCCAAAAAGCAGAGCGGGGTGTTTGGAGTCAAGATCAACGTGGTCACAAAGTAAGCACTGTGGCTGCCTAAGTCGGTTGTCTGGTTTCTAACCTGCTCGCCAACTGAGAACTAACCGCAGTGATCGTCCGCAGGCGCGAGCGCTCCAAGGTGCCTTACATCGTCCGCCAGTGCATTGAGGAAGTGGAGAAGAGGGGGATTGACGAAGTGGGAATCTACAGGATCTCAGGGGTGGCCACGGACATCCAGGCCCTCAAATTAGCATTCGACACAAGTAAGGCCTCCACTTTGTTTCCTAGCTCGGTACCACTAGGTCTGAAACCCACAGTGTCTAAATCCATCTCACTGACCTCACTGTAAAACTGAGCGTTGACTCTAGAAATAGACCCCTTTTCTCCATATGGTCCAGGTTTATGCTCATAAACTCTATAAGTATGTTCATTTCCTGTTTTTGGACAAATGATGCAAACCAAGCCTCACCACCTGTTTATTATGATACACAATATCATAATATTGTGTGTATTATGATACACACAAACAGTTTGCAGTAGACGGACTATGTATCTTAGGCAGTGTAGAGTTTTAATTACAGCAATGCATCTTACCGAGCAACAAACAGCCAGCACCACAATGCTAAAAATGTCCTAAATTGATGAAACAAAATGTAAGTTTTCCTTAAATATGTTATTCACGTGTCTTAAATTTGGTCATGACAGGAGTATGTAATCTCATATATTCAATGAATACGTAGTTTGTTTTTTTTCTTGGAACTTTTATGGCAAGCAAAAGTTTGAGTTGTGCAAATTGTGTGAATCGAGGCAATTAAGGCTAATGCTAGCTCTGCTAATATAGCCTTACTAGCTTTTTTGCGTCTATCATGGGGAGTCGACATAGGAACAAATGACAGCAACTCGCAAAAGTCATCGCCGCTCTGGGTGAAACCCAACACACGAGACGCGACAGCGACAAAAGTTAAACATTTTTCAACTTTCCTGTGTCGCATCACTAGCCCGAGTGTACGCGCCTACGTCTATGATCGCAAAATTTCACATGCACAAATGTCATCGTTCACTTAACTGGAGAAGCTCAAGCAATTGTTGCCGTACAAAGTGAATGGAGATTGAGCGAAGTCACCTCTCTATGTCGAGCCTTTTAAAGTACAAATATATGGCCAGTTGGCTGGATGATGTTTGTTTTTGCCATTGCTTCAATTTTATTGCCAACAAGGTTAGGTGCATTCTGTGCAAACTTTTAAGCTTGGCATTGTGGAGTTTAAAACTGTAGAGAGCCATATGCAGTGTGAGAAGCACAAACCTGCTGCCAAGAGCCACAAACTATTCTCTCTATTTATAGTTTTTTAGGTCTTAAATTTATTCATGATGGAATTAAAAATGTCTTTAAAAGTCTTAAATTTGACTTGCAGATATCCTGATAAAGGGTTAAAATAACATTTCACTTTTTTTTAAAGAAAGGATAACCGTTGCACACTGATTGAAAAAAATGTAAAATAATTTCTTGGTTTTTATATTTGAGATTAAAACTTTCTTGGATTGTGACAAATGTGAATACACTGACCGGTCAAACCTCAACTGAGGAACTCTACATTTGGGAAAAGCCCTAAGCTCCTTCCTAACAAAATTCATTGGAATAGATATGAGCAAAACAATGAGGGGTTTTTTCTTCTTCAGTGAGAATGTAATTCCCTAGAGATATATTGTGTGTTTATTGTCTGTTTTAGAAAGACAGACCCCGCTGCAGCCGGGGGTTTTAGTATTTAGGAAGAGCAGCTGTCAGATTCTCCTGTCCTGTGTTCAGTAACAGTCTCAGTTTTCGTCACAGCTGCTTTTTCTCCCTAAGATGTGACCAGTCAGAGTCTAGATCACCTTAAATTGTTGTTTTTGTTTGTTTTTTCAACCTTGACCCCCATCTGTATCTGTCCGCTGAGGGAGGAGCTAAAGAGAGAGCAGCTGTTCTGCTGAAAGTCCGCGATGAAGCTGTGTGATCCGTCTCTAACGGGTCTGTCTTCGTGATTCGCAGATACCAAAGACATCCTGGTGATGCTGAGTGACATGGACATCAACGCCATCGCAGGAACGCTTAAGCTGTATTTCAGGGAGCTGCCGGAGCCTCTTCTCACAGACCGTCTCTACCCAGCCTTTATGGAGGGCATAGGTGGGAGGACTTCCTGCTCAGCTGCAGGAGATCATGCTTAAAGTAAAGAGAAAAACAAACGGGCTGTCAGGACGTAATTGGACATGTGTTTTCCTGTCTGCTTCAGCTCTCTCAGACCCTGCAGCCAAGGAAAACTGCATGATGCACCTTCTGCGCTCTCTGCCCGACCCCAACCTCATGACCTTCCTCACTCTGCTGGAGCACCTGAAAAGGTACGCAGAAACACTCACACCATCAAAGTTTACAATGCAAAGAGCCACTTTTTTCTTCTTTTTTTTGGTTCTTTAGATCTGCATTTGGTTCATAACCCTTATTAACCCTAAATAAATGTTTCACTACTATCTACTACAGGAAATTAGGCTTTAAAATAAATAAAATGAAATCAGGCACATTGTCACCGATACCCGATCTATAATTGTTTTTTCAACATCAAGACCGATACAGACATTAATGTCGGATCGGTGCATGTCTAGTTTCTTTTTTCCCCCATTCTGCTGTTCCTTTCTGCCTTTAATGAAATATTTCCTGTTTGTTGTTCCTGCAGGGTGGCTGAGAAGGAGCCCGTCAACAAAATGTCCCTCCATAACCTGGGCACCGTGTTCGGACCCACCCTGCTCCGGCCCTCTGAGTCAGAAAGCGCCAAGGGACAGCACATCACGTGCGCCTCCGACATCTGGTCACATGATGTCATGGCACAGGTACACGATTTTAGTGCTGAGCATTATTGTAATGGTAGACGCAAAATCTCACATTTGTGCCGGAGCTACTCCGTGATTCTCCTGTGGTTTTCCGTCGGTGATCTTTATGATGGACAGTGAGAAAGAGCCGCTTCCTCTGCTGCCGCTCCACATGTTTTCTAGATTAACTCGACTCCCACATCGCCCACTGACCCGTCTCAGTAGGGTCCTTTCTCCCAGCTGTATTTAGCTTTTTCACCATCTATTTATCTCTCCTGACTGACGGGTTTCATGTCAGCAGAGTTCTTCTCTAAGCTGGATAAACAAGTCTGAAGTAAACATCATAAACCGGGCGGCGTGGAAATGCAGGAGGTCTCTGCTGGCTCCTAGTTTGTCCTGAGGATAATTTGTGTTCAAAAACCTTTACTCCAATATTTATGCAATGTATTAAACTTGGAAGAGAAATGCTTCTCAAATCGGTTCCAAAATATAAATTATATTGCTTTTTTTTTTTTTTTAAAACAATTGTTAACTTCTCAAAAATAGATTTATGGGATCATTCACAGCCACTTGAACTGATGGCTTTTGAGCTTTCCCACATATTGGACGTTCCAACCACAACCGTTAGTCTAGTTCAGTGTTTCCCAACCCTGGTCCTCGAGGCACAACGCCCTGCATGCTTTAGGTATTTCCTTGCTTCAATCCAGCTGATTTCAATTGATGACTGATTAACAGGCGTTTGTTGAACTGCAATCAGTTGAATCAGGCACATTAAAGCAGGGAAACCTCTAAAACATGTAGGACAGTGTGCCTTGAGGACCTGGGTTGGGAAACACTGGTCTAGTTTACTGGGATTTTACTTGATAAGTTGCGCATAGCTGTGAAGTGGAAAGGATACAAAGTTTTCAACGTTTTTCCACAGATCTAAGTTTTATGCATTCGGCACAACAACCGTAGCAAAATACGATGGTCCAGAGCTCAAGGCTGGCATTCTGCAACTTTTAGATGTGTTTTTACTTTAACACTCCAGAATAAAAAAATAAGTTATTAGCAGGACTCTTTAGAGCGTGACTGCATGCTGAGGAAGTAATTTATCCATCTGAATCAGGTGTGCTGGACTCTAACGATAGCAGAACACTGCCCCCTGGAGGCCTGGATGATGAGGCCTCTGATTTAGATCGAAACAAAATCATGTTAGAATATCAGTCACAGTCTAGATTTAAATAAGAGTTTGTTCACAGGTGCTGCTACCAACAGTGTTTCTACTGGAACATAAGACACTGCTTTCTGTTGGGATGTCCAAGGGCTGGACGATGTGGCTGAAAAACTTATCACAAGGATTTCATATCGGTCGATATCAATAATTATTGATTAGTTTATTGTTTAAATACCTGAAATACTGCCAAACTGGTGGTGTAGCCTTTCCTGTTTTATCCACAGTTTTTGCTGTTTTGTTTAAAAATATTTTGAAGCAGTTATGAGGCATGGTGGTGAAACATGAAACTACCCAACAGGTTGTTGCTAGGTAACCAAAGAGAGAGTTAGTTGGTGCCACTATCCTAGCCTAGCTTGTCATGAGAGGTTGAGTGACTAAAGTCTTTCCTCTGCCTACATTCCCCAGAATTCCATGTGGTTTGGATCAGAGTTCAGTGAAATTATTGAAAATTCTACCAGACGTATTATCTATTGATATTGATCATGTGTCTATCGCCATATATATTATTGATTTATTGTCCAGCCTTAAGATATCCTATAAATTCTGTTCATTTTAGTTTTTTCACATCGCTTCAATTAACAACAAATATGTTTCTGGTCACGGCAAAACCAGGAACAAGTCTCCTATGTCACATTCTGAGTTGTTTATAGATTCTGGAAGGGTGGACTTTAAGGTTGTCTATGATGTCAAACACATAATTTATTTTTCTTTTTTTTTCAAAACAACATTAGAGAAAGAACTAGTGTCAAAGTTTAAAAAAAATGGCCCCAAACGTGTCTTGCAATTTAGGGGTGTTAACAAAGGTTGTTAGAATTACTCTGCATTAACCCCCCAGCACTGACAGTCAACAGGTTGACTATGGAAAAGTTTAAGAACCTCAGCAAGTTAAGGTCTGCAATCACTCCCTCTCTCTTTCTCCAGGTCCAGGTGTTGCTCTACTACCTGCAGCATCCTCCGATCTCCTTCGCCGAACTCAAGCGCAACACGCTCTACTTCTCCACTGACGTCTAAAAAAGCCGCCACCCCGCCGGGGGCTTCACCCGGACCGCGAGGGTGACACAGAGCGACTCCATCCAGACCTCGGACCCCACCACCCAGCGCTGCAGCCTAAGCTCTGCTCCCAGCAGACCGCTCGTCTCTGCTGCCGTCCCTCGCTTCTCCCATCTGAAGAGGAAGTCGAAACGGTTTTGCGGCAGCAACGCGACCGGCCTCTGTGGGAGCACACCGGGAAATGTTCAGACGGGTGTCTGGGGTTGGGGGCCGGGCAGAGACCACAGCCTGGTGCAGTGGACAGGACAATATCTGAGTTTATGTTTCCTGCTCAGAGGCATTCCAGAAAAACAAAACAAACAAACAAAAAAAAATGGCATTTACATGTTTTATAATAATGTTCCTCATTTGTTTCTATTTCCTTTCTGGTTTTTCCTGGCTTCGTGCGTGTGTGTGTGTGTGTGTGTGTGCGTGTATGTGTGTGAGTAGGACTGTGGATGTTTTCCACTGAGAGCGTGAGTTCGTGTTAAAGGGACTAAGCAAACTTTCGAGGCGGCTGGAAAGCCATTCCAAGAAACAGCAAGGATTGTGTCTCCGTAGGGACAGAGGACGCTCCTCTCTGCTGAGTCTTGGCCAAAATTAGCCCTATTTATTTTGAAAATATATATATAATATTTGTGCCTGTAGAGTTTTGTGCAACTAGAGACATTCTCTAAGGAGTCTGTTTTTTTTTTTAAGTTTATCCAGGTAGTGATGTTTCTTTCTTTTGTTTTTTTAGCCAGTTTTTTCTGTATCACCGCGTGGTCGGTGAGCCGTTCTGAGAAGATAAGTCTGCCAGTTCAGTTCTGATCACTTTGTAGACAAGCGAGGGCACATGAGGGTTGACGGCAGGGGAGAGGGGAAATAACACCATAAACGGAACAGTTGACTTTTATTTTCTTCCTCTGCTTCTTCTTGCATTTCAAGCCTGTTCCAAGTGTGTTGCTGCACCAGTGTTATCTGTAGGATGATTTTGCGTAGACGCCCTCATTGCATGTTCAGCTTGTCGATGAAATTTGGCCGGGTAACACAAAGGTAGGCCGTCTCTGGGAAGGAGAAGGAAGAAATCGATACAAAGCCAACCTTTCTGCTATCAAGCCTACATATCTTAAGAAAATGCAAGCACTGCTAAATGAGTAATATTTGATATTTTTAATATAAGAATAAAAAGAAACAAAAACTGTTGTATTTTACTTCCTTTGAGAAGAATTTCAATATGCTGTAATATTGCGACTAAATGTCCATGTGAACTTTTTCCCTCTTTTTTTTTTAAGTAAAATTAAAAGAAATATTGAAGCACTCACTTTGTGTCTGAGAAAATTATTAATGTAGATTTTCTGGGTTTTTTGTCACTCTTAATTCTGTAGATTAATAAACTGTTAATATTAGACAAAGATTATCAAAGTAAATACAGAAAAAGAGATCAAAACAGACCTCGTCTTTGATAAAACATTAAATAACTGAGATTAAACACAGATAAGCAATCCAGACCCTGATCACTGCCAGAAAGAAGAAATCACTAAAGAGAGGTCAGTGCAGTAACAAGAGGTCAAACGCAGCCATAAGGGGTCAGAACTCAGTGATTCCCTGTGCCGGTACCAAGTCTGGACAAATGCAGAGTTGGGTCAGAAAGAGTATTCAACATAAAGCCTAAGAGCATAAATCCTCTTATCTCCTTTAATTCATAATCGGAAGCACAATGATACTGGCAACAACCCAAAGTGCCGTCATATTGAACACACAGACTGACAAAGAAAGAGGCATAGCATGTTTCAGAAAATTCCCCAAGTCAGGAAACTTGACACTAGAATACTTCTGCTTGTTAAAATTACTGAGTGAAGGAACCGCTTGAAAAAAAACAACTTTATATAAATAATCCTACTTGATTACATTCTGTCAATTTAGATAACGAGCCTGTAACCAAACTGGTTTCTGGGCCTCGGTATCAGGACCCGGGTGCAGAAGTTTCTCTGCCCATGACATTCTGTGACTGGAGATGCAGGAACATCCCCTGCAAGCGCTGTTCTGGTCCCAGCAGAGTCCCTGAAGCCAACGTTCGTCGACGTTCCTCTCTGTACCCCGGCTTCCTCGCAGCGAGTCCACATAGAAAACAAGTTCTTGTCCGTAAAGCCTCTCGTCTCATCGCAAGTAATATTCGATGGCAGCAGAGAACGCAGCAAATCCTCCGCATCCGAGGACTCCGGCTTTGAGACCAGCTGCGCGACGGACAGAAGAAAAGGAGAAATGGTGGAATGACGTGAAGCGGAGCCCAATTTTAGGGTGAAGCCAGCAGAAAAGGAGGAGGTTACCTACCGCGAAGGCCTATGGCTCCTCCGGTCACACAGCCACTGTACACCGCGTTCTTCCAGTCAGATTTTCCTCTGTGCTGCAAAGCAAACAGATGCAAAAACACTGATGGATTTACCTTCATGGGGACAGAGACACAACAACTGGAGGACAAAGACTGCGTTTTCCCCTCTAAAGTCATATTTGATAAATTACAATACAAGTTTAGATGAGGGCCGTTCGTCAGGCTAAAAGTGTGTTTTGAAAATAACTTTTAAGCAGGTATTAAACATGCTTTTCATTAATCTCACATTTTCATATTTTTACTGAATTTTTTTATTGGTCTGGTGTAATATTCTAATTTTAAATGTCATCTTTTCATCACCTGCAAGTGGAAAATCATCATAATTAACAGAAATAAAGGCTTTCAAACATCCATCCGTGTCAGTAGAGTGCTGCATCATTACAAAGATAATATATCTTTCTTATATACATTGTTAGTTTTACATTTAAAGATGTATCTTCTACATGGATGGTTAATTGATGCTTAGCTGCTTATGGTATATTCAATTAACTTTTCAGAGAAGCGGTAGACTATAAAGATATTTTTCCTTCCAACTACTTATCATTCAAAACGTTTGTAACATGTGATATGTTTATCTTAAAGTGTAAATGAATGAAATAAACTGACAGATCAATAAATATAATGTGTTTCACTTTGTGATAAAGTTTAAACACCATTTTGAGTAATATTCAGATTTAATCAGCAGAGGGCGCTCTAACACCTTTCCTCGAAGGTTAAAACGGCAAGATCAATATTTAGATATCTTGGTAAAATATATTATGAATTCTTTATAATAATAATAATAATAATAATAATAATAATAATAATAATAATAATAATAATAATAAATAAATAAATAACACGCACAATCAAAATGACGATACAAAATTTCACAACCGGTGTCACGTCGGACAAAACAGGAAATGATGTCACTCACTGATTCAATGATGCACTCAGTGCAGGAAAACATGGCGCCCACAATAGCAAAGTTCTTGGCGTACGACATGCCCCTCTGGCCCATGTCTTTAAGGACTTCTCGGGCCGTCGGGGTCCTCAGCGGGTCTTTGGGGTCGAAGCCGACATTGGTGTCGATACCAGCTGTGAACACACCAAAAGCTCCTCCGAGGACAAACCCTGTGGAAAGATAAACGCTCCATTATCAGATACAAATAGGACTCGCTACAAGCACTGCCACTGACGGTGAAGAACACACTCTCATCAGTGTTAATCAAATTTAAACCTGCCTCACAATTTGTCACGTTACAACCAAAAGCTTTGTTGTTGTTTTGTATTGGCATTTGATCGGACAGGCCAAACCAAAGTAATGAAAATCTGTGAAGGAACATGATGCACGTTTTGGTTTTTTTGGCTGGGTTCTTCTTTGCAAAGCAGCTAAAGCTGTGATAACTCCTCCAGTTACCCCTGAATGAGTTCTGAAAGTTTATTTCCATAAATGGAATAAACCTTTTAGGTTCATGTGATCCATTATTCCTATATCTATTTTTAAACTTCTCAACTTGACCCCTGACCTGTATTCGTCTTCATGATGCTGTTTTGTTTACTAATGCTCCCCAAAGAACATCAGAGGTTTTCACTAACAATTACGTTTTTCTTAGATTAAATGACACACAAATGACAGACTTTATTCACAAAAGTAAGTGACTTCTAAAAGTCGGTTGCTCTGGATTTTATTTTCCTTAATACGAATCTATGCCACGTTGATTTTCTTCCATTTTAAAGAAACGTGACAACCATAAACCATTTTTCTATTAACACGTGACCTAATTACCCCCAAGTGTGCGGTTGTTTACCTCCTACACAGGCCAGGACCGACTTGAAGGCGCAGCTCTCCATTCCCCTCTCTATCATCTTCTGCTCGTCGCTTTTCGGAGGCACCGGCAGATTACACAAGGAGAAATAACCAAAATACAAACACAAAGGAGTAAGTAGACTAAAGGAACCTAATTAGAACAAAGGAAAATAACTAGAAACAAGAAATAAACGTAATTAGAAACACCAATGAAGAATGTGGAAAACAAGGTAAATGAAATGGAAACAACTAAGGAACACCAAAAGAATCTGAGGAGGACGGCGGCGGAACAGCAGGCTTGGTGGACGCTGGCGACAGAGCAGAAACCTAGGAGGATGCCGGCAGCAGAGTAGAAACCTTGGTGGACGCTGGCAGCAGAACGGAAACCTTGGGGATGCTGGGGATGTGTCCAATCCTGGCTGACCTCCTAAGCCTTGTCACAGGTCCTGTTGACCTTCCAGCCAACCTCCTGAGCCTCGCCAGGAGGTCGATGGGACCTGTGACAAGAGCAGCGGAGCATGTACCTGCCCGCGGCAGAGCAGGAACCAGGAGGGTAATAGGACCCGCAACAAAGCCCTGGAGGTCGGCCGGGAGACCGACAGGACTCGCTACGAAGCCCTGGAGGTCAGCCCAGAGACCAACGGGGCTCACTACGAAGCCCTGGAGGTCCGAGAGGAGACCAACATGACTCGCGACTAAGCCTTGGAAGTCAGCATGGAGACCAATGGGATTTGCTGTGAAGCCCTGGAGGTCAGCATGGAGACCAACGGGATTCGCTGTGAAGCCCTGGAGGTCAGCATGGAGACCAATGGGATTTGCTGTGAAGCCCTGGAGGTCAGCCCAGAGACCAACATGACTCGCGACTAAGCCTTGGAAGTCAGCATGGAGACCACCGATAATCAAGCATGAAGCTTGGAGCCCTCATGACACTTCTTAGTTTAGAAGTACCATCTTTCGATCCAGTACCTTAGAGTTCCTGTTTGGTACATTTTCAGAAGCATATTGGAAAAGCCTCTGATCACTCTTCTGAATAAAGTCGGCCGATTCTGTGGCTGGTCTGAAAGCACCTGTTCTATTCTGTCCCTCAGCTGTTCCAATTCAAGCTGCAGGTTATTGTTTTCCTGCTCCAAGGTGGTGTTCTCCTTCTCCAGAGAGCTCTTCACTTGCTCCATGGTGGCATTTATCAGCTCCAAGGTCTTGTTTTTATGCTCCAAGTAGTTCATTCTCTTCTCCAGGGTGGTGTTTTTCTCTTCCAGAGCGATCTTCTCCTTCTCCAGAGCGTTCTTTTCTTCCTCCAGAGCAATCTTCTCCTTCTCCATAGCAGCCTTTTCTTCCTCCAGAGCAGCGTTCTTCTGCTCCAGGGCAGTGCATTTCACCTCCAGAGCAGTGATATTTAGCATCAGGGAGGTTTTTTCCTGCTCATGTTGCCTTCTTCTTAAATTGAGGCTCTGATGCAGGTGTCTGTTATCAAGCTCAAAAACAAAGTTTTGCCCTTCCAAACGCCTTCGTCTTTGCTCCAGGTAGGTACTTACCCGCAATGCATGAGACAATCTCTCCCTCTGATCAGTGTTTTCCTGGTCTAATGTGGAAATTCTCTCCCTCTGATCAGTGTTTTCCTGTTCTAACGTGGAAATTCTCTGCTCCAAGGTGTTGATTTGAGTGGTGTATTTCTGCTCCATGGCAGTCTTTTCTTTTTCCAGGACCGTATTATTCTGCTTGAAGAAGGTGTTTTCCTCCTCCAAGATGGTATTTACCTGTTTTAATGTGATGTTTTCCTGATGTAGCGTATTTCTTTCCTTCTCCAGGGCAGTGTTTTTCTGCTCCAGGATGCTTTTTTCCTCTTCCAAGACGGTGTTTTGTTGCCCCAGTGCAGTGTTTTCCTGCTTCAATGCCATGTTATCGTTCTTCAGCTCCTCGTTTTCTTTGATGAGTGACTGTCTCTCAATGGACATCATGTTAACTTCTTCCAAGATGCCATTTAGCTTCTCTGTCTCTCTTGCCAAGATCTGCTGTATTTCTTCATTCCCAGAATCAGAAGATGAATCCTTATTGCGCTGACTCACTTTTGATCCTTTCTGTCTGAATAAATTCAAAATCTGCCCCATGTTTTCCTTTATTTGTTTGTGAGAATTTCCTTTTAATCTTGAAAAACTTTCCTTTTCAATCTCTTGTTGGGACACAATCCTTCTTCTTGCTCTCTCTCTCTCTTCTGCAATGCTTATGACTGCAGAATTCAAGTGTGCAGAGTTCAATTTGTGACTAGCTCTTTGTGACATCACTATGCGTGATGTCACAAGTTGATGACACTATCTCAGCAGAACAACTAGAAAACTGCTGAAGTTTGGGAAGATAAGAACAACTGTGGCGAGCGTCGGTTGAGTTTACCCGGAGAGCGGGAGTTAGCTCAGACCTTTTTTGGTCCAAAGCAGCACAACAAAACTTAATACGCCATTATTAAATGGACCCGGGTCGACCCGGGTCCAGCGGTGCAGTGCAAAAGGGGCTTAGTGTCCGTCTCTAGGCAACCGTGACATCATCATTGGTCCGAAGCGTTCTGGGGTCCTTACTAGCTCCCGCCAAAATTTAGCTGACCTTAACAAATCTTGTGTTTGAGTTTTGTAATTATTGTTACACTAAATGTTTATATGTGTGTGATAGGCGTTACTGTCGGACATACAGAAATACGGAGCAAATCGCGTCCCGTATACGGGAAAAGGATGGCAATCCTACTGTGCTCTTCTCCCATTAAAATTATAGAAACTATATCAAACACAAGTAAATCCACAGTTTGGTAGGTAACTGGTATTTTGGATGATGTTGTAATGACAATAAATTTCTTAATTAATTCATAAATGAAGTCACCTGAGCAATACAGTAGCTGAACAGAATGGAATTGTGGTTATAATTAATGTCGGAGGTGTTCACAGCCCCTCTTTGACGCATACAAGGCAGCCATATTAGCTTACTACATTAGCGGTAGCATCTCCTGAAAAATTATGACTTTACTAAGACTGCCTGTCTGTCTCACCTAAGACAACATACAAACAACCCAGAAAGTCGCCACCCATCAGTTCTCTTTAAAGATTCTAGACTTGGCATTTGTTTTTGAAATAAACCAGGGGAAATTGGGTGCGGGACAGGGGGTTGGGGGGGAGGTAGCATTGGATTGTATTCTTGAGCATATATAATTAGGTTTACATGAAGCCTAAAAAATTGGGAGATTTGGGGAAGAACTGCAATGCCTGGTACAAAAGTGATCAAAGGGCAAAAGGGATATTACTCACTGATGTACTAACAGCTGCAGTTTGTCAGAAATTAATAAATATTGAATATGTGAGCAACCATAAAATAGGTTAGGATTAAAACATGGCTTTTTATTAGAAATTTAAAATAAATAAATAAAACATCACTTTGGCAAACAGCATGCCGTTGTTTTTCTAACTCCAGGACATGAAAAGGAGCCAAATGGTCTCAAAGTTTGACAATATAATACAGAGATAATTCTGCATTTCAGAGTTATTGATGCCCAAGTTTATTTCCTTTAATAAAATATATGCAATAAATCATATAAACTTGTATAAAATGCCGTTTTACTTGTTTTTTAAAAATCCTGGCCATTTTTAATTTTTGAAGCATTAACGACTACGTTTCCCAGAAACCTTTTCGAGCACTGCGCCAAATCATCCAGCACGCGCTCCACCCACCGGCTCAGTCAGCGCGTGTCACTTCAACGACTCGCGTGAGCGAGGCGGCGGCAGTAGCAGCATCACAGAAAGCAGCAGCTCCGCCGCATTAGCGAACAGGTGAGGAGAAGAAACTGCATGTTTCTATCTTTTTCTCATCTTACCGCTTTCCTTTATTCTTCTCCAGTTCACTCAGGTAAAATCTAAATATTTTAACGTTTCCGCTGTCTTGTGTCGGACATTTAAGAAGGAGTAAGTTGCACGGGACCGGTGTTGGCTTGGCCGGGGTAACACCGACGCAGAAGTGACTGTCGACGGCTGGTTTCAGTGTTAGTGAGAGTACTTTGGGTTTTGACGGTCATTTTATGGCTGACGTGTTTTCTCCTGCTTTCTATAGAATGATAGAGTCCCAGGACATGTTGTTTCCAGGGTAATTGGACCTGGAACTGGCTGTATTCTTGAACAGGTGAGGGGAATCTCGCCTGCAGGATGTTGGAAGTCTACAGGATGCTTCAGATAATTTAGTGAATTTCACTGCACCGATGGGGCTTGTGTGCTCAACAGGGTTCCTGCTCGATCAATACATCCCATCTGCACCTCAAACATCTGCTTAGTTTTTTTTATTGTTATCCTGCTACATCTAGAGACAGAAACCTAACACTCTGATAGACTAATGTTTCTTTAGCTAGTTTTGTATCGCTTTGATAGGCAAATGTTCCTATTTGTGCATATTTTAGTACTCAGTCATTTGTATTATTTTCTTTGTTGACTTGGCTATATGTTTTAGATCAATATCCGTCTGAATGATCCAATAACCTATTTTCAGTTTACTGGAGGGTTACCAGGCATCTATTTATAATGCCCCAGTATCTTAAGAAATCAAAGCACTAAGGTTCTGAGAGAAAAGAACCAGGCTCAAAGTATCCTTATCAGAGGCAATGTGATGCTTCTCCACATATTCATAATTTTTGTCACGCCAAACCATTTTTGAATGCTCAATATTTTAAACATGTGAGTAAATAAATGCCTTTTTATTTATTATATCATGTTTAAGTATAGTTAAAACAGTGCTGTACCAGCATATTTAAAACTATTATAAATAGCAAAAATAAAATCGACCAACCTTCAATACTGATCATATCAAAAATGTTGGGAAAAGTCCTAGATTTAAAAGGTGAAAAGTTAGTTCAGACTTAAAAGAAGTGACAAAGTGAGCATATTTGATATTTAGGAGGAGGTGTTCAGACAGATATGTTGCAGCAGCTGAATCTTGTTATGACGAAATAAAAATCTTGTTAAAATTAGATTAATATTTAATTAAAACCAAAATATGTTCTTGTTTAATTGAGAAAGTCATAATGGAACAGCAACACTTCGCAGGATGTTTAAGTGTCATCTGGAAGAAACAAGAGTGAGAAGATGGAGAGATTCTTTATGCCTTTTTAATAAGTCACAATCTGTCAATGAAAAGTATTTATATCTCTTTCAAAAGAGAAATATTAATGTTTTTGTCAACTTTTGTATCTCGTTATAACAAGATACAACTCCAGAATTTATTTCTTAGCTCTGGCAGTTCCAGCACTGTATATGCTTTTTTCCCCCAGTTGCTATTTAAATAGTCAAATTTACAACAGAGGGTGTAGCTTTAAGTTTAAACTCTTTTATGTTGATTTAGAAATCTCATCTCTGCAGATTTCAAAACCTTAGACAGAGGTGCTGCTGGACCCTGCTGTTAAAATATTTAAATAGATTTGTTGTGAGAATTAAAATGTTTCAAAATACATTAAATCCATTAGTTTTTCTCCTGGTGCTGTTAAAAATGTGGAGACATTGAATAAATGTCCAAAAAAAGAAAACAAGCCAGATTAGCAGCTTAAGTTTGGTGTAAATTGTTGGTTTTAGTGTCAAGTTGTGTCTGGACCACCTTTGGGAGCATCAAGCTGTTCTTCCTGGTGTGATCAGCCAACCATTTGTTTCTCATTAGATCATTACCTTTGTAGTTGAACAAGCCATTGTTGCGTTTAGTGCAGCAGTTTCTGAAAGGTTGCAGTTTCTGTCTTTAATTGGCCCTTCAACACAGTCTGTCCTGACTACGTTGTGTGTGACTCTACTCCTGCCACGTAAACAGATGGATCATTGTTATTTTCTTCATAATGAAGATTCTTCAATAATACATTTTTTATAACTGTGAACGATATTTGTATCTAAAAGTGGGAACAAAGAAAGTTTGAATTTGAGAATTCATGTTTGAGAAGAACTCCACATCCATTTCAGTGTGGAGTGTGCTTGGCACCAGTTGGAGAGAAGTGGGCAATGGATTACAACGTTCCCTGTTTTCTGTTGCTTTTGGCAGAAAAGATGAGAGAATTCTAATATAAGGACTTTACCATTTCTTTAGGAGGCTTCCATTGCACATTTTCTTTATAGTAGACCATTAAATTATATAATTATTATGTATTTTTTGGCTTTATATTATGTTTTAATCTTATTCCATCATCAAAAACATACCTGGGGTGTTTCCTTGATTCTTATATGCATGTTTGAGAAATCCTTTAATCTTCCATAGCAACCATTCAGCTGTGCAAAACGCCTGGTTGGACCTAGCTTTGCCTTTGAGGTGCAGCTCTTCCTCAGAGGTGTGGTTTCCAAGCTTCAGAGCTTCCGCCTTACAGAGGAGCCGTCCCCCACAAAACACGCACTCAGATCCTTCAAACCAGCCGGCAGCGATTAGCAAACACCTGGTCGAACTGCGCATCTGCTGAGCTCATTATACGAGCTACTTGTCAGGTAAAAACATTGTTAAAGGATTAATAGAGGAGCAATATCATCAGGATGTTGTGATGGCTTCCTGAAGGTGGAGTATTAGAAATACAAGGAGTTTTTAAATAGACAGAAACCCAATTTCAAGGTGTTAAATTACAAAGTCAAATTTTCTAAAGGAAAATATAATTGCATACACATATTTAGCATATATATAACAGTTCTAGGTGATCTAGTTACTTTCAGTTGCTAAAATGGCACTACGTGTCTGGGAAACGCATAAGAAGACTCTGTTTTTACATATGGTTAATTTGGGACTCTGTCTGCAGGATCCAGGCTGTTTTCAGGACAGGCTGTTCTTCTAAAAAGCCGCAGGAAGTGCAAGTCATATGGCAGTCTGAGCAAAGTCAAAACATCCAATTTTGTAATTGTTCATTTGTTAAGGGAGCTGTTTCCTCAATTTGATTTGGACTGGATCTGTTCAGCAACTAACATCCAAAAGTAAAGATATCGGACTAAGAACTGCAGCATCTACAATCTGGTAATCGATAGGATTTTCTTTGTTATTGATGGAGTTAGTTATGAATGTCCGACAACAAGGAGCTGTGAGTTTCTCAACGACTCCTCTCATCTTCTGTTCAAGTCATTATCCAAGCAGTTCCTGTCATTGCTGTGCTATTTATAGCCAGGGGTTGTGTGGCGAACGCACACATCCAGCTGTATCGTGGCGAAACTGTCCTTTTATCACCCAGAAAATGTTATCTCATGATCTCCTTGACTGCTCTGCTTAGTGGGAGGAATTCGAGCCTGTGTGAATGTGAGATGCTGAGAGGGGAATTCAAGGTCCCCGTCTCAGTGTTGGGACAGACTCAGAAATATCTCCCACCAGCGCCGGTGTCCTGGAAACGGCTCACGTTGACGCCGCTGCGGAGGGACGGTGAGGAGAAAACGAACTCTGTTTTCCTTCCACTGTTGGTTCTGAGCGAATTGGCTCGGGACGGGTAACTACATTTGCAGTGACCTTGTCCGTCTGGTGAAACAGAAGATGCTGCAGTGATGTGCTTCTCTGTTCAAAGACGCCAAATTACTTCTGTGGGAAAACAAACCCCAGTAGTGATGGATTACTGACTTAATTTAACACTTAGGACATTAATCTCTGTCTCACATTGGCAAACATTCAACTGCCCCGATACTGAAGTGAAAGAAAATTATCCTAGATGAACCAATCATGTGGGTTACACTGCCAACATGTTGAACCAGGTTCCAACCAAAACTGAACTATGTCGCCTGCATGCTGAATGACATGAGAGGTGGAAAGAGTAGCAGTGCATCATCCTGGAAGCACATCCACGTGCTAGAATGATCCAGTTCCTGATCATAAATCCAACTTAGAATCTGCTGCAAGACATAAAAAGTCTTACAACAGATTCTTTGCAAGACTTGTTCACAGATGTTCTCCGCAACATCAAAAACTTCAGAATCTGAACACTGATTAGCCTTAATCCTAGATCAGTTCATAATAGGTTTCTATCAGTCTCTGGAAAATCTTAGCAACATGTTTGAATTCTTTTTACTTGTGGTAATACTTTTGACAATACAAGATGGGCAGAGGAGGTAAATAGACGGGATGCCAGCAGGGCTGCCTGCATTTTCTGACAGCATCAGCACTGCTGTTAGATTTTCCCCTGAGAGAGTGTTTTTTCTTAGTTGCAGGATACTGTCATCAGTGTGGAGTGTCAGAAGTGCAGAGCCTTCATTTATGTTCATGTCAGATATGTTTTTCAGTTGAGAAGCTTGAGATAACGGTAGTCTTTGCTTATCTGAGACCTCTGTTTGAGATGGACTGTATGCATAAACCCACTCAGAAACAATATATTGCTCTCTCTGGCTGTGTTCTGCTGACTTTATACACTTTGAATCAAAATATACTTGTCATTAGGTTGGTAAAGACAAGTGCAAGGTGTTACCACCATGAAGGTTTTTAAATTAACTCAAGTTCTACATTTAAATAAAAAAAATACTCCTAATATCTGTTTATTCATCTAGAGAGAATTGACTTACAAAGTGTGTAAGTCATCATTGCTTATTTTCTGAACCATCTAGTTGGTTTTCAAATTACCAGAAAGTCAAACAGCAAACCTGCTGGACAGATAGAGGGGCTTTATTATTAATAGCTTTGTCCTCTGAGGTCAGTGTGTCAGAATACCCTTGTTTGTCTCAAAGCAGTGTTCAGCTCTGTTTCCTACGTGTTAATCCACTTCACTGCGTGAAGAGAATAACTTTCATAGCTCTCTTTAAGAAATTATTTAAGTGGACTGACATTTATTCTCAATATTATTTGAGAATAATTTAACTGGATTTCAAAAAAAGCAACACAGCATAGATTATTTAAATGCTGCCTTTTAGAGTGGTATGCCCTTGACTGTAATGACGGATGCTTAGATTGGAAGGTGAGTGGTTCTGATTAGTCGAGTGGAACTCCATTTAGAAATTGACTAGTCAGAAGTTGAGAGCTAGCAGGTACCTTTACTGATTTTAGCTGTTTCTGGTCTCTCTTTAATAGATATTCATGCAGAATGTATTCTTCAAGCCTTCCTCCCATCAGCTGGAAGTTATTTAGAGATCAGAGTTGACATCATGTTGCATGTTTGTTGAAAGCACTAATATGATAACACCGGGCCTCTCTCCCGAACAATGTTTAGCCTTTCTGTTATGTGCTGCAAATCTTGCTCTCTCACAGGTTGATTGAACTGCTGTGGACACGTCTTGACATGTAGCAGAAAATAGCTTCCTTTTTAAGTAGATTGTTTCTTGGGATGCACTTTTATAAACTATTGGGATGATATCAATATTAACATTGCTGTTAAGGTTACTAACTGACATTTACCCTTTCAAAATTGACGAATAGACGACCAGAACGATGACATCACTTCTCTGCTTCAGTTAAACACTCCACATTCCTGCGTTGCATCACTATCACTGTCACATGCCATTAGTTATTAATATTGGCCCAATTTTATGTATTAAATTGATTCTGATATGTTAACAATTGACCAACATCGGCCCAGTACTGATATTATTGCCGATATATCGTGTATCTCTAGTTGCTACGTCTCTGGTCTTTCTTATGACGCCATTAAACTAAAAATGGTTAACTTTCTCTTCACTTTGTAACGCAATTTACACTGAAAAGTGTTCTTGTCAGTCTTACTTGGTAGCGCTTAGTACAAAAGAAAAAAACAAGTTTTTGATGAATTGATCATTGATGAGCTATAAACCTGCTGATTCCAATAACCAGTATGTTTCTCTGCTCATTACTTATTCAATTAATTTAATTAATAAATAAGAAATATCAACATTTTTGGCTAAATTGGGCTTGGAGGTATAACATTGTATACTATTGCCTTGTAAATCAACAAATGGCTCTCAGCCTCTGCAAGATTTTCAAGAACATTTCTGCCTAAAAATATCTCACCTCAGTAAGTAAATACAGATTGTGCCTCACAGTGGTACAGAGCGTTTGTTTCTGTTTGTTTGTTCTGTGAAGGGACGCTCCAAGCATCTTCATTTCCTCAGGCTGTGTTTGAAGCTCAGGAAACAATCTACATACTTGACAAGCATCGCCCTCAGTGGCTTTAAGGAATGCTAATGTTTTTGTCTTGGTAAAAGTGTAAAAAGCATGCAGCTCCACAAGAGGCAGGTGAATTAAAATGCAAACAGGACTAGCAAGCTTGGGTGTGTGTCTTATAAGGTTGTTAAAATATTTACTTTGTCTGTTAGATGTCTGACCCATTGTAATCTCCTTTATTCTCCACACAAGTCAGACCGAACACACCCGCAGCGAACATCAAATGCCTTTCATTCCACAATACTGGGTACAGCATATAGACTCAAATTACAAACAGGAGTGTTCATTTCTGTTGGGTTGGACAGAAAGGGTTGTTGGTGGTGCTGACGATTATGATGATCCATTGTGGAAAATATCTCTGTTTTAGTGGCTGCATGTTTTGTTTTTTTATTCTTTCGCAGACCTTGTGGATGCTGTGCTTGTGTTTCTATGGAGTCCGCCCACTCGGTACACTCAGCCAGCTTGGCAGACTGGAAAACAGCAGAAGTTTCTGCAACGTGGCTCTGACTGACTGTTTATCTGTCAAGAACTTTGACACTGACAGAGCAGGAAGTTCAAACCTCAGGGGAGCCGTATCTCTGAGAAAGATGAAACGGAAAACGGGAAGCATAAAATATTCATAAAAGTTGTATCTGTCTTCACATTTTATTAGCTGGCTCTCCAAATATAGAACATTGCTTGGGGAAATAATGAGGGACTCAGACTGTTGACGCATAAATTTGGCCTCTGCCTATTTCTAATCACTAGTTTATGAATAGCTCTGACTTATTGCTACAAACCTTTGCTAAAAGAAAACAAAACTTCTCTATATTTTTGATAATTGTAAACAGAGCTGGTGTATATATAAAATACTAAAATAAAGTAATTATTTCTCAAGAAAAGTCCAAATTTACAGAGCTGTAAAATTAGAAATTCACTAAAATCCTCCAAACCTAACTAGGAAGAATTAGAGCAATATTTACTCCTTCACAAAACGAGTGTTTTTCTATTTCTGACCACATGTCCAAATGTACAATATGCATCTTATGAGAAGACATTCATTTCATTTTTAAATAAAATTATTTCAAAAATAAGGAAAAGAAATCTCCACCATTTTAGTATTTGAAGGAAAATCATTATTAGCAGAGGACAGTGTTATATTGTGTTTCTTTGCAGTTAAACAAAAAATTATTTATTAGCTATTTTAAGACAAAATGAATACAGAACATCTTAAATTGTCTCAAAAGTCTTGTATTTGGGCATTATTGCTTTTAACCTTTTCACACAGTGGTTTCTGTTCATATTCTCTGTAGAGAAATGAGACTCTTACAGTAATTGATGCTAATCTTTACTGTTACAGATTCAAGAACAGCTGGAATCAGATTCTTACAAAGGGATCAAACAGATCCTTTTGTAAGGGATCCGTTTAATGCCTATTTACTGTAATATTCTAAGCTTCCTGTTGTTTGCTGATTACTCCTTCGCTGTTGTGCCAACCAGAGTAAACAGCCAACACCCGTCTGCTGAAAAGGTTTAATTCATTTTTAAACAGTACTCTCTGATAGTGAACACAACAATCTTTGTTCTGCAGTAGCAACTTCCACGGAGAAAAGTGTGATTGTTGGCACACTGTCAACCTGTTAGCATGCAGGTATGCAGTTTTCCTTGATATTGTAAAAAAGAAGTGAGAATTAAAATAATCTTATCTGGTTATTCACATCCGTAATGCATTTTTAACCCCCCAAAAATATGTAAACTAAGTTTTATTGTTTGTATTTCTGTTTCCTGAGCATGAATTGTAGAAAATAACAAAGAAAATCCCCGTTCCCCCCGTGAATCAGAACCAAAACAAGCCATAAACCCGAGTCCAGTGGTGAGACCTTGTTATTTAGAAGATTTGTGAATCTTCACTTCCACAGCCTAAAGGCTAACTAGAAAACCTATTAATCTCTGTCCAGATCAAAGCAAACAATCAACTCAGCAGTTTCTTCAGTAGGTTCCTTCTTATCTTTTTTTGTTTTTAACTCACAGATGCTGATATAAGCAGATGCTCTCGTGGTTTCACAGTTTCATATTTCTACACCAAGAACTTGTTGTTTTGTGTTTTATTTGAGAAATGACTTCAGTGTTATTCATAACTTTATTTGAAATAACTCAAACTACCTCATTGAGCACAAAAAATCCAAAATGGTTATTGAAACACTACTGTTTTGCTTTAGACTCAAAACAATACTTTCAGAAACACTAACAATACAGGTCTAATACTAATACAGGTCTTAGCATGTTTCCCATTTCTAATAAATTCTTCTGCCTTCAGAAAATGAAACATTTGCTGTAATTTATAGCTTGAAACTGCCGCTACTCCGCTAATACCACATTATGTATCCTGTTGCATACAAGTTTCACATCCCCACAGACTAATATAGGAACACGGAGGGAACAGAGGCCGCCTCACAGCATGGGATATAAAGCGATCCCACGCTTCCTGTTGGACTTTAGCTGAGATGATGGTTTTTTCACACACTCCTTTACTACATTCAGGTGTTGGACAGATGCTACAGAGCTACACATGTGCTCAAGCAACGGTACAGTAGTAACTTAATGGTGGCATAGTAGCACTGGTATTTGCACACATTTAGATATGAATACATTTGTGGAAGCTCGTTAAAAAAAGATCTGTAAAATGACCGTGTCTTATATTGCAAGTTCATAGTCTTTTTATAAATGATGATCCAAATCTTATGGCGAAATCAACACAGAATTGATTTACCAGTCCCAAAACCACCCTTCTTATACCATGTGTCAGTAACCTGAGGCAACAAATGTAGCTTAATAACTTTGGATAACATGATAAAGAACCAACTCATATTTTTACATATAGATATAACAAATGCAATTAATCTTTGAATAAATGTACTGAAAATAAACATTGGGTTTTTACAGTGTTGGATTACTCCTGCAGTAAAATATGAACGTATCTTCACCAGCAGTGCTAACAAGTTAGCGTGTGCAGATAGCCCAAAATGTTTACCAAATGGACCAATATCTTCCCAATCATGTGAATAATAAAACAAATTAATCACTGTTACCCAAGTGTGTAGTGGGTTAATTATTAACGTACAGAATCAAACAATCAGTGAACAAAAATGTTTTGAAGGAAACAAAGGAGTCAGTGTTTTTTGGTGGCAGGAAAAGGAAGGCTGTATCCAGTTGTGATGGAGGTAGTGTTGCCAACAACAGCAACATCCAGACAGAAGCTGAGGAGTTCAACAAGCATCAGTGGGAAATGGGAAAGTTGTGGAAAATAGCTGGTGCCAAAAATCCTTGAAGAACTTGTGGCTGTGAACCGATTCCAGGAGATGGGCTGGAATCTTGGATTTAGACTCGAGCTGCAAAAACAGACTTCAGTCTGCGTTTTGGATTTTCAAATAAAAGTACCTGCTTTCTTGTTCTTTCTGAGCTTTAGCATTTCCTTTACTGTATTGCATCTTGCTCTTTGTTTTAGACTTTATAGTGTGTCTTGAAACATGTTTAGGCTTGGCAACAAGATTTTTTT
Organism: Xiphophorus couchianus; assembly: GCF_001444195.1. Classification (NCBI taxonomy): domain Eukaryota; kingdom Metazoa; phylum Chordata; class Actinopteri; order Cyprinodontiformes; family Poeciliidae; genus Xiphophorus; species Xiphophorus couchianus. The sequence continues at coordinate 23,895,230 of NC_040238.1, forward strand.
TAATCCAGATTATCTAATAGTTTTACAAATACACAGACTAAGAAGAAAAGTTTCTACACCCTACCTGTTGGTATGCAATAGATTGGAGGAGTGGACAATTCAAAGATTATGATGAACAGGTTTGAATAAAGACTCTTTCTTTTCTTATTTTTTCATTCAAAATGTTATTTACAGACGTTAAAGAATTTCTATCTTTTGTAGCAGATTTAACAATTAAAATGACTTGAGTGGTTTTACAGCAGATTTTATCAAAAAAAATTTTGCATAAAGTAAATAATTGGTTAATGTTTGTGTTTGTTTGGGTGAAGGTGTTAAACATCTCCTCAACATCAGAGGTCTTTATCTGAAAACTGGACACTCAGACTTTCAGGACCAAAATTTGAAAGACTTCCGTCTACATTGCTTTTTAGCAATAGATTGGGAATGTTGCTGAATAAATATGTTGTGAGTCTCAGAAGTCAAACAAGGTGGGCAGGCAGGCAGATGGTACATGTCTACCATACGTTCATTAACAATAAACAAATGAGTAGTTTGTTTACCTGGGAAGAGCTGCACTAGAATGCTATACTAGACAAGACAGGCCAATGATCAGAATGAATCTGACCAGACTTGTCCGGGTGATAAACCCCAGCATTCATGTTATTGTTGCACTTAACACAGTAAATTTTATTTACATTGTTTAAATAATCTTGAGCTGTGACTGGTTTTATTGCCCCAGTGCAGATGGCCATTTGGCTAGCTACTGCTGTGATCATGTGATGTCATTAAGGTCACTAACTCAAGCAGCATTAAACGTTTACAGATGCTTTCTGCGCTTTGTTGTAAAAAAAAAAAAAAAAAAGTGCTTATTTTTCAGGAATCCTACTACACCCAGGGAGTTGATATTTTTATATTTGAGCATTACCATCTCATTAAATTGGACCTGTGTTTAGTTTTAATTTATGACATTTTTCTACAGTAATATAAGACGATACATTTGTGTTGAAGGAATTTGAACTGTTATAAATAATAATAATAGTAATCTTGCCAATTTGTTGAAAAACATCAAATCACTAAACAAATATATGGTAATAATTTTAGCACTGTCTTTGTCTTTAGTACTCTTTTCTTAGATTTGACATGGAAAGCATCTGGTGTTGCTCCTTGTGTTACAACAGAGATTTTCCCATGGTGATGAGGATGATATTCAAAGATGCATGTGGGATGCTGTGCAGCTGGTTGTTGAGTGGGACTGCCTAGAGGAGGCATGGCTGACCAAATTGGTGAAAGGATGCACCGAAGGCGGTGTGTTTTGTGGCAGAGGCTAAGAAGCTATTCGCTAAACAACTTGCGCAAGTAAGAAAATGCCATGCTTAAGTTTAGAACCGTCTCCATAGCAATACATCCATACCAGCTAAGTCCAGCTGGACTGTGTTACTTTCAGGGAACAAACTGGTGGGTTGGCTGCGAAAACTACCACCACTCATCAGCCAGAAAAACACCTACTTACCATGGAGACCGAACGGTGACCAGTGGACAGACATTTCGTTTTGCAGACAAAGGAGTTACTCTGAACTTGTAGGAATCATCTCGTTCTACTTTGTGGCTGTTGCTGCCATCGTATGCACAATAATCATGGAAACCGATTTATTTTTAGACACACACACTCGACTGAATCACCATCACTGCATGTTTTATGTTTGCTTTCATATCCGTCAAAAACGTTGTGCGTGCATGGAGAATCTGACTCACTACTCCTTCCTGTGCACATAAGGAGGAAAAAGGAAGACGTGTGAGGCAGTCAGTACCCACTGAAGGAGTCTCACTCAGCCTGCTGGATGTTGTCATCTTGTTTCATACAATGGTGGTAATCCTTGGAGATACTTCACCTATTCGGTGTCCTGCTGTGCTGCTCCATGTTATGTCATTATTTATTCATGTTTTTCCATTGCAATGTTGCTTTTATGTCCTGTTTTTCAATTAGCCCAGTTTTAAGTTTTGCAGCAGGTTTGGATAATTCGCTGTAAAATATCAAGTCCACAAGTTTCTTAAATATACAAGACGCCCATTGTTATGGATGAAAAATATTTGTGCTTGTACTTATTGGTATTTGTTTTTCTATTGTCTTATGTAAGATGTTTCTTCATTCTTTTGGCCATACCAAGGATTGTGCAATTTCACTTTGAGCAGAAACTTGATCTAACCTTAAGTTGAACAAGTTAAAACTAAAATTATTCATATTTATGATCCAGCACATTGAAACTTTGAACCATCATGCTAATACAATACAGTAACCAGTTGTGAAACGAGCAATAGACGTTACATTTTGTCAAATGCCGTCGCCAAAGTAATCAATCTAATATACATCAAGGGTACAGCTAGAGTAGCTAGAGAAGAGGGGAGAGCATTCAGATCTGTTGCATAAGAATAATAAAATAGTTAGTGTTTCAGTTTTAACTTTCTGTGTTGTTATTAATATTTTTATGTGCTATATTTGGTTTGATGTGGTTCAGTTTGGCCTTTTCTGGTTATTGTAACATTCTGTCAAACATGTAGATCCCAGAAACAGACAGTTGTGAAACACTGTGATTCATTTAAGTGTTACTTAGGATAAAAACGAACAGTTAGTATTTCGAACAAGCTATCTACAAAAGATCATGTTTTTAACCAGTTATCGCTGTTTAAGAGTGCTATGTGTCAACATGGCTCCAAACATTGTGGAAAACAGCCAACACTCTGTGTCCCCATGGAGGAATTTAGTGCCGCCACACAGACTGAATGAGACCACAGAAGACAGTAACACCAATGAAGCACTGCATTGACAAAATATATGTGGGCTGCAATTCACATGGCGGTATCACCACAGGCTCGATGTAAATACAGATCCTTTCAAAAGCATTCATAGTCCCTGAGTCTTTTACATTTTGTCATGTTACAACCACAAACTTCAATTAGTTGTGTTAGGATTTTATTTGCTAGATCAACACAAAAATGGCTAAAAGTTTAGGGAAATTATCCAGGGAGTACAAGTTTCTCTAGAAGTAAACATTTGGAGGGTTACTTCTTTCTGTCCTTTCTTTCACAAGGCTAGATATTTGGGTGACTGCAAATTCCGCACATTCTCCTGAGCTGTGGAACTCTGCAGCTCCTCCAAAGTTACTACAGATCTCTTGGCTGTTTCTCTAGATTAATTCTCTTCCTGCCTGGCTTGTTGGTTTAAGTGAATGACCATATGTTGGTGGATTCCAGTTGTGCAATACTTTTTCCATGTTTGAATGATGGATTGTGCTCTGAGACAAAACCTCCGCTTGGGATAATGTTTTGCAACCTAACTCTGCTTTAAACTTTTCACCATGGTCTTCACGATGCTGTTTGTTCTCTACGGATACATTCTCACCAGCCCTGTTTAGTCCACTTTGATTGAACTCTTGTTTGTTTGCCTAGAAAGTCCGGCTCATTTGGGGAGGTGTGAATGTGTAATTGATCTCTGGGGCAAAAAGCAAACTCTGGTTTGCCTAAAAACCTAGCTCAGTTGAATGTGAATGCCAGTTGGACCTGAGACCACTCCAAAAGCAGGAGGCAAACTGTAGCGCACGGTATTCTGGGTAAATACAAACAAAACAAATGTAGGAGTCTAACCCTGGAAGGAGAAGTGGCCTGCAGTCTTATATCAAAGACAAAAGAGAAATCCTACAACTGCTAAAAGTCAATTTTTGTTTTTGTGAAGGAAGTTGTTCTCAGTGTCTTCTTTAGATGTTTTCCTGTCATTTCCTTATGTCATTCTTGTTGCAGCGCCACCATAGGTGAGGAGGTTTTTCAAAGGGTTTGGTTTGTTTGACACTGTGCAGTGTGAAAGAGAATCACACCAGCCAGAAATGTAACAAATGTTTCAATTTTGGTCCCCGATCAAACCGAGTCTACCGGACTATGAGGTACGAAAACCCCCTAAACCTCTGAGGCCTTCATAGAACATCTACATTTATACTGAGATTAAACCACACTGAAAAAAATCTGTCTCTGCAACAGGACGTGGGAGTGTGTAATGCCTTAAAAGCAATTTGCAGTCTTGCTCAAGTTTAGCTGCAACACTTTAAAAGGCAGCCTGTTGCTTGCGAAGGGGTGTGGTCAGATTGAGTTCCTCTGTTAACCACTGGCCACAAGCTGAAGCCCGTTTAATCCCAGACCCGAATGCAGTTCACTTTCAACCCACATGCTCTACATCCTTGGCAAGCTGCATGTTGTGGGATCAAAATGAGACCATTACTGAAGAACATAAATTCTGACTGTCAGCCAGTCCACAAATGATCCACCCTCATATTACTGAGGCTTTCTGAGACACAGATGGGCTTTGTCAGTGCCAGTTGCTGCTGTTTCTGCCCACACAACCTGGTGTGGTAACAAAACAATATTGTTATAAATAGATTGGAGTTGCAGCAGGATTAGTTTGTAAAACTTGTCGTTTTAAAAAATATTGTGATTGATCTTTCATGTGATCAAAGGCTGCACTGCATTTTAATTAAATAATAGTTTAATCTTTTCAGAATAAAATTCATCGCTCTTGTTCAGCTCTCACTTTGCCCAGTTGTTTGTGTCACATGATGGTGATCCCTCCCTCCCTCTGGTTCTTTCTTCCTTCACTGCAAAAAAACCTCAAAGCCTTAGCAAATATTTTTGGTCTCGATTCAAGTGCAAATATCTTACTACACTTGAAATAAGACAAAACAAACTTACAAGTAACTTTTCAGCACAATATAGGAGCTTGTTTTAAGTCAATAATTCATTAATATTAATGAAAAAGTACTAGTTATAAATGAAATTATCTTCCAGTGCAGGATTATGTTTTAACTTGTAATATGGGAAAAATGGCAGATTATTTACTTGTCTTATTTCAAGTGTACCAAGTTGTTTGCACTAGAAACTACACCAACAATATCGGTAAGAATTTGTTTTGGTAGTGTTTTTTTTTTTAACCCTTATTAATCACAAGTGTAAAACTGAGAGGTGAGAACAGAAACATGCCCATGGCAGCAGCTATGTGACACGCTTCTCCTTTGTATGAAGCAGAAAGAGAGCAAGGCCCTTCTTCCTCTTTCTGGCTGCTGTGTGGAGGCCGTCGGTCGCTTCTCGTGTCTTTTCATTTTCACCCCCTGATTTGCTCTGTAGAGCCAAGCAGCAGATATTTATCCTCAGTTGTGGAGCAGATCACTCAGGCTCCAGGACAGCATCTGCTGCTTAGCAAGTGAGTGGTTTGCTCAAGACGTCACATGCTGTATGCTTTTGTTGTTTTGATATCCTCTTTTTAAATTTTAGATCAAAAATTGGTTTGAGTTTGGTTTTCAAAAGGCGTTGGAAGGGGGGAAGATTGAACTTTATATAACAAGTAAGAAAGTCTGGGAAAACATCGGCAGTAGACGTTTTCAGCTTGATTTCTGACATTTCTGGCAGCTCGTCTCTGCCGCTTCTCCAAAAGCGAAATAAGAGCTGGGTCAGAACTTTTAGGAACAATGGCATATAACAGATAATGCTATTTACACTTTGCTGCAATAATATTAATTTCCTATGTTCATTTTCTTTACTAAGTCTACTACTGTCATGAACTGAATATAGCAACGTTGTACTTCGTAACCTCTCGAGATGTTTAAGAGAACGTCAAACTATCTTTAGATGCCTGATTAAAAACCGCAACAGGAAAGCAGCTAATTTTGCAGCCACAGTTTGCAGGACTGCTATTTCCCCTTTGAGCAATATAATATCTGTAGTTATTTTTAAGATGTGCAAGAATATTGACAGGATGTAATTTCCTATGTTCATTTTCTTTACTAAGTCTACTACTGTCATGACCTGAATGTAGCAGCGTTGTACTTCGTAACCTCTCGAGATGTTTAAGAGAACGTCAAACTATCTTTAAGTGCCTGATTATAAACCACAACAGGAAAGCAGCTAATTTTGCAGCCACAACTTTGCAGGACTACTATTTCCTCTTTGATCAACATGATATCTGTAGTTTTTTTAAGATGTGCAAACACAGAGAGGATGTATGTTGTTTTACATGTAGAGCTCCTTGCTATGGGTGCATGCATTCCTCTTTACTGCTTATTCTAACCATGCTGACATACAGTGAGTGTTTGAAGTTGTAGGAGTACTTGGTTGCACTGCTGTAGTGTCTCAACTTAAAACTTAAGGAGCTGTTCTGATCGCTGAGCTGTTTCTGCCTCTGATCATAGGTTATGATAAGCCATGTTAGCCAGATTGTATATTTATGTAAATAATGTGCACACAAAAAGTACATTAGCATTGTAGCTGATTTATTAAACTACTATGTATGTGTATAATATGAATCAATATGTTCTATTTTTTGCTTTGCAGTTGCTCTGTTGAAGGTTAGAATTGGAATTGCCCAGACTATGTGAAAATGAACTCTGGATAACAAATTAAAACAGTTGTGTTCGATTTTACTCGGTCTGTTTTATATATATACACACACACAAAGCAGCTTGCAAAACAATTTTTTCTGACTCTGCTGCATTGAGTGGCCTTTAATGATCTATATCAGGAGATGAGGTGACACTTTGTGTGTGTGAGAGGGAGCAGTCGCTGTAAAACACGGTATTAGTTATTATTGTTTTAAAACTAAATGGATATGGAGTGTAGCATCAGATACTAGCAGCAGGTAGCCTTACAAAAAGTATTTTTTCCCCAGAGAATACAAACCCTTACTTTAACTCTAAGATTCGCAACATAGGGACGTCTGAATTTTGAGTGCTCCTCCTTCAGCAACAACATCCACAGTGAAGAGTGTTGTTACCACTAACTTATTGAACTGGTTCAAAATGATTGAGTTTCTAACAGATTGGGCTGCCTTTTAGTGAAGCTGAAAAAGGACATATGTGAGATTAATATATTACTTTAGAAACATTTGCACTGTTGATGTCGTACATCCACAATTTCTTTTTTTAATGGGTTATTGAGTCAGATGGAAAATCGGATGGTTGTTTTGTGAAAAATATCAACTTTTGAGCCATCTGAAATTGGTACCACTGGCAGCCTTCATTTATTTCTGTAAATAAATATATATTCAAAATGTGTATAAATAACTTCCCTTTTTTCTTTTCTCTCCTCTGTAGTGTAGTCCATAAAACTGCTCCAGCACTTTGTCCCATATTCAGCCTACCATTTAACGTGCTGTTTTTAGCAGTAATTAAGGCAGATGACTACCTATGACTTATTTCAGAACCACAAATTATGCTTGCCTTTATATGAAGTTTGGATTTTTTTTAGAGCAGGGTCCATGTTTAGGATTTTACAAGTCATGTTCAAAGCCATGCCTTTTTTCTGCCTGTGAATTTTTATCAGGTTGTAAAAAAATGTAGTCCAGTCACTCTTTCTAGATTTCTATTGTCAGCTAAATAGCAATCAGTTTCTCATCTAAACTTTTACGTTGTTCAAGAGATGAGAACGGAGCTTCCCTGATTGAGGTTTCACAGCTAGTAGGTCGTTGGGAAATCAGTGGGACACCATTCTGGCTCATGAGAATCAGACCTCCGCAGTGCAATATGGCGAGGTCACATTTGCAGAATGCAGCTCCGCAGTGGCCAAAAGAGGTGAAGCCAAAGAGCTTTTTTTACTCTCAAAGCTGCCAGGTTATCTTTAATCGTTCTGGTTATTTATGGTTTTTTTTTTTTTAAATATAAATACAGTATCCTAAACGGGAACATCTCAAATCACAACTTTTCTGTTTGTCCATGTTGAGATCAGAGCAGGTCAAACTTGTGCCTCTCAGTAAAACTCGTGTAAAATGACCTGAGACGAGGTAAGACGTCACTGCTGAGGCGTTGTTGGACTGCCCACTCAGGCAGGAGTTAGTCACAGGATATTGCCCTGAGAAGTCCTGAGGATCATCTGATGGGCCAGAAGAGAAACACATGCTCTCACACAAAACACTGAACACAATCAGCAAGTCCTGAAACTCCTCTAATCTTTTCTGTAAACACTGACACAAAAAGTCAACAGATTATTTCACAAAGTGTTTGTAGCTTCATCATCATATGATTTGCATGTCATGTGTATACCAGCACTATTTCTAGATGAGAGGTAAATTATTAAACTTTCTATCAGTTCTGTGACTGCAGACTACATCCTCCATCTTCTCATAATACATTATTTAAAGAATGAACACAATCCTGTGTATCCTTGCTGAAGAATAGTAGAGTCCCTCCAAAGGACATTTTTATTTTAATATTTCGTCTCCAACTGTGTTTAGGTTTGTACCCAGTGGTATTTATACTGATTAACGTGCTGAAATCAAGAAATATATTAAATAAGCATGAAAAACACAAAGCTACTAATAAAGCAGTAAAGATTTATTTAGTGATTAGAAAATCAGAAGAAATATTACGAGAACAGAAACTTAGAGATGACGGTTGGCCGATGTTGACTTTGAATTTATTGTGCTATTTTGTGGTACTATTACGATAATGATAAAAATTATGATTTTTAAAAATATTTATTTTTAAGGTATGTAAGAGCTTTCTTAGCCCCACAAACATAAATACTACTCCAGGAAAACATTCCCATTTGAAACAGGCTTCTTCAGGATGCCACTTACTTAGGTGTGATTTATTTCACTAAATGGCACAAAGTAACTATATTTAATCATATTTTCCAAGTTACTGATATTTATTTGTGATCTTGTGAAATTCAAAAATGGGAACGATAACATTTCCAATGATGCTTTCAGTTTTGCTTTTTATTTGACATAACGAATCACATTTAACATCCGAGGTTTTCCACAATAAATGATGCAGAAGATGCCCGCCCCTATTAACATCCATCCATCCTTTCATTTTTATCACCGTTTATTCTTCGGCGGTCTCTGGGCGAAAGGCGTTGTACACCCTGCGCACCGACCGGACAAACAACCTTGCATACTCACACTCAGACCTGAAGGCTGTTTAGACATCCGGTACCTCAGGTATTTTTAGGCATCCGTTATTTTTAAATTATAATGATTCTGAAGAACTCTCTGGAATCGTTCAGACATGTTTTTTCTTCTAGTTTTGTTCAGCTTTTCATCTCCAGATATTCACTCAAAATACACTTTTTGGTGCAGAGAATCAGAAGTAAATGACGAGGCTTTATTATAATGCTTCATAAGTGTACGGTTGACTAATAAACCCACGTGTGTGTCATGTAACGGGTCTATTGTGAATTATCCAGTTGCCTCAGGAGATCAGGTTGCTAAAACCCTAATCAATAAGTCAGCCTGGCCACGGGGAACAACACAGGAGGCATGCTCATGTTTAAGTGCCCTCCTGTTTTCCCCAGATGAAGGATTTTCCTTGAAACATAAAACGCAGTCATGCTGACCACATCCTGTTAGCGATGGAAACACAAACCCCTCATTGTGTGGGCTTTTAAAAACATATATTTTTCAGAAAGATAACCATTATGGCCTTAGGCATCTGCATGCCTACTTGCTACTTATGTGCATGTTGTGTCAAGTCTTGGTAAGTTCCTCCAAGTTTGAGCAAATTAGATAAGAGAGGCTGTTCCTTTACCTTCCTCTGTCAGGAAGCAGTTCAATGGTGTTACTTATTAAAGCGGCTCTTCGTTTGTGTATTTTGGAACAGCAAAAAATGCCACCAGACAGTGTTGCTACCTTATAGGTTTGTTGTCCCTATTCTTCTGTGCTTCCTATTGGCACTGTGTGTTCCAAACCTGGATAATTGTATAACAATATTTGAAGGAAAAAAATGATTCAAGTTAAAGGGGAGAAGTCTGTTTTTGCTATGATAATCATTAAACAAGCTCCAGATAGAATCAATTAGGACAAAAGTTACTAAGCACCGAGGTAAAAATAAAATATAAAAATGCTAAATATAGCCTTTCTGTCTCCAAACAGACAGCCATGCTAAAATCAGGCGCCACCAAAGTAGGGCTGCCCAAGCCGGGACTCCAGGAGCGGGTAAGGCAGGCCTCCTTGACCTCCTCTACCTCCACCTCTGCAGCCTTGAGGAACTCCAGATCTTCTAACACTCTGGCCTCAGACCAGCGGCTGGGCAAGGTGAGTCACAGCAACCAGGTGTAATTTAACCTGAAATTAAATTAAATTTATTCAGAAGATTATTACAATCTAACTAGAACTCATAACTGTTTCTGTCACGTTCCTTTAGTGCACATTTGACCATTTGTAGCAAAGGATGCAGCTAAAGAAAAAGCACATCTAACATCAACATGTGAAAAGATCCCATCCCTTTCTGCTAGACTTAACATCAATACAGTGTAGGGGTGATTTATTGACTATATACACTATATATATATATATATATATATACACACAGTATATATTAGCTGATTAATAATTGGATGCAAAATGTTTTTTAATGAACAGAATTTGATTCGGGTGAAGCTAAAATTGCTACGTGATGAGTTCTGGGTAGAATATTAAAAATGCTATATTAAAAATATACCATATATATTTTTAATATAGCATGAAAAAATGTTTTTAATTTAAATACAAAATGTATACATTTTTTAAACATTTTTGGCTTAATTATTGCTTTGAATGTTGAATTTCTGTATACTCCAGTGAACGACTAATTGATTACTAATTTAGTTGATGATTATTTCAATAACCGATTCATCAAGATTAATCCAATCAATCGTTTCAGCCCTATTATGATGTTCCTTCACTAATGTTGAAGGAACATCTTGTCTAACAAACGTCTGAGTCCTTCACAAAACAGCTGGATTTACACTGAGATTGATTATACTTATATTTACAAATTAGGAGACTTTGTCAAGCATTTGGTTTTATTTAAGGAGTAGAAGAGTATAATGTTGGCACTAACCTGACCTGTGTGTTTGAAGCTGAAAAGGGCCAGCAGTGACGATGCCTTGACGAAGCCGGCCCTTGGCGCCGCAGCCGCCGGCTCCCGGATGAAGAAAACCGTCACTACTGGAGGAATCTCTGACCTGGCAGAGGCCCGGCCTCGCAGCCTTTCAGGTAGGCGCTCTGCAGCTTCTGGCTCAGTTGGTGAATTGACCACATGCCGCCACTAGGTGGCCACAGAGCACTGCTAAGACTTCTGTTGGAGCGCAGGCCTGTTGTCTTATTGATTTTCTTTTTCTCTAGTTTTCATTGTTTGCGCTTGTTTGTTAGTGGGATTGAGGCTTTGGTGGCTGAGAAGGAACTCTGTGGAGGTTGTGGCCTGAAAAGTGTTAATGAGCCATTTTATAATTTATAAATGACTGAGTGTTTTAATGGAGACTTTATTTTTACACTTAGTAGTTGGAATTGTATTTACTTCTCTATTGTAGCATTTATGTACAATAGTTTGCCTTTCTTTTAACTTATTCATTAGCACTAAATTTCCTTGGACACTTCATGACATCTTGAATCAGCTGTGTTGCTTATTCCATCCATTATCCTACATGCCTTTCCCTTGTGGGTACTGGAGCCTAATCAAGCCCTAATCATGACGAGCAATAACCATGTCATGATTAGGGCTTAAATGATTAATTGTGATTATTGAAATAATTGTCATCTACTTTAGTAATCAAATAATCATTAACAACAGCATACAGATTCTGAAACAGGGTATTTGCTGAAAGATCAACATGCTCAGAGCAGTAATTAAGCCAAAACTGGAAGATAATATTATACATTCTACATTTAAGAAAAGAAAACTTTGTAAGCTTGCTTTAGCTTTAATTGGTTCAAATTCTGCAGGGAGAAAAAAAATCCTTTTTGCTATCCAGCAGTGTTGTAGTACTCGAGACCGGTCTTGGTCTTGAGATCATTTTTTGATGGTCTCGTCTCAGACTCGACCGCATTTGGTCTCTGGCGCTGAGGACTCGGGATTTTATTTCAAGACCAGTCAAGAACGCAACTGTGGAAATATCACTAAACTTACAGCATACTGTCCAGTTTATTTGTTAACATGTTTGTTTTCAATGGATGCAAAACGCACCGATTAAAATCCAAGCAAAACGTGACTCACCAATGTTTCTGACCACCGCAGATTGTAGCACAGAGACGGAATTTAATATTGGTTAAATTTATTTGAGCTCTAAGTATTTAATATCTAGGTGTTTTTATGGGGATGTGAATCTTTCAGATCAATTTGATTAGCAATTTTGATCATATTTCACATTTTATTGTGACATGTTGCGCGGGGCGCTGGTCTTGGTCTTGACTCGGTCTTGACTTCCTTCGGTCTTGGTCTTGTCTTGGTCGGGTTAGTTGGTCTTGACTACAACACTGCTATCCAGTTATTATTCCATTAATCCAAAAAGTGATTGCCAGATGAGTCCTAGACTGCTTTGATACCAAGTCAAGTATAAAAGGCTGAACTCTCCACATGTCAGAAGTATTATTTTAGCTTCAGATGCATCTTCACTACAAATGATCAAGGTAATAACATTTTTATTATTTAAAGGAATTTAATTATTCAGTTATTTGCATTTTTATGCATTTCTAATCTTGTACAAAAAAAACCCTCAAGTGTTTAGATGAAAATTTTGCAGAATGTGGCAATATTTGTATTTGATTAATCATCACAATAATCAATAGAAAACACATTACTAAAATAATAGCTAAAATAATAGACTGCAAATAATAGGTTGCAGTCCTAAATATGAATAGTCCTTTAAAAAATTGTAACACCCATTGTTAGTTGGCATAACACTTTATGCGATTAACTAAAACTAATAGAAGATCTGGTTCAAAAAAAATTAAATAATGTATTTTCTACTTAGTGAAAACAAGGAAGTTGGAGATTAGGAGTTTGTTGGTGCATCTTTTCAAAGAACCCTCAGTGTGTTAGAAATCTTTATTTGTTTATGCTGCCCGATTCCCAGGATGCTTTTCTGCTCGTCATTTTGTTCTTTAAAGGGATTTTTTTTTTCACTGCATGACAAAAGACTGTGGAGGAGTCGGGAAACCGCAGCCAACTCCTGCTCTCGCTCCTGTTACACTAAATTAGACCCCGATCAACTTTCGCTGGATTGTGCTCTAATTAACAACAGGTCAGGCTTTCACACCCGAGGACAAGAACAAATTCCTGCTTTGTGCAATTCATGCTAAATAATTAAAGTTGACATCCTCTTATTGACCTAGATTTCCAGAAGATTGCTGGTAGTCTACCAAAATTACAGTTATAAACTCCCCTGTGTCTTGTATCTTGGTGGTTGATATATTTATGATAAAATTCCTCCATTAATTAACTTTTTACATACATATTGGCTTTTTCTTGCATTGCTCAAATTGACACAACACCCTTAAGCTTATTCCAATCCTGAAAAAAATTACAAGGCAGGTTTAAACAAATTTGACGAATTTTCCTTGTAACATCCCTCAGGCAGAGTGCGCTGCTTTGCACCTGGTGTGGGAAAGGCAATGAACAATCGCCACTGCGCATCCAGACATATGAAGCCAGACAGTGAGTGGATATGTGAAGTCAGTCTGAAAAAGCAAGCAAACTGGAGTGTGGAAAATGTGATGTGGCACCTGAAAGAGTGGCAGCGGTTAACTGTGTGTGCAAAGTTTGACGGCCATTATGGAGCCTCGTGTTTTAAATGCCAAACATGGGAGTCTGACTTTATGGTTGCTAGAAATCCTTAAGAGGGAAATTACATGATTTGAATAAAGAGTGGGTGACGATCTGTGATATTTTGAGATCCTTTGAATGCTAGATTTGATTGATGGTTAAAAGTTTCTCTGGAATGTATCAGAGCTCAACAGTTTTGGGTTTAATAGTTGAATATGTTTTTAGGTTTCTTTGGTGATATTGCAGGTTTGGTTTGAAACACACCGAGTGTTGCCATGACTTTCCAGACTCCAAACCAGCTAAAATGTTATCATGCATTCCAAGCAGAGGTGGATCTGTGTACGTATAATCACTATACAGCAAATGTTATGTTCATTAAGTCTCATTTGGATATCGGCAAAAATCTTCATACTCCTTGAACATCTTCACATTTTGTCTTCAGTGGGATTTTAATGAACCAACATAAAGAAGTGTATGATTGTGAAGTTTAAGGGCAATTTCATATAATTTTCTATGTTTTCTTTAATGTAAAATTTCTCTTTGATCAGAAGCTGCTAAAATGTTTAAAAGTTTAATGAATACTTTCGCAAGTCTCCATCATCATCTAGCTCAAAGAAAACATTTTACTATGTTTTTGTGATGTTATTTTAGGGCTGAAAGGTTGTGAACACCATCTAAAAATCTTCTGCTGCTCATTTATACATTTTGCCGCCATGCATGCACACAGCCTGACCCCTTCCTTCCCTGCCCTCACAGCAGGCTCTGCTAATGAGTTCAAAACTGTTATTTTTGCTAATGGAGTGTTGCTCCAGTTCCATCTGGCGCTTTACCAACTCTGCCCTCCTGCCAGACAAAGAGTTAAAACCCAGCCCCACACCGATGACTTATTTAAAGCACTTCGTCAATAATTCAGGGGGGCTTTCACTCAGGGAGGAGTCCCTGCGGAGCACGCAGAGAGAAGCGACAGAACATAAGAAAAGTTCCTGTTGCAGAAATGAAAAGCCTCTTTGGTATGACCACAGGGCGTACTGGATCAATGGTTTTTCATTGATGGGTGCTTTCTTTTGCCATTATTCAGTCGATTTCCTCTCACTCTGATCATCGATGTTTGTGTGAACTGAACAAAGAAGTCCTTCATTCATTTATTTCTCTGTCTGATCTGATCTATTCTAGTCACTGACGTACATTTATATCATTCATAGATCCATAGGGCACATCATATTCAGGCTAAGACGCAGGTACATGTAAAAATGTTAGAATATCGTGGAAATTCAATGTTTTTGTCACTCATTTCAGAAGGTAATACTCAGATAGGTTCATTCATTAAAGAGTGGAACATGCCAACCCTTTATTGTTTGTAATGTTTGAGGATTAAGGCTAGCAGATAATGAAAACCTAAAATTTATTCTCAGAAAATTGTAATTTTCTATAATAATTTTAAAAAGGTATTGTTAAAGTATAAATGTCAAGTCATGCGTATTCGTAGAAAATGGAGTGGAAGGAAAAAGTATGATCGAAAACAGAGGTCAAGCTTGACACAATAACCAATTAATCACATAATAAATTAAAATAAGCTTGATAATTTTTATTCTGATTATTAGTCAGGAGTAAGGTGGTTGCAGCTTAACCCTGTTTTACTTGTATGCCATTGTTTGGGAGGCACAGAAAGAACGACAGCGATGTTCCCAGAGTTGCTCATATCTGTCAGATAAATTAGCCGCATGTGCCTCAATCAACTGAGAGGCCTCAGCCTGCACAAGCAGTCAGGCTTGACGAACAGACACACTCAGTCAGCGGCTAATAAGACATATGTTTGGACTTGCAGACGGACGTAGAAATGATTCCATCACAATGAGTCCTGTATAATGTCTCCTGTTCTGGCTTGTGTACAATTGAACAGTGTAATTCACCATGTGGTATCCCGTTTATAGTTGCTCCTAATTAACCCCTGTTGTGCATAGTGTGTAAAATGGTTATCTGGGCAAAGCATATCTTCTCTACAATATGAGAAATGTGTGTGGCTAAATATAAAAGGGCCGATAAGTGTATTGTAAATGCATCTGGAACAAACTTAGAAAGTGTCCTGATCTGGATCAGTTGAAGCACAGAAAACTTAAAATGTTGTGGCCACAAAGAAGTCTCTGAAAGACAAAGACTGCAATGGTCTTACCAGGTCTGCAAAGAAATGGACGTCCTGTGGTGAGGAGAACATTCCTAGATGGATTAGAGACGTGTTTGTTTACTAAGGAGGATGTGCTGCTCACAACAGGAGAGGACAATATGGAAAAGCAGCAGCTTCTGCATCAGTAGGGAGACATGAAAGACCTGGAATCAGAACATGCTGGATAGTTCTAGAGAGAGATTAATATCCGGTCTATTTTTGCCAGAGCATTTTAAGTGAAGTATTATATAATATTAGATAAATGCACAGCTGCTAAACCTCTTGAGAGCATTTTATTTACTTTCATTTCAGTATTTGTTTTTCAGAAGCTAAAAATCTTTTTTTTCAACTTCTGTTTTCCAGTTAGTTCCTTATCCCTCTACCGATACCACTACTTATTTATGCGACATAACCTTTGAAAATTAGCTTTTGTTAAAGAGCAATTTGAATTTAAACGGTGCAACTAATTACCCAGTGAGTTTCTGCGTGTTAGATTTGGGTTTTAGAAAACTATCACTAAATATTAGCAGTGTTAGTTCTTTATTTGATTCATACATCTGTGTCAAAATCAAAATAACAATACATACACATAACATTGCCATTAGTACAATAGTCAAAATTTAAAATGAACTTAAAATTTTAAATGAAAATTTTAAGTTCATTTAAAACTTAGAAATAAAGTTGACTTTTGTGTTTTTGATTAAAACCGTTTTTGAAGCTTTTAATACCGCCCAATCTTTGTTGTTGATTTTTTAAAAGGTTATTTTATGCTGCGCCCTTTTATTTACTTAATGTGTTCATATTCTTTAACTTTCTCCTTGTTGGTGTTATAGTACACCTCGAAATGAGGATGAAATGTTTTGTACCAAGTGTGTACAAAACATTCATATGTTTTAAAACTGATGGAAACTCTTTATGTTGTACCCTTAAGGATAATTTTATGGCCATTTCCTGAATGTTGCTCATTTATACAAAATGATGCATTTACCTGAAAAGAAAAGATTTTCCCAAATATGTTCTAATACAAAAATCCAGCTTGTATCGATATTCAACGCATATGTCAATTAGAAAATGTCAAGCTAATTCTAAATATAACAGGCTAAATCTTTTTATACTTTGTATCCACGCTAACACAACCGTGCCGTTGTTCCCTGCTGGTACAGCTGTAGGCTAAATAAATTAGAAGAAGTCTGTGTCAATTCATTATCGCAAACATCTTTCTCAATTCAGGATGTCCGAGCATCCTTAAAAAGTCATAATTCGCTCATCTAAAATTAAGGCCTTAAATTGTCTTAAATTCACTTTTAAAAATGTAAGTTGACCTTAAACATGTTAATCACGGTTCTTGATGTTTTTTTTCTCGCTGAACTTTTGTCTCAGGCAAATATTTGAGTTACACCCAAACATCTTAATTTGATCTGTGACTCAAGGTGGTTGAGGCTATCAGAAACTAGCTGCTAATATACATTTGCTGGCTAGTCAGTGAGGTTTTTTGTGTCTGTCATGAAAGGTAAGTGGCAATTTATCACTTGTTGGCTGTATGACTTTTATCTTGGCTACTGACCGTATTCTATTGCCAACTGTACGATGCTATGTACATTCTGTGCAGAAAAAGATAGACGCTAACGGGGTTAAGGATGTAGAGAGCATCACAAAATATGTAATTTGTCTTGATACAAATGATGGTCACAAAGATCTTAAAAAGTCTTACATCTGAGTTGGTGAAATCTGCAGAAACCCTGTTGGTTACTGAACCAGCAAAAATCATTTAGCAAAAATCCAAATCCTGCGTTTTTTCTCTCCATCCTCCTCTCTCTCCTGTACATCCTGAGAGAGGTGGGTCACCACCGCTCACCTCATCCTGGTGAGAGTAAACTGGCTGAAGGCAGAGGGAGGAGGCGTGTGTGTGCATGCATTTGTGAGAAAGCCACTCCTCTTCTGAGCTGAACCCAGTCATCACGGCAATAATGAAGCACACACAAGGCTGCTGCATGCCAGAGTGACATACTGTCACCACTCTGGAGGACAAACACAATCACACACATTCATACACACTCACACGAACTGACGCTACACGCTGCCTGCCTCCTCGCACATGCCCACACACACAGTCCTAGAGAGACGTGGAGAAAAGCGGCGAGGACCAGAGGGAGACGAGGATTTTTCCATCTTTTATGGCTTTTGTCGACATGTGACCAACCGGAGGTGATTGTGAGAGGAGACGACGGTCCGGACATTGACACAGACACACACACACACACACACACACACACACACACACACACACACACACACACCTCTCCCCCCTGCAGTCACAGATTCTTGGATTAGTCTGCCTCACTGTAGCGTGTGGGAGTCAGGGAGTGGACCAACATGGGAAACCAAGCAGGGAGACTGGAGGAGACGGAGTCAGGTCGGATTCTTGTGTCTTAAAATTGCTCGTTTGTCTCTCTATGTGTCCGCCTGTTTGCTCATGTAAAGCAGCAGAATACAGCAGGTCTGAGCTAATCTCCTGTCATGTCTGAGTGTTTCGCTGGAAGACAAGTTCTGATTAATAGCATCCTACAGGACGCACACCAACAAAGCAGCGGCGGACCAGTTTCTCTGCGCTTGGAGGAAACGTAGTTTTCCATGCAGTCCTTCTGTTGGTATTTGTGCAAAGCTGACACATTTTGTGTGCGTTGGTGTGTTTCCACATGCAGTAGGTCTGAATACGCACCTGTGTGCCCACCAGTAGTCTGGGGGAGAGAAAGCGCTGAGTTGGGTTTACTGTAAGCACCAGGGCACCTCACAGGAGGAGATGCTATCATCAGTCTCACATTCACATCCCTCCTCTGCCCCGAGCGCTGAGATTTCCATTTCAAAGTGGCTCTGAACTGCACTCGGCAGCAGCTTTTAGTTTTACCAAGGGACAAAAGCAGCCGAGCTCTTCCGCAGCTTTCTAACCTCTGCTTAGTAGGACAACCTACAACATTTGCTTATTAAACCTTTTTATGTATGTATCAGTTTGTTAAAAAAAAAAAGAAGCTGCATCCATACAGGGATGGATGCAGCAGTTGTTTCAGATGAGAAGGCAACAATTACAAGCTGTTGCTCCAACACATTAACTCCTGGTTTACACTTACAGTGAATGTTTTTACTGCAGCATCTACACAGCAGAACATTTCTGTTAAACTAATTATTTTCTGAGCAAAATGGCTCGCAGCAGAAAAGAAATAAACTAAGGTAACAAGAATGTGTGGCTAAAGGTTAAAGTCTGAGTTTTCTGTTTTGTTTTTTTTTTTTCCTAAAAAATGTAAATATTTAAACTGTATTTGGTGTGGTGCTTCGTGACTCCTAACCTCCTCCAATATTCTTCAAAATGAAACTGGTGCAAAGCTCACTGATTCACCTAAAGGTTAAAAATGTAAACCCATGCTCAGTATTTTTATTGAGACACCTTAGTAAATCGGAATAATCTTTGTTATATATAATAAGAGTAAGCTATAGATCAGGGTTATGTGAGTTTTACCCTTATCTTTGTTTACCATAGTTGACAGTAGCATGATTGAAAACAGTACACATTTTTACATTTTGTTTAAAATGTTCAGGGTTTTTTTGTATGGTTCAAACCCTGTTTGTCTGAGAGATTGTTGAGTTTATCTTGGAGGTTGGAGATCGAACAATGACTCTCGAGTAGAGCACGTTCTACCTGCAAGTCAGAAAACTAGTGGAATTAGCTCATTGTTTTAGCTCTCACGTCTACGTACTGTAGAAATACTGGCTAGTAGCAACATATTTCTCTGCATTTTACAATGTACATCTTACAGTTCACAAATTGTTTTTACACGAGATACAAACGCACCAATAGTTATACTGGCAACTTTCACAACATTTTATGTGTCTGAAAAGCCATATTGGATTCTCACACACCAGTACTAATTACCCATAGACCAATTGATGTTGGTCAATGGCCAATATCAAGGTAGAGCAACTCGGCACGTTCCTATTTTCCCAGTTAGAATTCCGACTTGATGGGAAATCTTTGTTTTCCAACTCAGAAAATCCAACTTTATTGCACAAAGGTACTGTATTTTCTGCATCCAGGGGGGCATGCTCCTCTTCTTCAGCCCCTATTTCTTGTGGTGTATCTAAAAGTTTAATTTTGGGAACTTTTAATTGAATAGTTCTTCCCCATTGTAACCCCTGTTTAACTATCTGGATCTACTGTATATCTATCTAGATTTAAGAGACAGAAGTTTGTTGGGTTTTTTTTACACCTAATAAAAATAAGTGTCTATCATTGATCTTTGGGTGTTTCTAGGACAAAGTTGTTTAGTTAAACTGCTTGACCTACAGTATATAACCCCAGAAGAGCAGTAAGATTAGCCAGATGCTCTCAATAAGCCATCCAGCTCTATTAAACGTTTTAGGACTGGGAAGTGGAAAAACATTCCTGGTGCTGGAAATAGGAAAGGAAACGTGGAAATATAAGAAACTGACTTGAATTTGATAGAAGGTGTTATCTCAGAATTGGAAGGCGAAGGAATAAGCTGTCTGCAGCCACGATAAGCAGGTTGTTATCTAAACTGTTGTAGCCCTTCTCTTCTCTTCTTTTCTCTTGCACATTAGGAAACGAGCCAAGACCAGAGCTTCGGCCCAGCAGGTTGCCGGGTTTTGATTAATTGTCAGTTTGGTCCTAGAACTCGCTCATGCCCATTTTTGTGCAGAGTAAAAAAAAAAAAGTTCAACAATATTTGCTTAATAAAGGTTTTGGTCAAAAATGGAAAATCTCAAATGTTTTCTTGCTTCGGATGATTGATGCGAATTCTTCACTCTAATATTTCAGGATGCTGCCAAGCTTTATTCCAAATGGGTCTATGGCCAATATCAATGCAGCAGGTAGTGTTATTGCTTGAAAAACATTCAGAGATTCAATTTCTTGTCTGTTGGTGGGATAATAACATTAAAGCTGCAGAATATAACTTTTGTAAACCATTTTTTTCTTCCTTTTTACATATTTGTTAAAACTGTCACCATTTTCTGATAATCTGTGAAAAATTGAGCTGCTCTTGCTTCTCCCTGTGATCCTACTAACATCTGAAGAAATGCACTGTTCCCAGTTAGGATCAACCAATCAGAGCCAGGAGACGGGTCTCAGTACTGTCTATCATGCTGATGTACACGCTGCTCAATGTGCTAATGGCGGAGAAACAACTTACTGTTTCAGAAAAACAGTTTATCCGCTGTTGTGGGTAGCCATGGTAACTGGCATTCATGGCTGGCTCTGTTGTGGGAAACCAGCTGTGTAGCATAGAGAAAGGGTGAGGGTTTGAGCAGCGTGTACACAAGATTGATTGACAGAGGAGCTTTATTTTGTTTCTCCTCCCATCCCCAGAGTATTTGTCTCCATTACAACATAGTGACAATATATATAGAAAACAATTTAGCTTTAGATTTTTGTTGTTTTCAAACTTAATAACTTCCAATCATCAAAACATTTTATCTCACCAACTTGACCCGAGTAAATGCAAAAATGTAGTTATAATTTTATTTATGAACAAAAAGGCTATTCTAAACAACCTTGGCCTGGTTTGCCTCCGGTGGGGGCAACAACAGCCGTCACATCTTTATTACAACTGGCAATCAGTGTTTTGCATCAAAATGTGGAGGAATTTTGACCCACTGTTTTTGCCAAATTTATTTTAATTCACCCAGTTTGAGAGTTTTCTGTTTATGAACAGCCTTTTTAAAGTTGATTGGATTTAAGTCAGGACCCTGTCTCAGCCACTCCATATTTTTAGGGATTGTTTCCATTTTTTTTAGCCTTTTAAAGGCAGACTTGCTGGTACTTCAGATCATTTCTCTGCTGCATGAATCACATATGCTTGAGCTTAAGGTCACAAACTAAAGGTAATTCGAGATTTTTTGATAGAAAGCAGAATACATGATTCCTACAAAAACCAGCAGCAATGCAGTACTGGGTTATGTCATTTTTTGAAAATGTTCCTCTAGTATTCAAATTCCTGAGCGATACAGTGTTATTGGTTTGTATTCCTAATAATAGCTGTAGTATGAGCAACTACTGGTTTTCTGACTTTTTATGACAACATACCAAAAAACATCTAAAATTGGGTCTTAGGACTTTCTTATATCCAAGTTTAGAGTTCTGAGGTGAATCAAATACATCTTTGGAGCCTATATGAATTTCTTATTCGCTTTTTCAGCTGACATTTAGAGGTCAACATTCACTGTCCATGCCTGACAGTGAATGCCTTCTGAGGGTTTCTGCTCCTTTTGGCACTGATGTATTGTAGGTGAGCAGTAGCTCTGCCAGTCAGAGTGGATTTCCAGTGAAGGACACAACACACAAGTGTCATCACACTGCCACATCAGAGGAAAGTGGCCTAGAGCAGGGATTTATCCAACATCTGATGGCCGGGACGCAGTGAGGAAGTTACTCATACTTTCCGTGTCAGTTAGCAGTTGGTACAGTAAATACAGCAGGATTTTCACAGAGCTTTGTGTTTGCAGAGGGAGGTGTGCTCTGTTTGAATGTCCTGTTTGTGTAATGGAGACCATTGCACTGGACATCAAAGTTGATACATTATAGCTCCCTCGTCTCAGCTCATAAAAATCCCTTATTTCATGCTCCGTCAGCCAGGACTGTGATTCCACTTTTAGTGCATACCAAATTCAGCTTATCCTGATGTGGTTTTTATATCTGTCAGCAGCTGGCTGTGGTTCATCTGCAGTTTGGGAATGTGGATGCTGTCTGTTGTTCAGGGCTGGTTTTATCTTGGGAAGAATAACCCAAACAAAGATCAGACCACTAACACTTCAGTACTGATTCAGTCTTGTCGACATTTGGTTTGCATTTATTTATCGCATTTTCTGTTGCAGAGGACAAAGACACAGTAAAAAAATTGCCCAGTATTGCATGTTGCCCAGTCACAATGTCTTATAAATAACTCACGAAGATAAGGATTTTTACTGAATCAGTAATATGTATGTCCATATGTATGTCTTATTAAGGGCATGCAAATTTTCCCAGGGGAATATTTTGCATAATTGATTAACATGCCTCTTGTGTGCCAGTAATGGCCTCAAATCAAAAATATGATGGTTGGTGGATACTTATTGTTTCTCATGTGGCTTTATAATGGCTTATAAATTTTTTATTTGATGTAAGCAGCCACTATTGTATAGAGAATCTAATACTTTTTGTTTCAGAATGGCTAACACTGCTGCTACTACAGGTTTGAACTAATGGATTCCAATTCATTATCTTAAAACCCATATAGTTGTAGCTGATGCAGATTGGCCATGTTTACTGTTTATATTCTAATTTCTCATGAAATTAGGATGATTTATTGTGTTGTGCTTGAACAGTTAATCTGATTAATTGATTGTTGAAATAAGTGGCCACTAATTTAGTATTTGATTAATCATTAACTGGAGTCTACAGACTCAAAAAAAACAAACTATACATAGTTTTGGCCTTTTTTTGCATTTAAGATGCAAAAAAATCTTTGTCTCTAAATATGTTCTACCCAGAACTCCTCAAGTGGTATTGTCTCTGCTTCACCGGGATGAAACTCTGTTAAAAAAAATAAAATTAAAAATTAAAAAATCTCCTAGGAAGCACCCTTTCCCAACTGATTATTAATCAATTAATGTAAAAATTAACCTATTAATCTACAAATGATCAAGGGTACACTAAAGGAAATCTGTTATTGCATTTTGGGCAATACAATGTTTATTTTCTTATCTTAAAAAAAGAATAGCGTGACTAGTCCATTTTAGCAACTCTGTTATGGTACTTACAGGTTTTTGTTTATGGTTTTTATTAATAATGTCTTAATAATGATTAATAATGCTTAGTCATTCTTTATGGTGCCTTCAAATGCAGGGTAGCCATGTTGTTTGGTTTGAACTTCCCAAAGAAATTATCCATCCATTGAGTTCTGCTTATCTGAAAGAAAGGGGTGACAGGTTGAGGACTGAAACGCAGACATTTGTCACATTCGTCTCTAATGGAGTATCCCGAGGGATTCCCAGGTAAGGAGGAATTTAAAGTCCCTGCAGGAGGTTCTGCAGGGACCTCCTTTAGGATCTCCTAAAGGAGGAACAGTGGCTCTTCTTGACCTCCCACTGGATGGTGGCGCTCCTCTCTATAGCTTAACACAGTTAACTGAGGAAACTCATTTTAAATGATTTTATACGGCATCTTTTATGTTTGAATTTAGGCGACCCATTAAATTGAGAGCTTTGCACTTTGTCTCCAAGTCCTCCTGCTCATTTTTTTAATTTTATTTTTTTATCTTGTAACCAGGTTGCTATGTATTGCAAATTTTTGCTCAGGTCCCTCTTGAAAATGAGATCTAGATCTCAATGGGGTTTACCTGATTAAATAAAGGAATATAAGAGTTCAGGATGGAACTCAAAATTCTTGAACTCATCCACTTGAGGCTCAGACTGACCCCTGAACTGAAGGAAGGAGGCTACCTTTTTGGAGTTGAAACCCAGAATTATTGTGAAGGTAATTCCTTGAAGACACGGACAGAAATGAATCTTCAACAAGATGAAGAATCTAACTTCACCTTAATATTTGACAACGAACACCTCAAACAAGGGTAGATGGCCTTCAGTAAAGGGAATCAGCTAGACTTCTTGCTAGGAGTTGGGTATGCAGCTCTTTTGGGGATATAGAGCCTGGAAGGCGTAGGAAAAAAAGTTTACAATAGTTAATATTTACCTTGTGTGAATAAGATCTTTTTGTATTCATAAATCGCCTTCGATGTGGTGAAATAGCTTCTTATAAACTTTGATGCGACGGGGGTTTTATGTTGCAATACAAAGTCTTTTGATGTTTCTAACAGCGGAAATTTTTTAATGTTCTAGTCAGCAAAGAGATTTTTATGTCCTAACAGTAATAGCTGAATAGTTTTTAGTGGCACTCTGGACCAAGTGGACTTATCTCTGCTCAGTCACTGTTGCGGTCAGGCAGGCTCAGCTCTGTCTGCAGTCCTTTCTTTTGTGTAAGAGGAAAGGAATGCCTGAGTGTCCTGGTAGTTTACCGATGGGCGCCGATTTCATTCCCTGCAACTTTGACTACAGGAAGGCCATGGACACAGACTATGGTTTTTCCCCTATGTTCTCATCTGAATTACAAAAAAGTTCCCATTACACTTCCACACACCTAGAGAGGAAGACATGGGAGCGGCGGAGCACGTTTCCTCTACAGCGTGTGTTTGTTTTCACGATGCCAGTGCATCATTACAGATGCCAACTTGTGACACTGTGACCACCTGCAGTCATTAATTCATCATGACTCCAACCGTCGCCCTCCCTTCTGTAAAGTGAAGTCTCTCCACACTTTGCTCACAATGCACCCTGTCACCTTTTGACTGGCTGGCATGCTGGCCCCAGCTATCCGGCTGGTGCTGGACGCTTTCCAGACAAAAGGTTCTTGGTGTGATTTGAAAGCTCATTTCCATTAGGAAGAATGAAGCCTGTACAGTTCAGTGCTGTGACTGAGGATATGACCTTTTATTAAATAAACAAATGCATTTGGGTTACTGGAAGTTGGCCTTTAAACGTTAAGGAAATTATTTAATGTATGGAGTGTATGCTACTCTATTCAAGCTGCTGTAAATCTGTTTTTGTTGCTAATTCTGTGCTGGCATCAGTAAAAGCTGCTGGTTTCAGACAGCACGAGTTTATTTGTTGCTAGAGGAGCGCTACTCCTCTGTGAGCCATGTTGCGACCCAGATTTACTGCCTCGTTGGAGGAGTTACTGAGCCGAGTCATACATAAAAGACTTCACTAAGCTAAACTAATGGTTGTCTGCATTAGTATTTCATAGCCTGGCACCAGAAGGAGAAATATGTCTTTTGCAGAGCTTAAGAATATCATGGTCTTGTTCTTTATTTGGTTCACGATCTAAATTAATTGTTTAGGTATGAGCAAGTATGTTATGTTAGTCTGTGATAACCTTAAAGTACCACATTTTCAAAAATGTGTTGCGTGATGTAACAGATTTTATTTCAAACAGAAAAGCGCCATGCATTCCTCATGTTTGCAGACTTGTAGAGCAATACCATATATTAATTGTTACAGTTAGACTGGTATCTGTCATGTTTACTATTATTTTAATTTTGATAAATAGAGCTATTGTTGAGTCAAGACCAAAATCAGAGAATGTCAAGACGCTGAGGGAGACCAGACTTACTCCATGAGCCAATGAGAGACCATTTTCAAGACCATTGCTGAAACAATAATCATATAGTTGTTGCTGCCAATGTAAAATAACATGTCAGCAAGCTTGGTTAGCGAACTAGCCTACAACAGATTAGCTATTTCAGAGCATATACATCCAGCTAAACGTTAACTGCTGGCAGAGTAACTGGAGGTGGAAGAGTAAAATTGTTGGTGAGATTGAGACAAAACTAAGACTGAATATGTAGTCTCAACACTAGTCTTCAGGCCAAGACCGAAAAGCTGATTTTTGTCATTAGTTAATTGGTTGGTTTATCTTTTAACTAGCCTGCAATCATCTGTTTAATATGCATGCAGCTGCTGTCTTACTGTTTAAAACTGCATTACCAGAGGAGTGATGGTGTTGATCCTCTAGTGTCCATACATTGACTGCCCATAATTTTCAAACTTGTTAGTATTTCCAAAATGACTATTTTGTGAAAATATAGGATTCTCTTTTAGCTATCTAACGAGTGGTAGCAAAAGACAAGGGAGGTGCAGAAAAGTTTTAGCAGTTTCAAACCCAGGCACTTTTAGAACTCCATTATAGGTGACCATTACCACTAAAAGAAATTAACACGTACAAATGATGCAATGGAAATTTCTTTACTACACTTTTATCTAAAACATTAGTATACTTTAATGCCGTTAACCGGCCGACGCTTAATGGTCTTTCACAAGTACAGTTTTGCTTGAATAAATTACTAAAATTGTAATTATAATTTTTTTTCTTAATCAGGAGAGAATGTAGAATAATGTTGTGGACCTTGTTCACTTAGGTTTTTATTACCTAAGTGAACAAGGTAATAAAAATCTATAGTCTGGTCATTCTCTCCTGGGAGTCTTTCAAAGATGGCCCCAGAGCAGCTCCACTGGAGCAATTGGAGGTTAATTGTCTCTTTCACTGCCGTCTTTGCTGTACTGTCCTTACAGCTTTTTATCTTTTACTTTCTCCTTTCTTTAATCCACCACAACCATGTTTTATGTCCTCTTTTTTTCTTTGTTTACGTAAAATCTAACCTCAACTCTTTCTGCTTTCTAATGTGGTTATTTGTTGCAGGGTTTATATAAAAATAATACAAAATTATCCAGCTTTTTGAAAACAACTGCAGAACTTGAGCAGCATGTATTTAGTTTGTTTTTGTTTTTTTGTCTGAAGAAAATTTAAGAGAAACATTGGTGACATTACTTTGTGCACATGATCAGCTGTGGTGATGTCAGGTTATAAAGGTTTGTGATCTAATAATCAGTGACTTTAAGCTTCAGATGGTGTAGGGTCTTTAAAAGAAATGGAAAAAAGGACGTTTACCGACCAGGATTTTTGAGTAGATGTTCTGCCTGTTTTTTGTAAAGCTTTGACCTGCAGTGCTGATGTCAGATTTGTAACTATAATTGATGAGTGTAACAAATGTGTATGGGGGAGTGACTACTTTATTCCCTCATCAAAAATATTTGTGGAGTGTTGCTTAGATTCTTGTATGCATGTCTCTTGTACTCAGCTCCTTCAGACTAGCCAGCAACAATTAGCAAACACCTGGTGGAAATGCATGAGCTCATCATATGAGGCCGTGAAACATTAAACGCTTGATAGAAGAACGTTGTTGTGATGACGTGCTGAAGGCAGTGTTGTAAAAGAGCAGAAGCTTCTTAAAGAGACATGGGCTCAATTCAAGGTGTTTGCATTTCTTTTAAGTCATGTTTGATGTATAAGACATTTTTATAACGACTGAAGGTAACATAGTTACTTAATTGTGCTTTAAAATAGGACTATTTATGTTGAAAACACGTAATACTGCCTCTGTCATTTGGGAACCTAATGACAGCCATGAAAACAGTCTGAGGTGGGGATGAACTGTTCGATGTGTCGTATCTCCTTTGACTTCCTCCAGTGCACAGTAAAGAGTAATTTATATCACTGTGATGATTTAGCTTTTACGTCTTCTAGAAGAGTACATAATTTAGCAGCGCACATTGGCCTCATTCTGCCACTCAGGATTTTTTTCTCCCAGTGAATTTCAGACATAAGTGACTGTGGATGTTTAATGGCAGCCATAGGATCTTTAAAGTTTCCCCTGTGACGTAGCTGCTTCATCCGGATGGCATGCTGTTCAGCCTCCTACATAAATCTGTTTGTTTTCTTAAGATGGATAGATATATTTACATATTTGTAATGCTTAAAATTAATTAATATGAAGCCCCTCAGTCTGCAGCCACAGTCTCTTACTAGAGGAATGCTAAACAGCTCTCTGCCCCAGAAATGTGCCACGGTTGGCAGTTCTTGCTTTCTCAGTAAGACGATGCTCTGCAATGTGTCTATCAGTGATGGACTATTCCACTGGGGGATAGGATTTTCACTCCAAACTGGGCCATTTGTTCGGGGATTGTGCTCGTGTGTATTGTGTTTACTGAAAGTGTGTTACCGTGTTGATCAGGAAGATGTGCTGTCTATCTCCTGACACAGCCTGTCTGTCTGTCTGCCTCTCGCTTTGTGGGTTTGATGATGATGCGGGAATGTGATACACGCACACTGCTATCTTTGTCCGCTCACTGCTTTAGCTGCTTTGTGCCTGAGTGCTCCACGTGCACAGCGACCGCTGTCATCCTTTGAAACAAGCGCTTCCCTTGTGTCTGTGCTGCTGTTTGCTGATGGTCCTAAAACAAACAATACAGTATTTTCAGGCAACATCCAGCTCATGCCAGGCGTCAGTAAATACTCTTTATATTTCAGAGGGCTCTGGAAAAGGTTTCATTCCTGTGACCCACATTGATGCTTTTTGAAATGCCAAAGTTGAGCTCTTCTACAGTCATGAATGACAGCAACACACACAACCAGGCAGATGTGATGCTGTCTGAATGGAGAACAATCTGTGACTGGGCCACAGTGATCCTAGTGCTGATTAATGCAACTATGAATGTGACAAACCCTCTATTCATAACTCCTGCATAGCTGAATGCTGATACTAATAATCTTTTGTTTTCAGTGTCAGAACGTTCTTGAAAGTTCCCAAAACCTCATTTAAGAACAGTGGCAGATTATTTTAAGGAGATCATGAATCATTTATGTAACAGAGAAAAGAAAATCACACATGTATCTGATTTTTCGCATTTAGTAGCATTCTAGATATTTCAGATTACATTTTGAAAAGTCGGTTTTCTCCATCTTAATCCAGAAAATTTGCTAAAGTTTCAGATCAGCTCTCAACTTGTGTCTGATTTGCAGTTTACAAAATTAGAATGATATAAAATTATTGGTCTTACAAGGCTCCAAACATCCTTGGGCCTAAATAAATATGTACTTATTAGACATGCAACAAATAACTAAACCAGGACTCCATGATATTGGAAAATACTTCAATGATAAAATATCTATTTGTATGCCTAGTTTCTGGTTCCCTCTTCATAAATCTGTGACAATTATGATTTTGGTTAATGTCATTAGTGTCCAGTGTGAACATCTGCTGCTGTGAAATTTTGTCCAAGGTGCTAAGTTGCAAGTTGATAAAACTTGGGAAATATTGGCCCACAGCTATATCACTCCAAACACCTCTTTTTTTATATGAATATTGCACATATTTCATACAGTGACATGACAATATATTTGTGATATATTGTGCACCCATTAACTAAACTAGCAAAAAGACGTAAACTGCAAACAAAGACAACTTTTAGTTTGCATGCAGCTCTAAAACAACTTCTCTAAAAACCTGAGATGAACAGAAACTGTTGTCTCATTTAAAGGAGGTTTTGCAGAAAAGGTAAAAGTTTATCACTCTTTTTGTTTTTAATTTACATTTGTCTTTTCTTATCATATTTGAATTTGACGTTTTTCTTTCATTGTGTTTCATATCTTCAGTGTAATTTATCTTAACCTGCTTTTTCTTTTTCTTGAAACTGCTTTCAATTGCCTTGTGCATGATGTACAAATAAACATTCCTATTTTACACAATTGCTATTTAAATTGCACATTATGGACTTGATTAAACACTTAATATTTTTGATTTTGTGTTGCAGGTGTGCAGCCGACCAAGAAGTCTGGAATTCCTGCTCCGAGAGAAATCTCCTCCTCTATAACAAGAGATCGGGTTTCCCTTAGAGATCAGCTGAGGAGTTCCTCTACTAAGAGAATCGTTACCAGTTCCAGCACCTCCAGCCTCTCCACCCTGGCAAAGCAGACGCGTAGCTCGACTAAGACCCGTGCGGATGCGGAGAGCCAGGAAAGGGGCCTGCTGGAGAGCCAGGTAAAGGAGCTTCTCGCTGAAGCTAAGGCGAAGGACTTGGAGATCGACAATCTAAGGACAGAGCTGCAGCGCTGCAAGAGTAAAACCTCCGCTACTTCGTCCTTGCCTTCTACAAGCTCGGTTTCAGACCAAGCGCATGCTGCTGATGATGAGCAGGAGCAGGTGGCTGAAGCCCTCGTCCTGGTTGGGGAGCTGAGGGAGAAGAACGGGAGGTTCCAGAGAGAGCTAGCAGCACTACGAGAAGAGAACCAGACATTGAAGGAAAAGCTGATTTGCTTGGAAGCTTCTCCTCTTTCCAATAAAAAGACAAGCTCGTCCATTACCTTGGTGAATGGCGTCCCTCCAGACCCTTCAGCTTCCCAAAAGGACAAACTCGTCCCCACTGCCAGCCCACTCAAAACCTCCGTCTCCTCCAGCTCTGACATTACCAAGGATTCGCCATCGCCAGACTCCTCGGAGTTCGAGAAGCTCCCATCTCGCTCTGAATCGGGCAGCAGCGTTGTCAGCGGCGATGACATAACGGCGAACAATTCAGGGGGTCAGGATGTGTCAGTGCAGAGACTCACAGAGCAGATCCACAAGATGGAGGAGAGCCATCACAGCACAGCAGAGGAGCTGCAGGCGACACTGCAGGAACTGGCCGACCAGCAGCAGATGGTGCAGGAGCTAACCGCTGAGAACGAGCGCCTGGCGGAGGAAAAGCGCCTTCTGCAGACGTCGCTTCAGCAGCAGAGAGAACGTCTGGAAGTGATGGCTCAGAAGAACGAGACGCTTGCCGTCAGAGTCCAGGAGCAGGCTCAGGCTCAGGCCCAGAGGGAGCAGGAGCTGGGGAGCCAAAGGCCGAGGCTGGCCGAGTTGGAGCAGAGGTACGCCGAGTTGGTGGAGAGCTCTCGATTCGAACGGGAAAAACTAGTGGACATCCAGCAGCAGCTGACTGGCAGCTTGAGGGCTCTGGAAGAAGAACACCAAGAGGCTCAGGGTCAAGTCTGCTGTCTTAAGGAGGAGCTGGACAGGCTGCAGGCCCAGCTGAACAAGGAAGTGGAAAGCAGCAGTCAGGTATCGCAAGCTGCCGAGGAACACAAAGCCACGGCAGAGTGTCTCAGACTGGAGAACAGTAGGCTCAAGGCGCAGGTGGACATAGAGAGGCAGAAGGTCGGTGAGCTGAAAGCCATGCAGAGCGTCAGTGACAGCACCGAGCTTCAGAACATGCTGAAGACGGCCCACTCTGAGAGGGACAAGCTGGAGGTGGAGCTGACCGAGCTGAGACAGGAGCTGCTGAAGGCCCAGGCTGAGACTGAGCATGTGCGAACCACAGTGTCAAAGGTACGGAGGGAGACGTTTACACACCGACTTAGGTTGGATTTGTTTTTTCAAGGATTCAGCATTTAATTACTGTAATAGATGGATAGACACGCATGCACTTTATTGATCCCACTATGAGAAAATTCATGATGTGTCTCAGCAGCAAAGAACGAAATTGCACATTGCAATAAACAACTCACAATAAAACACTATCTAAAATATAAAATACCTAAATGTGTTTGTATTAATCTTATGCATTTTGGTTAAATATGTTTGGATCCCTAGTAAGACATTTTTAATCATTGAAGCTGTAGCTGTGGTTGGTACCTTTTTGTTTATTATTGATAGGCCACCATGTTTGTCATGGGGCCACAAAGTCCAGCAGCTCTATGTCTGAATAGACCAGAGGTTGGTAGAATAACCTCCATCAAGTCTCAGTGAGTAACCAGTAGTGGTCTGATTTATTTTTTGAGCTTATGTAATCAGATAGACTAAAATATAAGATGTAGAATATAAAATTGTTTTAAACGTAAATTTTTTCTAAAAGTTATTCAAGTAAATGTAGGAGTGAACGTTTCTTGATCACATTCATCACAACAGTGATGTTTCTGTTTTTACCTTATATGGAAGATGTGAAACATATTTCCACATTGTCTCAACATTTATTCTGGATCTATCTATCCTAATCATTTCTTTATCAATAAACAGAGTGGCAGCTCTGATTGTTTACATAATAATTGATGAACGATGATAATTTTGACATTTTTTGGTGCAGTAGAAAGTTTACATGTACTCACTCGGCGTATCTAAAGAATGGTATGCTAATCTCTGGTCTGGTTTCCAAAACTATGCTTGACAGATAGTACACAGTGCTCTTTATTTAACATAGGTCAACCAAACATGCTACTTGGCGTCATAACCAAATAATTCAATCTTTAACTAGATCTGGGAGAAAAGTCACCCTAGAAAAATAATGGTTCTAGTATAATGAAAACCTTAAATTCAAGACATTTGTGTTGGGCTGGACAATATGACTGAAAAACACATCATGATGTAAGCGCTCATATCTGTCGATATTGTTTTAAATATCTTAAATACTGCCAAAGTGGTGACATGGCCTTTCCTGTTTAATCCACAGTTTTCATTCCATGCAGTTGTTTTTGATTTTTAAGCAGTTTTGAGGAACTGTGGT
Organism: Xiphophorus couchianus; assembly: GCF_001444195.1. NCBI lineage: Eukaryota > Metazoa > Chordata > Actinopteri > Cyprinodontiformes > Poeciliidae > Xiphophorus > Xiphophorus couchianus. The sequence goes on from NC_040238.1 coordinate 23,927,891, forward strand.
GAAACATGAAACTGCTGCTGTGCAACTTATTTAGCAGGTGGTTGCTAGGTAACCAGAGATCGAGTGAGTTAGTTGATGCCAACTTGCTTAGCCGGTCATGAGAGGATGAGCGGCTTAAGTCTGTAATCTGCCTACATCCCCCAGAATGCTGTGCAGTTCTGGATTGCAGCTCAGTGAAATGATCAACAAATTATTTTGGATGTGTTATCTATTTGTATTGATCAAATGTTTATATATATATACTCTTATTTATTTATTACTTGGCTCTATATTTATGCTGCATTTTCTCTGTTAACTTCTGCCTGGCGACTGAGTCAAGTAAATACAGATGGGCAGACACATTAGTATTTATTTTCAGTGATATTTATCTTCACTTAAACTATAATCCTTTGTTTCTAGCTTCTTTGGTTTTCTCCCCACAAACACAGGAGTGAGTCAGGGCTGGTAATGGCTCTACAGTGTTAGGTGTGTCTCTTTTAAGTCATTATTTTTGGGAGGTGATGGAGGTGCCAACAGCATAGTTAGGCTTGTTCACCCGAGCATGATTCCTTGAGTCACACAGCTGTCCTCTGCCAACTGGATGTGAAAATGACGTGACTCCATAACTTCTCTGACAAGCATCTTAATCTATCACAGCCTCATGGCGTCAGCTGTGGAACGTCCCAAGTGGCTACATCATCTACTGGTTTTAGTATCCTGTCCTCATAGAGATGTGCCTCCCAGACAACCACAATAATCCTCCTCTGACTTCAAAATCTGTAGCAAATAAGAAGGTTTTTGTTCTGTTTAGACTTTAATTTGGCATGGAAGTGAGAAAGACTAAAGTAATCTTGAGTAACCTTTAAATGCATTTAGAAACGGCAACACCACAAAATGACTTAGAGTGACTTCAAATGCAGTATGCATTTAGTACACTGCAGGAGCTCACATAAACACACAAACTTTATAAACATTGTGTCCATACACAGGTGGAGTCCACATGCCAGCAGGTTCAGGAAAAGGCTGAGAAGAGAGAGCAGGAGCTGAGCGACCGTGTGACGTCCCTGGAGGAAGCTGGAGTTCAAGCGGAGAACCAAGTGAAGGAAATGAAGGAGACCATCTTTGAGCTGGAGGACCAGGTGGAGCAGCAGAGGGCGGTCAACTGTCACACCAACCAGGCGGTCCTGGACATGGAGAGTATGTACTGATCGCAGGTTTTTTAGTTCTGCACTGTTGCGTGGCATTTTAACCGAAGCTAGCAAAGAAAATGAGAGACTATACATTAGGGCTGGGCATTTTATTATATCGTTTATTATTTTTCGCAATATATTTCTCAGTATGATGAAAATTTAGATTTATTGTTGTCGCAATAAATTCCGATTAAGGACATTTAAAACCCTCCAAATTGTCCATAGTGCAGCTTAGTGATGCAAATCACACTTTTTGTGGTAATGTTTATTATAAAATTGAGATTAATTTAAAAACTGGTCAATAAATGAGAAATTATTAGGGTTGTTCCTTTTGCTTTTCACTTTAGAAAGATCTGTGATTTTGTCTGTGATGTCACCATAATTTGCAAAACGTGCCTGTGCTTGCAGACCAGATTTGTTACATTCTAGACTTACACAAAATCATTCAGAGGGCCACATATTGCCTACTAAGCAGCACTCTGGTGACCCTTGATATAGATATAATAAAGCGCAGTGCATTTTTTTAAAATATAAAAGCTTGTCGCATTCATGAAGTGTTATTGCAGTTTATGATACAATCCAATGTGTGTACTGTAGAGTGTTTATTGGCATAAACAGTATACAGTTTACAGTAAGATGATGATTAATTACTTTTGTTGATGGACCCCATCTCTGGATTTTTGTTCATATTTTATAATCACCTGATCATCTTGGATTACAGTTCAATGCACAGTTTATAAAGGGCTCCATCTAATGTAATGGTTATTAGCTGAAACAATCAGAAAGTTGATCTTACTGCCGTCATATGAATCCACTTCACTACACTTTTTCAAGCTGAAGTGAGTGAATCTTCAGCAGGGTAGACAGAGTGACTGCATAGTGTACCATGACACTAATTTAGGATCATAACCGTGACACTGAGTAGCGCTTGCATTCCTTTTGTTGCACTGGAGCGCATGGGGTATGTGGTGTTTCTAAGATGCTTTGCTCATGTCACGGAAAATTTCAACATAGTAAAACTATATTCCAAGTTCCACCATTAAAATGCGAGGCCTATGCACAATATTTATAATGTTTATATCCCCATGATGGGGATATAAACATTATAAATACTTTGAAAATAGCCATGAAGAAAATCTCTCCACAGTTCCAACAAAAGCTGAAGGTTTACACATACATAAGTGCAAGATTTACTGCAGGGCTGTAGGATTATTAAAGCTCAGTCTGCCCAGACCGATTCCCTGGAGGTCTCTTTAAACATCCAAGAGAGTGTAAAGTGGAGCACATCGAATGTTGATTAAAATACAATAATATTACTTTTGTAAATCGGGGCAAGTTATATTGGCTTGATAATATTATTGCAGCGGCCGAGACGTACTTCAAGAATAGTTCTGTTATTGGAAGTTTTATTTTTAGAAGACTTGGCTGCTGTTTCTCTAACATAATCAAACTGTTCACACACTATAGTAGTGACTGCTACTACGGTACGTATGTTTAGTTTGTTATGCTGTTTTTTGTTTTTTTTTAAATATCTGAACTTTGCTGTTGCAGATCTTGTGAAAAAGATTGAGGAGCAGAAGGGTGAAGCAGAGCGACAGCTGAAGGTTTTGAATCGACAGATGAAGGTAAGAAATGTTTGACATGGCGTTCTGCTTGGGTTCAAAAGTTCAACTAATTGTTGTTTGCTGTTCCAGCTTGGATCCGTTTGGATGATATTTTACCGTATTTCAATAAAGACTGATATTTCTGGAAATTCAAATGCGCCACATATACAACATCTTTTTTTCCTTTATCTACCTAAAAGTGGAAATCAACCGAACCGTTCTGCCTTCTTTAGGAAATGTGTATTTTCACAATTATCAGAAAATAGAAAGGCATGCAGAATTCTTTGAGTTTATATATGTGCCAACATATATAAATATCATGGGTCATATCTGATATTCACCTTAATGCATTTGGTCAGTTAGATGAACTCTGACACCTGACAAGATGTCAAAGGTCACTGGAAGTGAAGGAAACATTGTGAGAATAGAAAAGACAGAGGGGTGAAAAAAAATTGGGTTAATCAAAACTCATGCTGTCACAGTCACATGTTTACCTTACATCATTTAGCCCTCAAAACATTTTAGTTCTTAATGTTTTGCGTAAATATCAGATGCATAAAACGGTGCAACACTGACAATTTTTTAGAAATCAATATTCCAAAGAAACACAGTTTTTGGTGTCACTTTGAGGTCAGGATGATTTGGCTTGATTTTTCGTCTCTTGCCTTCATGCCAAAATAAATCTTTCCACTGAGCTTTGTTCAGATAGCATTGTGTCGCATGTTAGCAGAGTTTTCCAAGTCTTTTTCTAAGTTTAGGTGGTGAGTACTGTATCTGAAAGAATTGACTTGTTGACAATATTTCGAGATGCAACAATGAGAGATTTTATTAAATTTTTAAGAACCAATGCATATTTTACCTTATTTCTACAGTTCTAGAAGAAGTAGAATTTACAACGTTGACATTTTTTCTAGCCTTCCTACCATGAGCGAGACGAAGGCTTACCTTGTGTGAGAGAGATTAATGTGAAACAGGAGTTTTCTATTTTGCAACAAAGACAAAATAATACAAAGTTGACATTATGAGTTGTCCTTAATGAACTAGCTGTTAGTACAGTTAACATTAGTAAAGTTTCAGGCTCCATGTGCAATCCCAGGAAGATGTAAATCCTAACATCCCAGCTGAAATTTCCAAATATCTATTATACTCCATAACTGAGGGAGGTTAAAAGTTTTTAAATACAACATTTTTTCTGTAATATGTTCAGCCTTCCTGGAACCTGTTAAAGCCAGCTATGACGCAACGTCCCAGTGGACGGTTTGAATTTATGTCTGCTTTTCATGCCCAAAAAATCTGCAAAAGGAAGAAGGTCAATGTGACACAAATTAACAACCTTTAGCAGCCTGAGCAGCTAACGAGCCGATCTTAATAAAACATGGGCTACGTGTGTGGAGACGAAATAATCACATGCACTTGATTGTCGAAAGGATCTTGCCGATCAACTGCAAACTGATGGAGACTAAATTATTGCAAAATGTTATAAATAATGTAAATTGAATGCAGACATTCTTATTGTTACATTTTGTCTTAAAAATGATGAAATAAGCATAATTGGTGTTTTATTCTCATATGAAAGGATTGTGTCCGTTTTGTGTTTCCTTTCAGGGTTTTGTTTTGCTCAGTCCTGACATATAAAAACACAATAGAGCAATTCAGATTATACCTACTGATAGCAGAAGGTCTACAGCAATTATGAATTGATACAAAAGGATCGTCTGACTGAAAAAACTGTCATGTTTTGTAATGTTGTTCATCTGTATAAAATTAAAGTTATTCCAAGAATAATTCAAACAGATTTTCTTCTACTTCATTCTGTGGTTTATAATACTTTTTAACAGATCAAGAAATGTGGAATAATGTTGGTGTTTTGAAGGTTAGGAGCCCGGTCTGGACTCTTATCATATCAGTGTGCAACATTAATGGCTGTCCCGTAACATGTGCAGGAGATTTTTCAGGAGTTTGTAAGGCACTATAACAGAGCGATGTTTCCAAATGAAACTTTACACCGTGTTCCAAATTATTATGCAAGTGATATTTTCTCAGATTTTCTTAAATGGTTAATGCAAATGATGGTCAAGTCATAAACTATTACAGTATAAATCAAATTTTACTGAACAAAGCTCCCCATGAGAACAGGATTTTGTTCAAAAGTAAGAAACTCAAAATGCTCTGTTCCAAATTATTATGCACAGCAGATTTTCTAAACATTTTATGGATTATAAAGAACTGCAAACGGTCATTCTTTGAATGTGCAGCATTAAGTGGTCACATTTACTAAAATCAAAAGCTACTTCAATCAAAAACATCTTAACAGACCGAGTTACATGTTAACATAGGACCCCTTCTTTGACATCACCTGCACAATTCCTGCATCAATTGAACTTGTGAGTTTGTGGAAGGTTTCTGCTTGAATTTCTTTGCAGGATGTCAGAAAACCTTCCCAGAGCTGCTGTTTGGATATGTACTGGATTCAGATCTTCTGCTTGAGGAAACTCCAGAGGTTCTCAATAGGGTTGAGGTCAGAGGAGGATGGTGACCACACCATGAGTTTCTGCCCTTTTATGCCCATAGCAACCAATGATACAGTGGTATTCCTTGCAGCATGAGATGGTGCATTGTCATGCATGAAGATGATTTTGCTACTGAAGGTACGGCTCTTCTTTTTGACCCATGAAAGAAAGTGATCAGTCAGAAAGTCCATACACTTTGCTGAGGTCCTTTTCACACCTTCAGGGTCTCTGAAGGGGCCGACCAATGATTCTCTCCCCACGATTTCGGCCCAAAGCATGACTCCACCACCTCCTTGCTGACATCACAGCTGTGTTGGGATGTGGTGGCCATCCACTACTGCGTCCATCTGGACCATCCAGGGTTGCACAGCAGTCATCAGTGAACAAGTCTGTTTGAAAATTAATCTTCATGTAGGACTGGGCCCACTGGACCGTTTCTGCTTGTGAGCTCTGGTTAGGGGTGGCTGAATAGTAGGTTCATGCACTGCAAGCCTCTGGATGATCCTCCACCTTGAGGCTCCAGAGGCACCAGCAGCTTCAAATAACTGTTTGCTGCTTTTAAGGGCATTTTAACAGCTGCTCTCTTTATCCGATGAATTTGTCTAACAGAAACCTTCCTCATTATGCCTTTATCTGGATAAACCCATCTTTGTTTTGAATCAGCCACAAATCTCTTCACAGTACGATAACGCTTTAGTTTTCGTTAAATATCAAATGTTTTCATATCTTGTCATACGGCACTACACTATCTGATGATTTTGGTCAGCAGAGAGATCCTTCCTCTTTCCCATATTGCTTGAAACCTGTGGCCTGCTTAATAATGTGGAACATCCTTCTTAAGTTTTTTTAATTCTTAAGTTTCTTTAATTCTTAAGTTTTTTTAATTGAGCTCACCAGACAAACTAATCCACCCAGCTTTCTGAAATTAATTATAGTGATTCAAAGAGCCCTGACATACAATACCATCAATAAATTTAATAGCACAACAAAAAAGTTAATCTTTATGACACTTAAATCCAATTTGCATAATAGTTTGGAACACGGTGTAAATGTAACGTTTCTTGGCTCAGAACCATCACACAGTGGAAATGTGGTTTGTGGTCCAACAAATTAGTACCATTATTATTATTATTATTATTATTATTATTATTATTATTATTTTAAATAAATGAACACAATTTAGGACTTGGGACCAAAGAGGAAATGAAGTGTTCAGTCCAAGTCCAAACATTTGGGCTGTGTGATGATATGAGGTTGTATTGTTGTTGCACTTGACAAAATTGTTGGGATTTATTGCAGAAAATTCATGGACAAATTTCCAGTGAACATCTGGGAATATTTTACATCTTTTGAAAAAAAAATCAGGCAAAAGTATTAGGCAGTTGGAGGTAGAGAGATGGGTATTTGTTTTGTTTTGTCTTTTTTTATAACTTAATCTGACAGTTGTAAGTATAAAATATATTTTTTTTTAAAATAGAAGTTTTATTTATTATTTGGAGAAAGCACCACGAAAATCTTATCAGCAACTTTGCTTTAACTAGAAAAGCAACAATTAGAAATTATTTAGCCAATTTTCAGTCACCAACAACCTAATGATTTGATTTTAGCCAATTCTGATTTCTCTTTAAAAAGTATAAATAGCAATGTACTTTTAAATGACAGCAAACATTTAAAAGTTTCTGTTTCTCTACTTTGTGTGATAACATAATTTTAGTAATATTTCAAAACAAAAATAAAATGCCATAGCTGACTTTTTAAACTGTATTTAAGCATATTGCATTAGCATTTTGTGTAATTAGCACAGCAGACATGTTTAAAATGACAGAGCTGACATTTAAACAGTTTTTAGACATCTTGTATTAATTAGAATTCAGCATAATTAGCACAGTTAGCATACTGTGATAGTATACCATTTACCATTTATCTATTCCATTTACTTAAGAGTCCCAACTATTTCTTAGGCAGCCAAGTTTCTTCTTCTTTTTGTTGTTGTTGTTGTGCAGAAACCAAAAAAACAGGCCGAATCTGTCAGTAAGTCCGTAAATCCACCACATGCTATCGGCTAAGGTTAGCTTGCAAGGTGTCCCTTGCAGATTGAACTGAACTATTTGCTAGAACAAACCAGACCACGTTTTACTTTGCAGGTTGTAGCAGCTTCATAGAAAGTACAGCTTCTTTTCTAGAAGCCTCCTAAACTTTTTTCTGCTTCTTATGTCTTCATTTTTAGACCTTAGTCTAACTTTCAGGCATCCTCAATTACTGATCAGAAAAATGTTGAATTCTTCTGACTAAGTTAATGACTGATCAGAGTCAGTTTAGAAGAAAATCGACCCATTCTGGTCGCCAGCTTTTTTGTCAGTGCAGGTTTTTATTTTAAAATGTGATGTGAAATTGCGACAACAGCTAAAGTTTAGCTTTTTGTCTTATGGAAAGTGTTTCTGACCTAAACTACAGCAAATCAAATGAAACAAACATAAACATATACAGCATTACTATTTCCAGAGTGGATTGCTTTTTATATTTTCATCTTTAATGTCAGATTCAGTGTTATGTGGATGCAACAATCATTTATGATTCCTGCAAAAAGATCCAGACAGAATCCTGATTGATCTTTCATGCACAATTCATGATAAAATCCCAAAGGATTTATAATCTTGTTTAATCAGCCAAGCATGGCAGCCTGAGACCTTTAAAATCCTGAGATTCATCTCTTTTCCAGATTGTTTAAAATAGCCTTTGCAGCTGCTTTTAAGCTGACCATAATTATAAAAAGACAATTTTTTCATGCATTTGGGGACTCTAAGGAATCATTCATACCATTTTTAACATACTGTTAATAAGCAACATCCTTTTATTTATTTTTAGGCTTCAGTTTTGGAGTGCTTACTAGCGATCAGTGACTTGCAAATGTTTTTTTTTTTCATTTGCCCCTGTATTGTGTTTTTTAAAAATTTGCATAAATTAACTGCTGTGCCTCAACCTGTGCTGATCCATGTGTTTATGTATTTAGGAGGAGAGAGAGGAGTGGCGGCGCTTTCAGGCAGACCTCCAGACAGCGGTGGTGGTGGCCAATGACATCAAAGTGGAAGCTCAGCAGGAGCTGCGCACTCTCAGGAGGCAGCTGCAGGAGGAGCAGGACCGCAACGCGAAGCTTTCTGCAGACCTGCAGGCCATGCAGGGAGTCAGGTACTATCCACTGTTTCCAACCCCTTACACCCACCCAGCCATCTTCTTCCAGCCCCCTCAGGCACCAGGCTCCTTTCTCTCTGAATGTACCAGGATGTGACATACCTACCAGAGTCCTGCCAGATCTCCACTCAGCAACAATCTTTAGACAGGTGGCCCAAATGATCCCAACTTGAAATAAACTCTTGCTCAAGAGGTTCCCAAATTTCCTGTTTGATCCTAAGAGAGGATATGTTTTCATCAGAGGCATAATTAAGCTTCAGTGTTCGTGTTCCTGGGATTTGGCAGACTCTGTAGGTCAATGAGCCATCTCCTGCAGTTTTATTTTCTCTCTGTATTTTTTACTTCTTTTAAAGCTGCTGCCCTTTCTGTTTCCCTCTTCAAACATGTATTATGACCTGTGGCAAATATTCAAATTTCACACTCGGAACACATTACGTGTGAAGAGGTCATGTGGTAGTTGTAATCAAAAACAGATTTTACACCAGTTTACTTCTATTAACATAATGGAAGCCTTGCAGTTTTATTATAGGCATATTTAAAGTGCCAAATTAATTTACCTTTTCACATTTTGCCAAACCAAAGCCAAAAATTTCAATTTATGTTATTTGGTGTCATGTGTTAGATCACATGTGTCAAACTCAAGGTCCACGGGCCAAATCTGGGTCGCCATAGCCCTCAATACCCTGGAGAGCCAAATAAACAGAACTTCAAAATAAGTTAGGTACTTACATGTTACTTATTTAGTCAATTCAGTTTTTATTTATACATTTCAAAATTACGTGAGTGTGAAAAAATTTCTAATATTTGATTTTATGAAGTACTCATTGAATACAGAAAAAGCTATACTACTTTTAGTACTTCAACAGATCATTTTATTGCACTTTATTTATTCTGCCACAACCGGCTCTTTGTGGACATCCCTGACCTTGGTGTGGCCTTAAATGGAAATGAGTTTGACACCTAGTGCATAAATGTGAATGAACATGATTTTCTAAAACATTTTTTCCTATGCATAAAAATCTGAAAAAAACTTTTTTTTGTGTGTTTATACTAAGATTAAACAACATTTCAGTGGACTTTATTTATGAATTAGGTCACTTTTGAAGGCAGTTGGTTGGACAAAGAGTACTTCAGTAAACTAGAATACATACCTCATTTTGCATATTTTTATAAAATATTTCAAACTATTCACTTAAAAATGACAAGCTACTTTTTGCTGACCTAACTTACCAAATCCCATTTAAATATGTTGAAGTTTTTGTAGCGTGACGAAAGGTGAAAAGGTACACAAATAGTTCTTAAATCCACTTAAAAATGAGGATAGCTGTGGTTTATGTGTGATTTAGCAAAAGAGTCCTAAAAATCCAAACGATAAAAACTTAATGGTGGTTTGTTATAATATTATCATCACTCCAGATGAAATAAATCTTTGTTAAAATAGACTGTTTATTATTCTAAGCACTTGAGCATGCTTAAAATTATTATTATTATTTTAAAAACAATTGCATTAGCGCAAGATACGGATCAGTACCCGTGTATTTAGTATCTGGTAGTAGACCACGTCTCAATCACCAAACTTTCCCCAAGAAAAGCTGTTATGCTGCGTCCGCTCCCCTCCTCCATCAGCTGATGTCTCTGTTAAAGACGTCCGTCTGACGAGCCTGAAGTCCAGGTGAGTTCTCAGCCAGCCTGCCGCTCCCCGCCTTGTGTGCTGCCAACGCTCACTGACCTTCCTCTCTGTGTTTGGCTTCATGCTGCTTCTTCAGCCTGTCTGACTCTGTCTGCTTCTCCATACGCTGGCTGACTGCACCTTTAGGGCTACCATTCCCTCCCGGTTTGCTCTTTAAACCTGTGGATCAGTTAGATTGTATCTGGTGCCACCTGCTGTTGTTTTCGATGAATAACACTCCTACTTTTTTTTTTGATGGAAAAAGCAGGATGATGATGGCTGTACTGGCATGACTTGGACTGAACTCATGCTGTTTTTAACGACACAGATACATATCCATAGCATCTCCATCACAGGGTGAACTGGCTGTATGAGTGACTGTTTTAATCTTATGAGGTGTGCATGGAAGAGTTGAGGTTAAAAATATGCCCAGAGGTTCTGGCTTTTTAAATGACATGAAGAAGCAAAGCTGTTTTATTTTTTGTTTGTTTTTTTTTTTAAGTAGACTTTCTACATCATTCATTTTAATTTTCTTATCTTTCTCTTTTCAGAATCAGCACTGGAGCCACTTTTGACACCAAGACGGCAGTGGAAGGACACTAGAGAGTGACCCTCATCTCAGCATCATGTGAAGACAGTGTTATTGTTGCACTTCTATTTTGTGGAAACCAGCTTTGTTTTGACTCACTGTGCAGAAGGACGTTCAGGCCTTCATGGGTTCATTTCTCTCCATATGGCTAAAATATTTTTGGGGACTTTTTAAATGAGAGTACTCTATTTTATTTTCTCACTGAATGTTCTCGTTTTGTCTGGACTGTTAGGTTCTTGTGTTGTGGACGACTTTTTAAATGAAATTTGTTGTGCCTTTGTGAAATTAGAGAAGATTGAATGGCCTGGTATGGTGAGGGGCGTAACAAATGCTGAATGTTTTAGGTTTGGCAGAGCTAAAGATTTCTATCACTGAATTTGCAACATTGGAAAACAGCAAAATCTTGCTTTTAAATGCAAAAGCAAGGAGATAAATTTTTTTATAAAAATCAATTTTGTAATATTTCCACATCCCTTTAGGAAAAATATAGAAGCACTGCTGTTAGAGGATGTTCAGTCTGTTGTTTTGCCTTTTGAGAGCAAAATAGAAAACATTATACAATATATGCAGTAAAACACAAAGTTGTTTAAATGAACCATTCATTCCTGGAGTGGTTCATTCCTGGTTGCACATGTAAAACACCTTACATAATATTAGCTTGTGACATGAATTCCAGGAATGAACCATTGCATGCATTAAGTTTTGGAGCAGATTAACCGTGACGTAGCAGCGCTGCTAGCAGCTCGTCTCTCTGAAGAGAGAATCAGTGCAGCTGTGGTCAGCTTTCTGCCAGGGCTGCAGGTTTGCGCCGACAGTGCAAAACACCGGAACTACGTATTTTTCGGACCATAAGCTGCTACTTTTTTCCTACGCTTTGAACAATGCGGCTTATAGCCTGGTGCGGCTCTTCTGTTGATTTTTCTTAAACCGCCTTGGGGGGCTCTTTTGCAGGAAGTGAATCATTGGAAGTCAAAGTAGAAAGTGCTAATTTTCCATTTAGAGCAAGCACATTCTAGGAGCAGGCACGACGGAGGAATTTCTTCAAACTCATATGATGCAGCTTTTAAGGTGACGGCTATCGGATGACTGGGTCCTTTAATAAATCCAGGAGATTTATTTATTATGGAAAACCGAGAGCGGCGGAGATACCGGCGGCTTATCATTTAGATGTACGTCTCCAGATTTTTTAAAAAATAATTTTTTTTACTATAAGCCATACTATAAGCCGTACGTACAAATTTTTTTGGGGGGGGAGGGGGAAATTATTTTTTTTTCCCCAAAAAAATTTGTACGTACGGCTTATAGTATGGTGCGCTCTATAGTTTGGAAAATACGGTACATAATATTAGTTTGTGAATTTTACTCTTCCTTTGGATTGAATAAAAATAATAAAGTAAGTTCGGGTGTGGCTACTGGTGTACATGTTTGACTGCATTACCAAAATTAAAAAGTTTGTACATTTAAAACTATAAGGTTCCAGAATGTAGTAATGTTTATAAGCAAAGAGGAATAATCAGCTGATCTGAGTCTTTATCATTGTGTTTGGGCCAGAAATGAATTTCCATAAGACAAAATGAAATAGCTGGATATCTATGAAAAATCGAGTGTTGTTATTAGAGTCCATTTGAACCAGAACCTCAAGGTTCTCCTTTGCAGAATGAAGCTGCAAACATCAGCGTAGAGTTGACCACATCTGCTGCCGCTCACGTCCCGCCCACCATAGTGAGGAACAGAGCGTGTTGTGGAAATCGCCACTACCTGGGGTAAAACCGAGCCGCACATTAACTGGTCTGAGCGCGACTTGCCAGTGGAAAAGAACCTTAATTTGCAGAATTAAAGTTGTGCAGTTATTTGTTTTAGAAATCCAAATTACAGGGTAATTCAATATTTTTCATAAATCTTCCTGATCAGGATGAAAAATGTCCAAACTATTGTAATTCTTAATGATCATGGTTTTGCAACAAACCATGATCAGAAAAAAAAATCAGACTGAACATCCTCCATCCAGGAGCTTTAAGGATATCTTGTTTTTTTGTTTGTTTTTTTTTGCTCCTCACATCATCTTGTTACTGTTTTTGTTTAAAATACGTCACTGACAACTTGTTCTTGTTGGTCTTTCTTCTGCTATTCAAATGGAGTGCGGTTCATTTTTTTAGCCATAAGATGGCGCTGTGGACAAGCTTAATTAGGCATGTCAGTTTCAAGCTCTCCCATGTTTTACAGTTGTGTATTTTTTGTTGGTAGAATTATTTTTACATGCAGATGTCATGATATCATGCTGCCAGTATTAGACATGACCGTTAACAGCGTACTTCTGGACCAATCGAACTGTCTTAAAATCAAACTTTTAAGTCATAGACCAATAAAACTGTGTTCCCGAAATATTTACATCACTTTCAAATATTTATATTCCATACTCCCTGTTTTTTGCAAAATCAGAATTTAATATATTAACCACACAGACTTTTTCTAACCTTTAGCAGATTCAAATAAATTACAAGCTTTACATGTTTATATGTAAATATTTTCCTCACCTTTGGTTCAACCTCTTAAAGAGCATCACATACAGTGCGTGTGAAATATGAGGTCCTTTCTACAACCCATCTTTAAAAAGCCATATTATCCAAGCCGAGTGAATGGTACTGGTGCTCAAGTAAGTTGGGTTATATAAGAAAAGATTAAATGTTTGGAAAAATCTTTTTACGAGGCCGAGCATTCCTGTTCATATTGTGATAATTTATTTTGCTGAGGAAGGACTTGGCTGTTTTTTGTTTGTTTTTTTCTGTATGTGAAGTTCTACGTAAATGTCTGACTGTTGTTCATTAGGTGAATAAATAAACAAAATGTATCCAGCCCCGTGACTTTTATTTACACATCAAACTGGTCTGTAGACTCATCATAATGTGGGTTTTCTTCACTGATCAGAATCAATGAGAATATGGGGATGGGGGTCACATACAGGGCGGCCCAGAGGAAAACCCGTAAGATCTGAACTAATGTATGCGACAGAGCGGATCAGTCACAGGACTCTGATCCAAATCCAAGTTGGAATCTGTGGAAGATTATCGTTTACAGATGATCTCAATCCAGTCTGACTGAGCTCAAGTTATTTTTTTGCAAAGAATTAAGGTTTTTTCTTATTTTTATTTGTAAAATAAAAAGAAAAAACCATGAAGGATTTGCAAGTTTTGAGGTGTTTGAAAGCTCATATCCTATCACCAGTAAATTTAGAACACTTTTTATTTCAGAGCATTCATTCCTACTCATCAGGACTAACATGGAGGATTTTGGATCAGAAACAGACTACACCACCATTAGCAATATGTTTTGCTTGAGTCTATGCAGCAATTGTGTTTTTTGTGTCTGCCAGGTCCCAAGGTGATGGTGGGCGAGCGTTGGACTCCGACGGCGGCAGCAGCCAATGGTGCGGCATCTCCGTGATCCCCGGCACGTCACCCGCCGACGCCAGCGCGGAGCCCGGAGCGACCGTCAAATCCCTCATTAAGTCCTTTGACACTGTTGGACAGAGTGAGCGCCGAGCACACGTAGACACAAGCAGTGGCCGGGCCAGGCGTCCCGTCACATCAGTGTAGCTGTAGAGGAGAACAGCTGATGAGCAGCTGTGGTCTCCAGCGTTCATGTCTGTCGTTTCTCAGCTCGTCAGGTCTGGGCTGGGGGGGGGTTCTGGTGTTTGTCAGGAAAATCATTTGATTCCGATCAACATGAGATGAGCTGGAAGTCTGGGACTGATTAGCTGTTTTAGTAAAATTTTTTTTTAGATGGTTTCTCATGGGATTAACACAAATCTGGAAAGTGTGGCATGGATTTGTATTCAAATATTTTGCATAATGCCCTTTCGCTGCACATGTACTAGGGTGTTTCTCCCAGCTTTGCACATTTACAGATCTGAATTTATGGCCATTCTTATTTGCCAAACTATCCTTAAATGTCTTAATGTAGGTCAAAGCAATAAAGTCTGTGATCCTGTGACCGGAGGACTTTCTTCCAGATGTTTGCATTGTGCACCACATGGCTGGTGGCAAACTCAGAAATTGGACTTTAATGTTTACTTTGAACTTATTACTTTATTTAGAACTCTCATACTAAAAAGTCTGGTTTATACACGGCATGACAAATAGAGAAGCGGTCCTGTTGGCAAATTCTTCCACATGAGCTGTGCTTCTCTGCAGCTCCTCCAGAGCTGCCATGGATCTCTTGGCCCCAAGAAAATTTTCTGGGGTTTTACCCGTTCCAGTTTTTGGAGTCAGTGGTGCTTCATTACATGTGCAAAACTTATGGTATCATCTCTAACGTAACTCTGTTTTAAACCTCTCCACATCTTTCTCCTTGATTTGCTCTTTAATCTTAATGTTGCTCTTTATTCACTGTTTTCACTGATCTGTTTTGCTGTTAATATACCAAACGTTAGCTGTGACACCACAGCCTTAATGAAAAACAAAAAAAAAAACACACTATGACATTGATCATGGATATTACAGATGGTCCATGTCATGCGGTTCCGGTGCTTTCCACCCCGAGAAGCCCTTTGAGTGGGATCCCCGTGCGCACTGCACCAGCTGCAGCCGTCTCCCCCATCCAGGTACTTAAAACTTCAGCCTTCATCCAAAAATCACATGTAGGTTTTGGTGGAGGGGAGCTTGTTTTAGACTTCTTTTTTTAAAATTTTTTTTTAGAGACATTCCTACATTAAGCCACTATCAAAGACGCTGGAAAAAAGAATAAATCATGGAGAGTTCGCTCATCCTCGTGGTATGTAACACTCAGTCCAAATCTTATTTGATCTGCTGTACCACATTTGATCGGTTGCTGCATGACATAACAATCTGGTTCTCTACAAAAAATATGGAGTTGAGGCTCCTATTCAGTTTTGCTAAGTGTGCAGAAGGTCTTCACCGTACTATGGGTTATGTACTGTACAATTCTGGATAAAATCTTCTCCCATAAGCCAGAAATCTGATGATGGCTCATCAATGAACCACCATCAATATTTCGACACAGCCAGCTTCTTCAGCAGTGACCTTCCACTAAAGGCTCTGACCAAACCAGAATTGCATTTTGACCTTGTTCTGGTCTGTGGTCAGAGTGAAAGATGACATGCAAGCAGACAAAATGTCCAGTCAGCCATCACTGTCCTCACCCAGAGAGCCGACCATCAGATTTTGTTGTGGCCTGGTGAAATTTAAACGTTCATTCGAATTCCTTTGGCTCTCACGCATGATCAGGTGGTTGTTTTAAAGGCAAAGTTCTGCTGATTCAATATCCTCAATGAAAAGTACAACAAATACAGACAATCAAACATTTGACTCCTGCTGGTTTCTTACTGACTTTTGCCACTTCCTTCTAGAAAAACACATTTAAATGCAACTCTGGAAATGCTCTTAAATGTGTCACGGTTGATTTGTTTCCAAAGCCTCCCCTGAGGAGCTGCTGTAGGAACATAGTTTTCTGACTGGAAGCAAACATTTCTAGGATTTGCTCTGTTTTTCGACTCTTTTGTCACATTCTTCTGTATCCACATCTGTCTCTCGCGTCCTTTTGATCCCGCAGATAAGTTGTCAAGTTTCGGCGAGGACCTGAAACCAAACAGCCTCATGAGGAAGAGCCCTTCACTGGAGAGTGTAATCAAAAGCCCCATTTCCCTCAGCAGCCGCACCGCATCGTTCAGCTACGGCCGAGGAAGCAGCAAACTCAGGTATTGTCGTTTGGATCTAAAGATGAGCTTAGAGACACAGGAACAGTCTAATTACAAGGAAAGCATTAAAAGAAATTCATCTTCTTTCTCACTTTAAAAATGTTTGAAACATAATTCATCTGTTACCATGTTCAGTATGTTTAGGGTTATGTGAGAACCGCTGCGTTATTGATGATGTATGCAAATACTCGCCAATTCTGGAGTAGTTTAAAATGGCAAAAACATGTCCGCTTCTAGCATCGCACAGCCTGAAACGGGGAAATAATGGATTCAACAGCAGAGCTGCAGTGACGTGTGAAATGTTTAGCATGCTAAGTGGAACGACCATGTCTCATGTTCTTCCCATGGCCTCCAACCCCAGGGAGCAAGTCCCTAGAATAATATTACAGATAGACCTTAAATCTATCCGTCATGCATAGGATTTCTTTCCTTACTGCTTTACAACTGTGCACATTGTGCATGATGTCTGGAAACATTTGAGTGTGGGACCACAGGGACGGGGGCCGAGCAGTAAAACGGGCTTCCACTCTGCACTGAGATGTCTGCCGTTCCAAGTAAACGTGGCTCCGCTCTGAACTCTAAAACAAATAAACAAAACTACAAAGAAGCTCCAGAATCATCATGATAGTGCAAGATAAGATCATTTCCTCCAGTAATGAAAAATTGCAAATCAGAGGGTCTTTTTTTTTATACGAAGCAAGAAAAACTAGTGAATTTGTTTTTCCTTTAGAGCAGCACCTAACACAGATTCTGACCCTTAATTTTCCTGTCTCGGTTTCTCCTAGTTTTCTTTTCTATTTTCTGGACATGTAAGAAGTTTAGCTGCCTTTTTAGTAAAATGTTTGTATTAAAGCAAATCTATTCTTTCTTAAAAACTTTCCTAAATTACACTTATGTCCCTCAGTATCACTGATAATCTACAAAAACACTCAGATCTTCCAGGTTAAAGAATCAGAACTTGTATGAATAAAGTTGGCACATCTCATTTTCTCGACAACAGACGATCTCTCAGTAAAGTTTTGTTTTACTTTCATACCAGGCATGCTGATTTCTTACCATGTGTCAAACTGTGTTCTGTTGGAATACATTTCCTTTTGTTTTCCCGTATAACCTGCAGCTCTGAGCTTTGCATTTCATCTAAATAATATAGTTAATGTGCCTTATTTAAGTTTGAGATTATATGTTTACATTTTTTTTATAATTAATAATAAATTTTGCTGTTGCATAAAATTGTTTAACCATGTGATCTTTTATTTTTCTGGTCCAAATAGGGAACTTTTGAAAAGGAGAAATAAAAGTCATCAAGTAGTTCTATGAGAAATCTGAGAAGAATCAGATGTTTTTTTAATATTAGGCCACAAATATACAAATTATTTCAGAGAATGCATTCTTTGTGAGGACAAACGTTGCTCTAATTCAGCATAATCATAGCTGTCTGACCAGCTATGATTAGCAAGCGTCCTCCACGTTCACACAAATAATTGTGTGGGAGTGGGGGGGGACAGTAGAGGAACTGAACTAGATATCGCACAAGTTGTACTCCAGATGACATCTCTCCTCTCTCCCTCTCCTCTGATGGCGGCCCGCGTTCCCCTGGTGACAGTGTGGAAAGAACGGACCCCTTGGCCGCTCTGGCGCGGGAGTATGGAGGATCTAAGAGAAACGCTCTACTGAAGTGGTGCCAGAAGAAAACAGAAGGCTATCCGGTAGGGATGACAGGCCACGGACCGCTCTCTAACATGAGACGTGCTCCACACACTTTCACGCCCAGCTCTCCTTCACGTCTACATCTGACGGTTTGATATTTAGTCTTCACTCCCCTGGTTTTCATTTAAAAAGTGAGCTGACACTTCCCACTCTCTGCTTTATATTGCATGACGCGATAATGATTATTCTGACCCCAGATACTGAGGTCAATCTTTATTCATTTTCATTTTTTTAGCCATAGCTGGGTCAGACAGCCGGAACGGCATACTGTTGACCAACCATTTAGCTAACTGGCATCTCACATCTCACTGGTATGAATGGATTTATGGCTTTGGAAAATTATTTTTTCATTTTGCAAAAAAAAAAAAAAAGAAAAACTGGAAGGGGAAAAAACCTAGTTCTATTTTTATTTTCAAAATAATTTGAGAAATATGGCATTTATTCGTATTTAGTATTATTTCCTCTGATAACCTTAAAAAGAATCACAGTGAACCACCATCCAAATACACAAAATACAGGGTGGAGACTCTTGAAATCCTTGAATTTCACTTCGGGGTTTTCAAAGTTTGGAAAGTTCTTGACTTCTGCATAAAGTTCTTGCAAGTGATTGATATTCAAACTGCACAGTTTTGGAGCAAAGTGAAATCTAACATTTGATTAAAACCCTAAATGTGGACAATGTTGTTTACATTTGAAACCAGATATTTTCATACACCTAATGAAAAATCAAACATATTTCTAGATTATTTCTAGATTAACATATTTGCATGTGCATGCTTTTTTATTTCAAGTCACATTCAATTACTTACATCATACATATATATATATATATATATATATATATATATATATATATATATACTATATATATAGTAGTTTAATCTCCCGATTATAGAGATAGAGGCCCAATTTCTGGCCTTAAATTATGAAGTCAAATTTCTTTTAACTCATGGTGGATATATATAGAGTATGTTTTTAACAACTGAAGGTAACATAGATACTTGGTAGTGCCAGAAAATGGCATTATGTGCCTGGAAAACACATAATACTTCCCCTTTAATCTACTTCTCAACAACTGATCTCTTGGTTGTTACACTTTCTGGAATCAACCTGGAATCAGCACTTATTAACAGAAATTGAATTTGGTTTTTAGTTAGAAGAGTTGTGACCTTTGCTGTGATTTAAATTCATCACATTTTCTTTCAGTAATAAGTTCTCACCCCTTTAACTTTCTCAGTCTCTGCTTCTACCCTGGTGTTCATGCACCAGCTCTCTGCTGCTCTGAAACGAGTCGCGTTCCTTAATACTTTTGACTGTTAGCATCACTTATCAGACCCGGCGGTCTGAAAGTCCGCAGATGGAGAGCCGGATCAAAGCATGTTTATGTGTTAGAATGGCCTAATCAAAGTCCAGGCCTGAATCCAACCTAGATTCTGTGGTTAGATATGAAAGTTCATGTTTATAGATCTTTCAGAGAAGAATTGACTTTTTTTTTTTTTAAAATGTGCCCGACTGTTAAAAAAACATTCAGGTGTAATTGCAGAGAAAACTCTGATTATGAGAAATCAACACAATCATACAATATATTTTATTATTATTACGTTAAACATTTTTATAAAACCTCATGTTATTTTTCTTCCTCTAAGGAACACAAATCATGAACTCTTTAGTGATTTTTAAAATTATATAAATAGTAATGCAATACTTCAACATTTCTGGTTGTAATGGTTCCACAAATGGTGGAATAAATATTTCTTAGGCCACAGAGCCAAGTGCTGATATTAACCAAGCCAAGTTTCTCCCTTAATAGCCAGTTTAAGGAACCCATTATGCCCAGTGGGATTACAGATTAGCCAGTATAATCACTGTGCTAAAACGTTTTTCATGCACACAGAGGGGCTGCAATCTGCAGACTCTGGATCTGAAAGGAAAGGAACGATTCCAACCCTGTGTGCATTCTGATGGATCCTTAAAAATACACTAAGGCCTTTTTTTTCTTCTTAAAATCAATTGTTTCATGTGACTTTTCCATAGAAAGATGCACAAGTTCTAAATATAGATTGAACTTTTCCAGCGAGAGATTGAGTTATTGAATGAGCCGTCACATCGATAGTTCTGACTTCTGGAGAACAATGCTACTGAACTTTGAGCCGCCCTCCCTCTATCTCAGCTCGGGGACTTTATGGTCACAGTTTGCTCTGTTGGTGAAAGACGCACTGAGGAGACACTGTGCTAAAAACCCTGAAACCAGAGCTGATGGCCCGTCTGTTGGGTGGATAAAACCAGTGATTTTTAGACACAATCAGTGGTTTGAACAGTTTTTAAAGGCAGTTAAACGCTTGCTAAGAAATGCATCAATTATAAATGTTGCGATATATATATATAATAATTTCTACGGTAAATGAAAGTTGACAGTTCCTTCCCAGTTGGGATTCTGGAAGACAGCCCCCAGTCTCGAGTCTCTTCCAGTTTTCTTCCAGGATTTCTCTGCGTTTATCTCCATCCACCTTCCTAACCAGCTTCCCCGTCCCCACGGAGGAACAGCATGCCCACAGCATGATGCTTCCACCAACAGTTTGTAACATAAGTATGTGTTCAGCAGCTCTTTTGTAGTCAGAGGTTTTTCCAACCAGCTTATTTCCTGGGAATCTGGTGGCAGCTTCCTCTTTCTGTCAAATCCAGGTGCAGTTGACTGTAGGATCACAAACGACTCTTCCTGCTGCGTCACCATCAACATTTAGGGTCTCTGTTGTCTTTTTGTCTCCTTTTCCTTGTTTATAAACTCTGGCTAAGGGACACATGATTTGCAAATGTGTTTTCTCCTGGAGATTTCTATTCAGCGTCGTAAATTTCAAACTGACAGTCATTGAAATTATTTGTGCTGAATATGGTCAAAATCCTTTTAATAGCTTTAACTGTTTTCTCTCTTCTTGAGTAGTTTTTTTTTCTTCTTTTAAGCAAACAAACGGGAACAATTTAGAAATCTACCAAGTAACCTAATTTGCAGAGTGAACTGTATAATTTGATGTGTATGCTGAGATTTAAAGTTACACACAGTTATTTAGTGGTATCAGTGTGTGTGGCGAAAGAATGGAAAATGCTTGCTGCCCATTGAAGATTTTTACTAGTGAAACATTTTTTGTTTATCATTTTCATTCCTCTTTACAGTTACGTGGTGCCTCCCATGTAGAGTCCCAGAGCATTTCTGAAGTTTGTGGTTGTAATGTGTTAAAATAGTATGAATACTTTTGCGAGAAAATGTAAATTATAAAGCAAACCTGTGGATTTTAGTTCAGTTAAGGACAGATGAGTTAAGCAACATAAACGCTTCACTGTAAGCGCTGATCCCTTCACAAAGGGCGATTATTTGCAAATGTCAGGAATTCATTAAGTAGATTTGGCTAATAGCGGTGTTTCAGGCTGTGGCGTAATCAGTTCCTTTCTGGATTCGGACGGTGATCCATTGTTGTTCGGATGTTTCTTCCAAGCACCATGCGCCCGCTCTGCTATTGGGTTTCTCAACGCATAGCGAGGCGGTTAACTCTTTCATGGACGCCTCGCTTGATGTAAAGTCTCGACTTTGTACAATGCGATCAATACGCGGCGCAGCACTCTGTAATGTGTGCTTCAGTCAGGAAAAGAAAAGGAAAGCCACTAATAAGTGACAACTAGAACAATTAGCAGAGATTTCCAGGAAGTGACCTTGGAGATTTTTATATCCTGCTGAACTCAAGCCTTTCCAGAGGGATTTCTGTTTCTGTTGATGCAAGGATATATACTGTATATTTGCGGGCCAGCTGACGTATTTACAGCAGTTTGTGAAAGTGACTCTAGTTTCTTAGAAAACGTGACCACAAGATCCTGTTTGAGTCTCATGCCAGGCTGTGAGAAAAGGTTACAGTCAGAGGATGTGTTGAGCTTCACATATCTGGGGAAAGGTTACGGCGCTGCAGGCCGCCACCCATTTAGCAGAGACCCTGTGACCTGGTCTCACTCATCTGTAGAGGAAATGGTCATATTCTTGTCTTTCTGTCAGGCTAATGTTCAGCTCCGATAGAGGCTAGTAAACTTTAGCTTTAGCTGCAGATCTCACCTCATTTATTGGCATCTTTTGTTAAGATGTGTGAAAAAAACGTTTACATTTTTGTTTTCATGCATGCAGTAAGTCGCAGCCTCTGTAATTTTAGCAAAATTTGAAGGTGCAGTTATTACCTTTCACAGTCCATGTAAATATAACTGTAGCATTTCGTTTTTAAATTATAGCAGGGCTAATCTATCGATTATTCTAACAATTAACTGATTAATTATGTTTTTTAAAAATTGGAACATTCTGCATATTTTTAATTTAAACACGTCTTTCTAAAACAATGTTAGAAATAAATTAAAAGTATAATAAATAAAAGAATTCAAATGCTTTATCTTAAATAAAAAAGATTTTCTTTTGCCAAAAAGGAAGGAAAGGATGCATCTGGAGCTAAAAAAAAACAAAAACCCTGACAACATTTGATTAGTTCACATTTTTGATGCTTGACTAACATCATGTAGATGATGGTTGATGTATTAAATCTTTGTTTGGATTAATAAGTGGATAGCACAGAGAGGATTTAATAGTTTGTTGGTTTTTTTTTTTTTTTTTTACAGAATTTGAACCAGGTGAAGTTAAAACTTCAAGGAGTTTTGGGTTTTAGCTTAAGCAGCATTAATTACTTTGTCAAGTATGTTCCTCTTTCAGGAAAATAGCCTTTTTTGAGTCTGCATACTTCAGGTAACAATTAATCAATTGCTAAATTATTTTAACCATCGATTCATCATGATTAATCCAATTAATTGTTCTTGCTGTATTTTATAGTTTATGTTTATAAATTAATCAGTTTCTATAAACTTTTAATTAGGAATCCTTTACTTGGTTTCCTGCAGCATAAATATAATCTCAGACAGACGCCTGTTTCTTTTACCCACTGCCTCCATAATTTACCTAGTAACAGGTTAAAAAAATCATCAGAGCTCATTGTTAAAGACCAGCAGCAGAGAGTGGCATCCTGGGGTCACAGAGGTCACATTCAAACATAATAAACATGCCCACTGGTTGCTTGGGATGCGTGGGTACAGTCTTTTCTGTCCTACTGTCCCAGCTGCAAACATTTGGACAGATGAGAATCACACTGAGCGTCTCATCAACAAACACCCAGGCGGCTCCGGAGTAAACCAAGGGGTGGATATGTGGCTGCTTGCCCACCTTGTGGAAGATCTGGGATGCGGTCGACCTGCTTCTGTGCATGACATCATGAATCCTCTGAAATCATGAATCTATCCTCACAGAGTGAATGATTGGGATTATTTTTTTGTAGGATTTTCTTCTCTTTTTGCACATCTGTGGCGCGGATAGATGTTGCACTTTCTCTTCTTCCTGCCTCCAACAAATTCACGGAGGTTTTAATTCAACGCTAATCAGCATTTTGGCGTCTGTGAGCCACATAGGATTTGTTCTCGGCATCTTCGGCCACATAATTACCAGTCAGGTGAAAGAGGAAGCTTTTCGCCCTTCCTGTCCCCTCTCCGGTTCCAGGTGGTTCAGTCGGGACTCAGGCTCATATAGGTCACCATTGTCTGCCAGAGACAAAGTCGATGCCAGTTGTTATTACAGTCCCTTTGTTGGCAGGAGACGTTGTCAACCGACTGCCTAATTAAAGTGAAACAGCAGCCGGGTGCTATTGTGAGCATTATGGGAGATTATTTGATGGTTTATAGTAGCTGAGGGCCTAATAAATCTGTGTGATTGTAGCTGGACAGAAAGCCTGATGTCATTCTATGCTTTTTTTTCTGAAATCAATAAGAGGGGGAGTTTGTGTAATCATCACAAGGAGAGGGCTGTTAGATGTGTTGTAACAACCCTCTGCTTTTTATTTTTTCAATATTAGGTTAGGCTCTCATTGCTCATCTTTGAAAGGGAAACGTCAGTCACTCTGGTCTCCACTCAGGTGTGTTTACGGATTTGTGATCATGTGTCATCACATGTTTTCTACACGTGACGGCGCCTCTGATGGCTGAGAACATTTGAGAAAAATGTAAAGAAACATGTTGTGCCTGTGTTGTACATATGAACATCTTAAATTTGACCTTTCACCTGCTTTTTCCTTCCATCGTCCATCAACATTGTTACGACCCGTCTAGATGGGCCGGATCATAACATAAAGGATCCATCCTCTTCAGATCCCAAGCAGCCAACACACACGAAGTTGAACATTTTATGTTACTTATTTTAAAAATATGTATTTTTGATTAAGATGTTACAAGTGGAGCGTATGGCTTCAGAGTGAGCTATAATGCCGAAAACAACAAACAAAAGGAAACTATCTTGAATATTAACCGAAACGTACCTAATTGAAAGTAAATAAACCAAATGACAAAATCTTACCTCCCTAATTAAGAAAAACATGATAAAACGAAGCAAACATAAACGGCAGCTCACTGCTACAAACTCCAGAACTGTTACAAGGTGTTAGCAAACAGTGCGGCCGGTTGAGATGAGCTGAGGACAGGAAGTCCGCGTCAGCAGCTTTCATATCCGCCAATTGGACGTCTTCGTCGCCTTCTGGGAACCAATCAGAGACAGGCACTGGCACACTCATATTTGCATAATTAAGTTGACGACGCCAGTCGTAACAATATGAAAATGCCTATTTTGGACTCTTACTGAGAAACATTTAGCCTCTTATGGTGGATGTTTTAACCATTTTATTTTATTTTTTAACAAATTAATCGTGATCAGCAAAATGTGCCTTTTTTGACCAGATAAATACATTTTTAAAAAGTATGGTAAATATTTTTATTGGTAGAAATAAGTTTTCACTTTGTCACTAAAGGCTTTCTTTTTGCCTTTTTTTTTTGACAAAAAAAATTTTGATCATGACTGACTTGTAAAAGTAATAAACCATCTAAATGAGTGAATTAGGTAAATTCTCACAGTATATCTACCCTAAAGTGTCACAATCAGAAGCTGTTAATGTGTTTAATACATGACATTGTGTCTTTGAAGCTAAATTAATCAGAATTTTATAATACTGAAAAACAAGAGAAGACATCATGGACCCCTGGGGGACATGGTGTTTCACAGAGCAACATGTTTATCCACCTTCTGCCCCCCGTACCCTAAAAACACGACGCTGCTAGAAGCAGGTGAAGGCCTGAGCTGAACTCTCAGGGGACGGCGAGATGTGAGCCCAGATCGGCTCCGTCACCTCAATTGTCAGATTCTGGGAAGCACAAATCGATTAGTGGCGAGGGCCTTAAAAGCTGCCTCTGATTGGCTCTGCCCTGTGGGAGAGACTCCAACGACCTCTCACAGGAAATTAGTATTCACAAGGGATCCTGTGCACGTCAGCTTTGCACTAAACACATGAAACACACAGAACTGTTGCACTGCATTTTAAGGCAGATTGTAAGATGTGTCCTTGAAGGATTGTGTGATAAAATGTCTCAAGGCCATTATTTGTGGTCATTTGTAAGTTAAACTTTTCCTCTTTCTTTTTCTTGAACAAAAAAGTATTTTGATCGCACACACGTGGAAAGTTTACTGCCATTTGTTTTATTTTGGTGTCACATTGTTAGAAATGTTTTCTACAGTCTCATGATTTTGTTGAAAGCTGTAAGCAAAGCGCATTTAGACATATAGCCATTCGATGATGCGTCTATTTATAGCCATGATTTAGGGCTGAATTTTGTCTAGATCAAGTTTGTCAAACTGTCGGCCAGCGATCCAAACGCAGCCCGCCAAGGCTATTTCTGTGGCCGTCGAGACTTTAACAATAACTTCGGGTTCCCAAGGTCAGTTGTCATTTTTTCTAATTCATGCAAGCCTTGATTAAACTGGATCTGAATTAGAAATGTCGTTCATCCAGAGTCTTGGGTTCTCTATTTTTTTCCTGCTGGTTTTCAGAGGGTCTGTGGAAGGAAGTGAGTCTGATAAAGATTTTTTGTTTTCCCACTTTTACTTTTTTTAATAAAAAATTAGACATGCATTAAACGAATAAATGGAAATAAAAAGTAATTCAGCTCTTTTTTAAGATAAGAAAATAAACACTGTATTGCCTAAAATCCAATAACTTGGCATTCCTCTAGTAAATCTGAGCTGGGTGGAGTTAAAACTATTACACTTGAAAAGTTTGGAATAAAACATATATACCGACAAATGTATTTTTTATCTTAAATATTAAATATATCTGTTTTTTGTACAGTTTTGACTTAATTTACTTAACTGCTCTGAATATGTTGGTGGAAGGAGTTTTTTTTTTTTTTTTTAGCAAATGACCTTTTTTAAGTCTGAATATTCCAGTTACTGATCAATAATTTTCTGAATTAGTTGACAAGTATTTAAATAACCGATTAATCACATTAATTAGTCCACTTAATCATTTAAGCCGCATTCTTAAAGCCAAAACTTCAGAGCTGATTATCACAGACGTGTTGAATGTTTAAGGGGTCTCAGTGCTAAAAACCTGATCTGGAAGGTCAAACAGTAACCAAGATGATAACTTGTAATTATGAAGATTTTTGCTTTTTTGGTCATCGTTTAGACGCAGAAGTTTTCCTGAACATTTGCCTACTTGGGAACACAATCTAGCCTTGCACTGTATATTTATCATGCTCTTTGATGTCTTAATTTAGGACAGCTCCGGACACTTTATACATTTCTTTTTTCTCAATTAACCATAGAAGCCAAACAAAAATAAATGTGCTGTTTGCTCAAGATGGGAACAATGAGAAAAGCCTCTGAACATTCAGCTCAGCTGGGCCTGAAAGAGCAGAGCCTATCCGGCCTCATCTGGGAAACTCACACACAGTGCACACACACACACACACACACACACACACACACACACACACACACACATAAACACGCAGGCTCACACAAAAACCATTGAAGAAACGGAACGGACCCCCGGGAGAGTGGGGTATGGAGGTCAGACATCGAGGACAGGAAGAGGATAGAAGTTCAAAGAGTAGACATTACAGTTCTAATAATGAAGGAGGAACATTTAAAGCTGCAGCTTTACTCTACATTCATCTGTTCATTAGCATTTTTGTATTCCGTTTCCTTGAAACGTGACAGTCGAACTTTATTTCTCACCCCAAAACTATAGATATCAGGTTTATTGTAAGAAAGGAGACAAGAATCTCAATCATAAATCCAAATGATGTCATGTTGAAACTGTCTGGACTACAAAAAAACATATGGAGCCTTTTTTTTTTTACTTCAGATTTGTGTGAAAAGGTGATGTAATGCACCTAAAACCCAGAGTTAAATAGACTTTATGTAACACAGGAAGTTCAGGGTGAGAAGCCTCATTTGGAGAGCATTGATATTTTGTTAGAATGTTCTTTGTCTCTTTTTAATCAGTTGAGACGATGCAATATTTAGAAAGGTCAGTAGAATCCAAGATGTTCACAAAACTCCTTAAAAGTTTGGAGTTATTTGGCTGAGAAAATGAGGATGTTTGCCCTTTCATTTCGATTTCTGCTCCAACTACCAAAACTGTACACATTGATCACATTTTGTGTTGCAGCACAACAACATTTTGCTCAGGTTTTCATCCTACATTTCGGTCGGTGTGAACTCTCTGCGTCAGTCCAGATGACAGGTTAGTCTATCAATAAATACGCAGAATGTTACTGCGTTTTATTTTATTTATTTTACTGTTAGAGTAAAAAACGAAAAAAAAACACGATTTTTTTTTGAGGAGGAGGGAAGGGAAACGGCGCTAGAGTCTCTCATAGTTAAGCAAAAGTTGACAAGAATCAGACTGAGCCACTGCAAGATGTTCCCAGACAATATTCAGTATTTGTGGTCTGTCTTCTTCAGTCCTGGGAACTTTAGATTTGAGCCCACATCTCAAACTGAACAACCACAGATCACCAATCATCACGAACAGAGGTTATCTTTAGCACTGGAAGATTTCAGCCAAGACAACTTTATTGATACTAAATATTTTTTGCACTGAACTTATTTTCCTGAAGCCGCTCTGCTCTGGTCAGCGTGGTGCGTTCCTGCTGTGCCGGCTAAAGGTGGGCGGTGAATTTAGTCTGCCGACTGTGAGAGGGCAGTGTGGCTGCTTCAGCTTCGATGACCTTGGGGCGCAGATCACTGACCCCCACAACAACAAGAGTCCAGAACGCAATTAGAAGAAGTTATGAAATCAAACCGTTTATTTTAGATTTGCTCATTGCAGTTGGGACTTAAAAGGCTGAGTCCAAACCGGTGAAGAGTCATGTGATGCCTCTGTATAAAATATTATTTTTTTTAATAATCAATTCCTGCACAACATCTCCAAAAGGAGCTATTACAACAAACACGCATTCACATAAGTACCGTCCAGCTTCTTTCAAATGCACCATGAAACGGGTATCCATCCCTCCCTGCTTGCAGAATGCATCTTTTTTTTTTTTTTTTCGCAGAATGCATGTTGCAAAGTCATTTTCTCTCTTCTTACTTCTCCTGTGAGTAAAAGTTGAGTGTTGCAACAGTGACTTGTTGACATTGGAGTGTCAAGTGGCATTAAAGCATGACAGCAGTAGTTGGCTGGTCATAAGACCAGCAGCATCAACGTGCAGCTGCAGAGGCTAAACCTCTGTGTGTGTGTGTGTGTGTGTGTGTGGGTGTGTGTCTGTGTGTGTGTGTGTGTGTGTGGCGAAGGTCCAACCTATTCATGAATGTCATTTTAAAAATATCTACAGCATTCAGTAGATAAAGACCACACTAGATATGACCACGTGTTGCTTCTTCAATTCGCTCCACTACTAGTTTCCTGTATTAAACTACAATGATCCAATGTGAAAATGATGGGAAGAAAATCTAAAATTTATTTCAGTTTTATGTATAAACAATGGGCTTGTTTCTATCTTTGTAAAGCAGAGGTTGTTTTGCATTTAATAAAAAATAAGCCAAGGAATAAAGAGTGAAAAATACTTGAAAGGTGTTTAAAGTGAGCTGTTGCACTACAAAAACAAAACAGTGTCAGTTTGTTTCACTTCTAACAAGATATTCTGCCGTGTTATAAGAAAAAAAGTGGAATTAGTACTGTTTTATTAATATTAAGAAATTATTGACTTAAAATAAGCTCCCATATGTTGCTGAAAAGTTACTTGTAAGTTAGTTTTGTCTTATTCCAAGTGTACTAAGATACTAGCACTAGAAAGCAAACCAAAACTATTTGGTAATTTTTTGTGTTTTTGTGGTGTATCTGCTGGCACTTTATACTATTTATTTTGCTGCATCATAGGGCAAAAGCATTCTCTTAATACTCTCAAAAGGTAAGTTGAGGTTGAGCTAATTCGTCACAATCACATTTTTAATAGAGTGGCAAATAATCTGAGAATTGAACAAACTCCTTTTTGTCATGACGTCACTGCAGTAGAAGTGATTTTAGCCAGAGCAAGTTTATTTTTTGGCTTTGCTTGGTTGCCTGCAGTGAATAGTGCCGTCACTCTGGCCTCATTTTTCTGCTGCAGAGAATGGAGTTGACATGCTCTTCCTGTCAATATTAAGGTTTTCCTCCATAGTTCTCAAGCAGAGAAAGGGAACCTGTTCCCTCAGGTCTGAGTTGTTCCTCTCTAGTCACAGTGATTACTGGACAATAATGTCTCGTTGGCGGTAATGTGGACACTGCTGCAGCGGTGAGGAGCTTTACTTTGGTCAGCAGGTCTGGATCAGGAGTGAAAGAACAAGCTGTTAGATAGAAGCTTCCTCTCTCGATGGCCTGTGCTCAGATATAGAGATTATTCAAGTGGAGCTGCTGGTGCAACACATTGAAAGGAGTCAGCTGACTTGGTTTGGCAATAGAAGAATTAATGTACTGCCAGAAATTACACTGTACTACATAAAACAATAAATCACAGTATTTTTGTCTAGTTTCAAGAATACTTGAAATGAGAAAAAACTAACTTACAGGAACCTTTTCTGCAATATGAAGGAGCTTGTTTTAAGTCAATAATTCATTATATTGATGAAGAAGTATTGGTTCCACTGGCAGGTTATTTCACGTATACATCAGGGAAAATGTGAAATATGCGAAATAATCTCAGGGGAACTAGTACTTTCTTAAAAATATTAAAGAGTATTGACTTGAAACAAGCTCCTTTATCTTGCTTAATTCAAGTTTACTAAGATATTTGGACTATAAACTAGACAAAATAGTTGGTGAGATTTTGTCTTTTTGCAGTGAGCAGTACAGATTTTAGGAAGAATCATAGACATTACATTTGTCTCCGTTACCTTTGAAAATGAGAAGGTTGTTTAAAGCAGAGGCAACACAGCAAAACTCATTCACTCATTTTCTATACCTGCTGAATCTTTGCAGGGTAACAGAAAAGCTCATGTCCGTCTCCAGCACTGGGACCATTATGAACAGGTCACTGGTCCATCACACTCATGTGTTTTTATTTTTTTCTATATGACTGTACTTCATAAATTTATGATCAGCTGATGAAGGATTGCATTGTTGGATTATATCATTTTTTTCTATACTATTTCGGTGGCGGCTTTATGTTAAACCCACTGGACTTTTACCATTATTTTATTTCTTAATAGCTTTGATCTGTAATTTAATTGTGCAATGAACTAAGCAACATATTTTAAAAATCAAACGGTAAAGTAATCTGTGAATCCTTAATGCTTTTTTTTTTAACTTCACTGAACTGTAACTTTTTAAAAGAGAAAGTTGTGTAGAGCTCATGATCAGCTGTCCATGTGCTGACATGCTGAATCAGGCTCAGTCCAACAAAATGTTCTGTCTCCCTGTCCAGCCTCTCTCTCCCTGAAAGCGTCGGCTCTGGCTTTATTGTGCCGGGCGAGGCGCTTCCTGTCGCTTGATGCTGTGTTTGCTTTTCTGATCCCACTCCCAGAGACCTGTTGTTGTCCTCTGCTGTTTTAGCATTCACGTCTCCCTCCCCATGTCGACTCCCAACAGCCGCCCCTCCCTGTGCTGACCTCTTCCCCGAATTCAAACATACCTACGATTACGATTGGCTCTCGCCAGACCCGCTGACACCTGGAAAGGCTGTCTCACACAAATTGTCCTCAGAAGCCCCCCGATCCGGAGACTATTTCTGTCCGCTTTGGGCTTGGAGTGTGACTAACCCCCTACTGTTTCCCCCAGTGTGATGTTTGTGTGTGTGTGTGTGTGTGTGTGTGTGTGTGTGTGTGTGTGTGTGTGTGTGTGTGTGTGTGTGTGTGTGTGTGTGTGTGTGAGTTTACGCATGCTTCACCCACGCTCAGTGCTGCTGAACCAGCTGTGACAGGGAGAGGAATGTGACATCACTGTCCTTCAGCTGAGGACCTGAACTCACTGAGCACATTTCCAACACATACTGTATGTTATAGAAGCAAAAGGACAGTCCATAATGTGGTGATGCTGATGTCACCATGGTAACACCCACATACTGAGATTAATGCTGTTATTTGAACTGCGAGCTTGGATTAATAGATGCACCGGATAACATTGAACATGTTTTCAAACTGATCAGACCCTCCAGGATTTTGTGGGAAGTCTCTGATTTGTGTTGCTATTTTAGAAATATTTGCAAGAAATTTTGCAATATTTGAGCTTATGTACAACGGTAATAATGACTTTTTGTTACACTCTGTATCAATCACAAATTACAGCTTGACATGAAGTAAGACTGAGGCAGCTTTACTTAGAAGAAATAAGAAATATTAACAGCTGGCACTTAAAGCCAACATTTTTGACAATTTTTGAGGAAAATTTGCAATAAACTCAGTTTTGCATTAGCATAAAAAAGTGGAGGGATCTGTTGACTTTGTGTAAATCTCAGCGATTGCAGAATCACAAAAAACTTGAGGGACTGATTGGTGTAATTTTGCAGCAGATAAAAGCTGCTTTGATTAGATGAATAAAATATAAACAAACAACTGTTATCTTGTAGGTTCCATTTATGCATCTGGAGTCTAGAGGACCACATGAAAAGCCATGGCGGGCACGATTTGGCCCCTGTGCCTTAGGTTTGACGCATGCGCTTTAAAAGATTTCACAGTCAAAAACCAGGACTTCCATTTATAGGAACTGAAAATGTTAAACTAAGAAGGCTGGTATCAAAGCAGAAACTTGAGACAAATACTTATTTATGCTTTTATTTCCTGTTGTCTAGACTACTGTAAACGGCTTTTGAGATGCATCAACAAGAAAAGTTACTGACCCGCTCAGCTGGTCCGAACACTGCAGCAGAAGCTCCTAACAGAAGAGCTAACATCGCTCCTGTTTTCATGTCTTTGCACTTGTTCTTCTTCTTTTCAGAGCTCATATTAAAATCCCAAATTAAATCTCCTGGGCTCTGCATGGTAAAGCTCCTTTAAGTGTCATTGAATTGTTAAAGCCACGGAGCTCAACTTAACCCTCTGTTTTTATGTTTCCTTGAACATGTTAGAATGGGTCTGTGGCCTATATAAAACATAATCGTTCTTAGATGATCAGACTTTAGTCTGGTCAGTTCTGCCTGGTTTAAACTCCTTTCAGAATGAGATGGTTAAGGGCCTCTTGTTACTTTCAATCCAAATAATTTGCTACTGGCCACGCCCCCTGACTCGACATTTACACTCTCATGTAAAAATGGCTGCAAACATGTGCAATTATGAAACCGTATATTTTGAAAAGCATTAGCAGTTCCTCCTGCACAACCAATAAGAATGCAGCAAACCAGCTGACCAAACATTCTGGTGCTCTGCTTGGGTTGCTAGGTAACGGCACAGTAGGACTTAGCAGTCAGGAGGTTTTTGAAACGGCTTGTTTTCCAGACACCAAAAAATATTAACATAATACCAAAAAAAAACAACAGCTGGACGTTTTTTAGGCGTGTGGGCGGCTTTTAAAAGCAATAGGAATTTTTTAAAAGTACAAAAGTGTACTAAGGCTAGTTTTTAATTACCTAGAATTTTTAATATCTTTATTAAGTCATTTTTTTACTTTCATTCTCCATCTTTGTGAACATTATTGTTTCTTATCTGTGAAAGGTGCTTTGCTCATTTTCTAAATTTAGCCAAAGATATATTTACACATCAGCGACCTGCGGTAATCACATCATCAGTACTATTATATGTTTCACTTCCTTTTACTAAATTTTCCTCCTCACCTTGAGAGTGCGTCTGGTTTAATGACAGGCATCCAGACAAATGAAGGCGGCCAGAAATGCCCCCGTTTGTGTACAATTCCTCAGAGCTCAAGGGATATTCGTTATTGCGGTGGCCGGGTGATTTAACATTTTTGTCCTCAGGTCTCAGGGTTATGCCGTTTTTCTATCCTGTCAGGCAGTTAATTGCATTCACCTGGCGTCGCATATATGGATCAGTCACTGATTAGATTTGCAGAATGAAAATCCGCAGCGCTCCTGTCCGCAGGGCCAGGGTTGAAGACCACTGGCCGGGAGCAACGGTAAACAAACACGAGGCAGCGCGGCACGTTGTTAGCATCTCTCTGGAGTTAATTCTCTGTGTGCAAGAGGCAACAGATGGACTCTGAGATATTTATTGTGCTGCAAAAGCATATCTTCTGGTACAGCAAGTCCAACCTTATTGTTTTGTTCTTTTTTTGAATTGTGAAAACAAGGTTCTTGTTTCTTCTGGGGGAAACAAATCTTGGCGCCCAGGTCGGGTTGGGCCGCACATATTCACAGCAGATTCAGTAGAATTGAGATTTGTTTTTGTTTGTTTGCTTGTTTCTTGCATGTGCAACACTTTTTTTCTGACTTTTCTCCTACAAATTCGACATTTCTGCACTTGTAGGGTTTTTTTATGCCAAGTGTGACATGAGGACACCGTAAACCCCAGATGTTATATTTGGCGACGAAGTGGTTTCTGGAATGTAAGGAGGAGAACCTCCTCAGCTGCGAGGCTGGTTCCCAAAAGCTCATGAGAGGGATGAAACAGGAAGACCCTGTAAATAACTTATCTATCCAACGGGGAGTGTGCAACCTCCAAACAATGGCCCGCAGGAAGTCTTTCCTTCAAACTCAAGACTTTTCAGGCCCAGAATACACTGAATGCGTCGTCTGCGAGGTGACATTTCTGTGCGAATCCCACAAACAAAAACAGAAGGAGCTGGACGTGCCGCTGTGCACGTTTCTCGCCCAGAGGGCAGATCAGAGACCTCATCGACTGCAAATCTACGAAGATCCTCTTACCCGCCGCTGATGGAAACACTAGCAGCCTTAAATGGAGTCTGGAAAACCCAGAGTGAGACATAATAGCATTAGATAATAATTGTCATGTTGTTTTCCGTGGTTCTTTGACTTAATGGCTTTTTCATGGGCTGTTCATATTGCTCGCTCAAGTTATGGATGCTTTAAGGTCACCGTAATTACTGTCTGTGACTTCATCCTGTGATCTTGTGGCTTTCTCCTTTTCTCCTGCTGGTAATTAATGATGAATAATAAATAAATACTTTTCTCTGTCAACAGAATATCGATGTGACCAACTTCAGCAGCAGCTGGAGCGATGGCCTGGCTTTCTGTGCCCTGCTGCACACGTACCTGCCTGCTCACATCCCTTACCAGGAGCTCATCAGTCAAGATAAGGTACAGGAAGCCTGTACAGGAGCCCACACTGTGAAAAATACCCCCTGCTTCCAAAAAATAAAGGAACGCTTCCCCGCCTGCGGGTCAGACGAGGGTCAAAAAGTAACACTATTTAGAGAACAGAGAAATAAAAAACCAATAATAAAAAAAAGGAAGCCACTGACTGAACAGCTGAAACTCTGTATGGGAAAACATTCAAGTTTAAAGGCAACAGCAGGTTGGCCTCCTCATTTCAGAATCAGTTACACAGTAGAGGATTAAGCCTGCTGTCCGCACATATTTTAAAATAAAGCTCCACTATGTAGCTTTTTTATTTTATTTAAATTTTTTTTTACATATTTGTCAAAACTCACTATGTTCTGACTGTATAATGTGAGACTGAAGGTCTGTGAAAAAAAACTGAGCCCCTCTGCCATCTTCTTGTGGTCCTACTGCCATCTGCAGAATCAATCAATCAAGTTTATATTTCAGCAACATGGCAGTTCAAAATGCTTTACATCATAAAAACACACACAAAATACAAAGTCAAAGAACACACAGTCAAGTTATACATCAAAATGTTTTATAACGATTTATAATGTTTCAAAAGTAACTCTAAGCAGGTGTCTTGATTCAAAGAAACTACACCTTTATAAAGAAACACATCTCCCCTGGTCAGACACAACCAATAAGAGCCAGGAGGAGGGTCTTAGCGCTGTCAATCATGTTTGTGTACATGTTGCTGAAGATTGAGAGTTTTCTTACCATTACAGGAAAACTGTTTATTCATGCTAACTAGGCTGAACATTCACAGTAAGCTCCACTGTAGCCTAGCAGACAGTAAGAATGGGGTGTGAGCAGTCCGTACATGAGGGTGATTGACCGTGCTAAGACCAGAAGTGTATTTCTGCAGATAGCAGTGGGACCGCATGAGGAAGAGCTCAATTTTTTCACAGATTATTTTTCTGTCTTAATATGGTGATGCTATTAACAAATGTGTAAAAAATATATTTTTATTGAAGTTACCTACTGCATATTTAAGAGAATATCTTGATTCAACATCCTAATTACACAATGGGAATGTTGACCATTTATCATTTATAGGAGGTTTTCAATTTTCATCATTTTACAACCACAAACTTTAACACTTTTCTAGGTTTTATGTGTGTGATCAACATACAGTTGTACATAGTTATGAAGTGGAAATCAAAAAATAGAAATCTGTAAAGTGTTGTGACCCCTTTACATTCAGCCCTTATGAGTCTGTAATTTGTAGAACCACCTTCGGCTGCAGTGGCAGTGATTTGCACCACGTACTGGTTCGCATGTAGGCCAGGAAATTCAGTTTCGCTCTGATTCGATCAGAGCAACTTCTTCCGCATGTTTGCTGTGTCTAAAAACCTGGCCTGTGGCGAACTGCAAACTTATTTTGGTTTTATTTTTACAGCACTCTGATAAAGGCCATGTTTGAGGGTTTCATTATTAATGGCTGCCGTGTCAAAAACGACATTAGCTGCTGATGTCTGCAGCTCCTCTGGAGTTACCATGGGAACATTAGCTAAGCAATATGTTCAGTCTAAATGGATACCAAATAAATCCAAATAAAATAGACTGTGTGTGGTTGGAACGTGGAAAGGAACAATAAAAAATATTTTAGCACAGCACTACATTAAGTACTTAGAGCTCAAACCGTTACAGAATCTGTGCACTTTGTCCTTTTTCTTTCATTTTAAGCAGCATCTAAGGTTTTATTGGAATCAGGCTTTCATGGCCGCTCTGACCTCCTCAATAAGTGGGTCAGTGTTTCATCAGCATGTAATCAGGGACTCGGCTCATCAAACTTAAGTGATTGGAAATCAATGCCTTCATTGAAAGGCACGCTGAATGCATCCAGCCCCGTCTTCACCTCATCCTGTCCCCATCGGGCTGTCGGACAAGATGCGGTTTTACAGTTTGAATTACAACCCAGACAGTGAACTTTCACGAATTAGAGAATTGGAAAACATGTCGGTCAAAGGAGTTTGTTGTTATGATGCGCCCTGCAACATTATTTTTAACTGAGGCATGTGTTGCACAGGTTGACAAGTATAGCATTTTGCACGTGTAGACCCTCTGTCCACACAAATCACTCGCACCTCCAACTAAGAATGCTGAGATACATCCGTGAGTCACAGCAGCTTCTGCAGCGTGAGCAGCTCCTCGTCAGTTTGCATCAGGACACCAGAGCGTCTAATATGTGCTGAACGTTGCACCACACACTTTCTGACTACATGCTTCATTTAGAAAGTCATTTCCTTTTTAGAGCATCCTCAGATTCCATTAAAAAAAGTTAGCATTTTTAATGATCTAATCTGCTTCTTTTGTTTTGCACTTCCTTTCTCCACCCTGTTTTTTACTGGATAATTTTGCATCTGAGAAAATGTGCAAAAAGAAAAAAGTGCATGTTGGGCCTCTTTGGCTTGCAAGAAATTAATTGCCTGGAAACAATATTCACGGAGTGACATGTGGAATATCATGGAGCAATGGGAGAAAATAAAAGTATGAGAATAAACTTGTATGAGAATAAAGTTAAAATAACACAAAAATAAAGTCATAGCATTATGACTGTATTAAATATGTTTTCATTTTCATATTATAATTGTTTTATTCTCACAGTATTATGACTTTGACCTTTTAACACTGACATTATTCTCCAAACATTGACTTTATTCTCGCAATAATATGACTTTATTCTCATACTTTGTTTTGTTTTTATTTGTATTTTTTTCCAGTATGGGCCTAATATTCCATCGTACGCGTGAGCGTGACTAAAGTCAAAATCGTCTGCTTATGCACATCACATTATGAGCCAAAAGGGAAATAAAGTTTTTGATTTGCGTTTGATGTCGTCACAAACTTGTCTAATGGAGTTGCATCCATTTCATAGGTCTTTTATATTGGCCGTGCTGCGTTCAAAGAAAGCATGATGATGAATTATGAATGTTTGTGTAGTGATGCTTTAAGCGATGCAGTGATGCCGACAGCTCTGTAATGCAGACAAGCTGCTGGTATACAGTGACGCTGCAGATAATATGCTGCCTCCCTGGCGGCTCTGTCACTTTGCTCTCACATCGCGGCAATAGATGAACGCCTTCGACCAGACCTGACATGTTCTACCTGATAAATTAGTTGTGTGAAGGTGGGTGCGTACGGCCGTGTCGGTGTGAATGTGCAACATGGAGCTGATGACGGAGACGCTGTATGGCCCATCTCTCTGAATAATTCAATAGACGTGTGTTGCCTTTAATAACTCCTTCTGAGTGACTTTCCCTGAGGCCCAAACACACAGCCTGCTCCCGGTGTAATCCGTCCTCCCAATAATCCCATTACTGGCCTCCTTCACCTTTTGTCATAGATGCTTTTAGGAAGATAACACGGTAGGTCTGCTTAGATTTTAGGTAAAAGAAAATTCTGGGATTTGCACCTGGGTGACATAACTGGAAAATCAAGGAGATGGTGAAGGAACCATAACAGTACTCACTTAAAACTTTGTTGTTTTTTTTGCATTATATGACTATTTATATATTTTTTCTCTAATTATACATGTTGGAAGCCCTGAGGAAAGTTGTCTGAGATCATAAGCTTGGAGACCTAACAGACAGGGAACCTACATGGAGATTTAAGTGTTCTTTAACAAGCCAGATCTGCATTTATTTCATCACAGTGATGAATAATAAAAAAGTAACTTACAAAAACTTAACATTTCACCAACTTTTCTGACATTTTTTCATTTCCGATTAGCATGTTCTCATAATAACTGTGTCACCGAAATAGTGTTTTTTTTATACTAGCGACACTCTTATTGTGTAAAGCATAGTAGCAGTAAAGAAGCACCTCGAAGTCTCACTCTTTTTACCACAGAATAATTCTGTGTTTTATTTTTGAGTTTTTACTGTTTAATTGTAATGCAGCTACCTTAAGGTCATTCCAAGGACACAGTTACACATCTCAAACTCTACATGTCCATTGACAGCTGCAATAAAGGCAAAAGTATTTATATGTTTGATGAATTTAAGTTTAAAGTAATCTTTTGATCTTATCAGCTTATTTCATCTGACCTGAAGCAGTAAAAATTTAATTGTGAGTAGTTTTAAGAACGGATTTGATTGGTGTGCTGTCAATAAAGATATTTTTTTATTGAGAAGTCTATAGATGATTTTCAGTATGTCCTTTTTGTCATGTTTGAATTATTTTTCCAAAACTGGTGCATTGTTTTTTTTCTCTCTCTCTCTCTTTCTACTCCTATCAGAAACGAATAAATCTTAATTGGTCAGAAAAACATTTTATTTTCCCATAAAAAGTTGCTTTGAGTTATTGCAACAAATCTGTTGAAGGGAAGTGAAAATACCACAACCTACACATTTGGTCCAAACACTGACGAAGAAAATGTCTGTTGTTGTGTTTAGGCGTACAAAAAGGAAAATTGTGGGGGGCAAGTATTGTTTGTTTCTTTGCTTCAGCTTATGATTTATAAAACACGGTGAAACAAGGTGTTTTCTTAGCTAAGACACTTTATGTTCACAAACAACACCTTCTTTGTGATCTGACCGCTAACTCACTGTTTGAGTTGACCATTAGCATTGATTTCATTTCAAAATGTTTCATTATCCCGGGTCAAAAGCGTTTCAGTCGAAACTGAAACTGCTCTCTGCCTCCACTTTTGCGAATCTAACCCACTTTTCCTGCGTAGCAGCACTTTAGGAAAGTTTTGTCTATAAAAAACATTTTGTCTCAAACTTTGCAGTTACATGCTACACATCATCGTCCATTTATGTTGCTTCTTTTTGGAGGTCACTTTTTCCCAGGGCTGAAGGTGACGTGTATTTTAAAATCAATTTCCTGCATTGAAAAGCAATGGAAAGGTGGATTTTACACATGTTTATATTTCATACATTTAGGGCTTTTAGGGGATTCTGGATCTGAAACTTAAGCCTTTACTAACCTCATTTATATAAGATCAAGTAAATGATGACATTTGCACATTCGTTTTATTACTTATGTCAGAAACACGCAGGAAAATGTAACGCACCAAGATGGTCACATAAACAAGCAGAGGCTTATGCTGGTTTTAAGCCCGTCTGATGGCAGATTGTACTGTTTATTGGTGTGTCTGTGAGCTTATTATTGTTGCTGAGCGAACCTCCGTGTCTGATTTTCATGTCTTCTGAAAACCCCATGGTTTGTTTCTTTTGGTTCAGGTCCGGAATCTGACTCTAGCCTTCCAGGCCGCCGAGAGCATTGGCATCAAAACATCTCTGGTGAGCAGAGCTGCAGCACACACACTCTCTTAGATTCTTTACAAATTGGAAATACTACACTTTTTATTAGATTTTATAGCAATAAGCTGCACAACTTTAATTTACCCAAAGGACGTTTTTCCCCAAGTTTGTGAAGATTTTCCATTACTTACTGCCGATCTTAAATCCATATTTCTGTTGCATTGCCTTGGTTGCAACAAGACAAATAACTCATTGAAAAAGTCTTGCAATTTGTAAATGCATGAGTAATAGTCAGCTACGCTACACTGTTTACACTTGAAGAGAGCTCCTCGTGTGTTTAGAGTAAACAAAGTCAGGTTCAGGTTTACTCCACAGTGAGCTTGAAGCAACATTTCTGCAGAACACGGCTCAGTCATGGTTGTTACTGTAAAACTGAAAACCTGTTTGTTTAAGTAAACTGTTGCTCAGTATCACCATGTGGACATAAAAGTTTCAGATTCTTCTTGGGCGCCATTATTCCTTTTATGCTTAACATACTTTTAATCGACTCAGTTATGAGATAGATGCTTTTCATAACTCATAAAAAGAGCGCAGAATAAAAACATTTTACTGTAAACAGGTAGCAAAATGTGCTAATTCCAGTTTTTAACTCTTATTTTAAAACTGGGAATTATTTAGAATTATGTTTACATTTACTGCTGGTCTTTCCTCTTCAGGGAGTAATTATTGAAAAGACATTGAGTGAACATTGGGTTATGGCCAAACATCCACTTTGTTCTCAGATCCAGTGATGAACTTCTGAAATTACATTTGCATTATTGACAGTCCAAACTTATTCAAGCATCACTCAATCGCCTTCAGATGTCATCTGAGTCAATATGACTCCTTGAGTTACGAGGAACAAAAATGTGTGATTTTGGTGCCGCACTTTAAAAAAAAAAAAAATAAGACAGGTGTGAAATTTGTGAATGAATTGTAATTCTTACAGATTTCTTTCAACAAACACTGTTGGGTACCAAGCAGGGCTTCATTCTGTCAGGAGGAAATGAAAAGTTTTCAATTTGACTTGGTTTTCTAAGCGTCATTAAGGCTTAGAATTGGAAATGGAAATTGTGGGCTTTTACCTTATCAACAATGTTAAATGTTAAGGGTTTTTTTGCTAGCTTTACTTAATGAATGTGGATTAATAATCTCTCGTTCAAGATCTTAAACAATCAGTGCTGCACTTGAGAAGATGGATTTGATTGCTTCATTGATCACGTTTACAGCTTCCTACTTTCCTCTTGTGATTGGATCAGGCAGGACTCTTATCAGCAGTAAATGACTACACTAAACTGTTAACGTGTGTATTGGAATGAGCTGCCAATCACAAGATAATTGATAGTTCTTGTTTCACTTTTGATGTGGGCCAGATCTGGACGTGTCGGGGGCCAGCCCATACTCATAATGTCGTCACCTACAGCTGTGTCCAAATTTATTACCTCTGATAGATTTGAGTCTAAAGTAATCCTTTCATTTTGCCAATATCCCTCTTCTGACTGGAAATAACATTAAAGTTCTGGAACCAGAATCTGACAGAGAATTTGTGGCGGCATCT
Organism: Xiphophorus couchianus; assembly: GCF_001444195.1. Classification (NCBI taxonomy): domain Eukaryota; kingdom Metazoa; phylum Chordata; class Actinopteri; order Cyprinodontiformes; family Poeciliidae; genus Xiphophorus; species Xiphophorus couchianus. Next base: position 23,969,453 of record NC_040238.1, read on the forward strand.
AAAGATTAGCATTCGTGTTTAAACAACCCGAAGCAGAACTCATTAATCATCTGTAACTGAGAACATGCGGCGCTGATGTTCGGCTTGGAAGGTCCTGCTGTTCAAAATCCACAGAAACCCCACAACTGTTCTTGACTTTGGAGCATCAGGTTATGTTTCATTAATGTGGTTTCAGATTTTGGCACAAATCAGGCCAAAGAGGTAGGCAACACATCACCAATCTTCTGAATAAATGTATTTCTAAATTTGTAATTGGCATTCCATTTTCACCGGACGCTGTCCAAAGATGTCAAAGTTACTTACTACTTTTTTTTTTTTTTTTGTAAATATTAATAGTAATATTTAAAAAAAAAAAAATAAAGCTTTGTTGGTGAGATATTAGTCCATTTTTTTTATACAATATTTCTTCAAATTCTCAAAGTTCTGTGGGTTCCTTCTATGAACTCTGACCTTTAGTTCTATGTTCTGTAGAATTCAGATCAAGTGATTGGCTGGATCGTAGCACCAGCTTTATTTTTTTTCTTCTGTGAAACCATTTCAGAGTTTTATTGGTTTGGAATCGCTGCCTTGCTAAAACATTCAACGTGTTTAATCTTCATTGTCATGGCGGCAGCAGATTTGTCTGTTCATCCTTTATCGTCTACCAGAACCGAATTGTCCACACCTCCAAACTTCACTGTTGGTAGGCTGGTTTTTTGCGGTGCTATACAGTTCCTTTGACAGCCAAACAAGGTGTGTTTTGAGGCCTCTAAAGAGTTAATTTTTTATAGTTTAGACTATATCGTCTAAATGTTTCCTAGCAAATTTCCTCTTAAACGTGATTTTTCTTCAACAGTGGAGTCTTGCGTGGTCATTCCAAGTTATTACACATAACTTAATTTGTGGATATCAGTGGTTTGGGTTCTTTGTATGTTTGAACTGGATTGATAAGAATTTGATGACCTTTCACCTTCAGAAATTTTGCAGAGAAAATTGGTGATGTGTTCAATAGTTTCCCGGTTTCAGCTCCATAATAACAAGCTTTAGTGGAAGAAATCAACTCGATAGCCAAGTTAGTGAAATGCCACCTGGAATAAAAACACAATTTGAACATAATTTTGCACTTGTATGTACAAATGAATATTTTCTGCTCTTTCAGAGCTCGCCTACATAAGCAGGCATAGACAGTCTGAGAGGTGGGGTTGGATATGACTGTTTCCTGTCCTCTGAAATGAGCAACACACCATCCGTCATTCTAATGTATGTGAAATAAAACTCCATCACACTCCCACAGCCTTTTTTTGCAAGCACTCTACTTTGCATGTTTTTTCATCCCTGCATTAACGACACACACACACACACACACACACACATTACTGAGCGTAAAGTAGAGACTCATTAAAGTTTTAACATTCCAGTCCAGGACAATCATTATTAGACAAAAAGTTTAAATTTAAAGTACTATAATTGCTTTGTTTGTGGAAATTCTGTGTTTGTAACATGTTTGTCTGCTTCATTAACTGACCAAAATAGTACCTGCAAGAAATTTTAAAAATAAAAATGATAATAGTAAGGATGTAGAGATTAGAATCAGGCGTCTACCCTAAAACTCCCAGCAGAAATCTTTTGTCCTGATGTGGCTTTTAAAACTCCAAATTTGGAAGTTTGACTAACCCTAATTACTGCATTTATATCAAAGGTCACACTTTGGTTTCTTATAATTCTCTATTAAGCGTTTGTGGTTGGATTTGACTGAATTGTTCCCATGTCCACAACATAGACCTTCTGTCTCCCTCCCATCCTGACTCTCTTTCTCTCTGCTGGTGAACTTTGGACCACATTTCCCTGCTTTCTTACTTTGAACACATCCCAGAAATTAATTTCTCATCATTCTTTTGGGCGGTGATCTCACAGAAACAGTTACGGAAACCAGAGTCAGCAGAGAATTATTTTTGTTTTTTTCAGATTCATGCCATGTCAGCATAAAAAAGATAAAACATTTAACAAATCAATTTTTTGAGTCAGAGGAATTCTGGGAAACAATCCTGCGACCTTTACGAGTGTTTTCTGGGATGGGTTCTTTGAATTTCTCGGTAGACATGTTGAAGTTCAGCATGTTTGGACTCCATCATTTTCAGGTCCCTGCGGAGATGTTCTGCTGCGTCCAAATCCAAACTTTGTTGGACTAATTTACGGTTTTCTGCATCATTTCCCAAAAGCCTTTGCCTGCGTGTGTGTTCAGTTCATTGCTTTTGTTGTGCTGTAATCCCTTCACCAGCTGTCACAGCTTATTAAACTTGGATATGTAGCGTTGAGTCACCAGAGTCTCCTTTCTGTCACGATTTATTCTCCATTCCAGGAATACAAAAAGCATGTAGAAATGTTATTCTCGCTCTTTCTTTCCGTCTCTCCTGAACAATTCCCTCAGCATGATGCTGCCATCACCATTTTAAACTGTTGAGATGCTATTAGGATATAAGGCCACTGGGTTTCCACTGCATACTCTGCTCATTCGACGGATTTATTAAGGCATCGCTGGAAAACTCCCAGTTGGTTTTTAGTGATAAATGGCCTCTTGGAAGTGGTGGGTTTTGTTTTCCCAGGTATGGAACATAAGAAATGTAAAAATAGAAAGAGTCTAAAAATATTTTTCTCCTTGTGCTCCATTCAGTGAACTGTTTCATGACAACACATCAAATATTTTAGAGGAGTGGAAGAGAACAACAAACCTGCTCACTTCATTTAAGCGGATCTACCAGAGATTTTAAAAATCGAAGTGCGTCTGTTTGTGTTCAGTTTTACTTGTGTTGAATACATCAGGGAAAACGAGCCACGGTGCTCCTGAGTCCAACATCCTCTTTAACATTCTTGAGAAGTGTTCAGCAATGATTGCATGCAGTAACTAATCAAATAATCGGTATGAAAAACAAATAAATGTTTGAAAACTGCATAAGTTTTCCTCGTCGGCTTTCAAACTCTCACAGTGGTTTTAAAATTTTCTTTGGAACTAATTCCATACTGATGACCCAGTGAGAACTTATCCTCCTGCCAGAATCATAACCACTTAGGTTATGATTAAACAATTAAGATTGTTTATTACTGATCATGTTTATTTTTTCATTTTTGTTTGCCTTTACTGATGGGGAATAAATGAGAATAAAAAGATGGGTGGATGGATTGGGGGACTTGTCTTCCCAATCTGCCCAATACTAGATGAATGATGGATATTCATCTGCTATTATGAATGTCCATCATAGTAGAGATGGACATTCATCATATTGTTTATCATTTATCGTAATAAATTTAATTTTTATTTATCGTTGTCATTAGAAATTCTAATTAATGTTTGAAACCCCCAAAACTGTCCATACTGTCAAGAATATCAGCTTTAATATTTGTTTTTTCACTGTTCATTCAATGAAAGCATCAATAAATACAAATACTTTTGAAAATATGACTAAATGCAGTTACAATTTGCTGCCTATTGATATAAATCACACTTCTTTATGTGACTAGTGTCCTAAAGAAGTGTTTTTAAATGTAGACATTTCCTTCACTTTCCAAACCAGGTTTTGCCATGTGATGGCGTGTTATGGCAATATTAAGAAAAATAATTTATAAATAAAATTACAAGAAAAGTCATGAGAATAAAATCAAAATTACACATGAATAAAATCACAATGAGAAGAAAGTAGTAGTATTGCCACATTACGAGAATAAAGTCAGAATTTTATTACTTTATTCTCGTAATGTGACTTCGTAATTAATTTCTTAATGTTCTCAGTGAGGCCCTAATACGCCGTCGTATTCCCTTTACCATCAGCATCATCTTAATCCCATGTCACTTCCGCTGTGTTTCCGTTCCAAACAGGACATTGAGGAGTTGATGAAGACCGACAGGCCCGACTGGCAGAGCGTCATGCAATACGTCTCCCAGATCTACAAATACTTTGAGACCTGATGCATCAGGGAGGCAGACAGGACGATCAGTCGGACGGGGCGACTCTTCTGTCCCGTCTCCATGTGGGATGCTCTCCTTCCAGACCGGCTGAAGGCCGCCGGCTGACCGGCGCTCCTGTCCGTCGCTCATCAGCTGCCCAAGAAGTTTCTGAACTCACCTCTACAGTCAGAAGTGCGACCAAAAAAAGGAGAGGCGCTGCAGTCTGCAAAATAGATTCTCACAAGAAGTGTCGGCTGAGCATTACATTCACAGATGAACTAATACTGATCCAGAGTCACTCTGACATCTTGTAGCAGTTTTACAGCACAGCTGAGATTTTTTTTCTATTTTACAGTTTAAAAAAAACAAACTGTTGTTGATATCTTCCATCATCCTCTCCATGCTGCCGACACGTTTCTAAAAGGCAGCATTAAAACCACTGTTTACAAATCAAATGCTCCCAACAGACTCACACAACTCCGGCGGGACCATCCATCACACCGAGGAGCCGCTGCAGGCGTCTGCAGCGATATGATAATGGCAACACATTCACCTCTATGATTAGATTAGTACCTGACGTTAAGGATTAACTAACTGCTGCCGTCGCACTGCACAGGTTTTCCACGTTTCCCATCAAAAAAAAAAAAAAAAAAAGTGAAGCATCTGTATTAGGCTGCATGCCACGTTGAAATATGGACGATGTTTTACATGTAACAGGACACTCCAGCTTTTGACACGCTTCACTTTGCAGACGCCTGTTTTCCTTTCTTTCTTTTTTTTAAATAAAGTTGTATTTATTTATTTACAAAAGCTGCTTATTGACAAGTGACACGATGGGGAGAAACAGAACATGTTCTCTGGTGATGGATATGTCTCCATGGTAATTTTAATAAAGGATTATCTTGAATTTATTTTCACTCGTCAGTGTGTCTGCTCTCACTTGTCATGTTTCGACACGTCGGCTGGTTGTGAGTAAACAGTCCAGCCTCTGTGTTTGTGCCTTAATCATACTGCTGTGTTGCTTCATGGGTGATAAATTGTTTTCCCACTGGGCCCGTTGAAGCCCAGTGCCAGGACTGGAAAAACATTGAAGTCAGTGGGAACACTCAGCAGGGCTGCCAGCTTTTTTTACAGTACACCTACTGTTGTTACTGTAACACATTTCTGTGGCTGCAGGTTTGATCCATGTGAAGACATCGTCTTCAAGGATTGGAAATGTACCGGAATACGTGACTCCAACGTTTTTGATGGATGTACTTCTGACCTTGTTTTCATCAAACATCCAATAGCATGAGAAAAAAAAATCTAAATTCAAAGTATTTTCTTCTTTGAAAAGGGCATGTGTTGTGTAAAACCAAATTCCATCCGTGGAGTGTTTCCTTTATTCTTTCACGCATGTTTGAGAAGTCCTTCAGTCTCCCGTGGCAACCATTCAACTGTGTAAAGCGCCTGGCCTTCGAGCTGCTGCTCCTCATTAGAGCTGCAGTTTCTAAGCTTTCTCGTTTCCACCTCACAGAGCAGTACTCCCAGTCAGCTCCTTCAGACTAGCCAGCAGCACTTAGCAAACACCTGGTGGAACTGCACATCTGCTGAGCTCGTTATACGAGCCACTTCTCAGTGCAAAGTTTTTATTTTTATTTTTTACCCCTCCAGGGGGTCTTTTGTGGGCTCTAGTGTCCCTTATACAATAGTAGGCTGACAGGAAACGGGGAAGGAGAGGGGAGAAGACATGCAGCAAATGTCGTCGGGTTCGGGAGTCGAACCCGCGACGGCCGCGTCGAGGACTGAAGGCCTCCAGATATGGGTCGCGCTAACCGCTACGCCACCACGGCACGCCCCTCAGTGCAAAGTTGATAAAAGTGTTGTTAAAGGGTTAATAGAGAAGTGATGTTGTGATGACTTCCTGAAGGTGGACTGGGGATTGTTACAGGTTCCTTGTAAGCCAGAAACTCCACAACTTTCTCCCTGACTTGTCTGCTGTATTCCTTGGTCTTCATGATGCCGTTTGTTTACTAATGTTTTCTAACAAACCTCTCAGGCCTCCACAGCTGGATTTATATTTAGACTGAGCTACACACCGACTGAGTCCCTTCACTAACTGGGTGACATTCGAAAGAGTCAAATTCATATTCACACCACACTTTTAAGATTTTGTTTTGTAAAAGTTTCAAAAGCATTTATTTACTTTACGCTTCACAAATGCCTCATTTTGTCTATCAAATAACATAAAAATCTCAAAGTTAAAGGAATATGCACCACATACAAGTATTTTATTTTACATCGCTTACTTGCAAGGTGGAAACGCTTGTTTCTGGAGGAAACAAAAAAATGGTAACACTTTATTTGAAGGGGTGTGAATGAGATTGACATGACACTGTGATAAACATGACACAACACCTGTCACGAGTTCGTAAATGTTTATAACTGTTGTCATTGCTCGGTAAATAATTTTATTTCTTTCGAACATTATAGAAGTATAAAATCCCACACATGAACAAGAAATGTAAAAGACAAATATTTTTGTACCGCAAATATTACATATAAAATAAATAAATAAAAGACATAAAACATTTAAGAAAGACATAAAAAAAAATAATGAAAACCTGACTTTTAATGCAAAGTTGCATTAGAAGTTCATTAAAGTGTCATTATTTACGGAACCGGACTTCAGGACAAACATTCATGAAGACACCTTCGTGCTCACCCCAGTGTCTTACACACATCCCTTCAAATAAAGTCTTACCCACAAGTTTGGAGTTGAACTTCTCTCGCATGAGTGCTTGATGGAAACCAGTGGTATCGACTTTAGGTCGCGTGGGTGTACTCGCGCGCACGCAGGCCAGCGATTACGTGTCGGGAAATCCACGTGGAAACAGTGGTTGAATGCCGCTTTAACCGACTCGTAATTACGCACAGCGTGGCACCGGCGCTCTCCTGGGATTTCGCCTTTTTTTTAAAAGTACTTTTTAACTGCTTGTGTGAGCGTGTGTGTCGGGGCGTGGCTCCTGTGTGAAAGTGATCCCCCTCCCTCTTCGCCCTCTCTCGTTTCCTCCTCTGCACGAAAACCGCTGTGTGAGGGAAGTTGTGTGACACACTGCTACCAACACCACCGACGTACAGATGCTGCTGCATGTGTGAGGACATCCAGAGGAAATGCGTGATCTCATTAAGGTAAGTCACACAGATAATCAGATTAAACAGACGGATGTTGAAGTTTTTTGTTGTTGTTTTGGTTTGGGGTTTTTTGGTTAAGTTTCCACAAACCATCTCGTCTAAAAGTGCCCTCCTCATTTCGCAGCAGATGGCACCTCCTGCAGCCACTTGTGGAGTATCCCTGGATTACAGCACACAGACTTGTTGCCTTCTCTGGGACTAGAGGCGTCGCGGATGACCGTCACTGATGTAACCCACCTGCAGATTTCAGGCCGGACGCACTCTACTGAGATGAATGCATCATACATCGCGATTGAAGCAGTGATCGCTGTCCTCTCCATATGCGGCAACGTGCTGGTGTGCTGGGCTGTGGCGATCAACAGCAGGCTGAAAAACGCCACCTACTACTTTCTGGTGTCTCTGGCTGTGGCTGACATCCTGGTCGGCTGCCTCGCCATCCCCTTCGCCATAATCATCAGCGTCGGTTTGTACCTGAACTTTTACGGCTGCCTCTTCCTCGCCTGTTTCGTCTTGGTACTCACTCAGAGCTCCATCTTCAGCCTGCTGGCCATCGCGATTGACAGATATCTGGCGGTGAAGATCCCACTGAGGTGAGTCCGCGCGTTGTCACTGACCAGTGGCGCAAAAAGTGGGTATGCAGTGCATGCAACGCATAGGGGCGCTGCACTAGAGGGGGCGCAAAAACGTTGTGGGGAATTTTTTTTTCTAGGCAGCATTTTAAGTACTTAACAGCTGTTTGTGTATGAAATGATAAATAACAGAGGAACAGCACTGATTAGGCGCCTCTCCCCTCCCATACAGGCAGTTTGGGCAGCGGCCCTGAGGCGCGTTTTTTTTCCTTTTAAATTTGAATTATAGGAATGCCTCGACAACAGGGAGCTAAAGATGGGCAGCAGAAAAACCTCCGGGGCACAAAACAGAAAACGGAAGGGGAAGGGATAAAGATGTTGGAGAGCCGAAGAAAGTGGTTGAAAGACAGCAGGTAAGTAATGTCAGTGTATTAACAAGAGAGTTGTAAATACTCAGGTTAGCTTAAGCTAGCCTAAAATAACAGGTTGTTATTGTCTCCGCCCCTTATTGAACCAACACGGGACGCGATTTATTCCGTATTGCTATAAATGTCTGATAGACACACCTATCACACACATCTCAACAATAAGTGTAATAATAATGACCAAAATAGGGGCGCCGATGACATGTTCGCATTCACCTCAGAAAGTATGTAGTTGCGCCCCTGTGACTGACGGGGTTTTTATTCTGGCGCACATAAACAGGGAAAGCTCATAACTTGGACTGAATTACCGAACTCCCAGAGGTGGTATTATGGCTCTCTGCCCTGGGCGTCATCATATGAGAGGGACAACACAACAGCTAGGGACAGAAATGATCTGCGCTTTGAGCCGGAACTCTTTTTCTCTTCATTTCGTTCTGATATCTAATGAAGGGTTATTGGGGATTTTAATAAAACGTGGCGTAACAATGAAGCTAGCTGATGAAGCAGATGTTGTTTTCTTAATTTAAGGATTGCTTTGAATAGATTAGATCAGGGGTGTCCAAAGTCGGTCCTCAAGGGCCGGCATCCTGCATGTTTTTGTTCTCTCCCTGGTTGTAGTAACAACTTTCTCAGCTTGTCAATGTTCTCCTAAGGCCTCTAATGAGCCATCATTGGATCCAGGTGCGTTAAACCAGGGAGAGAACTAAAACACACAGGATGGCGGCCCTCCAGGACCGACTTTGGACACCCCTGGATTAGATCATCTCTTTACTTCAAACTCTAAGAGTCTGAAAATGATTTTACTTTACACCAAGCAGAGATTCTTAAAAATAATGCCAGTTTTATAAAGCCGTCATTTTATTTTTTCAGGAAGGGTTTGATTTGTATTTATGAGCAAAAAAAAAGTAAGACTTTTTTTTCCCCTCTCTCTCAAAATTTAGTCAAAACGTCTTTGCATTTCCTCGTTACAGTATGCAGGATAAAGCCACAACCTCTCCCTTGTCTTTTGCTGCTGAATACCAATAGTGGTTAAAATATGAGTCAGACCGGGGCACTACTGATATTATGATATAAGTCATCTTATATCATAATATAAGTCATCTTATATCATAATATGATGACTAATAATATCCTGTAAACTGTTACAGAGGCGGATGGTATTTTTTATGCTTTTTAATGTAGAGCAACTGCGAACAAATGCGATTTACTTTAAAGTATTTAAAGGGTTTTTACATTTTACATAGTTTATAAAATGACAGGTTTCATAGTAATAACATGTTTGAAGGAAATAAAGTATGATTAAATATGACAGCTTGTATTTAACTAAGTACATATATTTATCACTGGGAGTCCAATATTTTACAAGCACAAAGATCTGATGTGTTTATAAAAGGATTTTCACCACATGCACTTTGAGTTTGATGATCTGATAAGTGTTTAGGTTTGTTTTTACAAATGGTGGCAATCTTGTAATAACTTGTAATGCTGCTTGCAAGAAGTGAGTAGCATATTTCTTTTCTATTTTAGTCTTAAGAATGATTTAAAAAACCCAGAAATGGGATTGGTTGAAGCCAGACTCCACATGTCAGACGTCATAAAAAAAAAAAACAACATGACTCATTATCATCCGGATCAGAAGCCGGATCGTTGGATCTGTATTGATAAAACATTAAAAACTTTAGTGCTTCTTTAAAATTATTTTCTTCTTGCTACAGTATGTTTTCACTTTATTAGCTTGTTGAGAAGAAATGAAAGTTATATCATATTACTTTTTTCTAAATTTATATTTGCTATTTTTAATCTGATCACCAATAATTGACAGTGATTAGACCTGATGTGCTGGGACGTTTTCACTTATCGACGTAAAATCGTCTGCTTCTTCATTTCCAAGTTTGCACCTGGAAGGCAGCCATTCCCTATAAATCTTTATTTACTCCTCAGCAACAAACCAAACTCCCCTTTCTCCTTTAAGGTTGAGGGTTAAGGAGTGAAATGAGATTCAGCCTTAATCCCACTAAGCAGTGCTCTAATTAATCACATCATGATGATCATTTATCTGCAGCGTTGTAGCTTCAGCTGTTTAAACAGATATGCTATTAATACAGAAGCAGAAGACCTCCACTCACGCCATCTTCATATGAGATGAATGCTTTTTTGTCTTCAGAGAGACGCACAGATCAGAATCAGATCAGGGATCTTATAAATCCCCCATGAAGCTTATTGCCTCATATAAACTTGGAATGATAATTGCATTATTGCACTCTGGGTTTATCCAGCCAGTCCTTTGAAATTGATCAGGTGCCAGGATGCAGAAAGTCATCTTACTTGGAAGCGTTTGGCTTTTGAACGCAGCAATTTAATACATATTCTGTGAGTGAATTAAATGCCAAACGTACAGCGGAGCATCAATTATTGTAGTTGCCAGTAATCGAAATTTTCCAATTTTTGCCGTGACTAGCATTGACAGATAAGTTGAATGCATAAAAACCAGCATAATTTTAGGTCTAGTTGAGAAAATTCAGGTAACACGTGCAGGAAACCTGCTTTTATGCATAAACAGGGATCATCTTGCAACTCCTTTGATTGCTAAATTAAAACCCAGGTTCAGCTGAATGTATTTGTCTGAGCAAGCCACAAAAGAAAATCAGAAATCAGTATTAGTGCAGCATTACACCAGTACAGCTAAACGTTGGTCCAACATAAATGCTGCTTTTAAATTCCACACCAAATTGGTTCATGGTAAACTCCAGGCTGAACGTGAAATAAACATCCTTGGATTTCAGCAGGTGGTATTTTTTTATTTATTTATTTATTTTTTAGCTTTAAGTCACTGATTACTATAAAGGTGTGTTAACACGTTGGTTTAACTTTATCCTGCACTGTGATTTTCTGTAAAAGTTGCAACATAAGTCCTGCTCTTGAGTCCTGGCAGAGATTTAACTTTAGGACAGAGCGGTGAATTCACTCGGAGCGCTGCTTAGCACGGTTCCTGAGCTCATCCTGTGTTTTCCGCTAATCTGTTTCCAACGCTGCGCTGCCCGAGGGCTCAGAGACCAAAACCATTCACGGTTGACTTCCATGCTTTTCTGCTCCACACCGACGCCCAGCTGCTTTTTCTTTGTGTTCTGTTGACGGACACAGAAAAATAAAAATAAAAACACAAACTCTCAGGAAATCATCGCAAACAAAAGTTTCCCCCCAAGCAGTAATTTAGACGTGAATTCATCTTAATGCTTTTGACTCATGAATTAACTCTGCTTTGATAAATGTTCCATCAGGTCAGTCAGCTCTCCGTGACTGAACATGGTTCCAACAAAATTAGCAGTAAATGTGTTTTATTCTGATAAACTAAAAGAACAATGTTTAGCAATATTTAACACTAATAAGTTGTCCCATTTCTTTTGGGGGTTTTTGTGAGTTTTTTTAAAAAGAGGCTGAATTTACTGACATGTATTGTTTGCACTTATCAAAAACAAACAAAAAAAAATAAAACAGGGTTGAGTGATTAGAGACAAAAGGCGAAGCCTCTGGATCGATACTTGCCACTGAGTGTCAGAGCTGTTGGCAGAGGCCAGTGAGCTGTACTCTGTGTGTGTGTGTGTGTGTGTGTGTGTGTTCCCGTGAAAACAGAAACAGACAGATCGAGCTGCCAGCAGGGACAGCACGGTGCTGCTTGATATTTCCATGTATTGAGGAGCAGCAGCTTTCAGCGATCAGATGGGAAGCGTCTGTCTGCAGGTGTTGTTGTTTTTGGGCCGTGTCGGCTGTCGGCTCTCTCGGCTCGTTGTGGGGGCCGTTCGTGCCGTGTCGGATCCGCTGTCATTTCCATTACGCTCAAAAACCCCGGCAAGAAAGGACAGTCTGACACAAACTCTGGATGAAAGTTTTCTGCCACCGAGCGAGCGGCTTGTAAAGTCCCCCATGTGTACGTCTATTTCTGACCCACAGAGCAAAAACCTGAAGCTTGTAAATCTGTATTAAATGTATTAAATCTGAAGCTTCCCCCCACGCAGAAAAGCCTGACTGTTGTTACTCCAAGAGCAGAAATGTTCTCATTCTGAAAGGTTTGGCTTTGTGAGCACCGAGGAGTTCCTACAAGTTTGCTATGTTTTTAATCAAACAATTTTTCTAATGGTTATTTTGGTAATCGATTATTCTGACAATTAATTGGATTTTTAAAAAATGGCGCACTCTGCAGATTTTTCATTTAACCACTTAAGTATTTTTAAAAATACATCTTTAAAAAAGGAAATTAACTTTTTATTGCCTAAAATGCAAAAACATCACATTCCTGAACCGGGTGAAGTTAAAGCTATTTTCTTGAGGAGTTTTGGCTAAAACATATTTACAGTCAAAGGAGTTTTTATATTAAATATAAAATATTTTTGTACAGTTTTGGCTAAACTACTTGCTCTGAATGTTGTTGTTTTTTTTTCACCAAATAGCATTTTTTCTGTATATCCCAGTTAACAATTAATCGATTACTAAATTAGTTGACGATTGTTTCAATAATAGGTTAATCGTGATTAATCCAATAAGTTGTTTCAACAATTCAGATTTTTATATCACTGATTATAAAAATCTGAAGTAACAAATTTTATTTGTTAGGGGAAAATATATCCAAAGCAACTTATTAGAAATATACTGACCCACCTGTTCAGTCATAACTTGAATCTTATCAATCTTTTGGTTTTGGTCTTAAAGAAGTCGAGCTTTTCTGACAACGTGACTGAAAGAGCTAAAATAAAAACTACCAACACATCACTGCCAGATATAAAAAATAAATCAAAACAGATGAAACAGCAATGTCATGTAGAGCTCTCTCCGGTTTAGTAGAGCAACACGAAGGAAAAAACCTGGAGACTTTTGCACATACTGAACTTGTTCATGCTTGTTCATGGTAACACGCTTTCATGCGTCTGTCTCTACCACAGCTATCACTATCAAAACATTAAAGCAGTTACAGATCACACAACAACAATCTGGAACTTTAGTGACGGATACCGTGACATGAAGACAACTTTTCTTGCTTTCTTTGACACTGAACTCTGGGGTTTCTATGCAAGGCGTAAGAATGAAAATGACATAAGCTGGAATTAAAATGTTCTTACAGTCTAACCTGAAAATGTTGTGGAGACCTGAGAGCTGCAGAATGCAGCTTTTACAAGAATATGTTTGTTTTTTGCACATTTGTTAAAACTCTCATTACGTCCTGACAGTATAATATGAGACAGATGATCTGTGAAAAAAACCAACTTCGTCCCAGTGCTGTTATTGCCATCTGCAGAAATGCTCTGCTCCCAAACAAAAACAACCAACCGGAGGCAGGAGGAGAGTTTTAGCGCTGTCAGTCACACGTGTGTATGCGCTACTGGCTGGGTCTGATTGTCTGTTTTTTTATGGTTTTATTGGCTCTAGTGGCCTTTATTTGAGAGTGGTCAGACAGGAAAGTAGGTAATGAGAGAGGGGGGAGATATGCGGCAAAGGTCACCAGGCTGGGAATGGAACCTGTGACGTCCTTTTTGAGGAATAAAGCCTCCAAATGTGGGTTGTGCTTTGGCCCTGTGCCACCACAGCACCCCTCTGGTTGGTTGTTTTTGACCAAGCAGTGTATTTCTGCAGATGGCAGTAGGACCACAGCAGTAGGGTTAGGGATAGGGGTTAGAGGAGCTCGATTTAGTGTTTTTTTTTCCCCGACGCAGATTATGTGTTAATATGTTATTAATGTTACATACCGCAGTTTTAAACAAAATCCTCCAATGTGCCTGAATTAAAACAGCGTGCCAAAACTCCTCCAACATGGTTAGCTGTTGCAAACACTTCATAGCTCTGCCAAGAAAAACGGAAACAAAAGACATCTGTAAGGAGGAAACACTTGTTTACGGCTCAGTAGTGACCCGACCCACACAGCTGCAGACTCTACATGCAGAAAATAAGATCAGTGTGTATGTTGAGCTCAATGACACATCCAGAGGTGTTAGTGTGCGAGTTTGGCCAGTTTGCAGGCCTGGAAACGCCACGATTCTGTCCCAGGTAGAAGTGATGAGAGAGGCCAGATGCTTCAATATAACCGAGCCACAACACACACTCAGGGCTCCCCCCAATTCCAGCCCTGCTGTTCTTACTTCTCAGAAACAGCCCCTCTGGCTGCTTTCTGAGATCAACTCAGACACATCAGACAACTCTTAAGAATTATTTGTACCCTCATCTGCGGATCCAAGTCAGAGAAAATGAAACCTCGCTTTGCCCCCGGTGTCTGACTCAGACAAATATCGTGTTACTGGGTCGTGTTTTGCGGAGACGGAGTGTCTGCGTCGCGGCTTCGTAATGCGATGAAGTGGATTTAGAGTTGAAGAACGAGGTGAAACTCTGCTGGTGGCAAATATGTTTTTGATATGTTTTGGCTGGACTTCAAAACAGCCAATCCCTATTTACGGATTCGTCACACGGACAATGATGGAAAAAGGTGCAGCTTCAGGATCCAGAATGTGCCGTGAGTCGAGGAGTGCTGCATCTCTAAGGATCAGCTGTGACATAAAGCAATGAGCTGCAGTGTGATGCAAAGCCTTGCAGTGTGTGTAGCTCTGTGTTGTTGCAGAGGAGTGAGTGTGATTGTGGGTTTCTTGGTTTTGTTCTTACAGTGATCATATCTTTGCTGTTCATCTCACCGCGATTTTATGATTTTGTTAGTCTTTCCCAGCCTCTCAGTGCTATTTTTGTAACACAATCAAGTCACTGCTGCCTTTATTTGTTATAAAAATGTTGAATATATCAAATATGACTTAAAAGAAATTTGACTGTAATTTAGCGTCTTGAAATTGGGCCTCTGTCTCTTTAAGAAAGCCCTCCCCGTTTTGAAACTCCACCTTCACGAAGTCGTCACAACATCATTCCTCAGTTAACCCTTTAACGTTTTTACCAGTGTTGCTCTGAGAAGTAGCTCCTATAATGAGTTCAGCAGATGCAGTTCCACCAGTGTTTGCTAATTGATGTTGGCTAGTCTGAAGGAGGGAGGACAGCCGCTCAAAGGAGGAACTGCATCTCAAAGGCGACGCTATTTCACAACTGAATGGTTGCCATGGGAGATTCAAGAATCAAGCCCAGAGGATCTCAAAGCGCTTCACACGACATGCAGGCATTCACCCGTTCACTCACATCTAAATATGAAACATCTAAATGTGAGTGAACGGGTGGTGAACCTAAACACATTGAAGTTTGTGGTTGTGACGTACCTTGAGGTGGAGCATGAATACTTCCACACCGTCCTATTAAATATTCACATTTTTAAATATATTTAATAAGTAGATAAATATTGATTAGGATTCATTTTGAGAAGGAAAAAAACTATTAGTGAAGTAATAAATTAGGAAGAAACTTTTAAATAAACTATGACACTAAACTACAAACTACAAAATATGCATTTAGGATTCTTTGTCATCAACTAAACTACAAAAGAAAATATACGAACTTGTTTATATTTAGGGTCTTTTGTTGTTTTAACTAGATAATGTGTCTTTGATTAAGATTAGTGCATCTAAAGTAGAGCTAAATTCTTGGTTTGTTTGATCTTATCGCAGATTTTAAACTTTCAATTTCATGTAAAAACACAAACATTTTGAATCACTGTGGTGAAAGAATCTTAAAGGCAATAAATCAGTCAGCAGAGAAATCGAATCTGGAAGTGACTTGAGCCTGACGTGATGAGGTCGACCCCCATCAGCGATGACATTTTCACCACTGAGGGGAAATTCCTTCAGCAGGACCTTCAGCTTCAGCGAAGCCTCCAAATTAACCCTCCGTCAAAGTCATAGAAAACCTAAAACCTGTTCCACCATTGAGTGATCGTGACGTAATCAGTTTCATTTATCACTGCATTTATCTACTGCTTTTGAAACACAACACCTCGATGGCCCCAAAGCAGAACTATTTCACGTCGCCTCCTGTAACTGATCTGTGTTTCTGAGCAGCGATAAACATAATCAACCAGTTGTGTCTCTGTTTATTAAACCCTGCTTTGTTCCCTCTAATTGACGAGCTGCTGCTGAGAGGATTTTATCTTCTGCAGAAGAAGCTTAAAGTCTGCCTTATGGCCTGTTTAGTTCTGTTCAGGTAGCGAATGAGTGACTCTCTTAAATTTTATGTGCTTTTAGTCGGGACTCAACAGACGGAGCCTAAAGGGATACTTCAAGATTTTCTGTGAAAAGATCATAAACAGTTACTGTCTTGCCTATTTTAAATAACTACACATGGAGACTGAATCCAGATTAGTTGATCCCGGAAATTAAAGCTAAGACGGGCCAACCGGGTTAACTACTACTGTCTTAAAACACCGTTAAGAGAAATAAATCTTATGGTTGTTTATGAAAAATGTTACTTTATTAACCTTTGAATCACTGTTCAAAGGTTAGCATACCTTTGAATAGAGAGAAGCTTACACAGACACATGTACACATGGAAAATTGAGGTTATTCTCTCTGCTGTTCAAACAATAGAACATACTGATTATAGTAGATATCTTAATATTATGCAACTTATTTTGATTTTTATACAGAGACTTAAAGCACTTGGTAAATTTAGCACTATTTAAAAGCTTATTGCGTGATGTATTTTCTCCACAACATGGCTGTCTGTCTGGAAATGACAGTCATTTGTCTAATTTGAAAGCTAGCAAAAGATTAACTTCAAAAGAAGCTAGCTTACTAGCTTATTGGTTTAACGATGCAGTGGCTATGCTATGCAGCCGGAGAAATCTCTGGACTCTTCAAGAACCTTGATATCTCATTAAAGGACTTTAAACCAGCTAAACTAAGTTTTAGTAATATACTGTGCTAGATTATATTAGTGTAGTATATTGCTGTTGTAGTCTTCACAGAGCATCACTGGGAGCTGGGAAGCTCATGGTTGGTTTATTAATTGGGCTGCGGTTATAGTATTTAACCAGAAGACTCAGTGAAGATGTGCAGACAGATTTACAGCAGAGACTTTGTCTCCTGCAGGAACTTTGCACCAGTTTTCTTCTCACCAGTTAGTTTGTAGAAACAATCTGAATGGAGTTGATATGATTGAGGGATTGTCCAGGTCAGTGACAAACACTCTGCTGTCACCTGTTGAACAGTTTGTGGGGGTTTTGCTGTGGACGCAGCTGGACTTCAAAGTGGATGTTAGGAGTGCTCAGGCCGTGTTTGTGTGAGGCGTGGCACAGGTCGGTGGCCCCTGGGGGCGGAAGTGGAGTTTGGAGAAGAAAGCAGAACAAAGATAGATGCCGGCGGGCTGTCATCATGCCAGGACTAATCCGCTCAGCCGCCGGTTTGCTCGCTGTCTCCACGGACGAAAAGCAGAAAGTGGGGAGCGGTGTTCAGGAGATGGGCCCTCTGGGAAACAGATCCCATACTCGCCGTTGTACTCAGAGATTAAAAGGAAGAAGGAGCGGGCGACGGAGACGAACAGCAGGATGTTGTGGGTAATGAAGGAAGAGCGCAGGCCATGATGAGCTCCTTGGTTTCCTCTGCTGTGCTGCTCTGGGTGGCGTGTTTTTATTATTTATGCCCCATGGGGCGTCCCGCCAGGGCCCCAGCAGGGGTCACAGGACAGAGCCAGGGCTCATAAACTCATAGCTATCAGAATTATAAAAAGGAAAGGGCAGAACGGGATAATGATTAAAAATAATTTCTGCTGTTATGGTAACCTGACTTTTGTTTTACAACCAAATTCCCTGTAAAACAGGAATAGTGATTTTCTGTCACGAAGCCCAGATTAAATCCACATTTCCATCACCGCAGCTCCGCAGAATAAAACGATTGTTCATTTATCATCATATTATGCTATTGTTCCATCCAGTTAATGCGGAGACCAAATCCAGGAAGTACTGCCTGAGGAGTTACGAAACAAAGCCTTGTAAAAGGCCTTGGACTTTTTCACAGTATACAGAGAAAAACTCAATGTATTTTATTGAGATTGTATGTGACAGACCAACACAAAGTAGGACTTAATTGTAAAGTGGGAGGGAACTGCAAAAAACCCAAATCTATTTTTATTTCCTAGTTTCTAGTGCAAATATCTTGGTACATTCAAAATAAAACAAAACTAACTTACAACTCACTTTTTTGCAAGATGTAAGAGCTTGTTATAAGTCAATAGTTCCTTAATATTGATTTAAAAAGTACTAGATCTACTGGGAGACAATTTCATTTATACTAGAGATGCACAATCCACTTTTTTTTTAAAAAATTCCAATATCAATACAGAAATCTGAGGTTTAGTATCGGTCAGTACCGATCCAATACAGAAAAACGTTGTAGAATTGACTTAAAGTGTTTCTTTTTTAAAAGACGCAGACATAAATGTACCAGATTACAAATTTATTTGATAACTCTGCACCAATACAGAACATTTAAATACACCAATAGCTTCAGAAACTTGGTCAAACATGTAAAAATAAAACAAGTTAGTTAGTGCAATTAGGAGTATAACAGCCAATGTAAGAAAAAATAACAAAGAAACTGACAAAAGCAATAGTTTACTTTGGAGAAAAATATAAAAATAAACTGCGTCAAATCTTTCAAATGGTTCAGTCAGTGTGATTAGGAATTCTAAATATAATGTAAAATAAATGAAGTATGACAAAGAGCACAAAGCATAGAATTAGACTGATTAGATCGGCCCTTATGGATCGGGCACATTGTCACCAATAGCTGCTGAACTTTTTTCAACGTCAGGACCGATACAGATGTAAATATCGGACCAGTCGTATCAGCATCTCTACTCATACTAAGACATGTTTCCGATAACACGTCATCATTTTTTTCATCAATATTAATTAATTATTGGGTTAAAACAAGCTGCTATATCTTGCTGGAAGGTCACTTGTCAGTTTGTTTTCTCTTAGTTCAAGCGTACTAAGATATTTTCAACAAAAAAATAGAGAAAGAAAGTTGTGTTTTTGCAGTGTGTCACATTAACGAAATAGGCCTCTTCTGTTGTCTGCAGGCATACAGCAGTCTGAATGCCTGATCCTTTCAGAGCTCTCCTCAGTGTTAGCCAAGAAAAGCGTCGTGTTCTTCCCTATTCAGTGTGCAGCACTCTCAGCCAGACATATTACATGTGACACCTCCAGCTCAGACTGACCCCCGTGTTTGGAAGCGTGTCCCTGTCAGCGTCCTCGTGAGTCATTAGCGTGCGGCTGTGCCATTGAGTCACTTTGAGGAAAAGGCATGTTGGGCTCCCAGCGTGGTTCACGTGATCCGGACGGTCAAGACAGAACCCAAAATGATTCACCCAGCTTCCCTGATGTACAGCTGCTGCTCTGGGCTTCATGTTTCAGCCAGGGAACGTTTTAATGAGAAACCTACTGCAGGTTCTTGCTCATGTCTGGATGTGTGTTATCACCAGAGCATAGTTACTTTGAAACAGTAACTTTAATCCGATTACTGATTACTCCTGGAAGAAGTAACTTAGTTAGATTACTGATTACCGTACTTGATTTGGAAAGTAACTAAGTTCCATTAAAAGTAACTTTTTCAGTTACTTTCAGCAGCTACTAACAACAACGCTCCGCCACCTGTGAAAATGACATTGAGCTTTGCCAATACTTAATTTAAGCTACTTTACAACAGTAACATAAACAATGTATCTCCACTTATAAGGTTGAACTGACGTCACTGGTTATCACTGAGAAACACCGGGGAGGATTTTAGCACAAATCTTAGATTTGAAAAAAAGAACATGTAAAACACCTGCTACCTGTTCACAGACCAAGACTTGCATGCATTGATATACAAATAAAAGAAGCAGGAGACTTGTTACTTTCATTTTAACTCAACAGAGGCACATAGAACATGGCTGCATGTAGATTCTGTCTGTGGAGAATAAATACTTAATGTAAAAATACAGCATTTCTTCAATTCCATTAAGCTATTTATAGATTTTCCTAACAGGTGTTTATCACCTATCCCCCTTTTTCTTGTTGTGCAGTGTTAGTAGGAATTGCTTTACAGCTGTAGCCATCTGTTTTGCTCAACCCTCTGATAATGCAATCAAACATTTTAATCAGTTAGCGATCTACACTTTGGTTTTCTGCTGCACTTTGAGTCTTTTTCTGTTGTAGATTTGCTGCTGAGCTGTAGAGCATCGTCCAGTTTGTTCAGTTTTGATTGTAGAAAGTCTTTGGTGTGTAGCTCATGGTTGACTCAGTGACTGTAGAGTCCCGGTTTTGTAGCTCCTGGTGTCCCATTTGTAGTCGGAACTCAGAAATTCTGAACTCCCAGTCGGGGAAATTGACTGGAGCGTTCCCCGAAGTCAGATTTCACTCGGAAAGTGGTAAGACCAACTTCGCATTTCTTTATGGCAGTAAAGTGGCAAGCTGTGATAGAAACATATTTATTTTACAAGACACACATGTAAGAGTGCATCTAAAATCAATGTTTTCTTAAGCAAACACCACTTCTAATTCTGAACGAATTAAAAGTGGTGTTTGCTTAAGAAAACAATGTTAGTAAGAGGTACTCCGAACAATGTCTACTTGGGTGTCACCATTTTGAAATACTGACTTGTCCGACTACGATAACTGGAACTCTTCTATCTTGAGCGTGAACCAAGTCCGACATCAGCAGTAAATGCAACACAGCATTCAAAACAAGTCCAAAGCATCGCGTCACTACCATCGTACCAAACACGGTGACTGTGTCTGTTTACACCTAACTTTGTAAACCTCAACTGTGCCGCCATGTTGACTTTTTTTTTTTTGGAGAACCCTTCAAAAGCAGGCCACAATTTTCTGGTGCTTTTGTAAAATCTAACATGCTAACGGATGTTTTCACAGTCTGACCTCAGGAGGAACTTCCTGGAAGAGTGACAGCGGTCCTCACTTCCTTTCCAACAAGCTTTTTCTTTGTGGAATTGTAGACCTAAAATTCCTTAGAAAGTGCTCTATAACGTTTTTCAGACATATTAGATATGGAGTTTTATTTATAGTGGAGCTCATATTTGTTTATGATTAGATAACCATGTTGTTTGATAAGCAGCACCTACAGACTAAACCCTGTTTTTCAGGCTGCTGCAGGATGTTGGGGGTGATATCCTCACTTTTCCCTATAGTGGTTGTTAAGATCAGATTGATAGACTGTAACAAAAGACAAGACTGTTTGGATCCATGTTGTTGCAGCAGATCTCTATCTGTGCTTTCCTGGTTTGATAAGCCAGAGCTTTTGTGTCTTTGTGCACATAAGCAACAGAAAATGAAGCCAAGAGCAAAATTCATTTGCAGGATTTTGCATACAACACATCAATTAACAATTCTCTTACACTATTGTTTTCCTTGCAAAACTTGTTCCACAAAAAGAAAGTTTGCATTTTTCCATAAAGCCTTCTCAAGACTGGAAACCATCACACATGTTCGGACACGCCTTCAAGCTGTTGGAGCAGATTTGCACCTTCAGCTCACTTTTTTCCACATTCTTTCTGATTCTCAGAAAAACAGAAAGCGACAGTGACCATCTCTGCTTCTGCCCCTGAACACGAAGCTGAATATTGTTCAGGGAATGTATGATCTCATCGTGACTTTGACCTTTGAGATATTGTGAGTTATGGATAAAACTGTGTTTTGTGAGATCACTGTGACCTTTGTGAATAATACTAACCTGTGCCCCGTTTTCTCCAGGTACAAGGAGTTGATGACGGGGAAGACCGCCAGAAAGATAATAGCCATTTTATGGATCCTCTCCTTTGTCATCGGCCTCATTCCCTTCTTTGGGTGGAACTTGAAGGACTCGAGTCGGGAGAACTGCAGCTCGGTCAACAGCACGAACTGCAAAGAGTGTTACTTTGAGAGCGTGGTGGACATGCAGTATATGGTGTACTTTAACTTCTTTGTGTGCGTGCTGGTGCCGCTGCTCATAATGCTGGGCATCTACGTGAAGATCTTCACCGTGGCCAGGAAGCAGCTGAGGCAGATTGAGCTCAAGTGTGTGGGCAACGGGGACAACCAGAACAAGAGCCTGCTGCAGAAGGAGATCCGGGCCGCTAAATCCCTCTCCATCATCGTGGGACTTTTCACCGTCTGCTGGCTGCCCGTCCACATCCTCAACTGCCTCACGCTGTTTTACAGCGATCTGGGGAAGCCTCCGGTTGTCATGTACGTGGCCATCATTCTGTCTCACGCCAACTCCGTGATCAACCCGATCATCTACGCTTACCGCATTCAGGACTTCCGGAACACCTTCCGCAAAATCCTGGTGCAGCACTTCCTCTGCCACAAGGAGGAGCTTTACCTCAGCTCCAACGGCAGCAGACGCAACAGAGACCAGGTCACAGTGACCATTGACCCTCTGCTGTAGAGGTGGAGGACTCCATCAACGTCAAGGCGTGAGGTTTCTAATGTTTACAGAACAATGTGAAGATGAACCGATGTCAATCCCACCTTGAATGTAGACTTTTATTTATGAATTGTATTGGGGCGGGATGGGGGTCTGTGAAGTATTCAACTACAAGTCTTAAATAACTTGTTTTTTTGTTGTTGTTGAAGGAGTTTTGTTTAAATAGTTGAAGCTAACTGGATTTGTAGGACTGTGAGGATCCAAACTCAAGATGCTATTTATTGTTCTGAATTCGCCCTGTTCCAACTACAAACACTCCTCTTTTTGTGCCCTGCTGTTTTTTATACTCTCGACATTCAGTGCCAGTGTTCAAATAATTTATTTATTACAAGACCTTGTCTTTCAGAATGTATTGATCAAACAAACATGAGTGTGTGCGTGTGTGGGCTACATCTGTACTTGTGGAGCTAAAGAAAGGTTCAGTGGTAGCTATCCTAACCTGTGGATATTCTGCAGCTCACAGATCTTTGCTTCATCCATCTGCTGAGAGGAGGACACAATTTCTTCAGCCTAGATTTATGAATTTAATTCGGAAGGAAGCAGTTGAGGTAAAAGTGTGAATCTTTGCATATCACTCATCAGTTTTCTCAGACAAGCTGAAATCATGGTTCCTTAAATAAGCACCAAGTTTTTAGAGTGCTACAAATTTTAAATAAAGGGACAGTATAGTCTTTTTTCAATCGTGAGGTTCTGCTTAACAGGGGTTCATTAAATTACATTTAAAACATTTTCAAGACAAGTTTTATCTAAAATCAAGACGTACATACATGAATAATTCATTTGATTTTCTATCGACTTTAATTGCCCTTAAAATCTTCAAAGCATCAAAGCCTAACTTGTCATTTATATACAACCCAAGCAGCTGGTGGTTAGTTACTGTAATGAATGTTTTGGTTTTATTATCCTAACCCAGAGATAGTAAACTAAAATGAATATAATTCTAAACCTTAAGCAGGTCGAGGGTCAAACTCCATAAGTAGGATCTGAAAGATTAAGATGTAACAAAAAAGATATTTTTGTGATGTCTTACTTTCAAATATTTCTAAATAAATAAATAACACCAATCTAAATGCAATGGGGAAAAAAGTAACAGGTTAGGAAACCCCTCAGTTAATTACTTAATATTGTATGTCTGTGCCTTTTAAAGATGTTTTAAGATCTAAAATTGGGATTATTAATTATTTTTCATCAGTTTAAGACTGTAAAAATCTTGGTTCACAGTTAGTAACTTACCTGCTGTAAATAACTTAGTGTCTTCAATTTTTAGACAGTGTTTTTCCTGGACAATTAAGCTAACGGCTAACCTGGCAAAGACCAAGACAAAGAAACGGTCAAAAGCAACCAGTTGGGTAAAGCACAACGCAAGTATGGAGGCCGTAGTCCTCAATGCAGAAGCCTTAATAGCAGAGTAACTGTTCCTAAATAGTATTTGAAGAAAACAACTGATTATTTTATGCTAGAGTTGTTTTTAAATTATTAAAGTCTTGCTTTTGTCTCCAACGAACTAGCCGTTAGCTTTTCGGACAAATTAAACTGGATTTATACTAAATTTAGGGAATGCAAAGATTGTTTAGAACCTCTTAACAGAAACTCACTTTCAAAATATATATTTTTTAATTATAGGATGAATAAGAAACAAGTCACTTTTCTTTGCCTTGCATTTTACTGCAACCACTAAAAACCAAACTGTCACCTTTGTACTGTGTGTGTTCCACAGGAAATGACTAAGTGGTCGAAGTTGGTTTAGCTGCAAAAATTACCTTCAGTGATGTGCATTTCTTTACATCAAGTGGAAAACGGATCGTAACCTTTAAACTAACTTTGCACTGGCATCGAGCCTTTTTAGCTGCTTCACGATGACATCATGCAAGATGACACCTCAAATCAAAGTCCTTTACATAACTCCATGTCGACCGGGTTCTAGTCACACGTCCCTTTAGTGGCTTGCATAAGACTTCATAGCTGTCATTGCTTTGGGTATAAGAGTTGGGCTTACTTCAAACCTTCGCCCACAGTCAGTCTTAAAAACCACAGACAGAACAGACACAAGCCATTTGATTTCAGAAAACAAACGATTTGAATCTTTAAGATAAACTTTAACTCAGCCGAGTAATGTTATGTGTGCCAACAAAAACAGGTTAGTAAATCCAGATTCCAGTGAGGGAGATTGTGAAAAGTAAATATTTTTAGACACAGAGGCATTATTATAATTCAAAGAAAAGCTTTTAAGCTGCATAAGAAGGTCTTTCTGCAAAGTCACGCCATCTACGAACTACCAGAGGGTGTTAAGGTCACCTGACAGTCATCACTATTCAAATGAACATTGCACTGACATTTTAATTTCCTGTTTTGGTGTGCTTCACTGGTGTAAAATAAGTGCTCTGAAGTGGAGCCCTCGGTCTATGCTGCTGCTCTGTCTTTCTGCGTTTGTTGATTTCCACCTCTGTCTGATCTCAAGGGCTAAAACACAGGAGTGTCGCAACGTTTAGGGCCATTCCAATGGAGACATCTATACTGTAACTGCACTGTAACGTTATCTTGTCGTCTTTGTTGACTGGTGTGTGACAATAAGTACTGTAGCTGTCTGGCTTTCTGCTTGATGTCAAACTGTTGCCTTTATTTTATTTTATTTTTTAAAAGGTAATGCGAACAATGGCAAGTTCAACATTCCTGCCTTTCATTCCCAAGTATCCATTTGTCTGTGTGCCATCTTGTCGTTACTAATCAGGAAAAATGCCTCCACTGTGGTCAAGCTGATGTCCAACGTTTTCCAGAGGTGAAAGTTCATTTGTTCAACACAAAACTACAACTGTTTAACATGATGCAATCTGTATGTATGGTGAATTATTTTGTTAATAAAGGCAATGTTTATATTGGTAAGGTCGGATTTTATTCCCACATTTTAAAGTAGTGACAAGATTATATTTAGTAGCAGCGTATGAGAAAAAATCATGAGACGGTTTGGAAGTGACCTCGGTGTCCAGATGTTCTCTCACTCTCATAAATGATGGAGCTTCAGATAAAAAGCAACTAAAAATAAAGCTGTAAGTATTTGAGATCAAGAACATTTCTAAAAGAAAACAGAGTAGAATCTGTTATCTTTCAGATAAATACAGCGGGGGTTGCTACGGGCTCTCGGTCCCGCTCAGCACCGCGGACATCTGCTGATCAGAGACGCTCTCCTGTTGAGTCACAGCCATAGCCTGACACAGGTAGACGGCCAGGATGTGTTTGCACTGGGAGGAAAGAAAAAAGAAAGAAAGAGACAAGTTCATTCCACAGACGGTGGATGAAAAAATGATTAATGTCACGGATATGAAGCTGCAATGACACTCGGCGGTAATTCCAACAACAAGATCTCATCAGAGGAGCCTGTTGCTAATATTCCTTTGAGAATCCTCCAGTCTAGGAGCGAGAGTCACGGAGCAAATGGCAGGCTAATTTCAGACATCAATCAAGTTCTGCACCAAAATCTAGAGTAAATGATGACGGGGATTATTAGACTTTATTAATTTTTGGAAGCGTGTAATATCAGTAGTTTGATTACTGGATCGTGAGCAATTTTTAATTTGCATTAAGACATCTTTTACAGAGCCTCTTACAGAGGCTTGGAAAAATCAGCTGGTGACTGGAATAGGTTCTGACCAAAGACCAGCTGCTTGGAAACTCAAAAAGTGATCTTTTTCCAGTCACTGAGTGTTTTAAACCAGAGTGGAAACAGGTTGTGGAAAGGACACTCTGGTGTTTAAGTTGTTAAAGAGTGAAAAATAGAGTTGGTATCTGCAGAACAATACATAAGATAAAAACTGAGATCCGAAATTAAGCAAAACATTCTGATCAGTGCCTCTAGTTTTAATATGCTTCCATACTCGATGTCTCATTTTCAATCTACTCGAGTTTTTCATAACAGTAAAATTATTTATTAGGGGTGGGCATTTATTGTTTTGTTTATCAATCAGTAAAAACTTTCTTATGAGAATTTTTATTTATCTATTTAGCTATTTTATCCAGTTTGTTCCAAGAGAGCATCGATAAATCAGAAAACTCAAAAACACGATTAAATGTGTTTACTGTGTGCAGTTAAGCGATATAAATCTAACTTTTTTCTAATGAAGCGGTATCCTCTTAAATGGGAATTTATTTATTTAATATTTGTGTTCGCTATAAATGCTGTGCCATGCATTCACAACCAACCATACAGTTACTTAAAAAAAATAAGAATAGTTTTATTTTTGACACAATTTTATCGTTATCACAAAGTACTTCAAAATATCCAGTAGATACAGAATTTTGTTTCTGCTGAAGGCAGTTTGCTGCTAGTATGGGAAAGGCAACACATGTTGCAGTTGCAGCTCAGCTATTTATCCTCTGACCCACTTTTTTGAAACAAAATGGACCTGGTCCACATTGCACTGAGCCAAGATTGAGCCTACATATTCCCTGAATGGACGCCAGCTGCTGAAAATCATGCATGAAGGCCCTTTATAAGACTCTGCAAGAAACCTATGCACTTCCCTATGACTGTAAAAGTAATTTTATTTTGCTGTGTGTGTTGTGTGTTTTGTATCAGCGATGCTGATGTGATCGTTGGGAGTCTCCCTGGTCTGCTGCAGCTCTCTGTTTCTCACACTGATTTTAGCTGCATCCTCCAGGGAGACAAATCAGCCGCGCAGTCGGAGAAGGAGCCGAGCTTGTTTGTTTCAAGATATTTAGGGAGAGACCGAAGGGGAGACACCAATCAGGGACCAGACAAAAACACAACCTGACCACAACACATCTGTGCACACACTCCACAGTGTGCTTTGTCTCACTTGGCGGGGCAAAGAGGGGGTTTTTTTCTCAGAGATGCACGCTCGACTGAGAAGACACAACGGACGGCTGTGAAACGGGTTGTATGTCTCTAAGCGTCGCTGGAAAGTACACAATGTACGGCGAAGTGATGTGAACTCTGATACGTCTAAAATTCCTCTGCAGAAGGACTATAGGCTCGTGAACTGGCCCGCCAATGGAAAATCTTGTAATGCATACATTTAAGTAGGGCTGAAATGATTCATTGTATTAATCTATTAGAAATGATCGTCAAAGTAATCGGTTAACTGGAGTGTGCGGATAAAAATAAACAAACGAACAGCATGGACCTTACCAGAGGAGCCGCTTTTCATTGGCTGATGCCCATTCTGTGGTCACGTGTGTGACCGTCTCACAAACACACTTAGCTTCCCGTTAGCTAAGAACAGCATAATGGCAGAACTGATACAACTTCTACACCTTGAAGTCTTACGTTAGCTAAACAGATCAATATGCAATGTGTCTGTATCTGACAAACACTAAAGATTTTATTTTAGCAGAAAAGGCTTTGGACTAAACTGTTACTCGTGTTAGCCACGCTAGCACCAAGTACAGCTAGTCAGTCAACCATCGCTGTGTTCAGGGAAGCGCTGATTAATAATCGAGAAATAAATATCAAGCCTGGAAACTTGATATGTAACGGACTGAATGTTATGTTTTTAACTTAATCTTTGCTCGCCTTGCGGGGCGCAGGCGGTTGCCACGGTAACATGTGAGCTTAAACTACAAAGAGAGAGAGAGTGTAAAAAGGTAGGAGTGGTTTTGAGTTGATCACCTGTTCAGGTTATTTTACCTTTGTTTACCTTTGTTGTGGCGCATTACAGGCGCTGTAGTTTCTAAACGTTGGACTAATTACCTCGTTCGTTTGTGAGTTTACGTCATTCACAACAAACATCAAATAAAACAAATATATCTCATTAAATTTTAACAAACAAATGGCTTCTACCGCGATTATTATGTGAAATTAAATTAATTATATTCCAGCTTCAGAAGATTTTCCTTTACCTTTCCAGAGCTCTTTGGTTCCTCCTATCAGTCTGTAGCTTCTCATATTGACGTCATCAAACCAAATTTCAGATCTACCATAACTGACTGACACCTGCTGGCCTCAGGTTTGCAACCAGCTTGTGACTGAGAAACCAGTAACCTCCTCCCAGATGATGACATGAACTTGTTAGTTCCTCTGTCCATTGTAGTAGCTGATATATTGTGAAAATCCGGTAGAAATTACGCACAAATCCAGTCATGTTTACATAGAAACAACGCGCTGCGAGGCTTTGCTTGTGAGACTTGCGGTCACGTAGGTCTGTTGTGGGCGGAGCTTGGTAAGGTCCATTCTCAGAGTACTACTGAGGCCAAAACTGGATAAAAAAAATAACCTTAGATTAAAAAAAATTATATGTTCTACCCAAAACTCCTCAAGTTGCATAGTTTTAGTTTCACCTGGTTCAAATGCTGTGAAAACAAAACATCTCCTATTAAGCATCTTTTGCTATTCAATTATTAATCAGTTAATCCAGAAACATCAACAGATTATCCCGACGCTGAACTGATGTTCAGTCAAGAACAAAGGCCTGAGCTTAGTAGCTTTGATAGAAATATTTTTTACCTGCATTTACTACAAACTATTAAGCGTACACTAAAGTAACGCTGTTTTTGCATTTTAGGCAATAAAATGGTTATCTCATTGAAAAATATAATTTAATTATTTGTTTCTTTGCATCTTTTAATGCACTTCTAATATTGTATAAAAAAAAAAGCTCAAACAGAAAATCGGCAGAATGTGCCAATGTTTTAAAATCAGATTAATTGATTAATCATCAGAATAATTGTTAGCTAAAATAATTATTAGTTGCAGCTCTACATTTAAAGGGCAAAAGATAAAAACGCTGCAAGAGTTGCAGTTCATTTAAAAATTGTGTCTTTTTACATGAAGTAATGAACACAGAATATCATCAGCAAAAGTGATCTGGTCTAATGAAGTCCAAACTTGAATTTGGATACACGATTCCTGAGGAGCTCGGAAAATGTTCTGCTTATTCTCTTTGGTCTCTAAAGCCAGGCTTGTTTCCTATTGAGAAAGAGGAAGCTCAGGTCGTTTCAGTGTTGCAACATTTTGCTTAAGATGAGATTTTGTAAGTCGATTTTATTCCAAGAAAGGTGTGGAAAGAGCAGGACTGATTGTTACTAGGGGTGCACCGATTGCAGTTTTCTGGCCGATCGCCGATTACCGATCTTTTAAAAAGCCTAACTTACCGATTCCGATTTTGGCTGATACCAATTTTTTGTCTGAAATGTTGCTCAATATATCAAGAAAGTTGCTGAATTGGCAACAATGGGGTGACTATTGTTTACTGTAAATGTGCAGACATGACCTGGTCGGCCAGTTTGTCAGTCAAACCTCTCTCACAGGAGAAAAGAAAAGCACAGTGGTTGACTTTTTAGACCTTTGACAAGGTTGATAACATCGGTGAATAAGATTGGCTTCATATATAAAAATCGGCCGATCACCGATCTCCCAAAATTAAGGAAATCGGCACAGATAAATTGGTGAACCCCTAATTGTTACCATTAATAAAGCAAATAGACATAAAGTTTGTTCGCTATTTCCTTAATAAAATCCCGTAAAAGACTCTTTAATTTTAGTTTTCCCAAACTGCTTTAGAGTTTTATGTGATCATCTTACGGTGTTTCGGGTCACATCCACTTTGAAACATAAAAAACCTCAGATGGTGAGCGTAGTGCCCACGTTCGAATGCGAGTTGAAGTTTATAATATGTATTCTTTTTTTTAATTTCTTATCTCGGCTTTCATTTTCAGTTGGACCTAAAATTATTCAACACATTAAGTGTTGAAGAAATTAAGTTTTTTGTCCTTGTAGGATTGACTTTAAAAAAAAAGATAAAAGTAATTTTGTAAAGACGGATGAAGCACTTTTGTGTTTGCAGGTTTGCTATGAAAGTACTGATTGGAATGTAGTAGATATAGAATGTAGTCATCAATATCATCGGTGATATTGATGAGCTGACTGACGTCAGATATTAAATTGCGAAAAAACAAAAAAAATTTCTGCATTGCTCTTTTTTCTTTGCCGTTTAAATTCTTGTAAATATTTGCTGAACTTAAATAAACAACTCAGCATAATAGCACACTAATATATAACTGGTACCTTAAACTATATCAAGCTCTTAAATTTGTTTTCAAAGTTAGACTGTCAAATTATATCTAAACCGTTGCAACAACACCAACACAATATTCTAAAGAAGCTTATCAAAGCTGCAGTATATAACTGTAATAAATAATTTTATTTATTTTTTTACATGTGTGTTAAAACTGTCATTATGTCGTGACAGTAAAGCATAACACAGATCTTTTTTTTTTTTTAGCTCTTATTCTTTTCCCTGTGGTTCAACTGCCATCTGCAGAAATGCACCACTTGGTCAGAAACAACCAGACAGAGCCAGGAGGAGGGTCTTGGCGCTGTCAATCATGCATGTGTATTCGCTGTTCACACCCTCCCCTTTTCTCTCTGCCACACTACAGCTGCTTCACCACAACAGAGGCTGCTATGAATGCTAAGGCTAGTTAGCATACACACCAATGATGGCGGATAAACAGTTTTCCTGGAACACTAAGTTGTTTCTCCACCATTAGCACATCGAGCAGCACAAACATGAGTGTGATTCATACTCTAAGACCCTCCTCTTGGCTCTGATTGGTTATTTTTCAAAGGAAGCGGTGCGTTTCTTCAGACAGCAATAGTAGCAAAGAGAGGAGGACCTTGATTTTTTCACTGATTATCCATCATGTTGCACTGTCACAACATAAAGAGAGTTTTAGCAAATATGGAAAAAAACATACTTTTGTAAAAGTTACATACTGCAGCTTTAAATGACCTAAATAGGGACACAGCTTATATGGAACCAGGTTCTGGGAGACTCACCAGCAGACCTTGGTTTCTGCGTAGGACAGTATAGGTAAACGCCGGGCAGGGGCAGTAGTGACAGGACAAGAAGCAAGTGTACAAACGGCCCGAACCTCCAGTGACCTGCAAACAATTCATGGAAACTAGATTAATATACAAGACAGAGCACTGATGTAAATTTCTCTTCTGCTGTGGATTTATTATGTGCCAGGAGTCTGGCAGCGATCACAAATGTTTATATCAGCACACGTTGGTTCCACTAGAGGATATAATTACAGATTTTTATCCCCTGATTCTAATTACCTACTTTTTATCTCTGCAAACTTAAAAAACAAACAAGACTGAAAACGTCTGGCATCATTATTTATGGTAGCAGTGAAAATAACACTTTTATATTTTCAGTGAGCAGACAAACTGAATTAAACTGCGGACAACTCCTTCAAAAAAGAACATTTCCCAAAAAAGTCTTGATAGTCATAAAGACATATTTTGGCAAATGTGATTAAGGACTTCATGTTCTTAATCATCAGGTTTGGTTTATATCTCTAAATAATGACATTCATACATGGTATCGTTCTTTTTTGTTGAATCGTGAACTCTGACCTTAAGGCAAGCGAGGCCTGTAGAGCTTTACATTTAGTTCTGTTCTGGATGAAAGAATGTTATTTTTGGAATGCTATTCGTTCCAAGAATAACACATTCCTGGAATGTGTTATTCCAAGAACACATTGTGATTTTTTTATTTTTTCTATTTCCAACCTTAAAAGTTGTAGAAGTTACATACTGCAGCTTTAAATTACCTAAATAGGGACACAGCTTATATGGAACCAGGTTTGCTGAAGACATGCCCGCGCTCAGCAAATATTAGGCAGGTTATGTGCATGCGTTGCTCTCCTGAGTTCGGAGATGTTTTAGATTACTAAAAAGCTTTCTGCTGTAGTTCTAGCAACCTGTAAGCTTCTCAACGCGCTCTGCCCGTTTTCCTCTCTGAGCTCCTCACAGTCACAGCGATGGATCTCTGCAGGCGTTCGCTCCACCTGTTCCGCAGTCTACGCAGTTTGCAAAAAGTCCATGCAAAAACACGTCGTGTTCTTGGAATAAATTTGGAGATCGGCCACTTTCACTGTTCAATTCTAATTTCAAATTTTTAAAAATACTTAATTGATTCCAAAGGGAAATGAAACGTTGTAACTCATTTATTTAAAGAGTTATTGTAGACGGTGATGGCTGTTTGCAGGAAGGATCTCCTGTAGCAGTCTGTATCACAATGAATTTGAGGAAGCCTCTGAAGACATTTTCTATTTTTCTATGACTATGTCTCAAAGAAGTTCTGTTCCAATGTTGTCTTTGGTTGTGGATAACAGATGTTATTGGACTTAGAAGTGGCTTTTCAATTACTTTGTTTTCTACAAATTGTCTTTGGATCTATTCAAGTACTTGAGTGTTTATTGATTCTAACCTGGTGGCAGTAATAAAACCTTGGTGTGACTTGTTCTAGGAGACAGTAATTATATTTTTACGTAGTGAAGGGCTGATTTGGATAAATTTGCTTCCCTTTATAAACTAAATAACCATTTAAAAGCTGCATTTTGTATTTACTCTAATAATATTCGAGTACACGGCTATTTTAACTATTCTTTTCTCTCCCAGGAGCTCATTTTGAGTATTCCCCACTATGAAAAAGTTAGAATCTAAGGTAATCTTGCTACCATTTATTCAACCTCATCATTTCCTATGAGTTATTTAGAAGAGCAGGAGCAGAAATCATGTATTTTTAAACGAGCTGTGTGGGATGTCTAATGGCCCTGGGTGACGGAGCGTCGTGTCCACGGTGACGGCATCCCCTCCCAGCTTTGGACAGTGATTTAAGCGCCTCTCTCATGCTTGTGAGGGCGCGTGAGGACATCACATTGGCAAATTAGCATGACACAGCACAATAACTAATGCCTCTCAGACTTGGCACCATTATTCTTCTGAGATATAATTAATTACCTTCCCCTATGATCTACCAAAGTAAAAAAAAAAGCTCATTTGTTCAGTACGACGCTTCATTATAAATAAGGCACAAAAGAGAAAATTGCTTCGACTCAATGCAGCTTGAGGAAGATGAATAAAGCACCATGAATACTGGGATGAGGAAGGAACACTGTGGTAACTAAACCAAGGACTTTCTAAAGAGTTAGGCTGATTAAGAAGCAGCTCACACTTGGGTCCTTTTTGTTTCCTGTTGGCGTCAAAGAAATGTGGCTCTGCTGCAGCTCACATAGCAGCACTGGCAGCTAATATCATCAAAGGATACAGCAACATGCAGACATGGATATATGTTTGTTTGGTAAACACAATACATCAAAATCTGACATGTAGTGGCAGCACATGGAACAGGAAGAGCGAGAGAGAGAGTTAGCATAGTTTAGACTTCCTTGAAAGGAAGCCATCATGATTCAGAGAACCAGGAGCTGACAGAGCTAACTGCTTCTGGTGTAAAACCCTGGAATATCACAACTGTATGTGATCATTCTGCATATGTGCATCACCACTCATCTGATCAGGTGCATTTATGTTGACTTATAAAAGTGCTTTACGATTTAATGCAGGGTGTCCCCCAGTGTATTACAAACCTGGCGGGCCACCAGGTTTTACTTGTGCCCCCGCCAGGCTACGCATTGCTTATTTATTTAAGTCTTTTTAAAATGTTTGCATTTTTT
This sequence comes from Xiphophorus couchianus, assembly GCF_001444195.1. NCBI lineage: Eukaryota > Metazoa > Chordata > Actinopteri > Cyprinodontiformes > Poeciliidae > Xiphophorus > Xiphophorus couchianus. Next base: position 24,003,387 of record NC_040238.1, read on the forward strand.
AAGAGTTTATAGTTGGTGTTCCGGTGTTAATCTATCAATCTTTCAATAACACATGATTATCAATCAATATTTTCAGTTTCAAGTTTAAAGAAAGAACCTTAAAAAAAATGTCAATCATTTTGATAGATTTATTTGTATTTATTTTTTCAAATTAACACAAATTAGTAGTTTTAAAGATACATGTTTCTGACACATTGAGGGTCTTTGAGTCATGTCTCTAAAACAAAAAGGCGCTACGACTGAGTTGTTAAAATAAATGCTAAGAATAGTTGCAAAGGATGCTAACTGCACAGTAGAAAAACATCTTTGACCTTCACTCTGGTGTTTGAAAGGTTAAAAGATCAGTAAGGTTTCTGTATTTGTAGTCAAGGAGCAAACATTCATAGCCCAAATCTAAATATTTCTTGTTAAGTTTGAAGATTAGGCTAGTTTATGTCCTTTATAATCTTTCTAACAAGCTGTCATTCAGTGCTGTGGTTAATTACAGTCAGAGTTGGACTCTGCCAGCTAACGCAGATCTGTGTTAGTCAGAACCAAAGCAGAAAGTTTATATGAATGATGCAAGAACTTTACTTTTTTAATTTCATTTTTTAGATTAAATTAAAATCTAAAATTTTAGATTTTAGACTAGTGACAAATAATAACAAGTGATTATTTGTCACTAGTTATGTTTTCATTGATCATTAAATTTTGCAGCTGAGAATTAGGAAAATAAATTTGCTAAACGGAAACACAATTTTCGGCTGTACAGAAATTAGTGTATTTTGCAAAACTGCAACGGAAACACTTTTTTTTGCATCACACAAGTCATGTGATCAACAACAGGATGTTACTACTGATGGAAAAGACGAAGAAGACGACAGGAAGAGGTAGGAGGACGATGGCACAGCATGTTTTTAATGACTTATAGTGTAAACAAACTTATTCACATGTGATTTTTCTCATTTAATGGAAACACAGCAATTGCAATTTTTTTTTTGTTTTTTTTAATCCTAGTGCTGATCTGTTAAATCTTCAAGCAACTTCTTTTAGACAACTTTTCTCTTGACTTCTTCCTCCTCGCAGGATTGTTATGCATTAATCCCAGTTTAGTGTTTCACACGTATCTCCATCACCCTTTGACAACTTTCGCCTGAATTATTACCTTTTGTTGCTTATCTCTCCATTTCAAACATCTGAGACTAAGAGCCCTTCAAAATGATTGCAATTAACTTAATTTTTCTGATATCCAACAGCATAAATCATGTCATTTACCTCATTGAGCATCAATTAAATGCTAAAAGCATATATCAAATGAGGGATGCTGAAAATGCTACATGTTATAGTGATAGCTATTAATTGTTTTTTTCTTTCTGCATTTTTGAGCTGTCACATGTCTATAAAAGTAACAACAGGGTGAGAGTTCAGATCCTAGCGGCCTTCAGATTCTGAATGTTGCATAGTTAATTTTTTTTCACAAGATGAAACTTGGATTAATTAATGATTTGGTCATTTTGACAGACACACCAAAAATTAGTTTCATTAATAATCACCAGCTTAAATTAAGAACTGAAGAGTTTTCTTTCAACTTTTTGAATAGAAAGAAAATGATCAAAATATGCCTTCAAAGTTGACACCTTACTTTTACTTCCATTATTTAGCCAATGAAAAGTGTGCGGGTGGAAGTAGTGAACATCAAATAAAATTAAAATGGAAAACAGAAAAATGGTGAGGACAATGGAAACTGGGACCTGAATAATCAAGAAGTTTGATTACTCCAAAGCTAATTTGATTTAAACTAAAAAAAATAAATCATTTTGATGTATTCATTTGGGTTGAAAGTAATAAAAAAAAGGTGGCAAAATATAAAAAAGTAACTTGTTTTCATCTGCTTATATTTTTGTGTTTTGCTTCATTCAATACGTTTTAATAACACCACACAGTCGGTGTTTCTGTTCATACTTTTGTTTCCCTGCAGACATCAGTGCATCATCCCTTATGTAAAGGTCAGTGGATGTTAGGAATGAGATAAGGTGAAAATCCCAGTGGTGAAATGCCACGTTCTCATGAGTAATTCATCCCTTCAGCGGAAAGAGACTGAGAGAGAATAAATACAACATGAGAAATCCAGCAGAAAAGGGAAAAAAAACATTCACATATGTATGGGAAGCTACAAAACCCCCCGCTTCATTCGTTATCTCGATTCAGTAATGTACAAATACATATCATTCAACTCTCTCATCCTCTTTTAATCCAAGTGGAAATCTTCTGGATGACTAATTGTAGATGGCTTTTTTTTTTTTAAGAGTGAAGGGAAGTTCTTCAAAATGTCACAGTTAAGATTTATTTGCTAAAAGTTCAATACAGCTTCCTAAGTCAGAGCTCGGTGTGAAGATGATGTACCCTGAGCTGAAACACACATCCCAGAGTCCAGCTTAAAAGATCAGAGCTGTCAGAACAGAACCCCAGATCCACAAAGAGCCGTTTTCACCCACTCACTGAGGCGCTTCCAACGGCTCATTAAAACTCACCTTAGCACAGCTAGAGAGCAAGTTATGTTCAATAAACATGTTTTTTTGAATAGATGTTGCTCTTCTAATAAAGCTTCCGTAAATACCGAGGCATAAAAAGACTGGGTGTCACTTCAAATAGAAGAAAAAAAAAAATCAGTAAGTTAAAAAGAAACATTTTTTACAGATTTTTCTCAAACATTTGAGATCTTTCTTACTTGTACTAAACAGCTGCCTCAGCCTTAATTGACGCCTACAGTGAGTAATAAAAAGTCGCATTTATTGTCATAAATAGGCGCAAATATGTCCACATTAGTACCGCAAACACTTAGATTTTTATTACAAACAAAAATCACAAAAAGAACCACAAAGTCTTGGAGGGACTGGAAAGAAGTTAAATAATATTATTTAATTTTAAGAATTCAGTGATATTTTAACAGTTTGTGAATGGGTTTTATCAATAAATTCTGGCCCTTTAAGAGCATGCATGATCTTGATTTGGCCCAAAATGAGAATGAGTCTGACACCACTGATCTAAAAACAGCAGCCAGGAAGTTAAAGCTTGGGCAGAGATTGGTCTCCACATTGACAATGAGCCAATGTGGTTACAAAATGGCTTTAGCACAGGAACGGGGAAGTGTCAGTGTGACCATCACAAAGTCCTGATCTCAATCCTCTAGAGCAAGAGAGTCAAACTCATTTTCATTTCGGCCCGAATTGATATCACAAATGTCCTCAAAGGGCAGATTATGGCAGAATGCATTCATAAAATGGCCCATTAACAAACTGCTAGGAGAATAAATAGCTGCCTCAGTATCTGATGAGTGCTTTCTAAAACTAAATAATACTAAACATCTTTTCACATTGATGCAACTTGGCAGTATACAAGTAAAACCAGCTTATATATATATATATATATATATATATATATATATATATATATATATATATTTTATATATATATAGTTGTGTTGGGTCAGATTTGGCTCCCAAGCCTTGAATTTGACATCTTTAGAAATAATTTTGGAGATTCTAACTGACCTGAAAAAGACAAGTTTGGTCTGGTCTAACTTCACACAGTGAGAAGAGAGAGATGTATGAGTCTCTTATTTGGTGTATGTAAACTTCTGGTTTCAACTGTCCTCACATTCAGGAATGAAACAGAGCGCAATAAAAGTTTGGTTTCAGAAATACTATGGCATAATGTTGGTGAAAAAGCAAAAAGGAAAGTCATTTTCAGTGGTTTCTTTTATAAAGAAAAGGGATTTTTTGTGTGTGTCTGGCCTTACAGGTTGCCGGACAGCAAATATCAGCCGGCCTTGAGGGAAATCACACGAAACAATCACAATTCAAGAGCAGAGCTGAAACTATCCCATTAGGAACCACCTTCCTGTTCGGCTTCATTGTCATAAAACAGCTCTCTTTATAAAACTATTTTTATTTCAGCCTGAAGGAGTTTACCGGAAAAAGTGGGGCACAATGACCACAAACTGTGTGGAGAACATCGATTCTCCCACCACGAGTAACGCCACGCCCTTCTGACGCGCAAACGGCATGACTCAGTAAAGATGACGGGTTTGTTTGTCTGAGAAATTCTGTGAAAATCCTGGATTTAGAGAAATAGATAACATCCAGACTCCCACTTCTTGCTTTGAAGAGTAATAATAAATGTGTTCAGACCTTCTGTTGGATTTATTTTTAGTTATTTCCAGGATTTATCAAAAATCTTTGTTGCTCTTATATTCAACAGAACTAATTTACGTACTGAGACACACACACACGATCATTTTTATTTTTCTTCTTTAGTTTACATTTAAATTAGTCAGAATTGAAAACTGTTGTGGTCTTATCATGACTATTTTTACAATTTATTTGCAACTTTCTTAAAGATGAAAACCAGACCTCCTCTCTCTGGTTGAGAACCGTCTCCTCTGACTTGTGCTGACTCATCAGTTCCTGGGGTCAAAGTTCTCCAGGACGTCACAAAGGTCATGATTTGAAGATGGCAACACTTGGAGTTTGTTAAGATACTTAAGTTTTTAAAGCCCAGTCCTTTTCTTTATGTGCTTTAGCATTTCTGTGATACGCTACTGTAGGGCTGAAACGATTAATTGGATTAATTATTATTATTAATCAATTACTGAAATGCTTGTCAACTAATTTAGTAGTCGGTTGATCTTTAACTGGAGTATACAGACTCAAAAAAAGAAAAATTTCCTTAAAGAACAACAGGCTCATAGTAATTAGGCCAAAACTGTAGGAAAGTCTATGTATACGTTTTAGATTTAAGAAAAATCTTCTTTGTCTGTAAATGTGTTCTACCTAGAACTCCTCAAGTGGCAAAGTCTTAGCTTCATTGGTTCAAATCCTATAAAAATAAAAATCTCCTATTAAGCACCTTTTGCTATACAAAAACAGATCAGTCCTACAATGTATTGATGTAAAGTCAAGCAGAAAGGGCTGAACCTTTCAGGTGTTGATGTTACAAATATTTTTTTAGATACTGAAGATTCCTTCTGCTACAAACTATCAAGCTGTTATTGCATTTTAGGCATTCATTTCTTATTTTAAAAAGTAAGTGAGCAATTTGTTTATTAGCATCTATTAATGCATTTCTAAAACTGTATAAAAAGTCTTAGGTGGTTAAATGAAGCTGTTTTTATCTGATTGTCAGAATAATCAATAGATTAATTAGCTGCAGCCCTGCACCACTTAGCATAAATATCTTTGCAGTTAGATTGATACTGAGCAAAACGGGCTGACTAGCAAAAATGAAACTACTGTCTATTGTCATACGAGACAGGAAATTGTCTCCACGCTATGCTTAGCAGGCACCAAATACTGCACATCACCACAAACATATCCCCACTGTGAAACATGGCGGGTGCAGCGTCATGCTGTGGTGGTGCTTCTCAGGAGTAGGCCAAGGCAGAAGGTAAAAGGAATACAGCAAAATATAGAGAAATCCTGGAGAACAATTTGTTTTCATTTATAAGAGAGCTTTTCTAAATCCCCTAAGAAGTAATTGAATCTCAGTTATAAAATCCAGCTGTTCCAGAGGTCAGATAGAGGTCAGACAGAGGACGCAGTAAACAAAAGAGACATGTATGAGAAAACCCTACACCTCATCCTGAGCACATCACCCACTACTTGAAAAATAAACCATCTTTATTGTTTATAATAGTCTGACTGTTACTCAACCCGGAAAGTCTTGTAATACTGTTGACAGAAGAAAGAAATTCATAAACAGTAATTATGCGGCTCATATATGGAAGTTGTTCTGTTGTACTTCGCAGTTCAACACTGTTGTATTTTATAGAGATTGTCAGCTGTGCAAGCGGGGACTCCTGACTGCAAAGTGCGCAACGTTGACAGCTACTTAACAGACCTGGAAGGCTTTTCGACCGCTGGGAGAGGACAGACACGTGACGGAGCGCTGGTCAACCAGGTCCAACGCCTGCAGCGCACAAGTCCCGAAGACAAACTTCAGCCTGCCAAGACGAGAGGAAGGCGGCGTGAGGGTTGAGGAAAACCAATAGAGTCAGAGATCTCATGGCTTCAATCTTGGTGCATGATTCAAAGTTATAAGAAAATACAAGCTCTAAGGATTAGTCCATCAAGAATAAATTTCTATTTGTAAATTCATTGATAATTCAAGATCCTTCTTATTGAGACGTTCTTCTGATCCCAGAGCATGCACGGTGGCGAAACACAAAACTGCTGCTGTACAACTTACACAACAGGCTGTTGCTAGGTAACCAAAGGGTGAGTGAGTTAGTTGATGCCATCAACCTTTGTTAGCTCGCTTTGTGAGGTTGAGTGGCTAAAGCCTTTCTTCTGCCTACATCCCCCAGAATGCTGTGTGGTTCTGGACCGAAGTTCAACGAAACTATTTAAAATTCAATCAGATGTATGATCTATTGATATTTTTCACTTTGACATTTCAAAGGCTCAAACGGATACAACCCGAGTAGCTTTGTTGTAAACTTGGTTGTTCTGCTTTCCGCTATTTGCTTTTTGAAAGTCTTGCTCTCTCTCGCTCTCTTGCAGCTTGAATGAACCAATGAATCAGATCGAGTTTAGTACCAAGTGGTCAACAATCAGGGCCCGTCAGGCAGAAAAGATTTTAGTCAACGGAGGATTTCTGGTGCCGTTTTTTGGGGGGGAGGGGAGAGCGTGAAAGTGAAACCATATTTTGTTTTGTTTGTATGTTTTTAAGTCTGCAAACCACAAAAAATATATAATTTATAGAAATGAAGAAAGAAATAATGTAACCACATTACATTTGTCTTGTGATAATTCCAATCATATTTTGAAAATAGTCGCTAATTCGTGAAAAGATAAACATGGAGCGAAACCTCAACTTTCTGACAAATTTCACAAAACCAAGATTTTCCACAGCGTGTACCCCTACACTTTAAACTTCCTGATGAACAAACAGGATGTGAAAGTGTTACGCAGGCAGGGAGCGGCCCTCACTGACAGCAGCTCAGACCACCAGGGCAGGAAATGTCTCCGTCAACACACAGCTGGGCATCAAGTCTCTGTCTCTACATCACGCGGGGCAAATCCAAGCCATAAAAATGCCCCATTCATTCTCCTTAGTGTGGTTTAGCAGTTCAGCATGACTCAACCTGAGCACCCTTTCCATCACCGCTCGGATCACACTGGATGATTGATGTTAATGCTATTCTCACACAGATATTTTAAATAGAAAACAGAAGAAAAATGGCTGTCAAGCTCAAAATACTACCTTTGACAGAAGCAAATGTGTTATGTATTAGGAAAATGGATACTTACGCAATAAGTAGGTCATCAGGTACTGCAAAAAGAAAAAAATAAGATCTCAATTTCAAAATGCAACAAATAATTCGAGTTTATTGAGGAACTGTGTAAAGGGGACTAAAATCTAACTCCAGGTTATTGCTTCTGGCCGTCACACTGGAACTGGAACACTGCAATCAAGTGCAACTACTCTTGGTATGATGATGTGTTATTCTGTGGCAAAGAAAAGGCATGCTGCCAAACGTTTTTTTTAATTCAGCAGCTCCACATTCTGCCTGTGCAAAACTTACCTGAAATATGTAATTATACTGTTGCAAATAATAAGACTTATTTCTTATTTTACGGATTACCTTTGAGGATAAATACAGATAAAGGATATATGTGTAAAACAAACACCAGTCACAAGTCTAATTTTGCAAATGAGTCTGCAGTAAGAGAGAGCACTTGCAGACATTAATGAGTGGTTGCAGCTTGTTGACTGAAAGGAAACATAACTACAAGAGAAACGTCAGTTGAAACAAAATGCATTAAAAAAACGTCTTCAAGCAAGAAAATTAACTCAGAATGGGGCAAAAAAACCCGGGTTGTTTCCTCTGTTTAAAATAAGTGGGGCTAAAAGGAAAAATATCCCTTTTTTGTGGACCAGGGTCCACATTCTTTGGACCAGGGTGAGTAACCTTTACAATTCTGAAAGCCAATTGTTCCACTATTCCTTCAAATTCCACTTTTTGCAAAGACATGATGCCAGCTGTTACTGCTAAGGATTACAGTTACAATGCAAAGTTTGAAAATAGCCATCTAAAACAACCTGGCCCTGTGAAAAAGTCATTGCATCTAAACAGCTGTTTATATCTACTCAGGTTATCTTTGTCTAATATAAAATTTCTCTGATGATCTGAAACATTTACATTTGGCAAAAAGAAATAACAGAAGAACTGTATTAAGAAGGGAAATATTTTTTTCCAAGAACTACTACAGTGAATTAAGAAATCACACATTAAGTCTCGTCAGAAAAAAACAAATTAAGTCAACATTGTTATGTGGATATATGATACGGTATCTGATTTGTATTAAGGATAGGTGGTTCTGGCCTATTAGCAATGTCAAAATTCTGTTCACAGCTCATAAAATCCAGTTCAAATTCTAAGGCAGCAGTGCCCCCTACAGCTCAAATAGTTAACTACATTACCCTGCTGCATTACCAAAAGCTACATTTCTTTCACTGTACAAGCAAAGTGAAATAGTTTCATTTTATTTGAAGCAAATAGCAAGTCGCTATAGATATCCGATAATTCAAATCTGCCAACACAGTGAGAGAACTAGGAAGTTAGTAATTCTCGCTGTTAGTTCGTAGAGTTCAAGACACTTTTCCGTTAAAACCAACCAAGCTAGCGCTCGTCTGGCCCAATATCACCACTCGCTCTTTGCTTACTTTGAGTCGTCTCTTCGTAGTTTTTCTGGATGTCTCGAAAAAGCTGTTCTGCTACTGCAGGTAAAAACGTCCGCATTTTTTACCACATAGTTTTTTTTGTTTCTGGCACTACCGCTCTTCATCAACCAGTAAGGCGCGACCAAAACATTACGACTTCCGGTGTCAGAGTGCTGTCGTCCTTTCAAAGTAAACGTTATTTTTCACCTTTGCAAATAAGCATGGTAATTAATTCATTTATTTTTCAAATTTGACTTAACTTTCAAAATTCAATAGCAACTCTTATTTAAGCGAAAAACCAGGAGCAAGAAAAAATGTAACTAAGTACATACAGTACAGACCAAAAGTTTGGACACACCTTTTAATTCAGTGAGTTTCCTTTATTTTCATGACTATTGACATTGTAGATTCACACTGAAGGCATCATAACTATGAATAACACATGTGGAAATATGCACTAAACAAAAAAGTGTAAAACAACTGAAAATACCCCTTATATTCTAGTTTCTTCAAAGTAGCAACCTTTTGCTGTGATTACTGCTTTGCACACACTTGATGAGCTTCAAGAGGTAGTCACCTGAAATGGTTTTCACTTCATAGGTGTGCCCTGTCAGGTTAATAAGTGGGATTTCTTGCCTTATTGTCATGAAAATAAAGAAAACCCATTGAATTAGAAAGGTGTGTCCAAACTTTTGGTCTGTACTGTATATGAAAATAAAATATGGAAATCTGAATTTTTAAGAGGTTGGAATACAAGTAAATATTTTTTTGTAGCTTTTCTTGAGGCGGAAGAAAATACTCACCTTATCATACATGAACGGTGATGTGACGGGGCGACATGTATATTTTATGAAGGTGCGATTTCTATTTATAAGAGGTATTTGTCTGTCTGTTTATCCTACTCTAACAGACTGTCAGACTTTTATTACATACTTTTCATTATATTGCAATTCATGACACTTTATTTAATATTGCAATAACTTGCCAGTAAAGAGCCAAGTGACAGTTGCAAGTACACCTCAGCAACCAAGCATGACAGTCAAAAAAAAAGAAAAAGAAAAGATGGCACATCTGTAAACCTACAAATGTCAGTGGTGGAGGACTGATCCACTTTATTCGATTGGTCTGAACTCTTGTAATAGCCTACTAAGAGACATTGTGCGATACAAATATTGCATTTTAACATCATAGGATACATGGGGTTTCAAGTCTCAATTTCCAATAGACAAAAAGAGTCACCACTGTGTATTTGAAAGAGAGCTGGAAAAAAGAAACCAACCAAAAAAACAAAACAAAAAACTGAGACGCACTAATTTATTTTCTTTTTACGGCTTCATGTCGGATTTAAGATTCAAGTTTGTAAACTTTTTTGTCATTGCGTCCGTAAACACACAACATCCCTAAAAAGCAGGATGGAAAACAAAAGTGAAACGAAAAACGGTGAGAAATATCAAGTTTCAAGCAAAATGGGTTTCCCAACTTGAGCAGAGAGACAGCTAGAATATGGCATTGTTACATAAAGAAAATGTGAACAGAGTTACTGCCGTTTATGACGTCGATGTAATAGGAGTCGTCTCCAGAGCCATCTGTTGACGGACACAATGAAAGCAGATATTAAGTTATCAAGATTCTGAATCACTTTGACAGCAAACTCCTAGACATTTAACTGTACCATGCACTTAAAAACAGCAACTGATGCAGGTGTTAACACCAAAATATATTATGTACCAGCAGTGAGGAAAGAAAGGAAGTTCAAACATCCAGATTTTAATTGAGTGGCGGGGAAAAAGTTAAAGCACATCTTAGTATAGTCCTAGGCTGGAGGTTGATTAAGTTACACAGCAGGTAGTATGCTTTCTGTTGTCTGAAGCCACAAAGCAAACAAAAAGTGCAACAATGGTGCAGAGCATTCTTTACGTTTGGTTAGTTTCTGCGTTTCGTGTAATGAGAAGACAGTTTTACAGAGCTCAGATTGTTGTCAGGACAGGAAATAAAGAAGAAGAAAAAAAAGAGGGACTGCAGAAACAAATACAAATGACACCAACATATATCTCTGAGAAAATCGTTTTAAAAGCTGCCTTCTCTCTTAACTCACAAGGCGTGGCAAAATTATCCCTCAGAAAAGAAAGCTGAAACGAAATCACATGTCCTGACACTGAAATTTTTTTTTTGTCAGTTTTTTCCTTTTTGACAAGACGTTATTCTGGACAGCTTGGAAAGAGAAACTGCAGGGATGCAACACACTGAGTTGTCAGCTCTATTGAAAGAAAAAGAAAAAATAAACTCATTGGCTCACTTTCATCATTCAGACAGGGTCCAGGAGTAGTCATAACGATTATCATTTCCAGCAAGCTTATTTCCGACTTTTCACCTTTCGGCTCTGATGCCAGTGATCTCAACTTGTTGTGATGTTTCTCTGTTCCAACTGGGTGAGAAGTTGTCTCTACTGTCTATTTACGATCCACGCATCAGCTCCACTGTGTGACGAAGACTGACTTCAGATTTCGACGCTTCATTTTTTGTTTTTGTTTTTGTCCACACCGGTTCAGGCTCTGGTGGTGCTTGGTTGACGGCGGCACAATCTGTGATCCGCAGAGGGGTCAAGTTTTAACAACAGGTCCGGTCTCTCTTAGCAAAGCCATGGTAAAAAAAAAAAATAATAATAATAATAAAGTTTCAGGTTGGTGGTGTGGAGTCTGGGAGAACAAGTGCGTCATTAAAGATTACACCACACCTCTTCTCAATTAAAGTGGATCAAGTTAAAAGCGACGTTAAAATAAGAAACAAGTTAAGAAAACACTGCAAAAAGGTTACTCTATGTACATACAAATTTTCTTAAAGACAGGGTGTATCTTTACAGAATCAGACAAAAAATTCAGAAATAGCTTCTTATGTTTCTTTTTTTACACATGAAGGAACTTCTTCAGCTCGACTGGTGCCGTTTGTCGTCCTCCATGTTGATGTGTACGTCTCCCAACAGGCTCGGTGAGCGCTCCTGGAGCAAATACTGAGTCTTCTTTTGGAGAACCCTGCCTGTTGCTTGCTGCTCCAAGCTGACCGCCAGGGGGCGCCATAGCACCAAAAACAACAAAGAAAAAAAAAAGTAGAAGAAAAAAACAAACAAAAAAAACATGACACCACCTCATCCGCTCCTCACTCGCAAAAAGAGTGAGGTTAGTTCCGGGAGACGGGTGTGGACAGATCCGCCTGAAGCATAGGCCGTTTCCCTGGTAACCGGGACGTCGGCGGGTTTCGGGTTCAGTCGTCGCTGTCAGACAGGGTCTCGTACTGCTCTGACAGCAGAGACTGCCACACTCGCTGCTGCCCTCTGGCTGGGGGCGGCTGCTGCTGCTGCTGCTGCTGCTGCTGCTGCTGCTGCTGCTGCTGCTGGCTCTGTATCGAGGCTGAGGCCATGGACGTGGGGGGTGTGCTCATCAGGGTCAGTGGGTTGTAAGGAAACGGCATCGGACCTTAAATAAGGGAGAAGAAGAATGACACAAACTGGTCTAAACGCCCCCTATGCACTTCATCCGAAGCACCGAAATCGGCGCTTATTTAGGGAATCTGCAGGTCTTAGTGAGTCAAATTTAAGAAATTTTTATTTACCTTTTCAATGCAACAACTATAAATATATTGGATTGCCATCTACAGCCTTTGTACCAAGCTTATTTGTGTTTTTGCACAGACTGCACCTAGCTTTGTATGTGTAGGCAACAGCCCTGACCCAGTGACAAACAAATTTACACTTAAAGGGGTTGGCACACATGAGGTGACGTTGCTCCCTCTCCATTCATTTCCTATGGAAATGCATAATGAGGCAACAATCACATTTATATATGAAAATAAGAGATTAGTCTTGTCACAGCAAAATTTAAGACCTTTGATTAATGTGTTGAAGGCCAACTTACATTATTTTATTGAATCCAAAAAAATGAAGGCCTTAATTTTATATTCACAAAATTAAAGCTTTTTTTTAATAAGCCTTAAGCTTCATTTGACCAGAAATCATGTAAATGCACGACAGAAATCGAGTGCATCTGTGGCTAACACCAGGCTCGTGTTGAACTGTTTTGACGAGGCTCTTGTGCAAAATGTTGTGTGATTGGTCAGAAGTTTGTTGCAATGTTTGTTGCAGAGATCAACTGGTTTTTATATCCGCATTGAGCAATAAACCTATTGAGCAAGGTTCATTTGAAGCGATGAGGAATTACGTACATTTGCACGGTTCTTCCCTAAATGAGTAACTCTATTAGTAAGACTAAAAACTCCTGGATGAAAATTGCAACGTCGTCGTCCACGGAGTGTGGCTTTAGCGCCATGGCCACTTCGTAAAAGCAAAACAGATGCAGGGAGGGAGGAGGGATGGTTGTATTAGGAGGTGAGTGCGAATACGAACGGTCCAGAGCCACATGACTTCAGATGAAGTATGTGGGAGCCTCAAGTTTCATTTTACCAGTAATCATGTTCTCAGACAAATGAGCAGCTCACCTGTGGACGGGGGTCGCTCCTCCCAGGTCCACTGTGCTTGGGTTTGTCTGTGGTATTCCCCGTCAGAGTGGACTGACGACGGACGCTCCCCTCCTGGGTAGGCCTGACCCAGGTTAGGTGACTTGGACTTCCGGCTGTTTGCTTTGCCCTGCTTCTGTTTCCCTGCGGATTCAAACAGGCGGCTATTTATAAATCAGCAGCATGTTTGTAGTATAGATAGAGACGCAGAAATCCTTAAATCAAATTCTTCTTTTATAGCAGGAGTATATCAAATTGCAAACTTTAGAAAGATCCAACCCAGAACTTTATTGAATTATCAAATTTGCTTTTCAAATGTGTTGATTATCACACAGAAAGTCAAGTTTGTATACAAATCTGTCACGATAAGCAATTAATTAATTAAAATGAGCTTGATAATTTTCATTCTGAGGATTAATATTTTTAAAGGAAATTGTGTTTACAGAGACTTCATAATCATAATTCATAATTTTATTTATGGTTTTGGTTGTGTGTGGTTTTTATGTATTGTTTTCGTTTTGTTTTGGATATTTAAAACATCTTGCAGTGTTAAATGTTCTTTACTACATTAAAATTTTGTGGCAAACTTACATTATTATGCTATTGTCAACATAGTACTGGTCTACTGGCCTGTTTGTTTAGCACATTTCAGCAATAAGACAGTTCAAAGTGCTTTACATCAGAAAAACACACAGGCACCAATTATGAAACAAGCCAGAGACTTTGGATTTTCTAAAATCAAAATCACCAGGTAAATATACATCAAATATATTGATCAATATTTCAATTATTGTGAGTCAAAGGCAACTCTAATTAGGTGAGTTTTTAGCCTTTATTTAAAGGAAGTCAATGTTTCAGCAGGTTTGCAGTTTTCTTGTAGTTTATTCCAGATTAGTGGAACATAAAACTGAATGCTGTTTCTCCAAAAAGCAACAAATCACAAATCTGGAGCCTACAGACAGAGGAATGGTTTCATTTTAAGAGTTTTCACACACCTTTACCTGGGTTACTAATAAATATCACTGTGTCTCAGATGGTGGAGTTAATTTTCCTGCTTTTGACCTACCCATACTGGGAGACAGGTTGGCCTCCTGTCGGGTATCGCCGCCCGTGCCGGATGCGTTGTTCATGACAACAGCTCCTCCTCCTCCCTGGTGCTCCTCCTGCCTCTCTTCCAAGTTGCCCATTAAAGCCTTGCGGATGATGTCCTCCAGGCCCAAGTTACTGGCCGGGTCGTTGAATGACTGATTCCTTAGGTTGATGCTGCCTGCAGTTTACAACACAACAAATCTGCAGTGAGAAAGGAAATGAAAACTAGAATGAAGGTATCTGATCTTCTGGAAATTTTGTTTTGGCTTACTGGAGCTGGTAACAGCAGGCAGGTTGAAAATCTCTGTCCCAGGCTGAGCATTTCCTACAATATGATAGAAAAATTATGAAAACAAACGCAAGTAGGAAATAAGACTATGACATGAACAATGAGAGAGAAGAACTAGAGAGAATTATTTAGTTTAAACACAAAAGATAAGAGAAGACCCACTTACCAACGTCAGAATCCCCAACACCAGAGGTGGAGTTCAACTTACGAAAGATTTCCTGCTTCTTGGATTTAACCATGGGCGAAGTGCTCTCCAGTTTGGTGAAGAAAGCAGGCAGGTAGCTGACACTCCCTGGGGACCGTGAGTCGCTCCTAGAACAGCATGGAGGCAGGAAGAGTTCAGCTGAGGCAACGACACTGCAAAAATACAAAATCTTACCAAGTATTTTTGTCTAGTTTCTAGTGCGAATATCTTAGTACACATCAAAAGTCTAAAATCATTTAAATGTATATTTTCAGCAAGTCAATAATTCCTTAAACGTGATGAAAAAGTACTTGTTTTACTAGCAGAGTATTTTACATGTAACATGGGAAAAATGTCTTGTTATGTTATGTTAAACGAGCTCCTACATCATGCTGAAAAATTACTGTTAAGCTAGTTTTTCTTATTTCAAGGGTACTAACATATTTGGAAAACAAACTAGACCAAAAATACATGGCAAGATGTTGTGTTTTTGTAGTGGAGTCTACAAAGTTTCAGCTCCATAGAGAAAACAACTACAGATACAGGAAACAGTTCATCTGTGAGAATTTAAAAAAGAAACTAGAAATAACTTCAAGCTACCGTATTTCCCGCACTATAAGGCGCACCTAAAAAGCTTCAATTTTCTCAAAAGCCAAGAGTGCGCTTTATAATCCGGTGTGCCTTATATACGGACCAATATTGAGCCACAACAGGTCTCGCGACTACGGTAAGCAGCCGCCGACTTCATTTTCCCCCGTAGAAGAAGAAGCGCGCGGTGCACGCTGGGTTTTGTGTAAAGACCCCAAAATGACTCCTATTATGAGACACGCTTACGACACAATTTAAGCTCAAGGAGATCAGTCACGCAGTTGAACACGGCAATAGAGCAGCAGCGAGAGAATTTAACATGAACGAATCAATGGTGCGGAAGTGGATATATATTGTGATTGCACTAACGTCTGATTTATCGCAACAGTATCAGACTGCTTTTTACGTGTTTATTGAATCGAGGAAAAGTTCCCCTCCACTACATGTTATACCTTGCTGTTGTTAAAAGATAAACTGTGTCACAAAAATACCACGTCACTTACTTTACCTCGGGGAAAATAATAAAACAGCTGTTTATTCATTTTGGGAATGAACAGAGTTTTCAGAACGCTGGTTTGTAATCTATTAATAAAGTTTGACTGACCTATCTGACTATTTTGTTGACATTCCCTTTAGCGCAGTTCCATCTAATGGATGCATAACGTAACCCCAGCCTCTACTGTAGTGTCTACTCTATGCGCCTTATAATGCGGTGCGCCTTATATATGAAAAAAGTTTTAAAATAGGCCATTCATTGAAGGTGCGCCTTATAATGTGGTGCGCCTTATAGTGCGGAAAATACGGTACGTGTCAAGCCAGTACCATCAAATGTTCCTTCTAAAGCAAAACAAAAGGATATTTTCAGAAATTTGTCTATGCGTTTTTTCCCCCCACTTGTTTCTCTAGAAGAAGTCGTGATCTGTTCCGACAATTTTACTCTTTGTATGAAGCCTGTAATTGTTAAGAGTGAGTTAAAAATATCTCACATAAAAGGTGCTAATTGCATACCTGATCTCAGAGTTGTCAGTGTCCCGCCTTTGGGGCGGAGGCCCACCCGCCTCCTGCTTGTCCATACCTTGGTACCCCTGTGGGGGAGAGATGGGTTCATAGTTCTCCATCTGCCTGCCTCCTCGGTCCGGAGACTTGCCGGGTCTGAATGCAGAAAAAACATATCTTAGACATTCTGTAGGAGTAGAAATCCGTCCTGCGTATTCACTCTGCATACCTGGCCCTGGATTTGTCAGGGGCGTTCTCTGGAGAAACCCGACTGGAGGGTCTCTGGTGGTGTGGAGGCTGGTTCTCAGGACTGTAGCGGCTCGGGGCTTTGACCCGACCCGAAGAGGACACCGGTGGGATGGAGGTCTGGAATGTGGTGGGTGCTGACGAAGAGACCGGGGGGTCTTGATTCCTGGCGAAGTCTTGGGTAATTATATGCTGGGTTTCCGGGAAAGACACACAAACAAAACAGGTTGACATTATGAAACAATATCCAGTTAATCAAAGACTTAATCTGGTAAACTAAGTGCGAGCTAGGAATATCAGAGCAGGATATAAATGTGCGTGCTTTAAATTGTCACAATAATAAATTGTGACAATAAATCATAAATAGTACACCAAATGCCCAAAAATACAACTAAAATCTTGTCCACTAGATGGCACACATTTTCATTTTTGTGGTTTTGAATTGAATACCTGGATTATATTTTTGTTTGCAAAACAACCAACAAAATTGTACCAGATCCCTTACCGAAATATGGTCTGCCAAGGTCATGACTCTGTGGGTTTTGGGGACCTGTGAGTAGCTGTCTGCCTGGGAGGAGGGGGGCTGCGGCGGCTCTGCAGACGATCGGTACCGGCCCATGTCGTAGGTCCGCATGGCAACTGCAAGAGTGACCAGAAACAGGAACGTCTAATTAAAATAGTGATGATGAAATGATGAAGCAGAAAAGAGTTAGCAAGATCCAGGAAATGAGTTTCTGCTTCACGTCTGCAGGGAGGCGACTAAAATAACTTGGTTTGGAATAACAGGACGCTAAGTCTTCCACATAAAGGTTTGCTCCACAAAGCCCTCACTACTGAATCTCCCATAAAATATTTATATTATCTTTACAAAAGGTGAGACATTCTCAGACTTATCGCCTTCACACCTGCTGCTTGTTGTTGTCCTTCTTCTGCTTTGTCCTGCTGGGGCTGGACTGGGGAACTAGCAGGACTTATAACCTCAATGGCTCCTCCTGCAGTGTTATCATACCGACTAGATGACACTGCAATGTAAACATGGATAAACAAAAAAAGAAATTACGTTTCATACAAGTACATAAAAGGGAGGGGAAGATTGGATTCTAAAGGAGATATGTTTGTGGACTTAATGTTTGAATTGAAAGTTATCTCAATTAACAGTTTATTCAGGTATCATTCACTCAAGACCTTTTTAAGACCATCATGAGTGGAATATAAGAAATGTATCTCCACAGAAATGTACAAACTTCGTCCATTTAACTGCTGATAAATTTGAATTAACCCTCGATAGAACCAAAAAAGTCAGCTAGATGTCCTAATGTGACTCAAACCTTTGCTTAACAGAAAGGTCCAGAGAGAGAAAAAATATATATATACTGTATATATATAAGATTTAATAGTTCTGTCAAGACACAATTTGAAACCTGTAATTAATGTATTTAAAGCCAACCTATTTTTAAATGAATTTAAGACATTTCAAAAGGTGCAGAATGTAACTTTTATGAAAATATATTTTATTACATATTTGTTGAAACTGTCTCTCAGGTGTCACAGTTTGGTATGAGACAGAATCTGTGGGGAAAAAAACTCCTCTGCCTTCTCCCAGTGCTATCTAGAAAGAACCAATCAGAGTTAGAGGAGGAGGGTCTTGGCGCTGTTGATCACCATCCATGTGGCGCTGCTTATCACTTTCCTCCGCCCTCCTTTCTCTCTACTACGCCGCTGCTGCTTGCATAGCCTGTTGTGAATGCTCAGGCTAGTTAGCATGACCACCGATGACAGAGAATAAATGGTTTTCCTTTAATGGTAAGTTGTTTTTCTGTCATTAGGACATACACTGAGGTGCCAGTACATTAGTTTGAGTGACAGCGCTAAGACCTTCCTCCTGGCTCTGATTGGTTGTTTCTGGTCAGGTGCATTTCTTCAGATGGCAATGATATCTCAAAGTGGAGGTGGACGATATCAATCTTTTCACAGATTATCTGTCTCATAACAAACTGTCATGACATGGAGACAGTTTTAACAATTTTTTAAAAACATTTTTTAAAGAAATTTATATACTGCAGCTATAAAGCTTTAATGTTGGATACATGATTTTAAAAATTCTTAAGGGTGTGTGACCGTCCTCATTAAAGGCACTCACAGCTGCTTGAAGAGTCGGAGCTCTGAGAGCCTCGCTCCCGCGACTCTTTGTCTGAAGCTATCTGCCGTGTTATGATGACGTCGATAAAGTTGGCGGCGGTGATAGTCGTCTTTCCGTGAGTCCGAAGCTCCTCTTCGATGCGGGACTTTGTCTGAGGACCCTTCTCCTTCCCCCCGACGCCCTCAGCGTAAGCCGGATGCGGCTTTCCGCCCGGCAGAGACATGGCGTTATACGGAGAGTGCAAGGACCGCCTGTCTGCTTCCTGCTGCTGCTCCGAGAGGATCGGCCCGCGCCGCGACGTGGCCGATGAAGACATTTCATCGTCCCGCTCGTGTTTGCTCTCCTTGACCTTGGTGACGTCCACTAAGGCCGCGGCGTCCACCAGCGCAGCCAGAGCGTCGGCCGCTGTGCTGTAGCGTGAGCTGCTCTGGGACGCTGATGTAACCACAGGCGGGTGGGGTCTAAGAGGAAATAACATAACATAAAAGGTTGGTTTTTTTCTAAATAATTTGCAAAGCATGTTGGGGGTACAGCTTGACTGGCATAGTGGAAACTTGACGACTTCTCACGGTATTTTACATCGTTGCAGATAAAAAAAGAAAAAAGAAAATATGAAACTTTAAATTAATGGTATGTTTGAGGCTTTATTTTTACAATATTACAACAAAACTATTGATGATTTAACGTGTGTTAATGTTTGGAGTTGGTAAGTTCTTTCAGAAGGGTTCATACTAAAATAAAATTCAAGTATTTTAGGTATATTTAATGTAAATTTATGGTAAAACTTTCAAACCTTTCCAGCACAGCACTTTGGAGACATCTTCACTTAATTATTATCATGTTATTAATTTTATTAATTTCATTTATTACTGTTAACAATAATGTCTTGTGATAATTTTCTACATTCTAGGTAAACTAAACTAAAATTAAACTTGATGTTTTGAAAAGTCTCTCTCATAGACCGAATTCCCCTGTCTGGTTTGAGAACTAATTTAACTAATTTTTTAAAAATCCCCCAATTTCAGTAAAATTGCTTTACATATAAAAAAATAAGTCAACCTTTATTTTAATTACACAGATCAATAAATCATTGAGCCATTAGGGAGTAATAAATATTCATTACACTGAAACAATCCAAACAAATCTTAAGATAAATAATATCCCTTCTCAAATTAAATGCTTAAAAATATTATACAATGAAAATCTAAAAAAAAAAAAAAAAAAGCTCTTGATAAGTTTTCTGGCATTTAAAAAATAGAAATAATTTTGGAATATCTAACTGACCTAAAACAAGAGAAGTTTAGTCTGATTTTACGTCAGACAGTGAATGAAAAAAATACCTGGTTTTAGCTGTAAATAAGATTTTCCAAATTTAGGCTTTTAATGAAACGTTGGACTTTCAAGGTCTTCATACAGAAACTAAGCACTTTCCAAAACCTTTCAAAAACACCTAACTGCAATTCAAGCATTTCTTAAGGATTTCAAGCACCCATACAAACCCTGTCTTAAGAATTTACAAATTTTATGAGCTTACATTAGTGAAGTGATGACACTTTTTCCCTGGAAGATGCTCGGCCGCTGCTGAACGACCACATCCTGGGTCCGGAGCGACGGAGAAGGGGAATGCAGATAACCTCGGCTCCCTGGCCGGCCCGGCTGCTCCAGGGCGCCTGAATGATGCAGAAAGGGCAAACGTTGCAGCTTTGCTTCAGAAACTACTCACTGAGCCGTGACTTGCTAAGCAGCTCACCTCCACGCATGTATTCATTAGTGCGCTCCCGCTCTCTGATCTCCCGTTCCCTCTCCCTCTGTTGCTCCCTTTCCTTTTCCCTTTCCTTCTCCTGCTGCTCCCTCTCCCTCTCTGCATTAGCAGCAAGGTGGACTGGATGGCCTGAGCAGAACAGGGACAACAACATGCACGCAAAACGTTAAACGTTATACCTGCATGACATCATCACACCCCTGGCATGGTGTATGATGCATCAGATTGAAGTCATGGTTTAAATACTGGTCCACTGCACCGGGGGACTGGGTGAACATTTACCTGTGAACATTTAAATAGAGTCCACCAGAGTGCAATTTAATCAAATCCTAAACGCAGCTGTTCTGTGCAGACCTTTATAGGCAGCATCATGCTGTGTGGATACTTTCTTTTTCTTCAGTAGTAACAGAAAGGCTAGTCAGAGCTGATAGTAAGATGGAGTGGAGCTAAACACAGAGCCACCTTGGAAGAAAACCCGCTGGAGGCTGCAGAAGACGTGAGACTGAAGTGGAGAACAACCCTAAACACACAGCCATGATTCAGACCAAAGATTGGTCTTATGCAAGAATGGCCCAGTCAAAGTTCAGTCCTAGATCTTGGCATTCCACAAAACACTTGCCGCTTTCACTGCGGTAAAAGGTGGGTCTACAAAGTGAACAGAAATGAAAAACACATTTTAGATGCAATTTGCACACAGAAACATGCAACACTTTCCTTCCAAATCACAGACAGATGCTTTGTGTTGGTCTAAAACATAAACTACCAATAAAAAACATGAGGTCTGTAGTTATAATGTGACAATGTGGAAAATTTTCCCAGGTATGAATACTTTTCCAAGGCACAGCACACACACAAACACACAAGCACATTTGGTGTTACAGCTCAGTAAAACAGACCGTGCACATCGGGATGCGGTTGGTATGTAGTTGTTATTAGAAAGTTCAGGTACTTTAAATGTTGTCACAAGAAGAAGATTATGACTGGGTTTTTTCTGAAAACAGAAGCAAGTTAAACAAGCTAGTAATCATAAATAAACTGAAGAAATTTTAAATCTAAAATGAAGCTGTGAAGTCAGATCATCTTAGTGATTCCCACTGAATCTACACATTTGGGTGAAAGCAGAATTTGGACAGAAATAATCCAGAAACATGAAGAATTAGAGTGGAAACTAACAATTAATTTAGTAATTGATTAATGTACCGATAATTCTGAGGATTAATCGATTTAATTTTAAAAAACGGCACATTCTACAGGTATTTTACTTAGCCACATAAACATTTCTTATACAGTTTTAGAAATATATTAACTGATACAAATTTTTAAAAAATCCAGCGTCTTTTTAAAATAAGAAAATAAACATTTTATTGTCTAAAATGTAACACCATTGCATTCCTTAAGTAAATCTGAATAACCTATTTTCAGACAAAGGTGTTTTTATCTTAAATGCAAAAATGTATATAATATACAAATGTATATATTTTTTCACCAAATGGCTTCTTTTTTGTTGAGTCTGTATACTCCAGTTAACGATTAATCAATTACTAAATAAGCAGACGATTATTTCAATAATCGATTAATCGTGATTAATTGTCTCAGCCATATGGAAAATACAGTGAAACCTCGCTATAACGCGGTTCACCTTTCATGGTCTCGCTGCTTCGCGGGGTTTTTTGTGCAGTTTTTTTTTTTTTCACAGTGCATTGTGTTCTGCGTCCTGATTGGCTAAACAGTCTCTGCGCTTCTTCTCTACCTGTGTGCCAATAACGTTACGGTATTTCAATATACAGCTTGGCAAATTTTGGCAAATATTTTTGCCCAGAAGAAAAAAGAGTAACAACAAATACCGATAACTATGTTCTTCTCTCAAAAAACACACCTGCACCACAGGCTTCAGAAGAAAAAGACACTAGAGAGCGGAGTAAGGCCGCAGCGTCACAGTCAGAGGAACAGTGAAATACGCGAGTCACAATTTCTCCTACTGTACCTCGAATTGATGACTAAAATGATTATTTTACTGTAGTTATTTGTAAGAAAGCGTTCTATTTGTTAAAAAATTACTTAGGCCTGAAAAACAGTTTTTGTTCTTTGGTTTCAATGTAGAGTATTTAATTATGCTGTATAATCATTGTAAAAAAATAAAGGTAACTACTTCATGGATTTCGCCTATCACGGGTTCTTTTTGGAACCTAATCCCTGCGAAAAACGAGGGTTCACTGTATTGAAGTCTTCCAGAACTTCCGATCAAAATCTAAACATTCTATCAGAACACCTTGGCAGTTGCATATGAGACCGATCCCAGCGGTTACTGCGGTAACCCTAAACCTCTCTGAGCCGTCGAGACTCGCCCCAAGAGTGCGAGGGGGAACACAGAGTTGGTGGCAGTAGAGATAAGGGAAAAACAGGGTGTAGGATTGGGAGGGGTCCTCACCTGGCGATATGGAAGTTGAGTTGAAAGGCCTAGGAGGGAAAGGGGGCTGAGCTCCAGAGAGGTAGGCACGTTCCAAAGTGGGAGTACCTGTTCCCCCAGGGTGAGGCAACAGGATAGTTGGAGGCATCTGGGTTAGATCAATAATCCCTTTTACAGACAGAAGCAAAGGGCCAATGGTGAACAACAAGAATCGATCCATCAATTTCTGAATGTATGTAGACACTTGGCTGTAACCCATCACCTTCATCCCAAATCCCGCTTGATGAGTGAGCAACAGGGCTGCACGGAGTGGAATAGTGGTCAACTTGTAAGAAGCAACCACTCAGCAAATGTGAGATTTTGATGACCACACTCGATAAGTTGAGTAAGAGCCAAATGAGTCGCAGCCCCAATTTAAAAGAGCAAATCGGCTGAATTTGTCAATTTGTATTAAAAAGGAAGAAAAAGGTCATTTGCTTCTGGGCGTCTGCAAAAGGTAGCCACTACTTCACAAGCACACAGTCTGCATACTACAGCCCCCTGCCTTCTGTGGCAGATGAGACTTACCTCGAGGAGGTGGCGGGTACGGGATGGCGACGGGTTGTTCCCGCGGCGACAGCCCTCTGGCCATGTCGGGCCGAGGGATAACTTGCATCTGCTGCGACGTGATGTAATCGTTGAGGATGGTCTGCCGAGTGTTCTCCATGGTATACAGCTGGTAGGTGTTGTGGTAGCCGGTTGGTGAGGGTTGCCGGGGAAACATGAACGCTACAGGACACAAAGAACAAAAAAAAACCAAAATAACAAAAACAGATGAATGAATATGAACAGACGGCTCACTAATACTCATCGCTGTTGCTGACGTCAATCACTGAAAGAGATCCTGTTGACCGGATGCCTATGAATTAGGCAACCTGATCTGCTTTTGACAGCTATTTATAACTGAAGTAAAAAAAAAAAAAAAAAAGTGAGAACGGTTTAAAAACACCGTACCAGGATCGAGGCCTCTGTGGCGGAAGGCCAGGGTGGGATCCAGGTGTGGGGGCAGGTGGGTCTGATACACCTCTCCAGGAACCAAAGGCCGGTGGTGGGGGTCGAACGGGCTGTGGGAGGCCACGGGGTCGCCCACCGACACAGGCGATTTGGATGGGATGCTGTCCCTCTGTGTCGGGGTCATGGCACTCTTTCTGTCATGTGTGGCGGATTTGGCAGAACTCATGCCCCCTTAAAGACAAACAAATGATCCAGAATGAGTTGATTTTATGCGAAAATGCAAAAATCCAGCGATTTTGGAAAAAAAAAAATAAAAAATCAGAATTGGTTAAGCTAAATGAAAAATAGGTACTTTATAGTACAAACTACAGGGTGAAAATAGCAATATAAATGATCTTATTATTATATATTATACTGCTCAAAAAAATAAAGGGAACACTTTAAGTGTTAAACACCTGTTTAAGTGTTCCCTTTATTTTTTGAGCAGTGTATTTTTCCATGATGACAGGTAAGGCAAAGCCTCCCCTGTGTCCTCTGACCGCATGTCACTGGTTTGACATGAGTTTGACCGTGTACAAGCTTTGTAAAATGAAGATTTTACACTTCAGGAACAACGTAAATATGTGAATCTTGGATTAATATTTAATGTGACACGTTAACATCTCCACTCGTCAACCTACCTACTCAGACTGGAGCACAACATGAGGATCCCTTGCATACCGACAGATTAAAGCAGAAATCATTATGAATAATCGCTTTTAACTCGAAAATTGATTTTGAATCGAATCGTGGCCCCAAAACTTGTGAAACAGTAAACAATTCCCACTCCTACTAAATACACAAAGCATGAGTAAACAAAATTCTTTGCCCCTAAAACCTTTATGGGACTTACCCTCTGAGCCCCGTCCCAGCATGGGGGATCCTCTGGAGACGGGATTGGTGCTGTAGTTGACGGGGGTCCTGCGAGCACTGGCGTCCTCATACATGCTGGGGCTGTGCTGGGATTTCCCGGCCTCCTGGTGAGTGGAGCGCAGGACGGAGGCCGTGCTGTTGACCACAGAGTGCCGCACCGCCTTGCTCTCCTCGTACTTGGGTCGCTCCATGGCCTCCAGCTGGGGCATGCTGTGGGGAAGCTTGCTGGGGCTGGTGATGAGGGACTTGACGTTGTGTTTGATGGTCGGCTGGCCCATGGAGTAACTCTGTTGCAGAGAGGAGAAAATATTTCTATTTACATGGTGCTTTTAAGGATTTACTGCATGACAGGTGCATCTCTATAAGCTAGAATACCAGTGATTAAGTAGTTCAGTAGTTCAATTCAATTCAGGGCTGTAAGTAATGATTGTTTTAGTAATCAATTAATTGGATTAAAAAAATGGCACATTCTACAGATTTTTCATTTAATCACTACAGCCTTTTTATACAATATTACAAATACATTAAACAATGCAAATAAACAAATAATTCAATTCCCTTTTTAAATAAGAAAATAAACATTTTATTGCCTGAAGTGCAATGACAGAGGATTCCTTTAGGACCAGCTGAAGCTAAAATTAGGCCAATTGAGGAGCTTTGGCTAAAACATATTTCCAGATAAAAGTGTTTTTATCTTAAATGCAAAATGTATTTTGTACAGTTTTGGGTAATTGATACTCTGAATATGCTGTTCCTGGTCTGCAATGGATGTTTTTTGAATCTATAAACTATAGTTAACAACTAACCAATTACTAAACTAGTTGATATTCAATAATCGATTAATCACAATTAACCTGATCAATTGTTTCAGCTATAACTCAAATAGGTTATCTTAAACAGGGGTGTCCAAACTTTTGTCACATGGGTCAAAATTGTCAAGTTAAAAAGACTTGCAGGCGGGAAAAAAATTTTTTTTTCTTCTCAACAAAACATTAAGCTGCAGAACTTTGATTTTATAAAAATAAAGAAATATTTTTGTTGGGAAATGTGTAAATTATTGCAGATCCAAAACTGAAAAAAGGTTCTGAAGGCTTGCCTCACTAAAAGAAAGGCATCCAGTTTTTCCAAATTTTTAATATCTTGACTGAAAAAAAAGAAAAGAAAAAGATTTGGTCAATTCTGATCTCCAAAAACAGCATTTAGGTCACCATTTCTTTGAAAATGCTTATAGGATTCAGCCAATTTTAGTAAATGAATGAGATGCAGATTTGGCTGCAGCAGCGTTTACTTTTGAGTAAAAGTAAGAAAGCAATAATCCTGGTTATATAGAGATATATAAAAATATAAATTATGGAGTCTTGAAGTGTTACATTTACAGAATAAATGCAAAAATCTCCACAAAAGGAGCATAAAAAGCCTACAGAATGAGCCTAAAATGTAGATACAAATATAATACTTTGTGTTGTAGCCAATATTTTCTATTGTAAGATTTTAATTTGTGATAATTTTGCCTTAATTAAAAATAAAAAGTCTTGTATCATTCTTGAATTGCAGTCAGGGGCTAAAATAATCTGTTTAAGGGCTGCAAATGGCCCCTCTGGACATCAGTGATCAATAAAGGGTTAATTTTGTCCACAAACCTGAGACATGGATCCCTCTATTACCCTCCTGTCCGGCAGGTCAGGAGTCTTGCACATGTCCTGTCCAGGTTGGTCCTGTCTGGGGATTTCGTGAATGGAGCGCCCCCTCTCTTTGATGGTGTTAACTCCTTCGTAGGGCTTGCCTTTGCCGATGGCCTCTTCGAATGTTCGGATAGGCGGGCTTTCTGTTTTTATCAGCTTCCCGTATTTCACTGCATCCTCATACACGTCAGCAGTAGTTCTCGGTGTCCCTAAAAGAAAAATGGATAAATAAATAAAAATTACTCCAGGCTTGCTTTGTTTTTGACACAGCAAACTACAAATGTGGAAAGCTTTCCAGGCATCCACCTTGCATAATGGATCCAGGGATCAGCGCTCTTTCCTTGGAGTCGCCAGGATGCCCTTCTCTAGGTAAAGCCCTACTAATCAGACCTGGAATGAAAGAAAATATCACTCATGAAACAAAAAATACAAACCAGGACACACACTATTAATACCCCTTACACTTTCTTACATTACAGCCATGAGCCTCAGTGTATTTTACTGGGATTTTATGTCCTGTACTAGTACTACGTAGTGCATCATATAAGTGGAAGCCATCCTGTCTAGCATTTGTTCCAGTTTGATTTGACAGTCTTTCTTTTCTATTTTATGAGAATTAAAATATCCGTTTTATGTGACCGCTTTGTCTTCATTTGTCTTATTTTTGTGCAGCACTTTGGGCAAACTTACCGTATTTTCCGCACTATAAGGCGCACCTAAAAACCTTCAATTTTCTCAAAAGCCGACAGTGCGCCTTATAATCCGGTGCGCCTTATAAATGGACCAATATTGAGCCACAACAGGTCTCGCAACTACGGTAAGCAGCCGCCGACTTCATTTTCCCCCGTGGAAGAAGAAACGGGAAAGCAGACGCCGACTTTATTTTCCCCGTAGAGGAAGAAACGGAGGAAAGCAGACGCCAACTTCATTTCCCTGTAGAAGAAGAAACGGAGGAAAGCAGACGCCGACTTTATTTTCCCCGTAGAGGAAGAAACGGAGGAAAGCAGACGCCAACTTCATTTCCCTGTAGAAGAAGAAACGGGAAAGCAGACGCCAACTTCATTTTCCCCGTAGAAGAAGAAACGGGAAAGCAGCCGCCGATGCAGCCAGCGGTGCAAGCTGGGTTTTGTGTAAAGACCCCAAAATGGCTCCTATTAAGAGACATGCTTACAACGCAGAGTTTAAGCTCAAGGCGATCAGTCACACAGTAGAATATGGGAATGGGCTCTTTGCACCTGCCGCGCTGACGTCACAACCGCAAGCGCAAATGCGGCTCTCTTTTTTCGCTTTGAGTTACCATGACAGCTAGAAAAGACAAAGTCTTATTTCAGACGCAAATAAAACAATACTATGAACATTGCTGTCTTCCTAATATAATGGGCTTTTAAGTTTTCATGGATTTCCAAACGATCCTGAATTAAGAAGACGGTGGCTTGTAAATATTCGTGCTACCAGTTAAAGCTAACGCCGCACAGCAAAGTTTGCAGCCTTCACGTCACTCCGGATCAACTTCTTCAGCCTAAAGAAGAAGGTAAAGGAGCCTCCTGTGTTATTTCCATGGAATCACTTCTGTATTCAGCCTGAAAGAGCGAGTTTATGGGAACGAGAGAGCAGACCAGAGCCAGACAGCCGAGCTACTGATCCGCCTGTACAAACCGCTGTAAACACCGTCCTGCTTCACAAGAAGCATGCAAAACTAATAAAGCGAAATAACACGGAGACCTTAAGGAACACGGCCATATTTTTCTAAAAGCAACAACTTTGAGCCTGAACCGTCAGCTGAACTAGAACTCCGACACCAGAGCTAATGCTAAGCTATGGGCTCGTTGTGCTTCAGAAGCAAAAAGCCTGAACCGTAAAATCCCCGTTACTTGGTCTCTTGACACTAACGACAATAAACCACGTAATATACTTGAACATAAGGTAAAAACATTGTCCGTTAATGAATGATGAAAAATGTTTAGATACTTAGATAGCACATTTTTACAAGAAAAATGTCCGGCATAAGCTAAAGCTAATGTTAGCTACAAAGTTTAAAGAAAGTAAAACTCACCTTCATATCTGTGTATAACGAGGCGAACATGTTAAAACCTTTCTCCAGCTTATTGTCGGGGCTTCGGCTCGATGTTCATCATTAAGCTGAGGTGCAAAGAGCCCATAGAGCAGCAGTGAGAGAATTTAACATGAACAATCAATGGTGCGGAAGTGGAGGAAGCAACAGCTGTTCATTTTGGGAATGAACAGAGTTTTCAGAACGCTGGTTTGTAATCTATTAATAAAGTTTGACTGACCTATCTGACTATTTTGTCGACATTCCCTTTATCGCAGTTCCATCTAATGGAAGCATAACGTAACCCCAGCCTCTACTGTAGCGTCTATTCTATGCGCCTTATAATGCGGTGCGCCTTATATATGAAAAAAGTTTTAAAATAGGCCATTCATTGAAGGTGCGCCTTATAATGCGGTGCGCCTTATAGTGCGGAAAATACGGTACTCTTTTTTTGGGGGGGTGGGGGGGATTGCTTTATACATAAACTGGATTTGGGAAAGGTCTGACCTGGAGAGATTTCGGACATGTTCCCCTGAGTGGTGGGTCTGTGCAGATCATTTGTTTCACTTTTTATGGGTAACAGATTAAAGGGGTCTGAAAGCCACAATTTATAGAACTTCATTTGCAATGTTTTAAAAAGACATTCATAATTTTCCTTTCAAGTTGCCATTATGTGCTATCTTGTGTTTGTCTGTCACATAAAAGCCTTGAAGTTTGCGGTTGCGACACGACAAATTGTGTTTTTCCAAAGTGAAGTGGTAAAGTCGGTGACACACGAAGAGTACCCTCGAATGGAGCGCCCTCCCTGCCATGGTGTGCTCTTCCCATGGGACTCTCCATCATGTCATGGGTGCGTTTCAGGTCATGACCTGTTCTGGGGCTTCTGGTGTTTTCCCTGGGATTCTTTAAACCTATTAGAAACAAAGAAATCCAGCTTTAAAGCTTGCAGGTATTAGGCACTTCAACAGTAATAAATCTACATACCATCATAGGAGATGATATGGCCACTTTTGCCTTCATAAATGACTTTAGCTAGCTGCTCCGCCCGGGCTTTATCTGGGCTGCCCAGGTCCTCTGTAGCCAGCTTTGTGATTGTGCCCTTCAGGAGGTCAGCAGCTATGCTAGGCTGGGACAGAGCGGGAGTGCCCTGTGTCGTTGACAGCAAAACAAAGTTACTTCAAGGGATACCAACACACACAGTGGAACCAATAAAGTGTAAATAATTTGTTTAATAATTGATTACCTGAGTGATGGATCCTCTGAAAGCCAGGCCTTCACCAACCTTTGCCGGGTTGCCTCTGCCGTCCTGGATGGAGGACATCACAGCTCCTGCTGGGCGGGACAGAAGAAGAGTTCAAGTGGAAAATTTAACAAGTCATATGACATCTGATGACAGACGCAGAACAAGTACTCAAACTATGATGGAAGAATATTTCCACCATATGAAAACAGGGTTCCTATGTCCCTATTTTTCCCAGATTTGATTGCTTCTGCCACACTTTTTAAAACTTTCTGAACATCTGGGAAGAAAATATAAACCTATCTGCTCGAACATCAGCCGGGTCTTACTGTCTACAGATTCTACCAAACATGAAACTGGGTAATGCTAAATTTGGTATCCGATTTCTGAAGTGCGATTGAAGGGACTTTTTTGTTTTTGTCATCTTGACTAATTTGGATCCATTTGATCCAAGTTAGTTGGATCAAATGGAATCTGGTTACCATTTGAACCAGATTCACCTAATGCTAAAAAAAAAAATCATAGATCCAGTTCAACCTGAATTCAAAGTTTCCTCACTTATTGTTTTATGCTGTTTAAATCCGTCTGATAAAAAAATAGGTGTAATTTTTGTACAGTTGTAGATTAATTACTGCTGTGAGTAAGCTGCCTTTCAGCAAATAGCCCTTTTTTTTTAGACTTTATGGTCAAGTTAACGATTAATCGATTATCAAACCGATTGATGATTATGTTAATCATCGATTCATCACGATTAATTTTTAAAACATAATCTCATCTGAGTCTGATGTTAGTTTGAAGAGATAATCTTGTGTTTTTTTGGTTTCAATGTTGGTGTGTTTGTGTAGTCATGTGCCAAACGTTGGACCTACCAGGCTTGTTGGGGTCCATCTGCCGTGGCAGCCCCAGAGAGATGGATCCTCCAGAGCTCTTCGTCCCCTCTGGCCCGTAGATGGCATGAGAGGGCAAATATGTGCCAGGAGTTCCCTGGATAAGAAACAGGACAAACAGTTCATCTCGTGTTCAGGTCACTGCGGCTAACAGAATAATAAAGTGGTGTCAAGTGATACCGATCATCATTTAACTCCTGATGCACTGATTATGTTATGCTGTCGACTACCTCATGTGGTGAAAAACCAACCGAGGACGCTAATACAACAAGAATATTGTATTAGTGGAGCATCAATTACGGCTCTAATCATAAGTAGAACAAATGCGCAAATAAAATTGGATTTGAAAAGGACGAGTGGGTCGCGTTGAGGTAAACAAACCCAGATTTTCCAATTTAAACGGAACCGTCCACGTGAAGCCTGTTAGAGAATTAGATTTTAACATGAAGACGGAGAATATCAGCAACTTGGAGAGACCCGGGTGTCTTACCTGGGAGATGGAGCCGCCCTGGATGAAGGAGGGCTTGTCTGTGGGCTTGTTAGTTGGAATGAGCGGAGGAGGAGAAGGAATGTTGGGAGGTCGACTGTGCCTGTTGAATGGCAGACGGACTCCGTCGTTCATGCTCTGGACCAGCTGGGTGGGGTTGGGGTGGAGGACTGGAAGGGAAATGACACAAAAGACGACAAACTCTGATTAATGACTGATTAGAGAATTTTTATGGCGTTCGTCACAGAGCTGGGCGATGTTGCATAAAAATTAAATCTTTTGTCATACCAGGTTTGATTTTAAACGCTTTGTTTTTCTCACTTTCTTTTCTAGAAATTAGTTTAGAAATGACAGAAAACATTTTCAAAACTCACTTATGTGAGTTGTGTAACGGAGTATTAGGATGATGCTATGAGATTTTTTGTTTAATTACGAGAATAAAGTCATAATATTTGCAAAATAAAACACGCAATTTTACCAGAAAAACATCTTAAAATTACAAGAAAAAAGTTTGGTTAATTAATCTTTTGTTATTTTTTGTGGGGGAGTTCGGAATGCTTGTAATTTTATTCTAATTTAATTTAAATTGAAAAATATTTTAATTGATCCAAAAGGAAAATTAAATGTTACAACTAATCTCGTAATTAAAAAATATGTTGTCGTAGAGTTGATCTAAACAGAAGCTCTAAACAGGTTTGTCAAACAAGATGGCGTGCTGACATCAGTTGACTATGGAAACCCAAAGAGTGCAATGGTGAAAAAGTTCCAGATTCTCCAAAAAATTAAAACTTCAAAACAAAAAAAATTAAAAATCAATTAATCACCCAGTTCTGGTTTGTAAACATTTCTCATTGCAATATTCCATACTCTTCTAGACTTAATATGGAGTTGTTTTTACTTGTTTTTAAAACTACACAAGTTTCTACAGCGGATGGACAAAACGAACAGAACTATTAACGGATGGAAGGGAAAACAGATAAATGGTTAAATAGATTGACAGACTGATAAAAGAAAAACCAGATTAATAAATCAAACTTCATACTTGTCCACCCTACAAGGGAAATTCTATAAGTCTTTCTCAGCATCTTAGCTCCAAAAGCCCTCATTTCCCCTCAAAGCCTTCTGATAGCACTCTTGAGTGGTCAGGTAAGCCTTGAAGTTTAATGGCCTCTCTTCAGACAGAGGTAACTTTGGCCCATGCTCCCTGTCTCCTTTAATGTATCACGGGAAAGCGGAGCAGACAGAATAGTTCATAACAAACCACAGATCCACAGCAGCGCAGACCGAGCGGCCTCGCTGCAGGGGAGAGCACCTCGTGTTCTGCTCTCTGCAAAATAAAAAATGCAAACGGCTGGAAGAGTTCCTCTGATTGTCACAGACATTATAATCCTGTCAGTTCAAAAGGGGACGAATGAGAAAACAAGTCCCTCTATAACAGATTTATAAAGCCCTGCTCCAGGGAGACGGTTCGTAACCAACAGGCTGTCAGCGGCTGCAGAGAGAACATCATGACAAACAGACACAAAATCGAGAGAAATCGGAATATTGACACAGAAAAGCCTAAATCACATTGGATTTATTCTGACCCCAATTCATGAGTCAAAGACTTAGTGGTAAAATTATTTTTGTACCATTGCCAGGAATAGATTTTAACTTATTTTCATTAATGCAAGAAGTTATTTCTGATTGGAGATCCCACCGGCATCTATACTGACAGGATCATAAAAAAAACACTAACAAAAACATTTAAGAAAAACGGCAGTTTTAATTTTAATTTTATTAAAGCCAGACTGCGAATAAGGCTGCAAATAATGATTATTTTAGTAATAGATCATTCTATTATTACTCTATTATTTTGACGATTTATCAAGTAATGGTATTTTTAAAATTAGGTAACTTCTGCAGACTTGTTATCTTACCATTTAAGCTTAATTTACATTATAAATACATTAAAAAATATGCATAAAATCATTTGATTCATTTTTAAAATAAGAAAATAAATATTTCATGGACTAAAATGCAATAACAGCATTCTTTTAGTAGACTCTTAATCAATTGCGGCAAAGGATGCTTCTGCAGCTTACTTCTAATGTCAACATGAGAAACGCTCAGCCCTTTCTGCAGAGTTGGCATCAATACAATGTAGAGCTAATCTGTTGATTAATTTTTGGGCAAACCGTTTAATAACTGGGCAGTAGATTTTTCCTAATAGAATTTCAACCAGGTGAAGCTAAAAATTTGTACAAGGAATACAAAGCTGTATTCCTAGTACAGTTTTGGCCTAATTACTTCTCTGAATGTGTTGCTCTTTCAGCAAATGACCTTTGAGTCTAAACTAGTTGACCATTATTTCAATAACTGATTAATCACAATTAATCCGATTAATTGTTTCAGCCCTGGTTAGTTATGAAAAGCCTTTGTTGGCACTGCAGCAATAAAATGCTTCTCATCATTGCTGACCAGCTTTATGCATGTTTCCGTCTTTGCGGATGAACTCAAAAGTCTTTGAGTTTGGAAAACCTCCATACCATCACCTTAATCTTTACCTCCCTTAGGATTCTCCACCAGATTCTGTCTGGGGAACTCCAACTTCACCATTTCTAGCCAGAGGAAATAGGCTGATAAACTTATAATATTACTTTAGACCTAAATCTGCGTGGAGTATGAATACCTTTAGACTCTATAAGGGTTGTTGTGGTTAAGCTTGGTAATTGGCGCAAACTTCAGATTGGTGAAGCTCTAATTATTTTAATTTCAATCAACAAAATGTTATTTTCCTGCTAGCAAGTTCGACTCTTTTGGTGAAACATTTATGTTTAATTCTTAGCTAGTGCAACTAAAGCAGCTCTTACTCTACACTGTGCTAGTCACAACAGATTTCATAGAGCTAAACCACACATATTCATGCGGCAATGAAAGAATAACCTTCACACGTCATTTGGATCTCAGAGGTGACCAGTGCTGCCAGGAGGACGATTTAACTATTCATCTTAAAGTGAAACATAAGCAAAGACTACATACAAAACCCTACAGAATAAAGTCATGAATGCAGTCATTATCCCTGCCAGAGATGGTAAATATGTTCATGTTCCCAGTTAAACGAAGTTCAAATGCATCTTGTATAGAGTTTATTAAATAGAGGAAATTCAAGAAGACTTGTTTAGAGCACAGAAGGTCAGACTTCTTCCAATGGTGGCCACAAATGTCATATTTTCTCATTTTGCTAAAACAATTCTACAGTAAAAACTAAATATGCAACATTTAAAAAAAACAAAACATTTTGGAGGCACTAAACATAAAGTTTACGTGATATCATTTTCTTATTTAAGAATGAAACTGGATTGTTTATTTGAATCTTTAAATGTATTTCTAATTTTGTGTAAAAAAAAAAGGCTTAAGTGGTTAACTGAAAAAAATTAATTACCAGAATAATCTATTACTAAAATACTTGTTAGCTGCAGCCCCAAACAACAGATTAATAAGTTTAGAGAAAGTGGAATCTAAAGGCCTCAAACACCTTGTAGCAGAAATTAAAAGACAAAACAGCAGGCAGGCAGGCAGACAGAAACAGAATCGACCAGCAAAATAAGGTGAAGATGTGCGATTCTTTTACCTGGAAGCTCTCAGAAAGAGGAGGAAACGAGGACACGGGGGTCAGGCTGAAGTAAAGCCTCGCTCAGCCCCACAGGGAGAGTCTCTCATTAGAGAGACTAATGGCCATAATGCTGACCCAGAATGGATGGACCTGTGTAAATAACCCCACTCACCCACCTGGACACACACCTGCTAAAACGTCTGTGCCATGTAGCTGTCAAAGCTCGGCGGCTCACCGACTGCTCCGCTCCTCGCAGCACTTTGGCTTCGGGGTGCTAAAAGCTTTTCAGAGTCAAGCACATGATGTCACGGCTCTCTCGCACTTCGTGACTAAACTACGTCTGACCACCCAGGAGAACAAAGCCTTCCGCTCCCAACCGGAGTCACATCAGGAGGATCGCCGCCACAGACTCCAGATCGGTTTAGTCATGTTGTAAACAGGATCTGGTAAATTCTCTCTGCTGACATGCATGACGGCAGAACCTGCTGCCCCTCTGGGGTTCCAACAATATTTCCAAGGCAAATGTCCATGATTAAGTTGATTCGATTAACAACATTAAAAATAGCAGATTACTATTAATTTACAAAAAATGTTTCTACAGAAATCAGGCTTTAAATACAGGATCTGCAAATGGTGGATAAAAAGGACAAGAGATGACTGATAGAATAAGTCCAAACATAGAGAGATGATGGGACAACGACTGACAGAAGGTGGACGAATGAATGTAAGGGCAAACTGTTGAAATGATAGATAGATGAGAGAACAGATTATTGGAAAAAGATAAACAGGACATAAACATATAGATGCAATCAAGAATAATTTTCCATGTTTTGTTTTTCCACACCAATCCAGACCGCACAGAAACCCTATTTGTCTCCTAGGAGACTCCACAACAACAATCAGGCCTTCAGCAACACAACAGGTGCACAGCAACTAAAGACCAGCTCTTCTCGTACCGTCTCTGTCCAGCACAGAAGGGCTGCGAGTGTTGAAGTGGGGTCTCCGCTCCAGGTCGCCCTGATCCTGCCGCTGCTTCTCCTCCTGGTGAGCCGAATCATGCGCTGCTTTGATCTGGTGCTGCAGCATGGTTAAACCGCTGATGGGAATGCCGCCAGGACCGTACGAACCAGGCACCTGGATTAATGCAGCAGGAGAAATCGATTCAGGACACAACACAGAAGAAAAATGGACACAGATACATTAAGTAATTGAAAGTACGGGGTTAATGCATGTTTCACCAACTCAAATTTGATACTGTCATGAATAAAATTTAAGACTTATACCACAACAGTGATGTACAAAAGAAATAAAAAAAGGCTGCTGCTTTGAGAAGCTCAAAGCAGCAGCCTTGAGCTTCTCAGATAATAAAAATGGCATAAGGTCATTTAGTTAGCTAAGTGGCTAAAAAGAGAGCCATACGCTAGCTGCTAATGGCTTGTTTGCTTGCTAGATAGCAAGGAGATAACAAGCAAAGCTATCAAACATTAGCAGCTTCTTACTGGTAGACCTCTATCGCCTTGAGTCACAGAGCGCAGGGACTGAAGATGTCAATTCACATTTAGAAATTATCCCATGAGATATTTACGGACTTGACTACCATAGTCAAGCTACTGCTATCATGAAATATAAGACCTGCAAGTAACTTTTCTAAGGCCAACTTACATGTTCTCTAGTGAACGTAAGAAATATTAAGGCCTTAATTTTAAACAAATTCATTTACGTTAACTTTTTAAACAAAGGTTTAATAAACCATTTCTTCATCTCAAACAGTTGAATTGGACCACCTCGTTCGCTGAGGACTGGGTACATCTAGTTCAAAAATGAGAGAGTTGACAGAAGTGAAGTTTCCCCTGCGTTACAGCTGCCTTCATCTTTGCCAGTGTAAATAAATCAAGCTGAAACTAACCATAGGAGGGATGGCAGCTGCCCTGTGCTGCAGCTGCTGGATGTTGAGCTGGGCTTGCTTGGGCGAGGGCATGAACACTGTTCCCGGAGGGCTGAGCAACGATGGTTTTTCCATGGGGTATATTCTGCAGAAATAGCCAAATAAAATAGGTAATTGTGTTACAGAGCAGTTATATTGCAAGTATAAAGAGGTTTCGGAGGCTCACCTCTGCCGATCAGGCTCGGCCTCCACATCTTCATCAGCACTGCAGGTGGCGCTCGAGTCATTGTCCGAGTGGAGCTCCCTCTGCCGTTCGCCCGGCTCTCCCTTTTCGCCCTTCTCCTTGATCTCGGGCTCCACCTTGACTTGAACCTCCCCGGTCTTCATGTCCACATCCTGAGGTTCGGTTTTGGGATGCACGGGGCCATGGAAGGAAGAAAGCTTGACTTTTTCTTCCTGGGATCCGCTCTCGCTCTCTGGGCTCTTCTCTTCCTTGACGCGAAGCTCCCCATATGAAGGCTCTACAGACTTTCCATTGCTGGCTTGACCTTTGTCCTGGTCTGCACCTGGAGCTTCGCCTGCCGTGCTCTCCGGTCTCTTTGAGTCGACTGATTTTGAGGAGTCGTGCTGAGAGGGTGAAGGTGCGCTCTCTGTATCAGAGCTGTTATCACCAACTAAGGAAAAAGAAGAATATGTCAAGGATTTGGGTAAAGGCTTCAAATGTTACAGATAAATAACATAAACCCTTTTTATACTTTCACAAACCAAACACAAACCATCAAAATACACAACACATCAAACGAGATGAAACATGCAGATCCGCCTGCCATTATCAGCTTGCATGTTCTTCACTGCTGCAGCTGTTGCCATAGTGATATCAGTAGATGAATTAAAGTTAGAGTTCCAGCTTAACTCAATATCCTAGTGTTTACAAGAACACTTTCACATTCCTATGTCCTATGTCTGCTCTTGACAGCTGTTTGTTTCTCACACTGTATATGGATCTCTACATCCTTAATAGCATCAAGCCTTTAATAATAATAACAATAAGTAGAAGAATACACAAAGCATCGAATGGGTTTACAATCAAAGTGAGTCAGTGGTGAAGTCAAACATTGTCTAGTTAAATGGCAGCAAATTTACATGTAAAAAAAACTAGCTAGAAAGGGTATACACGCAGCTAGTTAGTGGTAGCCTCAACTTCCTTAGATCACAGAATTAAGTAAAACTTTTGTGTGACAGTCAGGGACAGATTTGCAACGATGTGGGCCCCTATGCTGGAGCTTGTTTTGGTAACCCATCCACCGAAAAAAGTTTTGCTAACGCAAATCGCACACCAATAACAGGTAGTTTAATGCATAATTGTGTATTAACTGATGATACCAACTGATGGAGGTTTAATACATCCCTTGGTCAATAACTCCATGTTATTCCCCCCAAAAAACCAATTATTATACATTCATTATTTTCAAATACTTCCGTTTTGTTTATATTCATAAAAATTCCCAAAATATTATTACTTTAAACAGACTGAACTCAAGCTGGGTAACCCAAAAACAGGAACTGGAAATGTAGCCAAAACCAAATGTGTGTGCACATGTGCAGCTTTTATTCCAACTGCCCTTGGACTTGGATCTCTGATAAAGAGGAAGGAAAGAGTGTGGGAACATAAATGTGTGCGTGTGTGTGTGTGAAACAGAACACACGCTTCTTCTGTCTGACCTTCACTGTCATCTGCATTGTCCTCGTCATCATCAGGTGATGCCGTGGCTTGGCCTTCCCCTTGAGACGTATCAGCGCGAGCTCTGCGAGTATCCTGGGAAACAGACCGAGATTACCACCTTGCATACACATGTTGCACGCTCCCGCGACAGCAGACCTTGACAGGAAGCAGAAAGCTGGAAGTTTACCTTCTTGTGCTGCTGGAGCAGGTTGTCCAGGTTGTGGCGCCTCTTGTAATTGAAATAGAAGTTCTTGCACTGTGCCTCGCTTTTGGTGCCCACCATTTTGGCGATGGCTGTCCAGTTTCTGCCATGTTCAACGAGCCCTGGGACAGAAAGCACAAGGACGATTCGAAATGTGGTTCATATAGTCTGATGCGGTGTGAAAAACGCAACAATATGCTCTATATTAGTGACGTTCTGATCCGTTCTCAAGTATCAAGGCACTTCTTTTTCTTGGAGTAAACTCAACTCCCAATGCCGGTTGGTCTACTGTAGTTACAATTTGAATGGAAAATGTATTTTTTTAAATCTACTATGTTTAAAAAGCAGGAAAATAGCTGTGTCTGCACACAGTTAACTGGAAACGTACTAAAATATATGACTAACAAGTCGCCTAAAAACAGAGAGCAAACATGCTAATGTTAGCCTAAGACTTTAGCAAACTGCTACACATAAAAACAAGTTAAGAGTTTACAGGATCTACAGGGTGGGCCATAAGTTTCCATACATAGGAAAATGTAAAATGTATATTTCTTTTATATTTCAGATATCCACGAAGATGCGTTTGACAAAAGAGCAAAGAATTGAAATTATACGGCTGGACCGGGAAGAACTCGCATGGTTGCACGAAACTTTAACAGAAAACATGGAACGAACATCACACACGACACTGTGGCAAAACTTATTTGTAAGTTTAAGAAAACTGGAAATGTTGCAGATCAACCTCGAAGTGGTCCAAGACGTGCAGCAAAAATAAAAATGGTTGTCCAATGTAAAATGTTTATTTTTTCTATTATATGGAAACTTATGGCCCACCCTGTGTACATATATCCAGTCATATATATATTTAGAAACAGATGTTGTTAAGCTATTAAAGCATATCCATGGTATTAAATTTATGGCAGTATCTGACTGGGACACCGTTTCAATCATTTTAAATGACTCATATCGGTAAAGTAAAGTTTTTTTCTTATCTGAAAATTTCTTTACTATGTTTTTATGCTATTTAATTTAAACGCAACTGTAAAAACCTCAATGATGTTTTGTTACACCAAAACTCTGAAAGCCAGACCTAAAATAAGTATTAAAATCCTATCATTCTGTCAGTCGACTCAGTATCTAATCAGCTCCGAGCTCGACAAACTTTAGAAACTGCTCAGCAAGCTGCAGTGAACTTGGCAGATGGCCATTTACCTTTGACATTAGGGTGTCTCTCTTTGAAAATCTGTAACCCATGGTGACCAGCTCTCCCTGCCAGCCCTACTTAGATGAAAGATGCTGGCAGCTTAACAAATTATCACAAAACACCAAAACTGTTCCAATTAGATGATGGAATGAGGGCATTGTCAAGAGACTAGTGAATGTTACCTAAAACATATATGCACCAACGTCCTTTAAGATTATCTATGGCTAACGGCGATGTAATTAGGACTTATGTATATGGATATTTTAGAAATCGAGTAATCTATTGGTTACTCTTACGATTGACTGAGTAATCAGGATAAAAAAAATAAAGTAAAACATTGGTAAATCTAACATAAGAGCAGTATTACTATCGCATATCAACATCAATCCAATTTTTCACAGTTGAGCTTCCCTAACAATAACTTTTCTGTAGTTTAGAAAATTAATTTGTAACAATAAAAGCTCACTTTCCAAGTTAACCCGAAGAAAAGTTATACAACAATCTGAAATTCCATAATAAAGAGGCAGGCTCACAAATACGCTTATAAAAAATGTCGATACTCCAGCTGTTCGTTTATGCATTCATCTTCAGTCAATTTAATAGATGAACTCTCACCTTGCTGTGTCATTTATAGCGTTTGTGTTTATGTTAGCGACGGGACTTGACACCTCAGTTCGTCACACACTGAAACATCTACCAGCTACGTGCCGCCACGATGAGCTCCGCCATACATTTGTTGAGACTGAGATGATATGAAATAAATTTTCCGGTTCATCCGTAAAGCTACACATCTAATGCGCAGCCGTCCGCAGTGTTTAGTCTGTCCGCTCACCTGTATAAATACACCTGCAGCACTCTTCCCCACTGTTCGCTCTGAACCGCCACCAGGCAGCAGCTCCAGGAGGAGAAAAGCTGCCGTACTCCAGGCATCGCGCCAGTCATTTTAAGGCTGTTTATTGGTCCCCCGAAAAACGACAAAGACCCAGACACGATCATCAAATCAATAAAATCTTCCCAGGCCGAACTTGAAAACCGGACGCTATGCTGCTAACACTTAGCTTTTGTCAACAACTCAGGCGGAAGTGAAAGCTCTGTACAACGCAAGTAATAACCCGGCCGGAACACGATGTGCTAAATAATAAAATATAATTTAACGAAGCTTCGAGGCAGATAAATTTTCCTAGAGGAATTTTAATAATCGAGGGACTCGAATCACTCGAGGAATCGTTTCAGCCTTAGATGTAATGTACGCAATCTTCAGGAAACATTCAAATACTTGATGTTTCTTTCACAAAATGTCCTGCATGTCTAAATATTACTATTCTCTTCAACAAGGCAGCTTTTTTCATGTTAAAGAGACTTTGTCTTGAAACTGGTAGCTCAGCCTAATCACCAATTATAATAATCCCACTGACGGTAGAAAAAGGTAACTGACAGAAAACCCTTTGTTCAATAATAAGCATCACCAAAACATTTGTGATATTTTCCAATAAAACAGACACGAGTTACAAGATAATCACTGGGGAATCCTTTTCATCAACTTTTGCAACATGGTCTGAAATTGTGAAATAGCCCCAAAATATTTTACTTTTTAATAAAAATTCTGAATTAATTTTGCAGAGTTGTTTTTTTAACCCACCATAAACCAAAACTGTGGATGTAAATGTCTGACTTCTGCAGAAAAGTGATTTGAAAATCATTCTAGGTCCAAAACACAAACAATATCCTCACATATTTTAGGTTAGTTTTCAATTATTCAGGCCTAGAAAAACGTCTGTCTATCCTCAGCAATACAAACAGGATATGGGGCACTCTTCTTTGAAAACGTTTCATGCAAAGGTGCACACATGTCTGCTTTTGAGTAAGAATCACTGAATGTTTGTGGTCCTGTTCACTCTCAAATTAAAATAAAAGCAAAAAACAAAATGTGCTCGCTAAAGGATGAATATGTATATGTAACTAATATGTTCAATTTTAAGTTGTAAGAAATCTGCCACAGACAAAAACAAGTGCACATTTCTATCCACTGCCTATCCTGGTCTACAACATTTCTTAAACTGCGGTCCACACAAAATCACTCCAAGAGTTGTTTTTATATGAAACAACACAAGGTAAAATATCTTATCCTGCATTACTACGCCTCACAGATGACTACGTTCTCTAACCAAGAGAGGAAACTGATTTTCTGAGCAGCCATGTGTGGAGGCTTAAAAACCATTTCTGAACCAGACCTTGTCATGTGACTGGCTACACTAATCCAGCAGACAGATCTGAATGCCTGAGAAGATATAAAGCAAGATGCATTTTTGCAAAAGGGGGCAAAAAAATATCTATCGAGCCAAGAACGTTTTAATTAATCTGCATTAATCCCTTTATTCACTCCCAGCCTAAAAGCCACTAGGATTTAGAAATTCAATTCAATTCAAAAATACTTTAATCCCAGAGGGAAATTAAATAATAATAATTAACAACAATAATAAATAATTAATAGAAATCTGCTTGAAGTACCAAGAAGAAGACTTCATACGATTTTCCCACAGTAAAAATCAAGCATTTTCAACATGTTTTCAAACGACACAAATGAACTAAAAAAAATACAGTTTCAGTTCAACATTATATAACATTATTTATTACTGTTAACACTGTTTTGTCATAGTATTCTAGACAAGACATTAGAATTAGAAAGACAATGCAAACTAAAGTACAGCAGAATTTTAGGTTTTGGGTTGTCTCCCTCACACAGTTTATAAGCCTGACTGGTTTGAGAAAGTTACAAAAAAATCTCAATAAAAGAATTCATGGCCAGTTTTCTGTGGTTTAGCAAATAGACATAATTTTGGAAATCCTAACCGACCTTAAAAAAAAAAAAAGTTCGTTGTGATTTAACTTCAGGCATTGAGGAAAAAATGGGCATGCGTCTTTTTATAATTTTGAAATATCTGGTTTCAACTGTAAATAACTTCTACCAAATTTTAATCAAGCGTTAGATTGCGCCGCTTTCTTACAAAACTGTGCAGTTTGAATATCAAATACGTTCGAGGACTTTATACAGAAATTAAGCACCTTTCACACCTTGTACATGCTTGCAAACCCTGAAGAAAGTGAAGGGTAAAGTGAAGAAGGAGAATATTTAACTGAAATGTGACCCAAAATTGATTATAATAGTGCAGTCTCACATTAACTACCCAGATACTCGCAAGGTAAAAGTAACTGTTAGTTGATCTAAATGTAATGCTCTGTAGCTCCTTCAATGATTGATCACTTCTGAGAAGCGAGTGAAGCAAAAAAGCTAAGGAGGAAGAAAAGAAAAAAAAAATCCTGATAAAAAATAAAGTGCATGCAAGAAACAGATAGGTTGATGAAATATCTATTATTCATAAGAACTACCGAGTTGACCATAAACAGCAGAAGACCTGCCGCCAAGTGAGCGGCTGCAGAAGGGAAGGGATAGTAGAGAAAGGGGAGAAATGAATCAAACATTACCTTTTTTGGCAACCTCCATCTCCTCCTCGGTCCAGCGAGAAGTTTCTCCGCTTTCACCAGCGCCAGCTAAATCACAAAAGGACAAGATCCATTAGCACTCCCGGAGAGGAGGAGGGGAAAAAAAAAAAAACCGACAGAAAGTGAAAGAGTGTGGGAGATGAACAGACAGCGAGAGAGAAAAAGAGAGAGAGACTGTCTTCTCTTCAGCCACCTTCTTCTCATGGCCACTAATCTAATAATCTGTTTACATTCAGGACTGCTGAGACCTGCTCCCTCACTTACTCG
The DNA here is from genome assembly GCF_001444195.1 of Xiphophorus couchianus. Lineage (NCBI taxonomy): Eukaryota > Metazoa > Chordata > Actinopteri > Cyprinodontiformes > Poeciliidae > Xiphophorus > Xiphophorus couchianus. The sequence goes on from NC_040238.1 coordinate 24,046,925, forward strand.
CCTCCTTTCACCCTCCCACTCCCTCTCTCTCTCGTCCTCTCTGATCCACAGGGGAGGGGAGGGGCCGCCCTGGTCAGCTGACACAGCGTCAGACACCGGAGGAACCGAGAGCTGCCGGCCTTCCTCTTTGGGAAATGGCCTTGGATGGAGACGAACGGGCAAATCGAGCCGTCGGGACCCGAACCCTCCCACCGCTCTGACTGTGACGCCGTGTGTTCGACACACACTCCTCCTTTGCTCTCCTTGGCTGTGCAGTTCAAGCTAAAATTCACAGAAGTGGACGGTGAGAGCGGAGGGGAACAAGGGAACTCTAGCCCGCTCTATTCCAGGGCGCCCCAATGAGGACGTATAAACATTTGGACCAAAATAGCTGCAGATGTCCCCTTGAGATTAGGAATAGGTCAGCAGTCCCACCACCCACCCATTCGCACCACCTTGTGAATGAAGACGAGTGCAATGTAAATACAGACCATCAACATAAACTCACGCCACCGTCGTTCTCCCCCCCCCCCACCGAATCGGCAGCTTGTTTAACTTGCCTGGCAAGCCTTCAACTAGGCAACACTGACCCACAGCTACACTGTAAAACCAAGGCAACATAGTTCTAAGAAATAGAAAAGGTTACAGCAGAGCGAGCAAATACAGTCTGTTGCATCATAAATATCTCCCTGAAATCTTCTTCAGATTTTGTCACGTTCTGAATACTTTTTTGAAATCAATTACGTAGGGAATTTTGTTGCGACAGACCAACAAAAACAGGCACCCATTTGTATTGCAAGGACGAAATATTTTGTATAACTTTCTATTTTTTGGAATTAAGGCTGCTAGTAAGATTTTTATATCTATAGGAAGAACATTGTCTTTGTTCTTCTGTGCAAAAGAGCTTAAACTCAAGTCAGAAAGAGGAGAAACTAGGAACATAAATGTTTAAGTTTTGCCTATTAATTATTAATTGGCTTTACATCTGGACTTCAGCCGGCGACTGCAGAGTCATTTGAGTATTTCTGCTGATGACTTGTGCTAGAAATTGGAGGTGTGCAGAGAGAAAAGGAGTGGTTAAAGTACAGTCCCCTGAGGTACTCCTGGGCTGCTGACTTCCTGTTTGGACACAATCCTTCAGTCTCATAAACTGCGCTGTGTCTGTCAGGAAGTCATTGATCCAGGCGATTGCTGAGGCCTCCACCTGTATCTTCTGGAGTTTCTGCTTTGTATGAGCCGCTCATGGTCAAAGAAGCTCTGCTATGTTAGTTCTGATTTGTTCTTTTTGCAGACTTTGGTACCAATTGTGTTTTTTGCTTGAGACACTGCATGTTGACAATTATTCCCTCTGATTATGAATGCTGTGCATCTGGAAGGGTTTTCGCTTTCAATTTTATTACTTTCGGACAGTTGCTATGATCTGCAACCATAGTAACAAAGTTTTCTTTTTGAATCTGGGAAATGCTGATTAGTATCTCAAATAATACCTGAACTACAACCTCAAATAACAGAGGAGTTGGAAAGAAGATTCCATAGATGTGTACATCGAAGGAAAAAGTTCAATCTCACCCATCAACCTTCACCATCTTTAAACATACAGAGATTTAAAGAGGAGCAGCAAAAGGAAATTAGTTGTATTTACAGTGTTAACAACATAGTAGTGTCATCCAAGACATGTTATTATGGAACATTGTCTGGAAATTTAACTGTCAGCATGTTGTGATAAACACAGAAGTCTTCAGTCAGAGGCCTCTTCAGATTCATTGTAAGACTGACTGCTACTGCAGATCCTCCCTGCCCACAGCGTTGGTGGCATAAGTTGCAACAACATTTAATTTCCCTTTGATGAAAATAAAAAAATATTTCTGAATCAAACTTCCTCAAACTTGTTGCAGCATTTAACTATCTTTCCATTTTCCTAGCTTCACACCATGATGCTGCCACCACTGTTTCACGATGGTGATTGTATGCTAACAGGGTTGGGCAGTGTTAGTCACACAGTGATAAGACTATTTTCTTCCACATGTTTTCTGTCTTCTCCATGGCTCGTAGAATGTGGAATCGCTAAGCTAAAACGATTAATATTCAGATCATGCATCATGCAAAATAAACCTAATTAGTAAAAGAATCCAACAGAGTGCAGTGGGAGCTGGAGGCACAAATGTTTTTGTTTTTTTAGCGGGTAAAGTGAGCGTTTTCACCTTTATTAGCATCTGCTGCTACCGGAGTGAGGGATTTTGCGGGCTCCTTCATTCCCTTCTGTGCTTGATCAGATTTAGGGAGCTGTGGAGGATCTGGCAGGGCGGGCTCAGAGGTGGGAGGAGGCGTGTCCTCGGCTGCGACGGACGCAGCCTCATTGGCCATGGAGCGTGTGGTGATCCTTCTATTGCGGCGGCCCTGGCTGTTGGCAGTCTTCCTGCCACGCGGCGTGTTTTGCTCCTTTCCGTCCTCGTCCTCCCCACCGTCACACTTGTCTTTGTCCTTGCCAATCTCCCTGTGGTTTTTGGACAGGGGGATAAACACAGCTTTTAGCTGCTGCAGCAGCAAATATCTATCCCCTGATGACGAAGAAATAACAGGCTCTTCTTGTAGTCTGCTTTTTTCGCCGCTTACTGAATACAAGAAAAGCATATTAAAACTTTTCGATAGCAAACCCTAAACAGATCCATCAACAAGTCAGACATCTGCTGGCTTGTTAGAACATATCATGGATGTTATATAGGGAACATTTTTTTTATTCTTTGTCATCACTCAACAAGTTAGATTGAGAGTTCCTCTACTTTATTTTTTAGACTCATATAAATGGAAATTATCAAGCTTGATTTCAGTGACAAACTGAAGGCTGAAGTGAAATGCGGAGTTTTTCGCATTTTTTGAAATGCGAAGTGAAATGGAAAGAAATAGCTGATCAGTGACACACTAGATTATTTCTTCACTGAAAATGATTTAGAACAATTTAAGTCAAGGTAAGGGAAGAACGGTAGTACCTAACAAAGCTGTCTGACATTACAACCACACCTGAACTGACTCTGAGATGAGCCAGGCTGAAGAAAAGCAAAGCATTACCTTGCACCTGGTCGCTATGGTTTGATTTAAATGAATGGTGATGTAAAGTGAGCAATTGTCAGTATGGATGCGTGATTGTTGACGTTTGTGATTTTTTAAGATATTGTTATTGGTCCGATAAGTAAAACTGGACCAATATTTAATTCCATCTTGTTTCTGGAAAGGGGAGGGATAGTGAAGCAGCGCAGCAATATGGGGAGTTCAACTGCAGCAGAAAAGCAACATCAGCAATGTGGTTGTTTTTTCAGTGTCGAAAGACTAGAAAAATATATCCAATATCAGTAAATATTGATCATAACAACAATATTAATATTGGCCCAAATTTTCATATTGGTGCATCCCCAAATTTCAGCTTAAAAAAAATTCAATACAATGCTTTTCTTTTGTAGTGAATGCACTGCACCTGATCAGATATCAGATATTGCTAATTGCAACACCCTTCAGTGTGGAGGGTGGAACAGTTTGCTATTTCTAAGAGAGGAAAAGTTTGCTATTTCAGTATTAGTGATGCAGCTTAAAATATAGCAGAAGCACAGATAGGGGGAACCTTTAACTATGGCACCTAAAGAAACATCAGTCATCTTATTCAACTCACCGAGAATCCTCCTTTTCATCTTTCTCTTCCTCGTCCTTCTTTTCCTCGTCCTCTTTTCTCTCAGACTTCTCAGCTTTGTCCTCTTCGTTCTTGTCTTCCGACTTCTCTTCGTGTGAGGGACGTGTTATTTGCTGCAGACAAAAAATACATATTTGGGGGGGAAATTGAGTCTGGGGGAAAAATATATATTTTAAAAACATTTTAAATATCCAAAGTGAACAAACAACAACAAAAAAATGGATATGAAAGTCTCTGTAAACAAAATTGACCTTCAAGAAAGAGACTAGTTGAAACCAAAGAACCAGACTGAAGCTTTTTTCATCCAGTCTTAGGTAGAAAAAGGGAGAGACACAAAACACATTCATGTAAATGGAAATTATCGAGCTTGATTTCATTTATTGGCGACCTGTCCAGGGCGTACCCCGCCTCCCGCCTGGAACGTAGCTGGAGATGGGCACCAGCAACCCTCCCGACCCCATTAGGGACGAGGGTGAACAGACAATGGCTGGCTGGCTGGCTGGATTTCATTTATGGTGAGATTAATTGATTTACTGATTGTTGCGACAGGCTTGTGCCAGTTACATCAAGGATTTTGTGATGGTTTTTGACTTTGCTTCAGAAGACCCAACAAAGTAACGATGTGCAATACTTAAATACCTTTAAGATGCAAGATGCAGAACTATACAAAGATGCTTGTTTTTAAAATGTATAGTACGTTTTAGAAAATCCGTCAAAAATGGAAAAAGGATTGACACTTATAATGATTTTGAATTTGACACAGGTAATAAAACCCTGGCTTCATGTCAAACAAAACTTTACTTCCCTTGTCATTTTAGTTTCACCATCTATAAAGTGATAAACGGATACATAGTGTATGAATTTCACCAACTGGGCTGATGGAGTGACTGAGGACATAACAACATTCCTGACCATCAGTGCTGGCGCGGTACACCACAGAATGCTTCCTCCCGACTGTTTCATGAAAGCGCTGTGCTGGAACAAGTTGGGGTATGCCAAGCCAAACATCCCATGCTGGTACCAGATGGGGCCAAGGAATGTGCTTCACTCAACGGTTGGGGCAAAAAGATATGAAATGAGGTAAAGAGAGAAGATAGATAGGGGTAACTTTTTTTTTGGAAGAGGTACAAAAAGGGGGGGAAAAGCATCAAGGATGATCCCACCCATCTAAAACATGATTACACGAGTTAACTCAGCTATGTCATCAATAATGATAAACCAAGAATCCGGCTATCCACTTAAATCAGACACATTTCTGCTTAACTGACTCTGCTTAATGATGAGCAGCTATTCAGAAACTAAACCCATCCACTCATTTTCCCAATCGATGAAATGTACAATGTTAGAGCAATGTTAGAGCAACTGGGTCACAAAACCCAGTGGAGGCTCTAAGACTCAAGGATTGTTAATTTCACCATCAGTGATGTGTTTAAAATTAAGTTAGAGGAAGAACATAGTTGTAGGAAGCTACTTAAAAAGAAACAATGCTTGAAAAAATGTCTGCATTTCATTGAAGGTGATCACTGATGGTTTTTAAATCTCCAGTCTGTGTCCAGAACGCTACGATCAAATAATCAGTTATTACTTACAGTTCCTCGAACTCGACTTAAGAGGAAAGGAGATCGAGCTTTTTCTGTTGCTGCTCCTGTTTTATGGAATAACTTACCTTTCCAGATTAGATCTGCCCACAGCCTGGACCATTTTAAATCGCTTCTTAAAACTCACTTTTACTCTCTGGCATTTAAATGATGTGTGTTCTGTTTTGTCATTTGTGTTGTTGTTTTTGTGTTGTTGTTTTGTACAGCACTTTGGTGCAGTCTTGTCTGCTGTAAGGTGCTATATAAATAAATTTGACATTGACATTGACATTGAAGCTCTGAGGAAACAAGAGGGAGAAAAACTTTGAAGAGATAACAGAAAGATTGGATATATTACAGTCTCTCGAAGATGTTGCAATGTTTTTTTTTTTTGTTGGTTTTTTTTAATTTTATTTTATTGTTGCAGTCTAAAATTACAGATTTTACAGCCTTTATCAGAAAAAAAAAGTTGCAGTAATGGCTGCAAAATTTTTTAAGCTTAATTTTTACCAAAATATTTGAAATTGCTGCACCTAATCTTCCTTTTCCTTCTCTTTTTCTCATCAACGTGTAATACCTCTTTAACTGAGAAGACCTTCTGCTAGTCTCTTTTCCAATATCTCCTCCCTGATTATTTTCTCTTCCTATTGTGATAAAAATATTTTTTTAATATGTAGAAAGCAACAGTGGGTACAACTTCTGCATAGAAATTAAAGACGAGTTGGCTTATTCTCTGCAACCTCTTTCAGTGATAGACCATGGTATATTTTGACCATAAGCCTGTCTGAGCTACATTTTAATGAACAAAAACAACATTAAAATCCAACTAGCAGAGTGTACTGTTGTTAGGTAAATTGGAATTGGTTAGGAGATGTTAAATGAATGTTTGATTCAGGTACAGGCTGATTTTAAAAAGTTTGCTCCTGTTTGTTTGGGTCAGCTGCTTTAAAAACAAGGTGCTGCAAATAATTTTGCTCCTAAGACCACTTGCACAATTTGTGTTTAGCTGACTAGAAACAACAGCAACCCACTACTTCCTGCTAATGTGACAGCTTCTTTAATTTTTTCCATGTTATAAATATGTTACTAGATCCGGCGTAGTCAGACAGTTGTTGCATAATGTAGAGGAAAAGCTTCGGGCTGCTCAGTGAACCACGCAGGTTAAGATGTTGCTATATTAAAAGAGAACTCTGCATGTCTGAGGGCGGCAGGTCTCTAGCTGCCTCGTGATGCAGTAAATTCTGCAGTGTCTTTGATTTATTCAATAATGAGAAGCAACACGCAGCCTTAATAGTAGTTACCAATTCACTGAGTTCTTGTGCAGTCCAACATTGCACTTTGTCTGCTGCAGCAAAAGCTACATTTATTTTTGGTTCTATTCGCTACGACGTGGCTGACTGTCGAGCGGAACTGGCCAAGTGAGAAAACGCGGAACTAATGCCGTCGCAATACGTTATTAATCAACTAATCAATAAATGAAACTTGAAAATGGTCTCAAAATAACAATAGTTTATCACAATAATTACCGCACTAATTACCGCAATAACTACCAAGATAATTTATCATACAACAAAATTTGTTATTGTGACAGGCCTATAGGGAACACTGTATGCTGGGAGTCAGGACGACAAGGCGATTGGTTGGATGCTCACCATGGAAACACAGTGCAGACTTGTGGACAAACATTATTGCTGACCAGAGAGTTACATTAACTTTTTAAGCAACTCTCCTTAAACATATAATGACAAATATCTATCCTACTAAACATATATTTTTACAAAAAAACACTTCCTAACAAATTTGGTATTACCGAGTGATTTACAGAGAGAATTTCTCTCTTTTTTTATCTACAGCTTTTAAAGTATATTAACTCTTACGTTGCATACGACCAAAAAAATTCCTCAGGTTACTCCTCACCTATGACCCATCCTGAATGTGGTAAGACTACATTTCTCATATTATCTTTTCTTTTTATATCACCAAGAGGTTCAGTCGGGTTCATGGGGGACATTCTCATTGCACATGGTCGGCACTGATAAGCTGCACTAGCTGGGTTAGCGAATGCTTATATATTTGCTTTGGAGCTAGAACTGTGGCATTCCCAGCTCTTTTCCCACACTGCATCAACCGAACATCTCTGTAGAGCCTCTCTGAGGATCTCCTCAAAAACTCAATGAGGTGCCTATGGTTCTGCAGTTCCTCTGTGTTTTGAGACAATTAGTACCGGGCCGCGCAAGAAATAATTAAATATTTTCGTTTTATGTATTATTTGAGTCTGGAGGATCTTTTATTTTGAAAATCCTTTAACCGTATTCTCTCGGTTATGTCTTGAGCGCCAACATTGAGCCCATCTCATCACTCCCAGATGGGACCGTCTCGTTGCAGAGAAACAAGCTCAGGGCTCTCACTAGTCATTATCGTGAGTTAAAATTTTCACAAAAGTAAAAGGTTCGTTTTTGTGGTGCATCTGTATCTTATTTTGAAGGGATATGTAAACGTTACCATAGCGACCAGAGTCAGAGAGCGTTAGGGCAGTGGAGAGACGAGATGAGAGGAGTAGAGCTTGTGAGTTTTAGGTCTGGTTCACAAGGCACGATTTAAGGATTGTCGGTCAATTTTCCAAACCTCTATCACCACACAGAGCCGATAAAAGTTCAACAGGTTCGGTCGGTTCGTGTGTCCAGCCACACGGCAGGAGCAACACACCACACACGAACCGAGTCCACTCACGAACATTCCGATTCCAGAAGAAAATCCAGTAAAACCCCAACATACCATACGTGAATTTAGAATAATCAAACACGGATGGCGATGTAGAAGCATCAGTGATAGTTTGTGGATTCATTTTAAACGATAAAAGACGTAACAAATAGAAAAGGCGTTTGATAAAAGACGGCGGGAGCAGCCGCTCTATTTGCTGCACTATGATTTGGAGGTGAGTTAGGTTTTTTCATAGTTAACATTTTTAACTGAATAAACATAATCACATATAATAAACATATATAAAAGTGACCTTTACATATAGTAATAAACATTTCCACATGTCACCTCTGATGTCCACCGGACTCTCAGTTGCCATGTCAACTGTTTGAGATTCCCCTCCGTTCTTACGTCACCGCGCTTTCTGATTGGCTACCTGTCACATTCAACAGGCTGCGTTCTCGCTCCCTGTCAGGAAAAACCCCCAGGCTGCAATAATCGGGCCAAGACAATGTTGAATGTCGATTTTAGAAAAGAAAAAAAAAAAAGGTTTTAGCGGGAACATCAACATGCAGAAGCAATATTTGACGTCACCCCCCTATTCCCCTTCCGGGCGCAGTAAAATTGCCAAGTCTTGACCGGACCACTACTTTAGAAAAGCAGTGGTCCCCAAAGACCATTTTCAAATTCCACTGTCACTGCCTGTTACCATGGTAGCTGAGAGCTTTACACAGGAGAGTTATAAACGAGCAAAAACCATCAGACAAATGAAAACATGGTCACAAATAACATTTTTTGCCTTTAAGCAATCCCATAGCGTAAAAGTGACATTCAAAGTCTTTTAAGAGCCTAAATGACGTGTGTGCGGTGGTCTCTGCTGGGTTCAGCGCATTGGTCAACACAGTTATGGGGGAAAGTAATGGATGGCAGGCAAAGACATTTGATGCTGTGTGAATATAAGCTGCTATTAAGAAAGATTCATCCATCTTATTGTGGAAAAATAACACATCCATCTGCTCTAATGTCTAATTTGAATTTTAGAACATCAATGAGCGAGGCATGCCCTGGTTTCATGGACTCGGAATGAAGCGTTTTGAAGCAGAGAAGCCTCTAATCTTCTGGTGTTTTTCTAATACCATTTTGGGTTTGTCTTTCAGAAAAGAACTTACACAAATACCAGCCAACTGCAAAACATTTAGGCTAAGAGTTTACCAAAATGCTTCAGCCCAAATAAGAAAAATGAAGATATTGGGGATTATTTTATTCCAGCAATGAATGCCTTGAGTTTATTGTTACTATCCCTCATTAATATATGCTTTCAGTGTAGATTAAGATGATAAAATTAAACATTTAGGGTGACAGAGTTTAAAATCCAACAGTTTGTATTATCATTTTTCTTCAATATTTAGAAAAGAATAAAAATTAATATTTAGTGCAGAGAGAATGAAACTGGGGAAACGATGGAGGTTTGTACACTGCAACAGTGGGGTCAATTTGACCTGCCAATAACACAAAAAGCCATCAGGCCCATGAATCAACAACGATGTAAGAGCTTAAACAAAAACACAATGTGTGTTTTGGTCTTGTTTATATTCTGAAAATAATAAGCTGGTAACGACTCAGCAAAACAACATGCAAATACTTACAATTTCTTAGCCTACAATTATCATTTATACTTTTACGAACACCATAGCTCTTTTCAGATCATTCTTTGGTTCCACGCAGAGGTTAGCTATGCCTTGCAATTACCGGAATGTTCCCAACATGGAACAAGGGATGGAATTCAACCCATTAATTTTATGCTCCTGATCTATTTACAATAATAAATAACCAATAATGAAATTAACTGTACAGGGTGATTGTGGAAGCAGTGTGATGCAGTACTATGATACCTGCTGCAAACGACTTAAGGCTCTTCTAGAGTTGAGCTGATCTGAAAAACATGCTGATCAGTAAATAGAAACATGTCGAGTATGTTGCACAACAGCTTTGCATGCATTCAAAGCACCAACTGCATCTTAAAACCCTGCTAAGGGATCATAACCAGAACTCAGCCTTTGGGGCAACCCCCAGCATCAAGCAGGACATCTTAGGTAACAAAAAACATTTTTTAAAGCTGATGTAGAAAACCGACAAATAGAAATATTGCAGCAAGTATGACCTCAGCAAGAGCTCTTGTGTGATCTTCGTGGTGTGCAGTGGTCAGGACCTAATAAAAGCTAAACCGCTGAACTAACAACAGGGTATGGGCAGTGAAGACTCGATAATGCACACAGGAAAAGAACGCCAAGCCCTGAACTGCAGTAACTCAGAGTTCTTAGAAAGTGTATGCTGACATTAACAAAAAGCTGTTTAGATGATGTGGTTAAATTCAATTTACGGCATATGGCACAGCAAACCAGCCAGGAACCCCATGCTGGCCCTTTCCCTTTTTTTTCAGTTAGGGCTGAAACGATTAATCGGTTTCATCGTGATTAATCGTGAAATACTTGTCAACTACTTTAGTAATCGATTAATCGCTAACTGCAGTTTTCCGTTTCCATATAAGCACTTCAAATAGGGCCTAATTAAAACAGTTTTATTACTTCTCAATTTCCAGGTTTTCTATTTAAATTCTATTTTAACCATATTTATTATAACCCTTCGATTATTATGGTGTGAATGGAAAATATGCAACATGTCAATAGCTCGAGGTCAACATTTCCTGCTATTATTCTGTGTCACAAATGAAACAAACTGCTGCAGTTCAGTAGAGCATCTTGGTTTTACGGGATGTTAAAAAGTGCTTCCCCAGGCGCCGCGTGGAGCAGCGGATAAAGCGGCCAGCATACAGAAGCCACAGACCTCGCCATCCTGAGTTTGAATTCCATCCTTGGATGCTTTGCCACATGACTTTTACCCGTTCTCATCCTGTCAGATTACTGTAAATAAAGACCACCAGAGCCAAAAATAAAAAGATATTTAAAAAAAAGAAAGTGTTTCCCCTCAATTTTTAATGAACTCAAACTAAGAATCTTGTTTTTAACATAGAAAGAAATCTCAATTTTGAAAATGCTTTAGAGTTGAACAAAACACCACATAAAAGAAAACCTTTAAAAAGTAAAACGCCTGTTCCATAATTTCTTCCATGTGTCACAGACATCTCCATTTAAGAAATTGCTCCCAGTGTTTTTGGAGATGCTTTCATGTTCCTGTAACCCCCTTCAGTCCTCCCTAAACACAGTGGCATCTCTAAGCAGGATAAAGTGCAATGTCACGCAAACTGGTCTGCTTTGAGGAACATAAGCCTGAGGTGTTGTTTGAGTCTCTAAATTCGGTAGATCCTAATCCAATGGAGCGACACTCAGATGTGGACAAATTAGCCAGATTCACGGATTCAAATCATCACAGCTTAGAAGAGCTGCAGGATCCACAGCAGACCTGCAGAGGTCTTGGTGAGCCCTCACACCTAACAAGGAAATAAAACTGAAATTTTATGACAAGTACAAAATCTTAAAAAATAATCTGTCCTGTCCTCTAAAGCAGTATAAATTTTAGGCACCAAACAAGTGGCTAATTTTGCTAAAATTTACTCATAAAAAAAGAATCTCCTTTTTGACCCATATTAGCTTATGAAACCTTACACAAAAATATAAAAGGAAAGTTAAGAGCCATGGGACTTTTTCTGAAAATGGAGAATAACACCTGGACCACAACATAAATACATGTACATGGCCGCAGAGGTTTGATTTGAGTGGTAAATAAAGACCCTGCCTTCAAATGTCCCAGAAAACCTAGCCTAAAATAGCTGTGTTCCACTGCCTGCAGGCCTAAAATAAATATCTAGGTTAGGAAACTAGCCGGCCAGCCAGAACGCGGCGAGACACAGATGGCAGCCAGAACAACTTGAGCAAAAAGTAAAAGGCTTTGGGTTTAAAAGTTAGAGACATACCTGCAGACTCATTTGCTGGCAACAAAAAGCCCTTTCCTCCGCCGAGCGCCAGAGCTAACTCGTGTTCCAAGTGGGAATTTAGCCTCCAGTGCCTCCATGGGACTGGAAGCAGTGGAGGGGCAGGACGGCACCATTGCAGAGCTCCTTAGAAGGGCTGCTGGGCCGCAGTGCGGCCGCACATATTCCAGGAAAGCGTGTCATCAGGCCGCTTAAGCCGCCCAAAGAATCGTCCATCTCACATGCACGCACTAATCTACGCGGGGTCACTCAAGGTAATCCCTGCTGAGCACTCTTTTTTGATTGGCACTCACAGCAGCACAGGGAGGGGTTTTTTTGGGCCTGTCAGCTGGTCGGACGATACCAAGTCGGGATTTTCAAGGAGGGGGTGGAGCTCTCACATGCTCCAAAGAAGTAAAAGTAAATGGAAAATGAGGAAAAAAAAGAAAAGAAAGAGCACACAATCAGCAGATAGGCTGCCAACGCTGACTCGGTCTCACTGAGATTTTTTTTTTCCACTCAGTTTCACTCACTTGCCCTACATTCCACTGCTCTTTGCTGCTGCTCCTATCCCACTCTAACGACTCACTCTGCTCACTCAAATGTTAGTTGCTAGACCTTGGAAATCAGCCACACACTAATAAACAATTACTTAAATTACAACCAGACCTGACAATAAACAAATATCCCATCTATACATGTAAAGTAAACAGACTTTTCCCTCCATCTTCACCGGGGTTCTCTTAAACACTGGTGTTCTAACAGCAAACGTTAAACACTGAGGAAACTCATCCAGTCACTTGAATATGAAAAATATTCTTGTGCTCAATAGGGATTCTGAAAACTTTAGTTCACCACCTCCTCTTACGTAAAAACGTGCTCTACAACCACACAGTTCTGTTGCACAGCAGATGTACTGGACACAATGTTCTCTACAAGGGCTTGTGGCACAGGAAGCAAAGGGAAACAACCCAGATAGGATGAGACCTGTCCTTAGCCTGGATTGCAATATTTTTTCTGAACCAGTACAAGCTGGAGGTTACTCTACCCTTAACAGGATAAAGAATGAACAAGACTGAATGAATGAATGAATGACGTTCTTCAATGATTGAAATCTAATGTCTGCAGAATGCTATGAAGACACTCCAGTGGGCTAAATACTAACAGAACATCCTCTAGATAAATCAGTCTGATCACCAAACATTCGAGAACACTAGTAACCAAACTAACAAAATAGGATTTATTATAATCCATTTCTCTTCTACCTTTGACTCAATACACCTCCAAGATTCCCATAATGCAACCCAAGGCCAAGTTCAAACTTTCAACATATTTTCAGCATTTACATAACTTCCACCTTTCGGGTTGTTGGACTTAGACACAAACAGTTGAGATCAGGAACCAATCACCGAGCTTAGAGCCAGAATAAAGTATGCAAAGATTAAGACCTCACAATATATCATCATTGCAATATTACTACAGGGAATATTGTTCAGGTTTAGATAGAGGAATTCCCTAAACTCTTCAGGAAATCCATGACCACATCCCAAAACAACAGCCTGGATTTTTTTTTTTTAATGTCTGTACTTTGATAGTGTTGGTTTACTCTAGGGGTGTACCTATTGGTCCAGATTTCCTTACAGGGACAGTATTGTGTAAAATCAACTTATGTGAGCTTTACATCATGCTATAATGTTATTCCCTCATCAAAAGAAAACCTGAAATGTTGCCATGATTCTTTCATGCATGTTTGAAAAATCTTTTAATCTGCCTTGGCAACCATTTAGCTTGGACCTAGCGTCGATTTTAGGCGCAATTCCTCCTCGGAGCTGCAGTTTTTGAGCTTCCACCTCACTTCCCCAATCAGCTCCTTCAGACTAGCCAGCAACAATTAGCAAACACCTGGTGAAGCTGCGCAACTTCTGAGCTCATTACATGAGCTACTTCTCTGCATAACACTTGTAAAAACGTTGTTGAAGGGTTAATAGAGGAGTGATGTTGTGATGACATTCTCTAGATGGAGTTTCAGAAAGAGCTGGAGCTTTTAAAGAGATAAGAGACCATATTTCAAGGCATTAAATTAAATGATTTAAGCCACATTTGATATATGTAGTATTTTTGTAACAAATGAAGGTAATGTAGTTACTTGATTGTGCTTTAAAATGGCACTGTGTGCCTGGAAAATATACAATAGTGCCCCTTTAATTTTGGGCAATCAGCCAACACATGTGAAACTGATCTTTTCCACCTTAATTAAGTTGTGAAGATTAGCCACTGACTCCTTTTGCTCTGCCATGACACAGTTGGTGGGAAAAAAAAATAAAAAATCAGTATTGGCAGGTCTTCTTAAATCTTCTTAAATGTTGGACTTACCTGGTTCCGTCCTCTCCTCCTGCCATAGTTTCTCCTGACCAATGCCTTGTAGTTTTGGTTCTTTTTGGTCAAGTAGTAAAACAGCACACAGTCAGCGACACACTAAAACGAAGAAAAAGAATATATTTATATGTTGTTTTAAATGGTTTATTATTGTTACTAGATGAATTACTTCCAGCTGGTATTTATTCAGATAAAAAACTTTACATTTACCTTCCTTTCAAGATACGAGGCAATCAAACCAAAATTCTTGGGATGTTGTATGAACCTGCAGGGCAAATGCATTCATCACTCATCTAAACCAAACTCCCATCGTTGGGACTTAATAAAACCGGGGTAATAATTAAACATGGACTCACTTCTCCTTAAAGATTTCCCTCTCGTGTTCCGTCCAAACATTCATGAACTGCCGAGCTTTGTACACCTTCATCGGGTCGTCCATCAGGCCGTTCATGTTGATGAACTTCACCCGCCTCTGCTCCGAGTCGTACATCATGGGAGGGATGACTGACAGCTGCCTCATTTGTTTCTCATTGTTCTGTAAGGCACAAAGGGGTCAGAGGTCAGACTTGGCTTGTTGCATAAGAACTTATCCAGAAAGTTGTAGTTTAATTGTGACGTGCTTCAAGAGAAAAATGCAACATCGGGCCAATTTATTGATGAGCTGGACAGTTTTTTCTCTAAGCCCAAACTTTGTCACTTGAGGAACGTGATTCAGAAAAAGCTGAGCAACATCGCTGTAAGCCAGCCTGAAGCCAAACAAAAATCAGGTACAGATAAGCACGCTTTTAAATATAAAGATATAAATGGAAGTTGCACAGTTATAGGTCTCAATGACTGGTCATGGTCAGCCATGATGAAGCTACGGGTGCACTGGTTTCAGTTTTCTGGCCAATCATAAATCTTTAAAAATCTTGACCTGACGATTCCGATTTTGGCTGATGGCGATTTTTCTAAATATAGCAACTATGTCGCTGTATTTAGGACTATTGTTAACCGGCCGCGTGCAGTTATAATCTGCTGGGCGTATCCATCAGTTAGCCATCCCTTTTGGGAACAGCGGCTGATTTTCAGAGCTTTGTGGAGATAGATAAGATCGGTTTCAAATCCACGTATCAGCCAATTGTCCATCTACCAAATGTAAGGAAATTGAGACAATTTACTGTTGCACGCGAAGATAAAACCCTTCCTATTGTCGCTTTACACTAAGAATTTAATGCTGAGCACCCAACAGAACGGTTCCTTTCTCAAAATATTTAAAGATGGGACTTTTTGCCGCTAGTCCACCATTATTGTTTTGAAAGAAAGCTGTTCCAACCGCTGAGGAATTCATCGTTTTACTAATCAACCAGCAGTGGCTTTCAGGCCTTTAGTACAACATGGAGGAGCCACAATCAAGAGTTCAATTAAAGGGAGATCGCCACACTTTTACTCATACTTCATCATCGGTGATGTAGCGATGATGTATGAAGAAAATCACTTTCAACAAGCATATCAAAAAGACAAGATGTACAATATATACAATTCAAATGTAGAGCATGTCCTTGGCTACATGGAGCGAGTCCACCATTATTGTTTTGAAAACAGTATGGGGAAACTCATGACACATAATTTAGGAATACCGCCCACAACTCCTGTCGTCGTTATGGCTTTATTATTTGTAAACTCACAGCTGAGCAGCTTTACGCCATCTCCACTTGTGAGTTATGAAAGGTCAGAGTCGGCTCGTCTTTGCGGGTTTATGATGCAACTGTGTTGTGAAAGAAGCTAAAGCTTCGATTGTGGAGAATTTGCAGAAAATCAGGTGCAGCTGACGTGCTTAAATACTTTCCCTCTATAAGGAATGCAGTGGAAATCTCACAATAAGAACCAGCGTGATTACGACTGGAAACAATTAAACCCCTACAGAGGAAGAGTACTTCAAATGTTCTGCAGCTGGTTCCCACCTCCTGTTCTGAGAGACCATCGATGATTTCAGAGATCTCATGCTCGCTCCTTGCTATTGTTGCAGAAAGACCTGTTCCTCTTTGTCCAACTCTGTGGGAGAAAAACGGGACAAAATGAAGTACCAACAATAATAACATTGAATTTGTCTGCTGTGAAGATCCAGCTTTAATACAATTGAAAAAGTCTGAGTCTCAAAATACCTATCAACTCAAGTGGTATAGCTTTAGCTTCACTCTGTTCTGATTGTATTAGAGGAATGCTATGGTACTGCATTTTAGGAAATACAATGTTTATTTTATTATTTTTAAAAGGCATTCGATTATCTTCTAACATGTTTATAATGTTGCATGAAAAAGGCTTTAGTGGTTAAAAGAAATATCTTTAGAATGTGCATTTTTTAAATCCAATTACCCATCAGAATAATTAATAATTTTGATATTAGATGTAATATATTCTTATTTTATTTCATTCTCTCTTTTTCATGTGACCTTCCATCACTCTGTAACATTTAGCCTTTACCATTATGGGTAACCTCCTTAGTATCTATGGTTAGCATCTGCTGCTGTTAGGCTGTGTTCAACAGGCTAAATATTAGTCCAACATTTTATTATGTTCCAAGTTCATAATACTTGGTACATATTATCAACAGTTATTTCAATAGAAACAGTCTTTTGCTATATCAATATTGCACACACAAATATTGCTATGGCGATGAATTTACATCAGATACCACCTTGTTTTCCCTACTTATAGATACAACTTCATGGCAAGCCCATTCCTTAAAATATGTAAAAATTAAAAAAATGTATTCACTAATCACGCTTTTTATGACTGATTTTAGATTTTATTTGAGATTAGACTTGCCAATTTTTATATTCTAAGAATAAGAACACATAAGAGGAAAATATGCTGCATTTTTAAAATAAAGTTTTTAGTTTTGCATAAACAGAAAATGAAGGAATTGAAGGATTACCCACCATTCATGCTTCAAATGTAAATTCTAGCATTCATTCTATTTTTATTAAATTAAAGTACATCTTGTTTGTTGACGTATCTAGAGGCCTTTGAAGGAAAATTGAACTCTGCACCCAATATAAGGAATATTAAAATATCATAAAAAGCTTTTTTTTAATTATTATTTAATACTGATTCTACTTTAATGTCATTAACATTGGAAAATACCACGGAGATTTAATTAATCGTTAACCCTAAATTTTATGCAATCTTCTAGTTGTGTTTGGAACAAAAATTTGACAGCAAAAATAAAAGAATTTAGTAATATAAACATAAAAACCTAACCTTGAGGCACCAGAGATTCATTCACAACAAAAATACTCCTTACAGGTTGAACTTTGTCACTATTACTGATTTTCATTACTTCATCAAACCAGTGCAAGGTGACGAAGGATAATGAATGATGCTCACCTTTGGAAGCGCTCCTGCTGCTCTCGCTGCTTGCGGATCTCGGGGAACTGCCGTTCGTAGTACTCCCGTGTTCTGCTCTCCTTGGCTTTACGTCTGGGGTTGTTCTCCATGCGCTCCACCTTCTTCTCCCATGCCTCCATCAGCTGGTCGTAGCGCTGGCAGATCTTCTGTTCCTGTGCACCGGAAGGGGAAACGGCACTCTTGAATCAGGGGCGTTTGTTCTTATGCGTGGAGTCGAGGCAAGATCTCATCTGTTTGAAGTCTGTTGTCATCAAAGTGAATCAGAGAATCCACAGGGGGATGTTGTTTTATATACAGATGAGAAAAATATAAGGAGTTCCACCATTTTATGTCCATAATCACAGCAACCGACAGCATGTACTCCGATTAATTTTTTCCCAAGGTTAATTAAAAAGATAAAAATGTTACATTATGGTTTGAAAAAAAAGACTGCTTATAATAATTTTTGATGAATATCTGCTTTGTTCTTAAAAAACTTTTATTTTTGTTTGTAAATTTAAAAATGAAGAGACGACATTTCTCTAATAAAGCGGAAGAAATTCTTTACTAAAGTTTATTTATATAGATTTAATGTCTGCGTGCTCTGAGCTCTCTGAATTCAAGTTGAAATTTTTGTTTAGCCACACAGTTTTGCCCAATAAAGCCAATTTCTGATTTTGAAAACATGTAAAGTTTTCAAATTTTCCTTTATTATTTTTTTTAAGAGTACTTCTTTTGTGAAATTGCCTGAATTATTCCATCAAAAACTAAAAAATTGGACTTCCGGTGGAGCGAATGGCGGGGTAGGACGCGTGTAGCTGAGCTCCCGCAACTATTAGATATAATTGTTATTTTAGGCACATTTTTGCTAGCTTTTAACTCCCTCTCGGTGTGTTTTTTTTGTTCACTCGTCTCAAGTCTTGGCTTTTTTCTCTTAATTAAAATGCCTCCAAAAGTCAAACCGTCCACACAGCATCAGAGGCCTGCTTCTCATGCTACATCCTCGCCGCGTGGTGACTCTCCTACTCGCTCGGATGAACTCGCTGACATTTCTCCTTCCTCGGCCTTTAAGTCTGAGCTGCTATCGGCTCTTCGGGTTGAAATGGCACTTATCTTCAAGACTGAACTCCAAGCAGCTCTCACTGAAAATTTGTCGAGTATAAAGGCTGAACTCCTAGCAGTGAAGTCGGAATTGACTAGCAATATTACAACTCTTCAGCTGGATGTGCGCGCCCTGAAGGACACCGTGGGCGAGTTGGAGACATCATGTTCTACGTGCGCTGACGATATCACTACTCTACAGGCTAAGGTCCAGCAGATGTCCACGGATTTGAAAAAATTGGACAATAAATGTGATGACCTGGAGGCCAGATCTCGTCGCAACAATTTGCGACTGATAGGCATCTCAGAGGATTTTTCCACCACATCTACAGCCATTTCCACTTTGCTTAAGGAGGCTTTTCAGCTGGAGAAAGAGCCCTTGGTCGACCGTGCCCATCGTACTCTCCAACCGAGGCCGAAACCTGGTGAGCGACCTCGTCCTATAGTTGTTCGTATGCATTATCATTCGGACTGTGTGGACATTTTACGTCGAGCTAGGACCCAGCAGCGGATCAAGGTTGGAGGCACGCGCATCTCTGTTTTCCCTGACCACACGTCGAGGACCGCCCGAGCCCGTGCTGCTTTTAATGATGTACGCCGTCAGCTCCGCGAGATCCCCGGGATCCGTTTCGGTCTGCTCTATCCAGCACGACTCCGGGTCACACACAATGGTATGGAGAGGGAGTTTAATTCACCAGATGAGGCCAGCGTCTTCATCAAGTCCCTCAAAGTATAAGAGAGCTTTGCAAAGGTACACGGCTTTGATTAAGCAGCTACGTGTCACATTTACTGGCTATTATTATTATTATTATTATTCTCTTTGCCTTACAGAGCCTATGTTCTCTTTTTGTAATTAACATTTTGTAATTTGTTATATTTTGGTCTCAACTGGATGTGCCATAATGACGAATGTTGTTGAGCTTGCGGGAGCTTGGTCTGCAGCTTTTCTGCTTTTACGTTGCTAAAAACCGTGAGCATCCATTTTAGGGATCTGACTCCTTTTGGGGTCTGCACTGGGTTCCCCATCGTTTGGGGATGGGGTCGTTGTAAGTGCTGCGGGGGTGGTGTGGGGGGGGAAGTTGTTGTTCTATTTGTTAGGGTTCCTTCTTTTCGTTGTTTTTTTTTTGTTTTTTTGTTTTGTTTTGTTTTGTGGTGGTGGGGGTCGGTACACCATACTCAATTTTCCTGTCTCTACATTTACAATCGTCTTGAAACATGTCTACTAAAGATAACAATGTGAACATCCCACAAACGGGGTCTTCTGTGAGATTTTTGAGCTGGAACATCAAAGGTATGGGGAGCCCACTTAAGAGATCAAGGATTTTTGCCCATTTGAAACATCTTAAAGCTGACCTAGTGTTTTTACAGGAAACCCATATGCGCATCAGAGATCAGGTCAGACTAAAATGTCCCTGGGCTTCTGATGTATTTCATTCAAATTTTAACTCTAAAGCCAGGGGGGTTGCTATTTTAGTTAGTAAATCAATTCAGTTTTCAGCTTCTAAAATTATTTCGGATAAAAATGGTAGATACTTAATTGTTATTGGTAAATTATTCCATGTCCCAATTCTATTAGTGAATATATACGCCCCCAACTTTGATGACCCAAACTTTATGAATAAGCTTTTTGAATCTCTTCCTTCTTTAGATAATAATCTCCTTATTGTAGGCGGGGATATGAATTGTGTCATCGATCCCAAATTAGATAGGTCTGCCCCACGCAGTTTGGTCCCTACATTAATGTCTAGATCACTCTCAGATTTCATGTCAAAGAATGGATGCGCTGATCCGTGGAGATTTTATAATCCCCAATCCAAGAAATTTTCTTTCTTTTCCCACTTGCATCAGTCTTTCTCTCGTATTGATTATTTTTTTGTCGACTCTAAATTAATTCCAAATGTTCTATCTGTTGATTATCACCCTATTGTTATTTCTGATCATGCCCCTCTTTCATTAGATATTAAGTTTGCTCTTCAACATCAGTATGCCACACCTTGGAGATTCAACCCTCTACTTCTTTCAGATGAAAGGTTCAACACATTTATCGCAGCTCAAATTGATGATTTCATTGTACTAAATCAAAATGAGAGTAATCCAATTTCATATTCTTTACTTTGGGAATCATTAAAAGCGTTTTTACGAGGTCAAATTATCTCATATTCCGCCCACTTGAATAAGGTGCGCAAAGCGAAATTGTTAGAACTTAGTACTGATATTACTAATCTGGATCAACAAATTGCTATTTCCCCCTCTCCAGGTTTACTTAAACAACGGGTTGACTTACAGACTGAATTTGATCTTCTTACCACCAATGATGCAGAGCGACTTCTCTTACGGTCACGCTCTACTTATTTTGAACATGGTGATAAGGCTAGCCGACTTCTCGCTCACCAGCTTCGTCGTCGGGCAGCTTCGCACATGATCCCACAGATTATGGACTTGTCAGGCACTCTACATCAGGATCCCACTACTATTAATTTGGTTTTTCAGTCTTTTTATTCTGTGTTATTTGAATCTGAATTTCCAGCTAATCCTACTGAAATGAATCAGTTCCTTGATAGCCTCAACTTCCCTGTGATAAACCCAAATGTTGCTAAGGAACTTGACTTGCCTTTAACCATAGAGGAGATTGTTGCTGCCATGAAAAGCATGCAAAGTAGCAAAGCTCCCGGACCGGATGGGTTCCCTGTTGAATTTTTTAAAACGTTCCAAGACAAGTTATCCCCAATTCTCCACGCGGTATACAAAGAGTCACTACAAAAGGGCAGTCTCCCTCATACTTTAACACAAGCCTCCATTTGTCTCCTCTTAAAAAAGGATAAAGATCCCAATATTTGTAGCTCATACAGACCTCTCTCTTTAATAAATGTAGACGCTAAGATCCTTGCTAAGGCTTTGGCCTATCGTCTGGAAAGTATAGTACCAACTATAGTCTCACATGAGCAAACTGGATTTGTTAAGGGGAGGCAACTCTTCTTTAATGTCCGTACACTCCTGAACATTATTTACTCTAAATCCTCCACTGAAATACCTGAAGTTGTGATCTCGGTCGACGCTGAGAAAGCGTTCGACAGAGTTGAATGGGATTACTTATTTGCAGTTTTAAAGAGATTTGGACTGGGTGATGCATTCATTTCTTGTATACGTCTCCTTTATGTTTCCCCTCATGCTAGTGTCTCCTCCAATGGTATTCAATCCAGTTTTTTCAGACTTTTCCGCGGCACTAGACAGGGATGCCCGTTATCCCCTTTGTTGTTTGCTTTGGCTATAGAGCCTCTCTCAATCTTTTTAAGGTCCTCTAACACTTTCACCGGAATTTCCCGATTAGGCACAGAATTCAAACTATCTCTTTATGCTGACGATTTATTGCTGTACGTCTCAAACCCTAGTCTTTCCATCTCGTCAATTTTATCTACTTTTCAAAGGTTTGGATCTTTTTCTGGTTACAGAGTAAATATTGCTAAAAGTGAATGCTACCCTATCAACGCGGCTGCATTAAAGCTTTTACACTCCGACATTCCGTTCAAGTTGAGCTGCTCTGGTTTTAAGTACCTGGGCGTCAGTATAACCAGGTCATTAAGCTCTCTTTTTGCTGCTAACTTTTTGCCTTTAATTGCTAAAGTTAAATTGGACCTCCGAAGATGGAATAGTTTACCTCTTTCACTTATAGGTAGAATCAATGCAATTAAAATGAATGTTTTACCTAAATTCTTATTTTTGTTCAATAGTCTTCCACTGTTTCTGCCGAAACATTTCTTTAAAACGTTGGATCAAGTTATTTCTGGCTTCCTATGGTGTGGTAAATCACCCAGAATCCGCAAATCCACTCTTCATAGATGCAAATTCAACGGTGGTTTGTCACTTCCAAACTTCCTGCTGTATTATTGGGCGGCCCATATCCACAAGATTTCATTTTGGTTTGGATCCCTGAACTTCCCATGGTGCAAGTTGGAAGCACAATCATGCTCTCAATCCTCACTAATTGCTCTTCTCACTTCTCCCACTACATCCAACCCCTCTGGCTTTACGAACAACCCAGTAGTTCGCTCTGTCTTAAAAATTTGGTGCCAGTTTAGGAGGCATTTCAAACTTAACTCAGCATCTACACTTGCTCCTTTAATGAGGAACCACTTGTTTCAACCAGCACTCACAGATCCCGCCTTTTTGTCATGGGATAATAAAGGGCTGTCATGTTTCAAGGATTTTTACAAAGAAGGTATTTTTCGCAGCTTTACAGACCTTGCATCAGAATTTAATCTCCCCCCTTCCCATTTATTCCGGTACTTTCAAATCAGACACTGCGCCAGGGCTCTGTTTCCCGGTTTTCCCTCTAGGCCACCAAACCTGTACTGGGAGCTGTTCCTGAGTTGGGATCCTCTTCAAAGGTCATATATCTCTAAAGTTTATAATGAAATTCTGTCTTTTAATTCTTCACCCATTACTAAGATTAAGGCTGATTGGGAACTCGAACTTGGTCTAAATTTGGGAGAGGATTGGTGGAATAATGCCCTTAAAAAAATTCATTCAAGCTCAATCTGTGCTCGACTTTCTCTTATCCAGTTTAAAGTTCTCTTCAGGGTTCATCTCTCTAAAAATCGATTGTCGCAATTTTCCTCCGTTACTGACATTTGTGAGAAATGTCGTGCGCCTACCTGTAATCTAACTCACATGTTTTATTCCTGTTCATCACTTCATAGTTTTTGGCAGACCTACTTTGTTACTATGTCAAAGATACTCTCATTGGATATTAAACCTTCTCCCCATGTTGCCATATTTGGGCTTCCAGTTAACTACAAACAGTTCACTTCCAATCAATTGGACGTCTTAGCATTTACTTCCTTATTGGCAAGACGCCGTCTTCTTTTCCACTGGAAATCAACTAAACCACCCTCTAGCAATCAGTGGCTAAAAGACACCATGTCCTTTCTAAAACTGGAGAGAATTAGATATTCAGTGAAAGGCAACACAGCCAAATTTTATAACTTATGGTGCCCTCTCATGACATTCTTTCACTCTCTTCAGTCTCTTCCCCCAGATTGAATGCTACACCCCATCCCACCCCTTTCTTTTTTTTTTTTTTTTTTTTACTAGGTTTGTTCTTGTGTCTTGTTCTTGTATGAAAAAGAAAAATACTCATAGGAGGTAAATTGTATGCCTTTTGTCAGTTAGGTACTTTCTACCTCTTCTATTTCTGTAACCTGTTCGTTTCTATCGATGCCATAAAGAAGATGTATATCACGGCATACTTTGTTAAGAGTAAAGATTTTGCCTGTAATGTCTCCTTCCCTTCTAATAAAAATATTAAATAAAAAGAAAATAAAAAAAACTAAAAAATTGTTCAAACCTGCATTTGTTGTTGTATCTATAATGAAAAATATTAGTGTGTTCTTTATTGTGGGAAGTCCAAAGAGCCACGTGGCTTAGATGCATAAGTAAAGATAATCTTTCAATTTTTTTTACATTTTCTGACCAAATTAAATGTTCTCTCCTTAAAGGGGCGGTGAATATACAGGCACAGTGCAATTTTGTAGCGCATATAGCGTTATAAAAATGTTGCATACATCAAATATAACTTAAAGGAAATATGACTTAGTAATGTTACATCTTGAAATTGGGGCGGGCTGCTCTGTGAGGCGGAAGCTCAGCGTGGAAGCTGTAGCTCCAGGGAGGAGATGCATGGAAAAGGCGGTGAGACCAAACATTTTACAAACTTGAATGGTTGCCATGGAAGATTAAAGGATTCCTCAAACATGAATGAATGTTTGAGGAATCACAAATTAATGAATGAATAAGCTTTACATGACAGGATGTAAAGATAAAAAAAGTCAACTTTACATAAAGTCATATTCAAAACTGATCAAAATCAAAATCTGCAGTTTGACCTCAAATATTTGGAAAAGCCTGAGCAACAATAATGGTATCAACAAAACCAATTACTCCGTCTACCAACCATGGTCACAACTATTCTCTGTAGGAGACCAAGCAACAACATGAGCGCGTTATTTAAATCAGTGGTCCCCAACCCCCGGTGCCGGTTTGTGGACCAATTGGTGGCGGGCCGCACAAGAAATAATTAAATATTTCCGTTTAATGTATTATCTGAGTCTGAAGGATCTTTTATTTTGAAAATCCTTTAACTGGATTCTCTCTGTTACATCTTGCGCGCCAACATAGATCCCACCAGCAGCAAAATGAGTAAGAAACAGATCAGATTTCTTAGTTTCTTAGAGAAGGGAAAAATGCTCAGAGAAGAGACAGGACAACGGATTTATCCCGGTAGGTGATTCCCACAAACCAAGCCCGCTCTGCATGATAAGCGGTGACCGGCTCGCTAAAGAGGCAATGAAGCCTTCAAACTGCTTCGCCACATAAAGACCAAAGCACGTTGTGAATAAGCAACACCTCGGGAGTCATTGTCTCTCATCACTCCCAGATGGAACCGTCTCGTTGCAGAGAAACAAGCTCAGGGCTCCCACTGATTTGTCGTTATCGAGAGTAAAATTTTCATGAAAATAAAAGGTTTGTTTGTGTGGCGCATCTGTATCTTATTCTGAAGGGATGCGTAAACGTTACCATAGCGACCAAAGTCAGAAAGCGTTAGGGCAGTGGTCGAGACGAGATGACAGGAGTGGAGCTTGTAAGTCTTAAGTCTGGTTCACACGGCACGATTTAAGAATTGTCGGCCGATTTTCCAAACCTCTGTGACCACAGAGCCGATAAAAGTCCAACAGGTTCGATCGGTTCGTGTGTCCAGCCACACGGCAGGAGCAACACACCACACACGAACCGATTCCACTCACAAACATCCGTAACAAAAAGAAAAGGCGTTGGATAAATGACAGTGTGAGCAGCCGCTCTATTTGCTGCACTAAACACTAGACAGGTGTTCTGTCTAGTGCTGTCAAATCATCATACGCTGTCAGAATAGCAAGTATGCTATTCTGTCAGAATAGCAACTGCTAGTATTCTGCTACATATCATGTAGCAGAACACATACTGTCAGCGTATGATGATCTGACAGAACACCCGTCTCTCAGTTGTGCCATGTCAACTGTTTGGGATTTCCCCTCCGTGCTTAGGTTACTGCGCTTTCTGATTGGCTACCTGTCACATTTAACAGGTTGTGTTCTTGTTCTCTGTCAGGGAGAACCCCACTGGCTGCGATAGTCGGGCCAAGACAATGATGATTATACCCGATTTTAAATCGGAGCGGTCCCAACGTTCTACCGACTGGACCAGATCAATCGTCGTGACACACCTCACAGTACAGGAGGATCAGTTACGATTATCACAAGCAACAATCCGCGACAATTGGGCGGGGAGGGCCTTTACTGTGCACCCCCCACCCCCGGGCCGCAGCAAAATTTCCAAACCTTGACCGGTCCATGGTGGTAAAAAGGTTGGGGACCACTGCTTCAAACACTCGATGCTGCAGTTGGGTTTTTTTGTTGTTGTTTGTTTTGTTTTTTTATTTAAACAAGTCAAGCAAGTTGGTTGAGACCAGAGCAGGAGCGAGTGAGGAAGTTGTTTGTTGTGGGTTTCAGTTTGTCATCGACTCCATTTCTGTTTCCCGTCCCATTCACAATCCGCTCCGGTGCAATCGTTATGTTTACAAACCCTCTTCAATGGGTCATTGCATTTCTATTACACAAATTTATGTTGAAATCATCAAATAAAAACACTGTTTATTACCGAGGTCAGGAAAACTTTTTAAATCCATAAATGCCTTGATGGGAAAGAGTTAAAATGTTTTTCGAAGAGGCTAACGAGGACAAAATAGCCCTTTATTCTTTTTTTTCCCTCCGACCTTCTGCAGCGAGGGACCGACAATTCACCTTCCTCTTGGCACAAGGCCACCAGCGCTCTGCCATTGTTCACGGTCCAAAAGGTCTGCCTGAACCCGACAAGGAGCTGCCAGAGAGGTTAGACTCACTGAACCGCAGCAACACAAAAAAGATCTGCGTGTTTAAACACAAGGTGATTCTGCAATATTTAAATAACCGACAAGGCTGCGGTTTGGCAAGGCACTTCTCAGAAAGGCTGTTTGATGTGACAATATTTATTATTCCACTGCATACAAAAGTTGTTATTGCCCCACACAATGCGTCCAAACAAACGGGGGAAACCGAGGCGTCTCCTGTTCCCTAAATAATACAGCGGTTGTATAATTTTACAGCTTCCACAACCATGACCCACAGAGTCAAAAGAACCTCGGTGAGCAGGTCCAGCGTATCGTCGCATCGTTTTGAAGTTGATTTGGTGCCGAAGCAGCGCCATATCATTATTTGAACAGAAATGTTTGAAAACTATTTTTTATTGTTTTCTGTCTACTTCAGTTGCATTTGTTATAGAAGGTGTATATTATCACTGTAACGTCCTGACTTTACTTTAGGGCTGCAGCTAAATTATTTTAGCTATCAGTTAAATCAGATAAAAATTGGCGCCTTCTGCAGGTTTTTCTCTTAACCACTTAAGACTTTTCACACAATACTAGAAAAACAAAAATATAAAGATAAACAAATAATTCATTTTAAAAATATGAAAATAAACATTTTATTGCCTAAAATACAAAGATGTAACATTCTTTTAATTATTCCACTGCGTACAGTGGATCATTTGTAGCAAAGGCAGCGTCTGCAGCTAAAAAATACTTCTAACATCATGTGAACATTTCAGCCCTTTCTGCTTGACTTGACGTCAACTGGACTGCAGGACTGATCTATTGATTATTTATTCTTTTAAGCAAATAATAACCGGAAAGCAAAAAGCTATTTGAAAGGATTTATTTTCACAGAATTTGAAGTGGGTAAAGCTAAAGCTATGCCACTTGAGGAGTTCTGAGAAAGATTTTTGTTTTCTTAATTCCAAAAGGGTTATATTTTTTCCACAGTTTTGGCTTAATTACACCACTGAACATGTTGTTCTTTCAGACATTGGGCTTTTTCTGTGTCTTTATACCCCTGTTAAAGATTAATCAATTACTAAGTTCGTTGCTGATAATTGTTTCAGTGATAATACTTTATCTAAAAGTGCACTGCTGTATCATTTGCCTCTAAAGACATATCCGCGTGAACATTCATAGACAGTCACAGTCCTTGATAAACTCGAGTCTTGGCCCTGCTGACAATATTTTTAAAGGAAACCGGTTTGCAGATGTTTAGTCTCTGTTTTGGCACGGCTTGTTGATAATGCTGCCATGCAGTTCCAATTTATGCGGCCCTTGACAACAACTGAAAAAATGCTTGCTGACTCAGGCCATGACGCAGGTACAGCAGTTAGACTGCTTTGGCTGTTTCGTTAACATATTACATGTCTGGTTTATTGTTGAGCCGGTAAACTAGAAGAAAAAAAAGAATAATTTTATAGCAATTTCAATAAAAACAATGAGATGCAAAATTTTGTGGCCCCCTCAGTACATTCAACTTGACATTTTTGGCCCCCAAACCGTTTGAACACTACTGGTGTAAATGTAACAGGTGAAGAAACACTTGGATTATTAGGGAAAACATAACAAAATAATGTGAATGGCTTATTGTACAGTTTTGAAAGGACATTATGCGAACACGGGTTCTGATTGGTTGCAATCGCCTCCATGAAGCTGGGGTAACGCAGACATGAAATCCAGTTTTCAAAAATGCCTTTAAGGAGACCAGATCCAGTTTTAGAGATCACATGAGGACATCCACGGCCAAAATTAAAAAAAAATAAAAAGACTCTGAACTTCACTCTGCTGACAAATATATTTCTCAGAAGTCATTTTGGATTAAACTGGCTCCAAAACAAACGTGACACCACGTAACGTTGTTTGGAAATGACCGACTCTGCGACAACAGGTCAGCAGTTTGTGTGGTCTCATCAGATTTTAGTCAACAACGCAGCTGCCCAAGTAAATAATTTGCTTTTGAAATAATCTGCAACTAATTTATAGTGCTTTGTTCACTTTATAAGGTAAAAAGGAAGTATATCGTAAAGTCAAACTAAGTGCTGCCGGTCATTCTTAAAAAATGTAAGAATAAATTGTAACCAGTGCTTCAACACTGCAAGCAGGGGTCACATGAGGACAGGTGGTCACATGTTGTATTGGGCTGTGACTGTTACACCGACTATGGGAAAGGATAGGAGTTATCATGTTGTATCCATAATATCGACACACAAATATATAAAACAAGATGCAAGTTTGGCTTCGTGTAACTCCAGGGTGAGGAAACTTACCCTTTGTTTACGTGCGTGGTTCCTCCTCTTAAAAAACAAAATCAGCTTCTTCCGCATGACTTGGTTTCTGAAACAAGACAGGAGTCCAGTGAGATTTTGTGTTTATACAGGAATATTACTGATTGAATGTTGAGTTTAGAAAATGTAAAAAAAAAAACATTAAAAAAATATCTTTTTTAAAAACACCTGCATGTTGCAAACTCAAGATAGGGTTCATAAACTTTTCCCACAGTAAAATTTGAACATTTTAAAAGGACACACTTTGGAGATAAAAATATTTTTAAAAAAGACAATTTCAATTATTATTGAAAATATATTTCAATAAGTTGTTGTTAATAATGTCTTGGTGATAGTGTTCAAAGTTCTAGACAAACTAAAATGAAAAAACTTTTGTGTTTTGAAATGTCTTTCACTCACACTCCTTAAACACCATAAAACAACAAATCCTCCAATTTCAATAATATAGAAAACATAAGCCACCCTTTATTTCAATTACACACATAAATAAGTTATTGAGCCATTGGGAATTATCACACTGAAACAATCCAAACAAATTGTCTGAAGGTAAATTACCATTCTGCGCAAATTCATTGCTTAAATATAAAATACAAAAAAGTCAGAAAAGAAGTTCTAAAAAATGTTTTTGGTAAGTTTTCTGGCATTTAACAAATACAAATAATTTTGCTAACTTTAGCTGACCTAAATCAAGAGAAGTTTAGTCTGATTTAACTTCAGACGGTGAAAAGAAATGCATCCATGTCTTTTTTATTAGGTTTAAAAACATGTCTGGTTTTAACTATAAATAAAATTTTCCAGATTTAGGCTTTTAATCAAACCTTAGATTGCACTTTATTACAAAACTGTGGAGTCTGAATATCCAACAGTCTGTAGGATTTCATACAGAAATCAAGCACTTTCTAAACTTTGGAAAACATCTAATTGAGATTTAAACATGCTGAAGGATTTTAAACACCTAAAAGTCAAAAAGTCTCCTATAAACATGTTATGTCTGTGTTTGGCAGGTACCTTTAAACAAGAAAAAAAAAAGGCATTTCTGAATCTTTCCAGTAATCCATCCAGCAAAGATTTGCGCTTAAAGAGAGACACATACAAAATACCGGGAACTCTTTTGTTTACAAATGCTGGTGGTGTGTGGGTGTGTGTGTGTGTGGGGTGGGGGGCAGTGAGGCCATTGACCCTGAGAGCGTGGCCTGTTCACTCGGTTCACACAGAATTGCTCTCTGTCCTGATAAAAGGCCGAGCCAGATGGGTCACTCTCGTGGTACATGCTGATAAGAGGTCTTTTTTTTTGTTGTTTCAGATGACACAGCCTTCAACCCCTCATGCAACCTATTCTGAACACACACACGCGCACATACACATCGTCGCTTCCTCTCATAGCCTCTCTCCTTGGTGTGAGTAGTAAGTCAGCCAGGTGACTCAGCAATCAGATTATACTGAATTATCAGAGAGGTTTATGAGACCTCGGGTCGGAGTTGAACGGTTTCCATGGCGAGCGTCTGCGGCGGCACGCTAACCATATGAATAAAAACAGATACTCACGTTTTGATGTTGTCGTGGTACACCTTTGTGTCTGACGGCTGGTTGTACAAAGGCTAATAAAAAGAAGAAGAAGAAGCAAAAAATAATTATTATGGCTGCTGTGCAATATGTCATCCTTGTGCATTAGTAGTAGGGACAAAACGAGAAATCTGCTAGTGACTGAAATTAGATCATTTTTAGCTTGACCGACCCTGACCGGCGGAGCCAAATGAAAACTTCTCAATAAATGAGTCATATGTGAGCCTCTACTAGCTTCTGCTAACAACAACGTATGTTTTTTTGTGTGTGGACGCTGACACAATGTTAGGCGGTGAGGTGTCTGAACATGATGGAGGAAGAAAAGATGAGTGAGAAAGTATTTTTGATGTTTCCAAACATGTCTGAATATCATTTGAATTGAAAGAGAGAGCGAGATTTTTAACAGATAGCAAGAAGGGTAAAAGGAGGTTTTATCCTTTACATCTTGGAACATCATTTCATCATACAAATATAAACAACCTTTTGTCTTTGATGTAACATATCAGTAAAAGTGTGTTTTCCACGCACATAACTAAGCACCACTCATTGCTGTAAGGCAAGAATTAAATGCCGTCCTTATTTACATCTTCCATTTTTAAACAGAATCGGGAAGCAATAAAAATTGTAGAGTTGGATAATAACTAGTTACATCTACTTAAGAAACATTTTAGAAACCATTTCCTTGCATGAGTAGGTTTATTTTGCTGTATTTTTTACTTTTATTTGAGTAATTTTATTTTGAAGTGCCACTACTTTTATTCGAGTACAATTCTTGGATATTTTGTAATAACGTTATTTATTTTGGTCCTTAAAATGCCAAAATAACTCTTAAATTTTCAGCCGACTCAAGATATAATGTTTTAACATTAAATGATTGATTTTTTTTTATTTATTTATTTTTTATCAGTTACTCATTACTTCAGCAGCCTTTTAACCAAATACTTTATTTACTCTTGAGTAATTTCTCGGACAGCTACATTTTACTTTTACTTGAGTAAAAATATGTTGAAGTAGTGCTATCCTACCCGCCTCTAAAACAGTCTAGACAAAATTTGAATTGGCGCATCTCTAATCATTTAAGATCCTTAAAGCTAAAGGAAATAAATCCGTAAAATAATCACAATTCATCAACATACCAGCTCAACCTTGGGGCCAAGACCTTCCAATATTTTATGGGCCTCCTCAGCTTTTTTCTGAAAAGAAAGCATTGACATCACAACAGACGCTTAATGAGTTACTGTGAACAGTTTAGTGATATAAATGACACTTTTTGTGCGATTGGTGTCCTAATTAAAATAAAAATTGTCACTTTTATCATTGTCATTGTCAAGGGTATCACAAAATATTATGACAAATTTTTAAGTTCATGTCTCCCACCTCTAAGTGAAATTATTTCATGAAAAAAGTAGAAAAACTCTCCAAACCTGCATAACAAAGTTTAGAAACATTTGTTGGTTCTTCGCTAGTGTTAGTCAAAGTTATTAAGAGCCATTTTGGAAGATCCAATGAGCCATTTGTGGCTCCTGAACCGCAACCGCAGGTTGCAGACCCCTGAGCTAGTGCAATAGTAAATATCCTAATTAAATACACTAATATTGATAGCTGCAACATGTCAATAAGTTGAAAAGTTAAAGGCCCTGCAAGTGGCCAGCTTGCAGGGCTGCAAGGGGGAAAAGAGCAAAAAATGGTGATGCAAGAAAATAATTATGGAGGCTTGGAAGAGATTCTTCCCGGGTCAGAGCAGATTTTTAGCTGAGACAAGATCATTAGGAGAATAATGACTCAGTGTGTAATTTCCCGAGCTCATCTACAGACGGGACAAACAAGTGCAGCTGCCAGACTAACTGGCATGAGCGAGCGCCTTCACATCCTCCAGGGTTAATGGTTGACTGAGTAGGAGAAAGAGTCTCAGCACTCTCCGACCACAACGCTGTCTCCCAGCCATGAACTGCAGTGACCCCCACAGAAATGGTTTTCCAACTTCATGAAACGCAGTTCCTTTATCCCGAGACTGTTCAAAGTGAGGCCAGGGGGCCATTTGCGGCACCTGGACTGAATTTTTTGCTGTCGCCCGACTACAATCGTCTTTCCCCTCTGTCTTTTTTTAACGTTTTAATATACAAGTTAAAGTTAAAAGAAAAACACATTGCTGACAAAAAATTTAAATTAAAAAAGCAAAAAAAACATGAATAAACAATATTAAAATTCTTGCTAGAGGCAAGAACACAAAATTGTAGGAAGCATAACCTTATTATACATTCACTTTTTTTTTAAAAGTACAGCAAATTATCGAAATCAAAACAACAGAATCTTTCTTGTATATTTTCCTAAAATCATCTCCACAGATTTCCAGCTGAATCTGAAGACAAACCCAGAAGAAAACAATCAAACCTTATTGTATTTATCTAGCAAATAATTTCTATATATTTTTTATTTTAAGTGAAAAACTCTTTGAATGCCTCACAACTATTCCACACCCGAATCCCTCTAACTGAAGTAAAGTTGTTTTTAATATTTGCTTAGTTTTCTTTTTAAAGAATCAAATTCATAGTTTATGTATTTCATGTTGAACCATGTCTGTGTGCAGCTTTTGTAAGCTTTGTATATAGTCAATGATATTCTGAGCTTTATTAAATCGGAACATTTTAAAGTGCCCACTTCCAGAATAAAGTAGTTTTTGTAGGAAAGGTTTTCAGGTTTCCTTTTATTTCCATGGTAACTACGACAACAGCTACTCATTGCCTTACTCTCTAAAACAGACCTGTGTGAACCAAAGCCTGATGTTAGTTTCTCTATTAAAACTCGATTAAATACAGTCTGTGTGTTTTTCAAACAAAGACCCTGTTTTTTAATCGCTGAAAACAGACAAAATATTACGTCATTTTCTTTATTTGAGCCCAAAATAAAAAGCTAAATTTGTTTAAATTGAATAGTTTATACTTAGTTTATTGCTGAGTAGATAAAAAAAATAAAAGTTTTTTTTTTTTTTTTTGAGCTGATAACTTTGACCAGAGTGACAAAAAGTTTGGACGCCACTTTTTAAAAGGTAATTTTAAGTGATTTTTAAGAAGTTTTAATGGTCAAATCTTTTAAAGATTCCATTGAAAACACATCCCAACTCTTTTCCACTGCAGCCAAATTAATAAAAAGAAGAAAAAAAACCACAAGAAAGTGCAGCAACAGTGGATACAGTTGAATAATTGTTCTGAGAATCAAAATCCAGTCGTGTTTTGTGGTCAGGATGCCTGAGCAAGAAGCAGAAAGAAATGTTCATTTCTTAGTGGAAGCAACTTAATACAGCTCCACTGCGGTTCAAAGCAAATGCTTCATTTCAAAAGAGAAACAGGCAGAATGGAGAAAAACTGAATTTAAAGAGACGGTTACAGCCCGTCTGCTGCAAGGATCGAGAAGAAATGTTGTGATCCCAGTTAAAAACAGACAAATTAGCCTTATGGGTGGCTGTAGCCGAGACAAACTGCAGCCGAGACAGGAAAACTGAATAACACCATCAGAGATGGAAGGTGAGTTTGGAGGACGTACCCTGTTCTCATCGTAGATGATCTGAACGATGCTGCGGTGCTTGTGCTCCACCGGAGGAGGGGTCACTGGCTTTTCTGGCTCCACGGGCTTCGCTGCTTCTTCCTCGAGTTGTTGCTAGGAGACAACGTCGAGATGAGAATTTCAGACCAAAAAGCTTAATATAAAATAATTTAAAATAAAAATCACACACAGTCACACGTTTCCATATGTTGAAACTTTGGAATTTCAGTATTTATCTTCTTTTTATTTTTTTGCATGAAACAGCATAAAGCACCTGAATGCTGCCTCAATAATCAGCTGATGCTCATTGGATCCCAGAAGCTCATTCATTTTGTATACAGTGATATTAACTGTATACACATTAACTTAATTAGGTACTGTGTGGCCAGCTATCACAAAAAACTTGTAGGACTTTTAATTAAATACAGTGATATATTGTGTATAGACAAAAAAATGTATTATTTAGAATTAAGACAGAATGTAAATTTCACTATTTTGTTACCTAAAACTCTGGCTATTTGCAAAGTAGGTCTGTCTTGTTTTGTTTTACTGCCACTGGGAACAAGCTTCTTTTTTTTCCCTGAACGGGATCATTATGAAACATTTCATTAAGGCCAAGGTTTCTTATACAACAAACTTTGTTTTCCAGCCTTGCCCAGTGACAAAACGCCTGGCTCGCTTTACCCCCACCTGCTTTTTCTTCAGCTTGGAAATCTGCTGTTCCACTTTCGCAATCTCCCTGTCCACACGGTCCATGCTCTGAATCAGCTCCTCCTTGGACAGCTTGGAGGGAGACGTGTCCTGCTCTTCCCCCATGTGCAGCGCAGGTCCTCCCGACGACGGTGACTCCACTTTGATGGTGAACGGAGACTCCTGATGAACAAAATTTGTTTAAAAAGCGTGAACCGTCAGGCTTGATTTTCTGCCAACTTAATCAAGTAAAGTTATAAAACCTAGATTCAGCCGAGAGGGAAGAGAAGGAAAAGCTAAAACAATAAGGCCCCACCTTTTTGACTTCAACAGTGGCTCTTAAGCTGTCTTGTACAGTGTAGGGCATGGGCAGCACAATACCCCCAGCAGTGGGAGGGGTGCGGTTGATATGGGCCTCGGCAACGGTCTCCATGCGAGGGCGTTTGACCTCCAGGGCCTCGTGCTCTGCCTGCGCTGTAACGGAGTGAAACTGCTGGTCGTAACCATGGCGTCTCTCCGGAGGCCTGAAGTACGAAAGCAGACATGAAACGTATTTAGAGAACGGTTCACCACAAATTGTTCGTAAAATATGAACAAATCTGAAAAGATCCAGCAGGAATTGAAAGAAAATCTGGTGCTTAGATGACGAGATGAGAGCACCTTTCGGCTCCGGGGTGGAACTCGGAGAGCAAGGACAGCCGTCTGCGGCCCTGTGGATCCTGCATGTGAGTGCGGTAGTCTGGGACGGAGAAATCCTTCAGGAGGAAGAGGAAGGAAACAGAAGACTTAGAAAGCAATCTGGTGAAGACCAGAATAGCAAAAAAAAAAGTTTTTTAAATGGAGAAGTCTCCCCACAAAAAAGCAAAACATGAATTCCTGCAAAATGAACAATTGCAGTTTAAACTCCTCAAATTTCCCATCGAACTACTGCTACGTCTGAAAGTTGTTTAATGAAATGTCAAACAGAGTGCAGGAGTGACTGGAGTTTCCTCTAGCTGTAACAGCATAGAGTAACATAGATGTGCCCCTCCCCCAACTACAATAGCTACAAGAGGGCCACTACATGTTTCCCTATTTTACAAAAACAAACTTGTTTTCTTACAAACATTTTTTGCTATAAACACACAACGATGAGTCTCCTGTGAGCTCCTTCTGGTCCTTTAGGAAACAAAGAAAAGCAGGATAGTTGTGAGCTTTCAGAAGCAAAGCAAAAGTTGTTAACTTCCTCCAACCACTGAAAGAAACGACACAAAACCCTACTGAGAACAACCAACTTCCTTCTTCAAAAATGTAAACAGAAATGGAGAGGTTGGAGGATTTCTCTTTTGTCTTCGGTAAAAAACCATGAGTCATTTCTCTCTGTACATTTGTTTTGGTTGTATTTACCCAAAACGCTCTATGGGCACATATGCATTTAAACCACACAAGACTTCACTTCTACCGAACTGTTCCCTAGGTGGACCAAGGTTCACTTTTTTGGTCCGCATCAGAGTTCGATTGCACATTCACACCTCCCCAAATGAATCAAACTTCATAGCCAAACAAACTAGTTTGATTAAGGTGAACTAAACAGGGCTGGTGCGAACGCCATCACGCATTCTTACCCTTATCCCTAAAAGTTACTTATATGTCTTGTTTACTCTTTCAAATCTTGCGATTGGCTGAGGAGGAGCAAAAAAAAAAAAAAGGTAATCACTGCATCACTCTCTTGACCTGCAAACTGGGCTTACCCCTCTCCAAATCAGCTGATCAGGGTTATGTCTAACCTCAGCTGACTTTAACCACTTTGGTCACTTCCCAGAACACATGGAGGCAGCAAAAAGGAGTTTTGAAGTATTTTATTCAAAGAGGCTCCAATTCTTAACAAAAAGAATAACATGCTGTTGAACGCTACAGATAGCAAGCTACAAGTAGCATGCTTTACTGCGTCATGTTTTCAGAGTGCAGATCTGACACCAGGTGCATTATCCTCTTAAATTTTCCTTCTACTTATTGCTGCACACCTATCTCTATCTGACCTGTCTGAGGCAACATTGTGCAGCGTGCCAGGAGCAACTAGAATGTAATAATATTTTTGCTTAACTCTTTGTCAACATAAAATAGCAAGTCACATTATTACTAAAAGCAAAAATATATATTATATTTAAGTTGAAGTAGGAAAAACTGTTATTTCTCTACTTTAAGTAAAATAATGTCATATTAAACATATTAGTTTCTTTTTTCAATACCCTGCTTTTCTTAAGTTTTGACATTACAAGAATCCCATAGTAACCTCTGGCTGCTTGCAGTTAAATCATTCAGCACTGCAGAACATTTGTGGTAATAAGCAAAGAAAAACAGATAAATCCTCAGACTTTATTTTTACCTACAAGACTATGTCCTGAGGCAACATTTTTGCTACGAAGAGTTTTGCAAGTCACTTGTGTATTTTGTCTGAAACATGGGACCTTTAACCCCACCCAGTCATTTCCTGTAAGCTGCCTGCTGTTTATTATCCCATAAAAGCAATAATTCCCAATTAACTCCTCGGTCAGTCAGTCACTCTGAAGGGAAAAGTAATGCTGACTTTATTTAGAGGTTTGACTTTAAGAATTCACAACATATTGTTGTTGTTGTTTTATTATTTTGTTTTGTTTTTTCAAATAGAACTTTAACTGGTAATTTAAAAAAAAAATGCAAACAGTGCAGAACAATTTACCGGGGAAGTTCAAAACTGTTATCAGCACAGTGCGACTGCCAAAAAAAAAAAATCTGTTTTCAGGAAATATTCAGAAATCCCTATGCTCTCCTGGATTTAAGCAAACAATCAAATGCCTGGAATTTTTCAGCCAATACTTTTCTGTGAAAAAGAGATTCCAAGAAGAAGGATGAAGTCCAAAAAAAATGCCAAGATACAGGATCCATTTTTTTTTTTTTTTTTTTAAAGTTTCTCAGTTTCATTTATTTTAAAAGAATAATACACAAAAAATATATTAATATGGCTGCATCAGAAAATGTCTCTCACCAGGATGGAATATAAAATTAAAATTGAGCCAATTATTGTCTATGAGCCACACTGTTTGTAGACACCAACCTAACATGTCAAAAAAAAAACTTTAAGTGAAAGGAAATAAGAAAAAAATAAACAGGAAGTGATAAAAACCAGCTGCAGGCTCGCGTCATTTATTTATGCTGTACCTGTTTGCTTTTTTTTTTTAATCGTCTTTCAGTCTATTTAGTTCTAAAATGACAATAATCATCAAATTCAGTTACTTCCTTTTAGATTTAAAACAACAACTCAAGAAAGAACATGACATGTCTTCCTTTCTCTTTCTCTCTGAACGAGACTGAGGACGGAAGCACCAGAACAAGCCCACGCATGTGCATCCAGATCAGTGCGACATGCTTCCAATGCTGCTGCTTGCTCTTTAGTCAACAAGGAGAAATGAGCTGTCAGACCAGAACTGAAAAGTTTTGGACCAAACTGTCTCAAAATGAGTTACCAGAAAATAAATAAGCACGTCAAATTGTCTTAAAAGTTGCTGAAAGCAGAAACAACATAATAATTTAGCCTTTTTGAGATGCAACGTGTCCACAAACTAAGATTTGTACATTGAAAAAGCTGAAAATCTAAATCTGAATGTTTAGTTCTAGTTGACAAATGTCAAAATACGTAACACTGTCTTTGTAAAAACACTTATAAATGCCAAATCTCTATTATCTACCTTTGAAATGTAGCAGGGAAATGTAAGGGTTTTTTGTTTTTTTTTTGCATCACACTCATGTTGCTCAGGTCACAACTGAAGAAAGACAATATTTGTTTGTGTTTACAATTAATTTCAGACTTTTCATTTTTAGTATTTGGCATCACTTCTGCTTTATTTTAGCAAAAGTAGAAACTATAGTCAAATAATTACTGAAAATACAGTTAGAAACTCAAATAATGCATGATGCCTTTGGTAATGAGATTCCACATTTCACCCTGAAAAAATATGTTTTTGTTGCTCTGATTTAGTTTTATCGAGTTTTATGCACATTACTGCCAAATGTTACGGCCCCTGGTCTCTTGAGGCTGTGCAGGCTTCTTTTTGTTATTCAGGTTCAGCTGTGAGGGCACACCTTCCTGATTGGTTGCCTGGAGGCTGCAGGAAAGCAGCCACCCCATTGGACCAGCAGAGAATTGCAAGCCAACCAGAGTCTCACCTGCTTCCTATAAAAGGCTCCTGAAATCATTCCTCCAGTGGGGCAGCTAGTAGGAAGAGGTTTTGTTAAGCTGTCCCCCACCTTTGGTGTTTACAACTGCTTAGGGCAGTTTTGAACTATTTTGTTTCTGCTTGTTCAGTTAAGCAGTTTGTGTCTGCTCTAAATTGTTTTGACACAACAATTTTAATAATTGGATGCATAATGCTTAATAGCAGAATTTTACAGAATTTGAATAAAGCAAAGGTAAAAGTGACAGAACTTTTGGTAGAAAATATTTAAGACAAGGAGTGTTTTTTTTAAGTTTGTATACTCCAGTTAATGACTACTGAATTACCAAATTAGTTGCCGATTATTTCAATAAATCGATTAATCGTGACTAATCCGATTAATTGCCTCAACTCTACATTAAATATGCATTTCATAATAAATCTGTGATCCTGGGCTGCACAGTGGCGCAGTTGATAGCACTGTTGCCTTGCAGCAAGAAGGGTTTGATTCCCAGCCGGGATCTTTCTGCATGGAGTTTGCATGTTCTCCCTGTGCATGCGTGGGTTCTCTCCGGGTACTCCGGCTTCCTCCCACAGTCCAAAAACATGACTGTCAGGTTAATTGGTCGCTCTAAATTCTCCCCAGGTGTGAGTGTGTGTGTGCATGGTTGTTTGTCCTGTATGTCTCTGTGTTGCCTTGCGACAGACTGGCGACCTGTCCAGGGTGAACCCCGCCTCTCGCCCGGAACGTAGATGGAGATGGGCACCGGCAACCCTCCCGACCCCATTAGGGACAAAGGGTGAACAGAAAATGGATGGATGGATGGATCTGTGATCCCGTCATTTTGTTTGTAAAACTTAAACAAAAAGTAGTCCTGCTATGTTGGAATCTTAACAAAACTTAGTTTAATCGCATTTTGATTAAACTAAGTTTAATCAAAATTAGTTTAATCCCTGCCCTGTAGACTCCCATCCACAGGGCAGGGAATGTGGACAACATTTTAAACCCTGCATTTGCTTTTTATTCACTTTCAGACTGCATGTGTGAAGCCAACCAAACCACCAGAACCAAACTATGCGGTTAAACATCACAAGCAGCAGACAAGGCAGCGAGCGATCATCAAGTGAGAGACATGGAGCAGCAAAGAGAAGGACTGATGTCCTGCTGTGGTCACAGAACGATTTCAGATCACGCATTCGTTTGTAAAGTCTGTTTGCAGTCCCACTGTACGCAAACTGTAGAAATGTTATTAGAGTCCGCTTGTTTGGTCCAGACAATGATACCCGGTGCATAACCAAGCAGACTACGCAAGGAAACACACGTGAATCAAATCACTTTGGTGTGAAAGAATCGCAGACCCAGTTTAAAACTCTGATCTAGAGGCAAAAACAGAAATGTGCCACTGCTCTTTCATGAGGGTTTTTTTCACTGTGGATCACTAAAAAAAAAATCAATAAGTCAAGTTTCTTTTTTCCATACTTGTTCAAATTTATAAAAATTATGTATTAAGGTTTTACAGGAGGCGTTAAAGCCTTTGAAATAAACTCTAAAAGATGCCAAACTAGTAAAGGAGGAGAGCAAGTGGCTTTACGGAAGTTTAGCTTTACCTGTTGGTGGCGCGATCCGGTGAAGGTGTACTGGACACCAGAGTGTGGTGGGTATCGGCTCTGCTCGCTGCTGAATGACCCCTGGCTGGGGGGGTAGCCCGAGCTGCTGGACATCCTGGTTTGGTGCTGGCGGGCTGCTGCTGCCTCACAAAACGGAAAGTTTGGCTACACCATGTTTGGAGACACGAACCACCTGCACAGAGGAATGTGGCAATAAAACACATTGCCACATTTGCATTTTAGACATTGGGACAGGTACGTAAAATACCTGAACTGATCTGAAAGAGAGCAAGAAGTTCAGCAGATAGCAGGAAGGTTTTACAGAGTAGAAAACGGTGGCTTTGATTTATTCTTGGCTTTTATAGTCCTCCCAGGAAGTTGCGTTGCTGCGATTGCAACTGTTAATGCAAATTCAGTCATTTTTCGCAAATTTTGCATCTGATCGATCACATTTTCTGTATTTAGTGACTCTAAACAGTAACAATTGCCTTTTGAGATGTGCTGTAGGATTTTTGTTTGGGACGTTCCCTGCTCTTCTCCAATCTATGCTCCCTAAATGTAGTGCTCATTTACAAAATTACAAAATTTTGATAATTACGGAGTCAGTAAGTGTTACATTTCATTAAACTGCTATAAGGGGTAGGATTAAATAAGTGTCTCCTTATCCCTACTTCTTTTCAAACAGAAAAGTAGCAGTAAGTTAGTTATTTTTGTTCTTGGTTATCTATGCCTATGTTTTCACTTGTCCTATTTTCTTTATTTTTAAAAACTTGTTTGACATAAATAACAAATTATAGTCTTATAGCTTACAAAAACAAAAAGGAAATGATTAAAATTGGGCCAAAGCTGTCAAGGCTTTGTGTTAAACCAGAAAACAGAAAGATCAACACAAAATGTTGATCTTTGCACATCTAGTTAAAAGTTCAGGAGTTATGAATGACCCACTACAAAAAACAGAAAAACATCTTTAACACAGTTTTCCACTTTCAAAATCTAACAAGGTACACATATTTGATAGCACTGTTGTCAAACAGGTCATAAAGTCCTTAAAGCACTGACCTGCTAGTATAGCCTCTTCTTGGCAGCATTTACAGTAAGGTTAGAGACTAATTTAAAATATTACAAACAAACCAAAAAATGTCTTTAGAAGTAAAAAACAACATAATAATTTAGCCTTTTTGAGATGCAACGTGTCCACAAACTAAGATTTTTACATTCAGAAACTGAAAATATAAATCTCAATGTTTAGTTCTAGTTAAAAAAATGTCAAAATACGTAACACTGTCCTTTTGTAAAAAAACACTTATAAATGCCAAATCTCCATTATCTACCTTTGAAATGTAGCAGGGAAATTGTGCATTCATCTTCAGTGAAGATACACGATTTTTTAGGAATATAGACATTTTTATAAGCATATTTGTGAGCCTGCCTCTTTATTATTAAATTGAATATAATTTCAGATTTTTGTATAACTTTTCTTCAGATTAATTTAGAAAGTGAGCTATTATTATTACAGGTTAATTTTCTAAACTACAGAAAAGTTATTGTTAGCTCAAACGTGAAAAATTGGACTGACGTTGATATGCGATAGGAATACTGCAGTTATGTTAAGATTTACCAATGTTTTGTTTTATCTTTTTTTATACAATTACTCGATTAATCGTAAGAATAATCGATAGATTACTCGATTACCAAAATATTAGTTTACAACAGCCCTACTGTGGAGTCAGGGACAGTGTAGGCACAGCAATCGTCTGAGCCACAGAAGAACAAAGAAACACTTCAGCTACCTGTCTGTACCCTGATCATCCCACATTCTTAATGAACAGCTTTAAAAATGTCAGCGCAGATATGTTTTTAATCAGTTGAAGCATTTTAAGAGATCGTTCAGCTTGTAAAATTGACGATGTCATTTGTATTGAAAACCTAAAAAGGAGCCCAAATGTGACAGTGATAAAAAAAAAAAGTCCTACGTTTCGTGCCGTTGACATGAAGGAGTTGAGCTTTTCAACATAAAAAATAAAATGCAGGCGCAAGTAACAATTCATTCTGTCATTGATTAACTGGATAAAAGCACTTGGTACATTCAGAAGATTTGTCACATAAGGAATTTTATATGGTATTAGAAATACACAGGACGCAAATTAACAATTTAATTCCTTTTTTAAATATGAAAATAGACATTTTATTACCCAAAATGGAAGAACAGCATTGCTTAATGTATCCGCGATCATTTGTAGCAAAAGATAGTACTACTTCTAAACTCAGCCCTTTCTGCTTGACTTATCAAGACACTGTGGGGTTAATTTATACTTTATTTTTTGGACTACAAATTAATAGCAAAATGTGCCTAGCGGAATTTTTTTTTTTTTTATTAACATAAACTGTACCTGGTGAAGCTAAAACTTTGCCACTTGAGTGGTTTTAGGTAGAACATATTTACTAGCAAAGGTTGTTTTTTTTTATCTTAAATGCAAAATGTCCATAGGTTTTGGACATTTCTGGCTTATTTACTGGTCCAAGTATGTTGTTTTGTTCTCCAAATGTCCCTT
Source organism: Xiphophorus couchianus (assembly GCF_001444195.1). NCBI lineage: Eukaryota > Metazoa > Chordata > Actinopteri > Cyprinodontiformes > Poeciliidae > Xiphophorus > Xiphophorus couchianus. The sequence continues at coordinate 24,089,986 of NC_040238.1, forward strand.
TTTGAGTCCGTCTACTCCATTAAACGATTAATCGATTACTAAATTAGTTGACAATTATTTCAAAAATCGGTTAATCACAATTAATTGTTTCAGCCCTAAAATAGAGTGCTGTTTTATCTGTCCCCAAGTCTGTCATCAATTTACAATTACATAAAAAAATAAGAATAAGTGTGATAAACACTCTAATATTCTGAGATGATTTGGTCAAACTATTGACATGGACTATAAAAGCTGAGTCTTTAGCAAAAGGGGCGATGTTTGTGATTGATACAACATCCCCCAGACTGATTTCCATAGGTCATTTTAGACAAACGCTCTTGCTGGACCCAAAAAAACACGTATGAATGTTCTACAAGTTAGCATGGATCAGTTACTAACGTCAAAGAACACCAAGGACTTCAAACTTTTCAAAAGTTAGCATATCTTCTCTTTCTCTCTTCCCATTTCCCATCTGAATACTTCAAATATAGGCCACTAAAGGCGCAAACACCTGTCATGATTTTGATCACACTAAAAATAATATGCAAGATATATAAAGCATAGAGTAACTCCCCTGCATATTGCTGCTCACTGCCAATCAGCTGTTAAAAGTAAGGTCCTGACATACAAAACAACAAGAACATACAAATCACAAGCTGTATTATTGTTGAAATGCTGTGATTTTTACTAGATTTTTATGTTTGAATTTGACCTGTCAGAAAGAAAAGAAAACTCTGGAGTATTAACCATGGCACTCACAGGGTTTTGTTTGGCTGAGCCTGCCTCTAAGCTTCTGATGAAAACGGTTCCTCTGGAACAGCAGCTTGATAAGGCTGGGATGACACTGGGTTTTTGTTGCTAGGGTCAGAGTTTAAGAACTGGAAACAGGAAGAACTGTGATTTAATAAGTTTAGTTAACAGTTTGAAGGGAAAAGCTCCAACTAATCAACCAATCCACTAGCTAGACTTGTGATTCTCTATATAGAGCAAAACAAAAAGACATAGTACTCTGTGAAAATGACTTCTAAATGTAAATATTTTTGCTTCTGTCTTTTATCCCCCCCCCCAATTTAATTACAAATACTTTATTAATCCCAAAAGGAAATTCAACATGGTAACAAAAACCACCCAAATTTCTGCAGAGTTGTTGAAGATGGTGATAGATGTGGGCAGGAAAAAACTCCTGACAGAAAACTCTGTTGGTGTATTTCAGTCTTGTTAAGAGAATGTTCAGGGTTGGCCATTATGTTTTTCATTTTATGACGCATCCTTCTTTGTACAGTCATCTCTAGAGTAGACCTCAGAACCGAACCAGCCTTCTTTATCAGCTGGTTGAGTTTTTTTTAAGTCACTGGCTCTGCTGCTGCTACCCCAACAGATGATGGCAGAAGAGATTAGCATAGACAACTACTAACATGTTATATAACTATGACATGTTAGCAAGGAGAGGAGTATTCGCTGTTGTTTTTGTAAATACATGCAATTAGGTCATGTTATATATTATAGCAGGGTTTCCCACATTGTATTATAAGCCTGACGGGCTACCAGGCTTTACTTGTGCACCACCAGGCTTAGTATAGTTTACTTATTTTATTTTTAATGATTGCCTTTTTTTTTTTAGACTTTATAGATGGTGTTTATGTATTAATTTTCCAGTCTTCCAATAACACATAACTATCAAGTGATATTTTCAAAATTTCTGTTAACTTTAAACATTTTTTAACTCCAAAACATGGCAGCCGACTGGACGACTGCCCTGTAGAACCGGGCTTAGCAAGTTTTCTGGGGGAAACCTTGTTATTGCTTTAAATCTTTGTGCAAAAACTGATGATGTGTTTTAATTTTGTTGTTTGGGGGGTGGGGGGTTCACTGGGAAAGCTTATGATGATAATTTAATCTCAGATAATGCCTCATAGACAGTTTATTAAAAATAACTATCACTGTAAGTCAGCTTCAGGGACTAATTTTTATGTTACAACATTCTACAGAAAAGCCACTACAAACAATCTGAGCAGAAGAAAATCACAAAAGTAGTTGACATGAACTGATTATCTGTCTATGGTATAAGAAAGGTATGAAAGCAGCTCTATGGAGCATAAAGTAGCACCGCATTGTTTCTCATCCACCTGTTGCAGCACACTGCAGGTCAACTGGCTATTATTACACTTTTCAATCTCTAACGAAGACAATTAGTTAATATTGTGATACCTCAATAATTTTAATTAAGGGTTTCATGCAATTTAAATTTTACACTGGTCAATCTCTACAATCTCTAGCCAGATATCTACTTTCAACTGAAATACAGACTGAAGACTGAACATCAATTTAGAAAGAAAAAAAAGATTTATGCACTTTAGAAATGTTTGCAACATTTAATCCCTGTTTATCTGTATTAAAAGAAACCCTTTCCCTTAGTAAGAAATTCTTCAGCTTAGCAGCTTATAGAAATATATATTTTCCCCTATTTTTTTTTAAAGTCACATGGCAATCACGTTTTGTAAAACACGCTATTCCTTTCTAACTGTTTTGTTTTGTTTTGTTTTATGGACTTTTTTTAGCTGGATTTCTACAGATACTTAATTTTTCCCCACCTTCGCTTCTGAAATAAAACATGGGAGGAAATAAAAATGAGTTGCAGGCATTCACCCTCCACTGCATCAGTTTAATAGCAGCTCCAGAAGGAATTTGAGGCATATTGGGGTTGTAAACATAAATCTACCTCAGTGAAACTTTAAGGTCGAATTAAAAGGGTGCAATATAACAATGGCTCCGTCTGACTGTTTCCATGCAAAGTGAGCAGGCCTTGTGTGAAAAAGAATAGGGTTAATGCTGCTACTGTCTTGTGTTTCTGTTGACACTTAAAACGACATTATAACACAGTTAACTGCAACTGGATTAATACCACATCATGATGACGGGGAGGGGGGATGGGACTGCTTTCACACAACAGGGAGCGTATACAAAAAACGAACAAAACAATAAATGTTAACTCATATTAGGGCGATTTATACGTACTTTAACACCATATTAGGACGTTCAGGATGTTGTTGTGGCTAGCTGGCTAACCCAGCCTGTATTTCACCTTAAACCACGTCGCCATCTTGCAAGGCAGATTTTCAGCGTACAGCGAGTCGCTTAAATAGTGTATTAAGTACAGTCGCTGACTGGCTGCATGTAGGCCATATGTACTCACCCCATGTTTGAAGTTTGTAGAAACGGGAAAGAAAGATAGCCCGTGCAGAAATCTGTTTGAATTGTTGATTGTAAATCCGCGGGTTGTGGGCTGTGAACGACTGAGCAGACTAAAAGGCTGCGCCGCATTTGTCGGTCGACGTCCTGACAGTGACGAGCAATCGTTTTCGTTAGATTTTAATTTAGAATACTTCATAAATATGTACATACATACCAAACGGTTGTTTGTATTAAGAGTAACATAAAACGTTGCGCCTCTTTTCAGTTTTGGCTAATATTTTAAAACTACGACCCAATTATTTTTACATATCTGTAAGGACAGTACAGTGTTACACATAAATCGTCCCCTCAAACAAGGTAATGCCTAAGAGCTTTTAAAATGGTACTTTAAAAATAATCACCCACAGATATCAAAGAGCTAGACTCTTATTTTACTAACGTACATCTGATGTTTTTTAAAAATCATAATTATGTTACAATTTTATTCTTAAAGTTGTTCAGGCTTTTGTTAAGTAAAATGCGAAAGTAATTCTAATTGTGTAATTAAAAAATAGCGACAAGTGTGGTATATGGTTACTTTTGCTGACCGACGAGTTTTTTAAACAACCGTAAAATGTATGCACTTTTTATTCTTCTTTTTTTTTTTACACTCGGAACCATTGACGGTTTGGAATTATATCCTTACACGGACTGTTTACGGGGACGGTCAAAATAATGTATGTTTACCTAGTCCTCTTCGCCGTTTTATCCTATTTAGTTTGTATAAAATGCATTTACAATCGACAATGGCACGCTTTGAGGAGCTCGCTGAAACGTACCTTCAACGTTTCGTCAGAGAGAAAAACAGTTGGCGCTGACGTCAGAGCTCTGGTGGTTACTGCGCATCCGGATGATGAGTGCATGTTCTTTGCCCCAACGATCATACGACTAGTTGAATTAAATGCCAGCGTACACCTGCTGTGCTTGTCTGAAGGTATGAGAAGACGACACGCCGACTGACATTGATAATAACAGCAAGGCAGTTTAAAGTTAAGGGAACATTGACCAAGTATTTTATCTAGAATGTTTGGTTTCAGTTTTATCCACCCGTTCGGGTTTAGATTCTGAAGTAAATCTCCTTAGCCAAAAGACACAAAGGTTAAAGATCAACAAAGCATCACCTTTAAGCTTGAAGCTATAGAAAAAGTAATCTTCAGTTTGAAAACATGAACATCTTCAAGGTGAGGTAATAATTAAGTAGGATGTAAAAGCCATAGAAAACTGATATTCGCGTATGTTCCGTAACATAATTTGAGTGGTAAGAGTAAAGTTTGTTGAATGATGGAAAGATAATCAGCAATGTATTTTAATCAGACCTAATTAAATTGACAATACTATCATTCAGTAGTGATATATATATGTTTCATAAACTTCATAGGGGTAAATTATACTTTTTTATTTTTGATAAACCTGTAGACTCAACTTTTTCTGCAATTTTTGTACAGGGAACTACTATCATCAGGGATCTCAGCGCAGAGAAGAACTTCTCAAAAGCTGTGCTGTGTTGGGGATACCAGCCTCCAGAGTCACCATCATAAACCACGAGTAAGCATAAGTTTACAACAACATGCAGCTCATAAATACCTGCTTTTACTTGATTAACTTACTTGAACTGTTATTTGATGGGGGGGCTTATTATGGATTTTTTAAAACAAAATTACTAATGGCAAACTTATGTTCTTTGTTTTTAGTTTGATCAATGTCAAACTAAAAACACTGATCAAGTTTCCTGACTTCCTATTCCTGACTAATAGGAAGTCAGTAATTTAGTTATTCCTGTCTTTCTATTAGCTTGGGCTATTTGTACTAATTGACACATTTCTTTTAAAGCTTTAAACTACTACAACAGTGACAAACCAGACTTAATGACGATCAATGATTTTTTTTTAGCAAAAGACAAAGTAACCAGGACAATGAGGGAGGTAAAATAATTTTAAAAATAAGACAATTGTCCAAGTATCATTCTAGGAAAACTGCAGCAAAACCTTTAGGTTAGGATCATAGACAAAGTGTTTGCTTTAGAGGCTTTTTGAACAGCTCTATCATGAATGTCAATGAAACTGCAGGTTGCTGTAATACTTATTGAAATAAGCTTGTAATAAGAAAGTATCAACAATAATAGAATACAAGATTTTTTTTAAAGGAGTCAGCTCCACTCTCGAGAAAAAAATAGGCCAGAATTCCCACAGACTCCGGAAAAGTCAGCAGAAAAAGTGTCATATTGATTTCATCATTTTCCAGGGATGGATTAAAATTAAATTTATCTTAAAAAGAAATGTTAAAAAAAATCAGAATTTCTAAACATGTTTTTTATTCCTTTACCTGGATATCTCAATGACACAATAACATTTTTTTATTTATTTTTATTTTGATTAAAATAAAAACGTGTCTATCTTCATCAAGATAGACTGCTGAGGGGCCAAATTTGCTTTATCTAGACTTCTAAAATCACGTCGCAAGTCAGATTGGGCTATTCTTCGGACACCCCTCTGGTACAGATTATTGTACAAGCAATTTAAAGTAAATGTTTTAATAATAATAATAAATTTTATTTGACAACGCCTTTCAAAACACCCAAGGACACTTTACAACATTAAAAACACAAGTTAAACAGCAAAGAAATGGCTACTAAAAATGTACAAAAAATTCCAGAATGTTATTAAAACTAATAAAAATGTAGAAATAGGGGAATCTTCTTAAGTAAAGTAAATGTGCTGATTAATGTTCTTTTTATATTCCAACCCACTATTGTGGTCTCCATAGGGTGGTGGGGCTTTTGGGGGGATTTCTTACTGGGAGGAAGATTGCTTTAATAGAATTAGAATAATGCTTTGGGATCCTAAGAACAAGCTGACCAGAGGCATGCCTGGGTTTCAGTGCTAGATTTTCTAGAGACCCAACCTGATTGAAGATTTGTATAAATGGATGGATGTTCTTTATTTAGCTCATTGCTTATCTGCCTCTTGGAAAGCGTCAGATTCTTTCCTTTAAGCCAGCGTCTGTCAAAACACAAAGCGCTGACCACAAATCCACAAATCACATCCTGGCATTGTGCCCGCAAGTGACGTAATTCATTCTGAGCTGATGTGTTATGTAAGGAGGTTGATAAGTCTGCCCTATAGGACACCAAATTCACCAAAAAAAAAACTCCCCCCAAAAATCCCAACACCCATTCTACTTCCTGTATGTAACAAAATATATTTTTATTTTTACATTTTTGCAAAATATTGTAAAGCAAGTTTAAAAAGTCAGCTTGAAGCATTTTTTTTATCTCAAGTTTGAAATGATAATTTTCTAGTGAAAGAGATTTTTTCTCTCTCTCTCTGTTTAATGTGGATAAAATCTTCAGCCTGACTTTCAAATGTTTGGAGTTTCTCAGCAGCTCTGAGCTGCCTCCATGTGAGTCCCGGCATGTTGGCTCACCAGGAGAGCTGGATGAACTCTGACACTCACCTGGAACTCCCAGTAATGAGCTGGTACCTCATGCCCAGACTGTCTGCCCAAAGAACAACTGTGCGTGTGCGTGTGCTTGCTTCAGCACGCTTGCTCAGACCTCACCATTTTACCATCTTTTTGCTCACAGAATACAGCTGAACTTTGTTCTCCGAACTGTCTGCACTTCTGCTGAGCTGGAGGGTGGTCCGTTTCCCCCCTTTCCTTGTATTCCCCTGTTTGCCTGAAACACACACCTAAACACACACACCTAATCAGCACTTTGAGAAGCCTGCTCACTCGCTACCGACTGGTCCCCCTTACGCCTCCCCGTGTCCACGTCTGCTGAGGCCAACCGCCACGATACATTGTGGCGACACACTAAGCACTGCTAATGTAGGTCATTGTAAACTGTTTTTCTCTGCTTGTGTCTGCACACAGCCAGCCACACTTTGGCTTTGCTCCCGACCTCTCTCACCGGTTCAAGTATGCTCTTGTTTTTCCTTTGCGTTCATTTTGTTCTGCCCAAAGACAGAGAAAGGACAGTGTAACCTTTAGTCCACATTGATCATTAGAGTTGAACTAGTCGGTTTGGGGTTGTAGCTTTAACTGTAATGAGGTCATATATTTGGGCTGGTTCTTTATCCACGTGAAGGACAATTTAAAATCTTTCTGTATCTGTGCAACAACAAGACAGGTCAAGTTTATTTGTAGGCTTCTTTCCTACCTTCATCCCTCTCTGGCTAATTTTTTTGCGTCTGCAACAGAAAAGCATCCCCACAGCATGATAATGCCACCACCTGTTTCAAAGTGGGGATGACGTGATCAGGCTGAAGTGCAGATTTACATCTCGCTCTCCACAAAGTTTTGTTTGTATGTCAAGAAGTCGCTGTGGTGGCTTCATCTCATTGACTGTGCGCTATGGTTTAAAAATAAAATCTACAAGTTCTGAAAATACCAAATTCAGTTTCTGATTTTAATAGATTTTTTTCCTCACTATTTTTCCTTAAACAATTACAAATGACAGAAAATATCTTAATAAACTATCTGGCTTTTATTTCCATAATTCCTTCTGCAAGTTGACCTGAATCCAAAGTAAAAATAAATAGAAGCTGTAAAACACGTTTGTCAAAGAAGACAGTAGTTCTAGGGGCGGGTTAAAATCACTCTGGAATACGGAAGAGGTTTAGGGCCACCGAAAAAACAAAAATGAGTTTCACAACAGTGAAAGCCCTAGCTGTCCTCTGTGCTGGGCTGCGTTGTTGATGAGGGAGGAGTTAGTGCGGTTACATGACGACAGATCTTAGTCAGACAAGCTCTCATGCAAATACAGATCATTTCTTCGAATAACAGGAATAACATTTGAGCTCCGTTTCAGGATAGCAGTTCAATGCCGATGGGACAGCAGTGATAACAGCATGAGGGTTGGGGGAGGCCGGCAGCACACCGGGGTCTCTGCTATCAAATTCGATCTGAGCACCCTCTGGTGCCTCCTTGCTTGCCCGTGCTTGACCTCTCCCTGCTCCCTGGGTTCGATTGTAGCTGCTCGCTGTGTAAATCTCACTGCCCCACCGTCACATTGTTCATCAGACTGAACTTCTATCAATGTCCGTCTCTGACTCTGACTACTTCAATGCCAGGATTTCCAGATCTTCTCTCCCTAGCAAATTAAAAGCTGGACGCTGTGGTTTTCAGTAGGATATGTGCAAACCTCTGTAGTGATATAAACATCAAGCATGATGCAAAAAAAAGAAGCCTGTCATGAAATTCCAAGTTTTAAATATACACTGATCAGTGTTAAGAATAACCAAAGTTGATTTATACTCACCTGGTAATGGGTGACAACTAAAAACAAAGGGGCCTAAACGTGTAAATTTGTTTATGGCACAACTGACATGTAAGTTATAATTTTTTTTATCTGGCGCTCATCTGTATCCCTCCCTCTCTTTAGTACCGCCCTGAGAAACTGCCCATATGAGCTGGGAAGGACTCTCCAGTCCAGTACTCAATTGTCTCGAATCTTACATAAAGTATAGGGATTTCTTTTCGTCTAAATGTAACTTCTCATTGGAGAGGACAGAAGAAACATGTGGGGTCTTCTGGTTCTGGTCTGCTCTGCATCCCAAAACCAGAACCAGAACCAAACATGGAGATGCGGCATTCAGCTTCTATGCACCACAAATCTGCAAAACTGTAAAACAGATGAAATCTAAGTTCCTTTAAATCAAGGCTATAAAAACCCACCTGCTTTTGAACCATAAGAAATGGCACATTGACCAACATGATATTTATGTATTGATGATTTTGATGATCTCACTGGTCAGAATGTAATATTTGACACTGGTTTCACAATTGTCATCTGTTTTATGACTTTTTATTACTGCGTTTTTATGATGTAAAGCACATTGAACTGCCTTGTTGCTGAATTGTGCTGTTGAAATAAGATTGATTGGTTAGTTAGTTTGATTGATTGATTGGTTGGTTGATTGATAAATAACAACCATTAAGCATCACATCCATGCTTCTTCACGCATGAATGGTGATATGTATAAACTTCCTGTCAAAACTACGACACTAATCCTATAGCTATTTATTGGACATGTGTGAAGCGTGGTAAAACCTGCAGGCCACGAGTACCATGTAAATAATGAAACAACGTGTGTCAGTCGCCTTAGCTACCGCAGCCGCAGACTCCTTGTTACAGTGACTTATTGTGGGAGTTCTGTCAGCGTGCAGTGGCACCTCGGCTGTTCCCAGCAGGACATATTATCTGACCGTGTGGACAGAAGTCTGGCAGTTCCACAGGCCTGTAGACTAAACAAGCTCTCTCTAACACACACTCACACACACATAGAATCATTTTACTGGATCAAAGTTCAACAACTGCGTACAGATGCCTGCAAGCAATTAGGCATCCGCATGCAAAGCTACAAAGAGGATCTGGCGAGGTTACTTTGGGACAGTTTGTCTTGTTGTAGTGGTGAAGCTGAAAGCCTGCATCCAGCAGGAGAAAGGCCAGGTGGATCTTGTTCTTATCTATCCATCCATCCATCCATCCATCCATCCATCCATCCACTTTTTTCCTTTCTATCAAATCACAAGTGCAAACTTTGATGCATTTTGTTGAGATTTTATATAAAGAACCAACACAAAAATGCAAAAAAAATATGAAGGGATAGATAGATAGATAGATAGATAGATAGATAGATAGATAGATAGATAGATAGATAGATATTTTTTTTCAAAATTGAAATCTGACAACTGTGTTGTGTATTTTCTTTACCCCTAAATAATATAGAAAGTTAGGTGTATTAGGTAGAAAAGGTTCTAAATGCATGTAATTAAATTTGACTATAAATTCAGACGCTCTCTTGAAGGCCATAGACATTTGTTAAAGAAGGATACCAAACACAGAACATCATGGAGACCAAGGAACAAAGCAGACAGGTAGAGAGTTGTGAAGAAGTTGAAGAAATGGTTAGGGGATAAAGCCATACCCTAAGCATAAACATTTCTCAAAAGATTATAGAGAATCAGCTAAACGTAATACTGTTCGGGTGAGATAATCCGTTCACAGCTATTTGTGGCGCGCTCTAGAAATGTTCTAAATCTTAACTGTATATGAGTGAGCTTCAAGCATCAGACAAGACAATCATTGCTCTGAAACCAAAGAGGTAGGGGAGTAAGTATTTATTTTTCAACAAAAATATACATTTAAATTCACGGTAGCCTAGTGACGTTGCTCTCAGTATAAGTTTAAGTATTTCCAGTGATATTATTTGAAGTGCTTTTGAAAATATTTTCTATCATTTAAATGTAGGATTTTGTGGGTTGGGCTACATTAGCCAACGCTTAATTATTTTGTGTTACCATGCAAAGTAAAAAAAAAAGGTAGCTGTATCCATTTTATAGCTTATTTGAAATTTCACAATTCAATTATTTAATTTCATTTTTATAAATTTGCATAAACTCTCAGACTGTATTATCAGCTTCAAGGGTTTTATTTGTCGAAACACAACCACAGCCTCTCATTTCCCAGTTAAGTGCTACAGCTTGTGTTGTTCTGCCGTGTAATATCTGGATAAAACCCGTTGAGGTTTGTGGATGTAATGTAACAAGATGTGAGTGGTGTGAAAACTTTTGCAAAGGAGTTTGGTTTGTATAGGGTGCTCCTATTTATTTGTTTTCATTTAGTTTCAGGTTGGACAAAAGCAGACCTAACCTGATGCCCAGGCCTCATTATTAGTAGGTCACTGGTATCAAATTGTCAGGGCATTGCATTCAGTCCATGATGGACAGTTTTAAACTATCTCTGAACCCTCATTCCTCCTCGCTGTGGCATTCATAGCCCCCTTCCCCCTAACGCCTGACCCCCCATGGCCCCGGCAGCCAATAGAAATGTGTTCTAATCCATCACTTCCCTCTGCGACCTCCACTGTCCTGGCTCTTTGTTAGCAACAAAAGACAGGGAGACAACTGCTGACACGAGGCCACCCCTGCAGCTCACAAGCAAGCAAGGCTGCAGCTCGCACCAGATATTATATATTTAATTGTTTTTATTCTTTAAAAACTTCCCCAAGTAAATAAAGACTTTCAAGTGTAGCCCAGACGTGTTCATTCTTGTTATGTATCAAACTCTGGCCTTACATGGAAAATCTCTGCAATGTATGCAATAACATCAGCACTAAAACCTTCTCCTTATCTTTTAAAAGTTTACAGCTACACTCTTCCTTGCTGATGTCAGCAACCTTTTGTAGTTTTTATCAGCTGAAAGCAGAGAAGTGAAAACAGCATTCACTCCATTTTTGATTCAAGCCTTTGGGTTTTTGCTGTGAACCGTGTCAGCCAAATTCATCGCTAAGCAGATTTGAAGCCCCTTTGCTCTTATTTGTGTGTGTGTGTGTGTGTGTGTGTGTGTGTGTGTGTGTGTGTGTGTCAAGGTGTGTGGGCGTGTGCGTGTGTTTTTCCCTCTTGAGTTTAGGATGTTGGGAAACACAGGAGATCAATACCCAGCGTTGTATCTCAGCAGCAAAAATGGGGGATTGGTGAATGTTTAGTAGGTCAGCAGGGTGGGTTGGCCAACCTTGATGTTTGATTTGTGCTTTGTGTTGCCTCCAGGCTGCAGTTTCAGATGAAGGAGAAGCTACAGGGCTATCGACCCTTAACCTTTGAACTCTTCAGTACTCAGCTATTTGTGCACCTAACAAAAGCTCACTTTCTAAAGCACTGTTAAAGAAAAAAGATGGAGCTTTGGACAGAAATAACTTCTTGTATTTTTGAAGTTGCAAAAATAAAAGATTTCACACTTGAATTGGACTTCTGTTCTGAGATGCATTTCAGACCTCAGCCTGGTTTTTACAGTGAAAGCATGCGCTTTATTATTAGCCAGTGACATTGGTGGATTATTGGATATTTATGGCTCATAACAATCTGTTAATCTTAGCTATAGCTTCACAATAATCATCACATAAATGTTTCTCCAACTGAATGTTGTATTAAATGATTTTGGATTTAATACAACAGAATACAAAAAACTCACCAGACATTCACTCGTTCTTAAGCTAGATGCTAACAGAAGGACACTTCCGCCTAAAAATATCAAAACAGTCATTTTCTTACTAAACTTTTCCTAGTTCATTATGTTGTAATAGTACCTAATATTCTAATAACTTTACTATTTAGAATTGAGATAAAAGGTTTTAAATGTGGATTTAGAGAATGGTTTCCAAATTTTATTACAAATGATCTTTCTGAAGCAAAAAAATACATATTTAGTGCAACAAAGGAGTGGATAACAGGTGTTAGCTTAGTCGTTATAATGGGACGAGAGCAGATTTTTTAATACAGAAATTCTACATTAATAAGTTTTAATTTCTATTATTTTTCTTAGAGCATAAATGTGGATTTATATTTCTAAAGGGATGAACATATTACATTTGAACAACTTCAAAATAATATAAAAAAAGCAGATTTTTGGATGCATTGATAACTACAAGGCTATTTTTACATTTTACCACAAATCCTCAACGGGACTAAGGTCTGGACTTCGAGTAGGCCATTCTAACACACATATATACTGTATATACTTTCATTGGAGCTCTGGTTGTATGTTTAGTGCCATTGTTCTGGTGAAAAGTGAAGCACCACTCCAGTCTTTTCCAGCATTTCTCACAGTTCCAAATGACGCATTCAGTGTAGGCTCTAACCTCTTTCTGCTTTAAGCAATTCCATAAAAGCCAGATTTGACCTTTTTTTTTGCAAAACAGGAAGGCGGTGATGTGTTTGATCTTGTTGATAATCAAAGTCTCCTTTTCCTTTTTTCTTTTTTTGGCCCCCTACAGAAAACTTCCAGATGATCCCAAAGCCGAATGGAGCGTCTCATTAGTCTCCTCTGCAGTACTGAGGCTCATTACAGATCGCTGCATCAACATGGTAGGTTCACCTCTGAGTAAAGCTCTTTTAATTTCCCCCTTGTTATTTAAAGTTTCTCAACCTGTTGTTTTATATTATACATATGTTTTGGCGCCCCAGTTGCCCAGTTCATTGTCCCCGTTTGACTGCGGCGTGTGTAATAATCCCTCTTAGCCCCACCCACTTTGCATTTTTAGCCCTGGAAACGCAGAGGAAATGGCTTCTGCTGCAGCAGAAAGTCGAAATCTGTTTACACATAGATTCTTATCGGCCGCCAGCACAGTTCCGTGCTATTAGCTAATGGGAATGCAGTAAATTTAGAATCATATTCTACTTTTTCCACACATCTGGTTTATATCAACAAGAGCTTAAATCGGAAATACCCCCAACCAAAGACAACACGAGAGCAGGAGAACAAGTTCTTTTTGTAAGATTGTGGAAGTGCAATCAGGCTCCCTTGACTAAAGTAGACAAACAAACACACCATCTCCTCCTATTCTGTCCAGCTCAGCTGTTGAAAAATGCAGCCCAATAGTGGGCAAAAGACTCGTGTTAGTCACACAGAAAGAAACATCTGTTCTGAAAATCCAAAAGTGGTAATATTGCTTCTTCGGCCTACTGCATTGTTGTTCTTTTGTTGTGCAGTCAAAATTTATGCCTTGCTCATTATTTATGACCACAGTCATGAAAAGCCCAAAATTTGGACTTGCAACAATAACCATCTCTGAAGAACCCTAAACACACCAACATAATGGTGGCAGCATCATGCAGTGGCAAGGCTTTCTTCAACTGGGTCAGGAAAGTTGGTCAGAATTGATGGGAATATGGGGTGCTGTGGTGGCGCAGCGGTTGAGCACAACCCACATAAGGAGGCCTTACTCCTCGACGCGGCCGTCACAGGTTCAATTCTCGGTCTGGTGACCTTTGTCGCAGGTCTTCCCTCTCTCTTTTTACCTACTTTCCTGCCTTAGCACTTTGAAATAAAGGACACTAGAGCCACAAAACCTTAAAAAAAATTGATGGGAATATGCACTGTAAAAAAAACTTCATCTGGCAGCTGTAGTTGCCAGAATTTAACTGTATTTACCACAGCTGCTGGTATTTTACCATCAATTAGAGACTTTTTTTTACAGTGTAAATGGAGTTAAATACTTTTAGACTGAAGACTGGCGATTCCCTTAAGAACAATGACCTTTGGATCATCCACAATGACTCTTAATTCACTAAAAATGATCTAACTAATGTCTTTAATTACATATATTACAATTGTGAGTTTTTAGAATTCCTTTTTTGTCATAGAATGATTATATTAAATTTCTACAACAGATGTTTTTTAGATCTTTATTTTATTTGTCTTTAAATTGAAGATATTGTAATTTTTTTTTTACATCATTTTCCACAAATATCAACACCCCACAGAAGAAAATATATTCATCCTATTTTTGCAGGGTTTCATGTTTTTCTTTATTTCAGCACCTAAAAATAGAAATAAAACAGTAGTTTTTTTAAAAATGACAACAAAATTCCTATTATAGATATTTATCTTTTTTTTCTGAAAGGTCACATAGCATTTGTGGCTCTAAAGGAGTTATTTCACTGAATTAAGGACAAAAACATCTCTTTGGATTTTTAAATCATGTTTTCAAATTTATCTTATCAAACAAACAATGGAGAACATAGTAAAACTACCAATCCCGACAATATGGAGAGTTTTGGGGGATTTTAACCATCATTAATAGGAATTTGTCATGGTATCAATAAAAACAAATCTTATCACAATCAATAATAAACGATACAATAAATGCCTACCCCTATTAGAACAGTCTATTGTCCAGACCGAGATCCACAGATGCCCTGTCTCCAATTTGACTAAGTTTGGGACAGATTGAGAGGAGAAATGGTCAAAAACTCCAACAGACTTGCAGGTGCAACAAAATAATATATAAAAAAAACAAAAGACAGTTCTTCCAACATATTGCATTGTTCATTTATGTTTGTTTTAGAAACTATTTAAAACTATCTGAAAACCATTTGAATATTTCTTCTTCTGTCTGACATGATGTCTTTCTCTTGACATGGAGATTCATGAGCATAGGAGAGTTTAGACTTTGCAGAGAAAGTCATGGTAGTGAGACGGTCATGCCGCTCACATCTTTAGTCATGCGCCTTCTGTTCTCCCTTTGACCTGATTTTTTTTTTTTTTTTTGTCTTGTTTCCTCCCGTGGTGTTCAAGTATGCACAGAAAAACACTCTGAAATATCCGGCTGTCAGCTGCCATGCAGCTCCATGGTCAGGCACCAGCATGCTTCCACTAACCCCAACATCTTTTCTTTTTATTGCTCTGGTTTCTTTAACTGTAGTCTTAGACACCAACAATTTTCTTTATTTTTTACCCAAACCTTGAGCAATTTTGTTGTTCCAGGTGCTGACCTTTGACGGAAGAGGTGTGAGCGGTCATGCCAATCACGTAGCAATCTATAAAGCTGTCAGGTAAGGACTGGCCATGAAGGACTTAGCCAGAAGAACGACTCTGGCAACCGCCAACGCTAAAACCCTGAAAGCAGTCCGCTCCGCAGTCATAAAAGTCTTTCCAGGAAAATGCTGAAAATTTGGACTCACAACAACAGCCATCCCTCTAAATGCTTCCCCACGAAAACACATAGCCACACGCCCACACATCCACACACACACACACACACACACACACACACACACACACACACATGCATAGAGATGATGTTTTTCAGAATTGGTCTGTTACATAGCTGAGAGGTCATCCAAACAGAGTCCTCTGAGGCACTGGGCTTGGCTCCTAGCGAGCGGCTGTAAATCCTGTCCCCCGAAGTGGTGAAGAGGGAGGGAGAAGAGGGCTGCTTCGGTTTGGAGAGGCCGCCCTCCAGCCAGACTGCTGGTT
Source organism: Xiphophorus couchianus (assembly GCF_001444195.1). Taxonomy (NCBI): domain Eukaryota; kingdom Metazoa; phylum Chordata; class Actinopteri; order Cyprinodontiformes; family Poeciliidae; genus Xiphophorus; species Xiphophorus couchianus. The sequence continues at coordinate 24,105,953 of NC_040238.1, forward strand.
TAAAGAAATGTGTTTGTGAAGAATACATCACAATCCCTAGAAGGCACTTAGATCTCCTTCTAGCAACTGGCTGCACCTTCATGGTTACGGTTCTCTGTTAGCCTAGTTTGTTGTTTTAAAAAGTGAGCCCTATCAAACGCCATCTCGTGATTTCCATGAGGCTAGAGCCCAGAGGAAGTGTGTGCTAGTTTTACGCCGCTAAGGATCTTAGTGTTTTGCTCATTTGTAAACAGATTACAAAGAATAAATGTGTGAAAAAGTCAGCACAGTTGGAGGTTTTCATGAATACCTGCAACATAAATGCAACTTATGCAAGTTCCTGTGATATGAACACTAAACCTTCTTGTTTTCCCTTGCAGACATCTTGCTTCTACTGGTGAATTGCCTAAAGGTAAGCTGTTACACAAAGACAACTTGTAGAAGATTGACATGTTTACTGAAGGCTCTGGGATGTCCAGCAGAGACTGGCTGATCTTTGCCTGTTTAATGAGTGTTTAGCACCCTCTTCTGTTCAAACACGTTCAACAATCTCCTCTCTGCTCCGGTTTACTTTCAGCCAGTTTGGCCTCAGTAGTTGTGTGCTTTCAGATTCTTCCTCTTCACCTCATTTCAGGAGTCTCCATAGAAGCATTGTTGCCTTTTAGTTTTACTTTTGTTTTCCTTGAAACATTTCTAAAGAACCACCAGGTTCAGTAGAAGACTGAAATGAAAGTAAAGCAAATTTTTCTACTTACTACCCAAAGCAATAAATATAAATGAGATGATTGAAGAGTAAAGAAATAAAGAATCCTGCAAAAGTACTCATCTTCCTTTAACTTTTCTACATTTTGTCACATGACAACTACAAACTACTTGCTTGTTTTTATATATAAAGAGTAAGTAGGGGTGCCCTACTTACTAGGGTGATTTCGGTCCCAATTTTCTTAGTTTTTGGAGATCTGCGATTGGCTGATAATAACTTGTGAAACTGATCTTATCTACTGCCACAAAAGTCTGAAAATTAGCCACTGTGCCGTTTTGCTCTGCTGTGAGACAGGGCTGACTGATGGCTCACCAGGTCACTTCTGCAGGTCCGCTGTTAACAGTAGTCTCTTCACTGTTACAAATTTAGCAACTTTTCAGACAAAAAAACCCCAATCTGCTCCAGTCAAAATCAGAATTGGTAAGTCCCCGACTTGGCAACTTTATGACTGACTCACAGCAGGATATACCAACTAACTACCACCGTATAAAGCGTGGTAGTCTATCCAGGAAGAGACTGGCAATAAAATTCTCCACATTCTGTTAGAGCACAAGCAGGTGAGCCCAGTATCTTTACACTCTTCCTGTCAGCCATTCCTTTGGATTTAGCCACTCTATAATCATTAAAATGACCAAAGATAAATATCCCTCTGTGCTTACTCATTTTTATTTAAGAAAAGAGTGAAATTTGTTGTTTTCCTTCCACTTAAACACTACTGTGTGCTGGTTATCACATAAAGATAAAAAACAATTCCCTGAATGTTTGTGGTCATTACGTGGTAAATGGTTAAAAGGACGAAGGACGAGAATAAAACTCTACAAAGCACCATCTGCTTCACCCTGACGACCCGTCCTGCTGTTGGCTCAGAGTGAAGTAGCTGACCATTAAGTCTGGTGATAACCCTCGCCATCAGGCTGTAAGGGGATATCAGCTAATCTTGCCGCATGTGAGGGGAAACCGTCTGCGCCACATTAGCAGTCTGAGATCTTCTATACGACGTATTATTTGAGTGCTGTAAAGGCACACTTCTCGTCTTAAGAACTTGAAAAGCAGGTTGACCTTATTGTCTGCCTAAATACCGTCTGCCCTGAGCTTTTAACATTACCAGCTGTCTGAGTCTCCCTTGTGTTTGCTCACAGAGTGTGTGTTGCTCGCCTTGGAAACCATAGGCCTTCTAAGGAAGTACACCTCCTTCCTGGACCTTCCCTTCAGCTGGTTTCTACCATCACACCTCCACTGTGTTGTTGGCCCAAAAGGCTACAAGCAAGCCAAAGTAAGCCTTAGGGCGGACAGGTTTGCCCACAAGACACGTCATATTGTATTTTTAGACTCACGCACCCTTTTAGTGCATTGTGATATGTTTATGCACTAGGAAAGCATATTTAACAGCATGAAATAAGCTGTCAGAGGCATAAATGACAATATTAGGCACAATCACTCATTTGCCAATGTTCTCATCATATCTCGAGTTAAATCTCAACATATCCCTCACAGGCTGCCATGCTGTGTCATCGCTCTCAGCTTCTCTGGTTTCGGTATCTCTACATCACCTTCTCGAGGTACATGTTCACAAACACGTTCCAGGTCGTTCCACAAGGACCGAAGAATCTGAAGATCTACTGAATGTTCCAGCTTGTGAGGGCGTGCCTATTGTTAACCTTTAAGCTTCCACATTTTCATGTGCAGTTGTTACAAACAAAGCAGATGATAGTTTTAATGAATCATGTTGTGTGTTTAAAAGACTCAAAGAATGTTGTCAGGACACTGTATGAAAACACTATATCAGATTCTTATTGTTCCGATTTTGCACAATGTTTATTAAAAAAAGTGGTTTTCAAAGTTGTGTAGCAGCAGTTATTTTTACAGCATGTCCCCTTCAGGTTTAGACATGTCTTTGATGCTCTTGTGAGCTTGCATGCTTTCTTCCCACTTCTCCCCGCAAAACGTCTCCACAATGATGCTGCGCACAGTTCCTGGATCCAGACAGTGTGGAGCAACGCCTGAGGAAGTAAACAGAAACATAGGAACTGAAAAACTACAACAACAAAAAACCCTGCTCATGTTCGGTATATTTCAATAACACCTGGTTTTACCAGATGAGTTTACCGTCAAGTTTCAAGGGAATTTTCAGTTCCCAATATTATTATGATCATAAGATTTTTGTTTTCTACATATACTGTGGAAGTAAACTCTGGAGGAGTCATTTGGTGTAAACACAGTCTTGTTGTGAAATAGGATAAGCAGGTTATGAGAGTAATGTGACCATCTCATGTCAATACTTGAGGCTGGGGTCTTACCATATCCATCGGGATTGGATCGTGGTGTGTAGAAACTTTGAACTCCACAGGTTTTACAGAAGGTGTGTTTAGCAACATGGGTCTGGAAGGTATAGGTCGTCAGATTGTCAACTCCCTACAAAAAAAGAAGACACCACAAGCATTAAGACCTTTTCTTTTTTTTTTAGATTTTAAATAACCATTAACGTGTTTGAAGCAAGCCAGTTACCTGTAAGAGAGTAAAGCGACTCTTCGGTACGATGAAATGGTGGTTTTGTTTTTTCGTGCAGACACTACAACTAGAGAAACTGATCAATTAAGATTTATATTTTACAGTACCTTGGAAAGCAGCGTCCTAGAACTTTTCCACCCATTATAACTTTACAAATATAACCTTTAAAGTGTTTTATTGAAACTTTGTGTGACAGACCAACATAGGGTAGAACACAGCTGAGAAGAATATGTGGGTTTTCTAAACTGGTACAAATGCAAACCTTCAAAATGTGACGTTCATTTCTATTTGTCCCTCCCTCCCCTTTTCCAATCATACCCTTAAAAGCATCTGAAGTAACATTTAGAAGTTATCTAATTAGTAAATTGAGTCAACCTGTGTATCATTTAATCTCAATGTAAAGATCAAGAAATTAGTTTGAGAATACACACTTGCAGTGAAATACATGAAGGTCAGGGGAACTCCAGACTTCAAATCTAACAGCTCCACAGTGGCATCCACCAGAGTGTTTCACAAGCTCCATTCTAAAAATAAGAGAAATAAACAAAACCGTACATAAATATATGAATTATCTATGTCTCTTTAGCCTTACTTTAGGTACATCAATTAAATCAACTGCAGTCCATTTCCTCCATCACTTGTGACATGTTTGTTGCGAAACCTGCTTATCTGGACCCAACCAGAATATTCCAGTCGTCCTATCCAGGAAATCAGAGCATACCTGATCAAAGTGCAACACTGATAAGTTTCACAATCACAATGAAGACCTTTCACCAATATCAGATTTAACTGCTGAATACGTTATTTTATGTGTGAACAGATAATTACAAAAGTAGGCTGCTAGATTGTACGTACAGTGTATGGGCTAGGCCTAGTTCTTCTTTTATGTGTTGTTTTCCTGAAACTCGTTGAGATAGCTCATAATTGCTTCCAGCAAGGGGAAGGGCAAAGTACAGCCGACGTGAACAAACACATTCCTTAGAGGTTGAACCAGCTCAGCCTGCATGATGTTGGCAAGCAGTGATGTGTTAGATCACGAGTTCGGTGTCATATGACATGGTCCCAGATGGGTGGACTAAGGGAATGCTGTGACCCAAATACATAACTTATACATGCTCTGGGGTCAGTTATCCATTATGGTCAGTTATGTGGCCCCAAAATAGACACCAAGTAGGTTACAGAGCCCCATTTGAGCTTGCCGTTTTATATTATGTCAAACTAAAAATGGACTCTGCTTGTTGATTCTGTGATTTATTTTTCAAAGTCTCCATTTGTTTCTGTGACTCTACACAAGCTACAGATGAAAAAGCTTAAATATTAACCAAATAGTCTAGTCAATGGATGTTTCTATAAAAATTACTAAAGCTAGTGGCCAGCAGTCAATATGTTTGGAAAAAAGGTTATTTCACATACATGTTAAAAATAGACATCTATTCAAATGAGAAGATATTTTAGCTCAAGCTAAACAGATAAAAAAAAAAACATCCTGATATAACTAGACTATATCATTATTGTTGTCATAAAACGGGCTGTGCATCATTAAATCCTACTATTTTCATAATTTGTTTGATTTCTCTGTCACAAAAATGACCTCGAAACAGAAAATGTAATTTTTTTCAGCGTTTTGAGTTGCTACCGTTCACTAAGACATTTTTTCAAGGTTAAATTTGAGTATAATATTTTAAAATGGCATACCTTCTCTATTACAACTGCTACAACCAACATATTTTATATATTAAAAGGAATCAGTTGGGTGATACATCTGGGATTTTGCCTGGTCATGTCCATGTGGTTATTACCGTAGACTGAGAAATGCAGTCATTCGACTTGATAGAAAAAACATATGTCGACATTTACTTCGTCTAATCGAAAACGAGGTCGCCGAAACCCTAATTTCACCGTAAAACCTTACATCTATCCAAAAAAACGTCAACAAAAGGCTGCATATAATTCTTAAATAAGTATGCGTTATAACTATCGAAAAATATGCTAGTCATCATACTTTACTTACTGTAACTCAGCAACCAATCACAAGACAAACAAACATCACTGTTATCCAATCAGAAGAGAGGAGCAAGTTCTTGTTGTCGTGGCGTTTCTGGTAGATTCTGGGGAATGACCATTCACTACCACTAAGATATCATTCCGCAGCTGAAGAAAATGTGTTTTTCTTTAAACTTTTAGCACATTTTCAAAACATCAAATATAATTAAATGTTAAGCTTTCAAAAAAAGCATCACAGTACATACTTATATTTTTATGGAAAGGGTTCATTTCAGGGCTTTGAGAACTACTTTTGTATGCGGACTAATATGAATTTCTGACACGTTCAGCTCGACATAAAAGACAGGGTCGCGCTTCAGACTGCAGCATTTCTTCAACGGGAGAAGACGTCGAGAATAGACGATTACAGAAGTAACTATTACAGTTTCGAAAGCTGTAAGTATACTTTAAGTACAATTTATGTAATATAATGTGTACATTGTAATAGGCTTTTACAAGTGAATACAATAGTAGTAGTATTTAATATTTGTTGTTTGCTTTAATTCTTTTTCGAAATGTAAAATTATGTCAGTTGAGGATGGTAACGTACACCGATTTAATTTTGGCCGGAGACTCTTTGGTCTATTTAATTAAATTTACCATTACTTTGTTCTCCGTTGTTTGTTTAGCGAGGTGCTTAGTGCTTGCCAGTAATGGCAGTGACTCGACATTTTGGTTTCGGCCATTAGAGGGGAACTGACGAACAAAGAGTCTATGAGCTCAAAATGGCGCTCGGGCTGTTAATGGTTGCTAAGGCGCGGTCCTATTATTTGAGAACATTAATGGATACATACACACATGCATACATATATACATACATACACACAAACATATATATAATTTCATTTTTTTCCTTTGGTCTGATATCTTAATGTCACATTATTTTTTTTCTTTTTTATTATTGTAGACTTATTCTCTCACAAGTTGTGGCCATTTACTTTAACTTATTTTTTTTATTCCCATTCCCCCTTCTTTTAATTTCTAAAGGTGGTGCAAGATGCAGATCTTTGTGAAAACCCTCACCGGCAAAACCATCACCCTGGAGGTGGAGCCCAGTGATACCATTGAGAACGTTAAGGCCAAGATCCAGGATAAGGAGGGCATCCCCCCTGACCAGCAGAGGCTGATCTTTGCCGGAAAGCAGCTGGAGGATGGCCGCACCCTGTCCGACTACAATATCCAGAAGGAGTCCACCCTTCACCTGGTCCTCCGTCTTAGGGGTGGCATGCAGATCTTCGTCAAGACCCTCACCGGCAAAACCATCACCCTGGAGGTGGAACCCAGCGACACCATTGAGAATGTCAAGGCCAAGATCCAGGATAAGGAGGGCATCCCCCCTGACCAACAGAGGCTGATCTTTGCCGGAAAGCAGCTGGAAGATGGCCGCACCCTGTCCGACTACAACATCCAGAAGGAGTCCACCCTTCACCTGGTCCTCCGTCTTAGGGGTGGCATGCAGATCTTCGTCAAGACCCTCACCGGCAAAACCATCACCCTGGAGGTGGAACCCAGCGACACCATTGAGAACGTTAAGGCCAAGATCCAGGATAAGGAGGGCATCCCCCCTGACCAGCAGAGGCTGATCTTTGCCGGAAAGCAGCTGGAAGATGGCCGCACCCTGTCCGACTACAACATCCAGAAGGAGTCCACCCTTCACCTGGTCCTCCGTCTGAGAGGTGGCATGCAAATCTTCGTCAAAACCCTCACTGGCAAAACCATCACCCTGGAGGTCGAGCCCAGCGACACCATTGAGAATGTCAAGGCCAAGATCCAGGATAAGGAGGGCATCCCCCCTGACCAGCAGAGGCTGATCTTTGCTGGCAAACAGCTTGAAGATGGCCGCACCCTGTCCGACTACAACATCCAGAAGGAGTCCACCCTTCACCTGGTCCTCCGTCTGAGAGGTGGCATGCAGATCTTTGTCAAGACCCTCACTGGCAAAACCATCACCCTGGAGGTGGAGCCCAGCGACACCATTGAGAATGTCAAGGCCAAGATCCAGGATAAGGAGGGCATCCCCCCTGACCAGCAGAGGCTGATCTTTGCCGGCAAACAGCTGGAAGATGGCCGCACCCTGTCCGACTACAACATCCAGAAGGAGTCCACCCTTCATCTGGTTCTCCGTCTCAGAGGTGGCATGCAAATTTTTGTCAAGACCCTCACTGGCAAGACAATCACCCTCGAAGTTGAGCCCAGCGACACCATTGAGAACGTCAAGGCCAAAATCCAGGATAAGGAGGGCATCCCCCCTGACCAGCAGAGGCTGATCTTTGCCGGCAAACAGCTTGAAGATGGCCGCACCCTGTCCGACTACAACATCCAGAAAGAATCTACTCTCCACCTTGTCCTTCGTCTCAGGGGTGGTATGCAGATCTTCGTAAAGACCCTCACTGGCAAGACAATCACCCTGGAGGTGGAACCCAGCGACACCATTGAGAACGTCAAGGCCAAAATCCAGGATAAAGAGGGCATCCCCCCTGACCAGCAGAGGCTCATCTTTGCTGGCAAGCAGCTGGAAGATGGCCGCACCCTGTCCGACTACAACATCCAGAAAGAATCCACCCTCCACCTTGTTCTCCGTCTGAGGGGTGGCCAGTAAATGATTCTAAAAAAAAAAAGAAAATGATTCCATGTTCTCTTAACTTGTTTCCCATGTCAACATTTAATGTATGACATGTAAAATTGCAAAAATGTTACAACTTAAGTGACCAAAGTGTGTATTCATATCACCTAATAAAAGGTTAAACTTATCTTTCTGGTGTGGTTAATTTGTCAGAATTAAGGAAACCATTGATTCCATAATGTCTAAGTATTTTTTTACAGTTCTATAAAACAGAATATCTGAATTTGCCTTTTGAAAGCGTTAAACTCCGACCATAAAATATTTAAATCAGTAATGAATACAAGCTACTAGGCTTTTCCTTTAGAATGTTAGCAGAAGTGATTGATCAAAAGACTTAAATGTGTGTGTGATAAACTATGCAGGAATTAAACTTTGCACTTTGGGTGTAATTTAAAATGTGTACATTTTCAATGCTGCTGGAGTTAATGTTAAAGCAACTCTAGCTGCCAAGAATTCAAAAATAAAATGTCAATAGACAACTCAAGCATGATCAAAATATCACAACTTTCCACATATACATTTTTTCAAGAGTCAGTTGGCCAAAAGGTGAAATTATTAACTTGTTAAAGAAAAGTTACTTCATATTGCTGAAAATTGTGATATATTTTGTCAGTTTTTTGATGACTTTTTCAATAATCTGTTCAACATTCTGAACTGGTTAAGTATTATCTTAGGCAGACAAACTACTTTGGTCAGCTGCTGGCCAGGCACACCTCCATTTTGTTAGTCACAACATCAAAAACTTACTCCATGTCACATAATCAATGAGAGGTGGAATAGACATAGCTGTAGGTAATTGATAAATACATGAGATGCAGTATATATGAGAAGTTCTCCAGACTATTGAAGTCATGTTACATGGCTCTAACTATCACTCCTTATAGCAAAACTGAAACCTAATTGCACATCCACATATATTAGAAATTTTGAAAGGAAATTAACCAAAGTCTCGTTGTGGTGTGAAACGTGTTAATGTAGAATCAGACAGAAAGTTTCAGTTATCCTATCAAGGAAATCACAAAGTTCATTGCTACTAGGTTTCACAATTAAACTAAAAGCATTTCACATTTGAATATTCTAATATTGATATTTCTGATTCTACATTATCTTAAAAGTACGTCATGCCTTTGTAACTTCTAAAATGTAATTTTGTGTACCTTTCAGTTCCTCTTAAGCGGAACATTCCATCATCCCTAACCACAGGGGCATCCAAGGTTAAATGAGGCTTTGAGCTGAATTTCTCCAATGCATAACTTTATTATATTTATATGAATTGATTGAATGACAGAAAGATATACAATTTGTAATTAACAGGTTTAGCATTTAACTAGTGAGAAAACAATCGTTGTTCAAGGTACGTAGTGATTAATTAGTTAATTAATTTTTATGTATAATATCGAATATCCTCATAAAACAGTGATGGTTTTTGACAGAGCTGTCAATCTTGTTGCAAACTGGAAAATAGTTCTTAAGGTATGATACAAGTACCAGTGGTACTTGGGCTGGTACTAGGAGCAAATTTGGAACTTGTAAATATTTTCTTGGACCTGAAGCAGACAACAGGAATAATATCTGGTGGTGACTAATTCTCATCTGACATCAAACCCAACTTAATTGTGTTTCATGCTTGAAAATTTCAAATTGAGTGAAAGTTAAAAAAAAAAACATTGATAAAGTATCTCCCAATACTTGCCACATACTGAAGTTTTAAAATGTTCGACATACCCAGGACTTCATTCTGTCAGGGTGAAGCATACAAAGTAGAGGACTTTAAAGAGGTTACATCACTTAATCTTGAACTGGTTTTTGATTATTTAAAACAGTGGGCATCATAAGAAAGTTTAGATGTACAAGTTAGCTAATCTGATTACACTACCAGGGCCGGTCCAAGCCTTTTTGGTGCCCTAAGCAGCTTTTTCTGGGGGCCCCCCATACCAACATGTCAACGCCAGATTATTCATAATTCCTAAGATGCTCTATGTATGTAACGTACCTGCTATCATTGGCATTATTTGTAATTAGCATATATTATACCAGTACTATTATGACTTAATTTCAACCTTACAGGAGTAACAAATAAAAAATAATAATTTGTATTTTAAAATGCAGAGTGGTATTTAAGTACGCCATTTTATTTGACCTATTTGAAAGTAACATCAACTGATAAACACTAAATTTAGTATCTGTTTCCCAACAGTGGCAGCAGCCATCAACAGGAAGAGATTATTCATTATTATCTATAAAAACAATAAAGTAATTATTGCATTATTCAATGTTATTTTAAATATATATTTTTCTTGTCATGCTAGTTTGTTGCTCTTGGGGGCCCTGTGGTGGCGTGGGGGCTCTAAGCAGCCGCTTACTTCGCATTGCCTTGGGCCGGCCCTGGAAGCTGCTGGTATTTGATTCAATATTTCTATTAGTTAATTCAAGAGTTAGTATGCTACTCGTTTTTGTTTTAAAGGGATATGAACTGCATTTCATCATGTCAAAATGCAGGAGATGTAATACATTCCAAATCTGAATCGGCCCAATCTAGTAAGTTTTTTCGAAAGGGAACCCCAGTTTTCTCAAAAATATTGTTAGAATCTTTTGTAAAATCAATTATATATTATAGGCGGAGTAGTAGGGCTCACCCAGGTTCGCATTCCTTCAGGAACCACCACTGGTGGGGCTTGTGTTAAAAGTTTGGCAACCACTCGTTTAGAAAGTTGATTTTTATAGCCTGAAATCTTAACGTGTAACAAAATGTTTGACTGTGCTTCATTCATTTTAATACTGCGGTTTTGCGCACCTTTTTGAATAATATCTTATAGGCTCAAGGATTTTAATAATATGTATAAGACCGGACAATGTAATAAAAGTAATTAATTAAAAAACGGTATACAGAACAAAACTAACAAACAAAAAAAAACGAGGACTATTTTCGTGAGCGGATGAATATCACGTGATGGGTGCATGGAGGGTATAAAAACGCTCGCCTCTTAGCAACAGCAGTCAGAGAGCGGAATTCGCCGTTTTTTGAGCAATTTAGTGGACTAGCTTTGAAAAATTGTAAGTATCGTGTTTTGTGCTTTATGTTTTCTGTTACTATACAGTTAACCGTTTTCTTGGATAGCTTCTGTTTCGTATAGTTCGTCTAAATGACTTTTTACTGCAGTTGGCTTCATTTGTTTTTCCCAGTCAGCTGACGTCTAATTACCGGAAAACGTATGGTGGTTAGCAACCAGGAATAACGATTTCAAGCAATTTGGTTGGCAGGTTCTCTCTTTTTTTGTCGGCAATTTTAATAACACCGTAAAACAGAACAGCTGTTGGTCTTCAGAAACTACACGACTTTATTTCTAGCTGTGTCATCCATTAGACTGAAAGCAGGAAGGCAAACAATGGCTTTTTCCAAAATGGCGTTTATGCTTGAATCGCCACCCTCTTACCAGTCGGTTCGCTCTGTACACTGAACTCCACAAACTGTTCGACTTTGCGGTTTTTAATTGCCGTGTCTTTCATGAAGAGACAAGTAATTAAGTTATGATGATAGGTTAACGTAGAATGAATATCGACGGGATGATAAAATCTACTTCCCCCACCTGAATAGTTGAAGCAAGATAAACGGGAAGTTGAAACAATACCTCGTTATCCTCACTTTCTCTTCTTTTTCAGGCGCAAACATGCAGATCTTTGTCAAGACCCTCACTGGTAAAACCATCACCCTGGAGGTGGAACCCAGCGACACCATTGAGAATGTCAAGGCCAAGATCCAGGATAAGGAGGGCATCCCCCCTGACCAGCAGAGGCTGATCTTTGCTGGAAAGCAGCTGGAAGATGGCCGCACCCTGTCCGACTACAACATCCAAAAAGAATCTACCCTCCACCTTGTTCTCCGTCTGAGAGGTGGCATGCAGATCTTTGTCAAGACCCTCACTGGCAAGACCATCACCCTGGAGGTGGAACCCAGTGACACCATTGAGAATGTCAAGGCCAAGATCCAGGATAAGGAGGGCATCCCCCCTGACCAGCAGAGGCTGATCTTTGCCGGAAAGCAGCTGGAAGATGGCCGCACCCTGTCCGACTACAACATCCAGAAGGAGTCCACCCTTCACCTGGTCCTCCGTCTGAGAGGTGGCATGCAGATCTTTGTCAAGACCCTCACCGGCAAAACCATCACCCTGGAGGTTGAGCCCAGTGACACCATTGAGAATGTCAAGGCCAAGATCCAGGATAAGGAGGGCATCCCCCCTGACCAGCAGAGGCTGATCTTTGCTGGCAAGCAGCTGGAAGATGGCCGCACTCTGTCCGACTACAATATCCAGAAGGAGTCCACCCTCCACCTTGTTCTCCGTCTGAGGGGTGGCCAGTAAATGAGTTCAATATTTTATTCACTTAAGATGACAAGTGCACCTAATAAAGTGAGATCACAATAAATGGAATTTGTTTGCCTTATTTCCTGTAGTTGTCTTTGAGTATTACATCAAAGTATTTAGTGAGCAAATTGCTAGAGTAAATAAAAGAAAAATATTCTTTTGCCCTCAGTAGTTTCCATAAATCTGAGGAGATTCCTTTAAAAACCTCTAGATGGCACTATTACATTGACTAATGTGTCCTTTACACACCAGTCGGGATATTCTGTTTAGACTGCAATACCAGTCTCTTGGAATGGGGGTCTATAAAGTAATTTGCACTTTTCAAATTTTCAGGGGATGACTCTTATCCAAACCAATCTATATGCCTAAAATCTTGAATTCTAGTGCCATCTGAGATTTATTACTGCCAGACTTTTAAAATAGCGGGGATAAAATGTGTCTAGAAGCCTTCGTCTTCAATGTGACTTTTGTTTGTCTTCCTGGTCCAGAGACAACTGTCAGCCAGTAGAGCTGACAGCCATTAAATGAAAGGCCCCCAAAAATCAACCTGTCATGCCCTGATCTAAGCAGGTTATTTGACCCCAGCAAACCCCACTTTGGTTAACCACTCAGAAATGAGTGGTTAACCTTTCCAGTGTACATCCTGGTACATGTAGTGAAAGTGGTATTTAAAAAAACAACAACCTAATCCCTTGATCAATTCCTTTCTCCAGTTGTAATTCTCGTTGTACTAGGTTAAAAAAAAGAAACTTGAATTCAGTTAAGCCTTTTAAAAAACAAGCAAAATCCCTTTACACATTTTTTCATAGTTCTGTAAAGGATATCTCACATGCTTGGCTATTCTAGCAGCTATTTGTTGCACTACCTGTTACTAGAGTCAGTGTGCAATTACATGTTGAAATTTCACTTCCCTTTAAATTAAATATTCTCAAGAAAATTATATCTTTGTGTGATATTAAAACTTATTGAATGATCTGAAATGTGTTAATGTAAAAAAAAAAAAAAAAGATGAAATGTGTAATGGGGCAATTCTATTTCACTGAAATTTGGAACAAAGTCCAATATTTATAGCAGATTTGCCCAGTAACTTCCAAGCATAGTGGTTGGGCTTTTGAACACAATAGCCCCTTTTTTTTGCCCCCAATCCAAATGAATAGAAAACAAAACAGAATACGGGCATGGGATATTTCACTCGGTAGTAAATCTACATCACATATGAGTTTCTCTTTGTGAAATGAGTAACAAAAATATGGATTTTTGTCCCCAAGACATTCTGTGGACGCTCTCATTATTTTGAGATAGCATCTCAAAAATAATGAGATACTATCCTTATTCCGGAAATAATGAGATAGCATCTCATTATTTTTGAAACACTATTTCATAATAATGAGATAATTTATTTTACTTTTTTAACAGAGTGGCAGAAACGGGCTTCCATAACATCCTAAGCTTCTTTTTTTTTAGCTGAACTTGTAAAACTATTATTGAGTGAGTGAAATGAATTTCTCAGCACCTCACACTGACTTCTGGGATGCGAGCAGCAGCGTTTCGCAGCCAATGTCTGTCTATCGCATGACAAGTGACCCGGCTGCAGCGTATCAGCGGGGACAGAGAGAGGCTGCGACCTGCTGCTGTCTCATTTTGGTTTCGGCGAGGCGCGACAAATGGCAGGCTGCGGGGGCTTCTTCTTCTCTCTCCTCAACTACAAGACAGAGAAATATGTCATTGCCGAAAACAGGAAAATCGGGCTTTTGTTTCGGCTCTATCAGCTGGCGGTGCTCGGATACATAATCGGGTGAGGTCTTTTTGCGTGGACTAAAGACGCGGAGAGTGGATGGCAAAGTTAAAAATAGGAGAGCTTATGGGACAATTTTAAATAGCTGGTGGCTTTAAAGTTGCACATGATGACTTCTTTTTACTTTATCTGAAGCATCGCCAAGTCGGGATTGAATATTGTTGGTCAAATCGACAACTTTTTTCATTATACCATAGATTTTATGCTATGATATATAATTTATTTATTGATATAAGATTACATTTACGAACTTAACTCCAAACTCGAAGCCTCTGGCTGTTGTAAACTGGTTTGCCTAATGGCATCCACGTCTCAGGTTCAGGCATTGTTTGTATCGCGGTGTAACTCGTGGGACATGCATCTGCATAGACACATCATTTCAAACCACCACTGCACTTAGAAAACATTGACAGCAGCCTGTTGTTCCATGCTGACGAGGACTGTATCCTGTTGAGGCTGGAGAACATTGTTCTAGCTTGAGGGAGTTGTTCTAAAGCACAGTGAGTGATGGAGATGATGTTTCAGATGGGTGTTTGTGATGAAGAAAGGGTACCAAGAGAGGGAGGATGCAATCCAGACTTCAGTCATCACCAAGCTCAAAGGCGTGTCTCTGACCAACTCCTCGGACACAGGACCTTACCTGTGGAGCGCAGAGGATTACGTCATACCTCCAAATGTGAGTAATTTATTGTCAAATTTTTACATTTCAACCACAAACATCAGTGCATTTCAATGAGACTTTACATTATAGACCAAATCAAAAATTACAAAATCAATGCTTTGTTCAATCATCATGTGCCAATTACTGCTGCAAGTTTGTTTTTGGGGTAGTACGTCTTTACCTGTTCTGACATTTTTGCTCACGGTCAGTCAAATGAGAGGGAGAGTGTTTGTGAACATACATTTTAACCTAGAAACCTTTAAACTCTGTTTTAGGTGTGGACTGGGCCACTGGTCGAGTCCGGTCCTTTAAAGCTACCGTTAAAGCAACATCAATCTAGAAGGCAGATATCAGAGCAAAAGTACAAGTTTATTACAGCAATTGCAATTGAAGAAAAATCATTTAACACACAGTGGTCATCAAGATTGAAACACACATGAGTGTCAAAGGAGTCTCTGTCGCTCAGGGGCCTCCTCTTATACAGATTCAAACACGTAGCCCATGGCTGAGTTCCTTAACCACACGACAAAAGAAAAAAACACAACAAGGTACAGGCAATCTCTGACAAACGGGTCACAGTTGGAACACCTGCTTCTTTGAAGCATCGACACCATAACCACAAACACCTCTGCATTAAAGAACTATCTCTAGATGTGGAAAAACCTATCTGTTGTCCTTTGGCTCAACTTACGAATCTTGCACCGGTGCAGCTCAGGGCCCTGTGAGTGAGTTCGGTTGTGGTCAGGCATTTCCTGTTGGAGCAGCCTCCGAAAGGCAGACGGTTTGTCACACAGAAACACTGCAGTTGGTGCAAGCTGTGACCTTTAATGCATTGGATATACATAATAAAATGAGTAAAGTAAATGAATAAAGTAATAAAAGCAATCAATAATAAAAGTAATCAATAATCAAAGTATTCAAAACCCTTTATGAAATAATAGCCATTAATAATCCATTTCGACACTACGTTCATGAAAACACTGGACATAAAAAAATAATAAATTATGAAGGCGATTGTGTGTTTTGCTTTCTTAATGATACAGTTTGTTCACTAATGTTCTTTAAACAAAGTGTAGGGCAGGAGTGTCAAACTCAATTTAATTTTGGGCCAAATCAGAAATCTGAATGTTCTTAAAGGGCCAGTTGTGCCAGAATGTATTGATAAAACCCATTAAATTGATAAAATATCAATAAATAGCTGCTTGTGCTCGTTTCAGCTTTAACTGATGCTGAACATATTTTCACATTGGTCTGTCAATCCAGGATTTTGTGATTGTTTTTTTTTTTTTTTTTGCAATCAAAATCACCAATTCTATGCTGCTAATTTAGAAATATTTGTAAGGAAGTTTTACAATATTTGCACAAATGTATGATGTTAAATGTGACTTATTAATCGCCCTATCAGTCACGGACTACAACTTGTAAAACTGAGGCAACAGTCACTTAAACTCGATTTTTTTTTTTTTGGACAATTTTGAGAAAAAAATTGCAGTAAAATCAGAAAAAATGTGGGGATCTGTGAATTCTGTGAATTTTGCAGATTTGTGGAAAAACTGGAGGGACTTGTCGATGTCATTAGGAGTCTACAGGGCCACATAAAAAGCTATTGCGGGCCAAATTTGGCCCCCGGGCGACACAGAAAACCCCCGGCCTTCAGAAAACAGCTGCATTTATACCGAAATAAAATTACACAAAGGTTTACTCTATTGACTCAACTCTATTTAGGTGACATGTGAAGGCGGTTAGTTACACTAGATTTTATTTAGGAGCATCAGAGTAAAGGGGGCTGAATAAAAATGCACACATACATTTTGTTACTAAATGTTGAAACCCATGTCATTTTCGTTCTACTTTACTGTGCTGTGCAAAATTATTTTAGTTTGTCATGTAATAAAATACATTGAAGTTAGTGGTTGCAACTTGAACAAATACTGTTTGAAAACTTTCCTTCTGTCTGCCGAGCTGTTAATGAGATGTGTCTTTTTCGCCATGTGGCATTAGCCTCAATGTCTGCCTCAGCAGACTGAACAGTATTGAACAATGTAATGTGCTTAACCTTTTACTTTCTCCTTCTAAACCTAATTGAATTCTGCAGGGTGAGCAGGTGTTTTTTGTAGTAACAAATTACATAAAGACCCCGAATCAGAGGCTGGGCTTCTGTGCTGAGGTGAGTACCTATACTGAGATTTTTTTATTTTATTTTATTTTTTTTTTAATGTAGCAATTCCATTGTGAAAAACCTTCACTGCTCCTCCTGCAGAGTTTTAAGGTACCAGATGGACGATGTCAGAGCGACGACGACTGCCCAGAGGGGGAAAGTGTGACAGCTGGACATGGTAGGAGTTGTTCATTGGGGAGTTTCTTAGAAACATCCGAAATACAAATCTGGAAAAACTGCCAAAAACTTTAACTCAAATAGGAAGTAGATTTTCGAGTTAAGGCAAGCTACCTTATAAAACTGCTTGGTACTCATTAATTCATAATATTAGAAATACTGACGGTTGTATGTTATTGGAAACCAAAAGTGAGGTACCACACACATACAGAATGACGGATACATTGTTGTAAATTGTGCTGCAAAATTTTGATTTGGGAGTATATTCCCTCCAAGTGTGAAATATTGCTATCAGCTTGTTTTGCTACTTTATAGAGATTAAGAAAGGGATGTTGTCTGTTTTAGGAATAAAGACAGGCTTGTGTTTGAACAGCACAGGGACCTGTGAGCTTCACGCTTGGTGTCCTATCGAAAACAGTCAGAGGCCAACGTAAGAATCCTCCTCCTCACTGTGTGTTGCTATCTGAACCCCAACTCATATCAAATTGAACTAAATATTCCTCTGATATACAGCAGAGCTTAGGGCAGGGCGATGAATAGATTTTATTGATTAACCAAAGTTTCTGTTCACGAAGATTTAATTCTTGGAAAATGTGAATTTCTTTTTTCACCAATGAACTTTTTGTTTTAGAAGCACATTTTACAGGTTGTATTTGGTTGGACTTTGAGTTCAGGTCAACTCTTAGAAGCAATAATGTAAATAAAAGCAAGTTTAAAAATATTTTCTATCATTTGTAATTTTTCTTAATTAAAGAAGAAGAGAGAGGGGAGAGAAAAAAAATCGTATTTAATATGAAAAATCTGAGATTCTGTTTTTAAATCATATGGCCCAGTCCTAGCAGAGCTGTTATTTCTAAAACAGCCTCCTTATATTGGCTGTCTTTTTTTCTCTTTTACTTATTTTTTTTTTACCACAGAGAGCCATTACTGAGGGAAGCAGAAAACTTCACCATCTACATCAAGAACTTCATCCGGTTCCCCAAGTTTGATTTCTCAAAGTAAGTAGCTATAAGTGGCCGCTGACGGCTCCTGTGCCTGTGGTTTTTAAAGCATCGCAGCATAGAGTGAGATGGGGGGGCTATACATATTTCAATGGCTGCTTTAAATAGCTTCAGGGTGCTGAATCGTCTATTTATATCGGCATGTGCATTGCTCTCAGCGAGACAGTGAAACAGTCATCTGAGACGTCCTTGACGGCAGCCCTTGGTTTGGACAGGTGTCAGATCAGACGGGGTTTGCCCAGAGAGCGGGACCGCCGTGTCCCAAAGGAGAGAGCGGACCGCTGCTGGACATCGTTCCTAATTCATCAGCCAGGAGCTCCATCTGATTACACATGTATCTTCCTCGTGCTGCTTCTTTAACCGCAGCATGCCGAGACATTACGGCAATAGAGGAGTAATTTGACGCCACTTGATGACTGCCACTAAAAATGGCTGGCAAGACAACACCCCTGACAGTGAGACACATTCAGTTACACCGGGAATCTTGTGTACTGCTACAGGAGCAGGTGTTCAGGTTACAGCAGGTCTTAAATAAGAAATATTATGAGTTCTCCACTTTTCAAAAGTTTACAATAGAGGTCAGATGGCCTTGAGATTCATCCTCTATTCGGTAGTTCACATAAATCAGATTGCATCTATTGTTTACTTTTTAGCGACATGCCCACACAACAAGTTTCTCTGCAGCTTTGTGAAGGAGGGAAACATTGCATCAGAAAATAAAATTGTTGAGCCTCTTAAGGGGCACTGTTATGTAAGACTGACTTTTAAAAAAAATTTTTTTTAGCTTTACATCATGTTGTAATGTTATTCCCTTATCAGAAACACACCTGGAGTGTTGCTTTGACTCCTTCATGCATGTGTGAGAAATCCTTGATTTCACCTGAGTGGCCCTAGCACCACTTTTGAGGACGAAGCTCCTCCTTCCCCCACAACTCTGTCACTCGGCTCCTTCAGACTAGCCAGCAGCAATTAGCAAACACATGATGGAACAGCGCATCTGCTGAGCTCATTATACGAGCTTCTTCTCAGTGCAGCATTGGTAAAAATGTTGTTAAAAGGTTAATAGAGGAGCCATGTTGCGATGACTTCCAGAAGGCGGAGTTTCAGAAAGAGCAGGAGTTTTTAAAACAGTCCCAATTTCAAGGTGTTAAATTACAAAGTCAAATTTCTTTTAAGTCATATTTGATATATATTGCACTTTTATAAGAACTGAAGGTAACATAGTTACTCAATGGTGCTGTAAAATGGTACTATGTTCCTGGAAAATACATAACACCGGTGCTTTAAATGTAATAAGTCACTATTCATATCTGGAAGAATGGCCCATTTTTGCTTCTTTTTTCCCTTCTTAGGTCAAATGTCCTTGAAACATCTGATGAGGGCTACCTAAAGAGATGCTTCTATGATATAGAGAACCATCCCTACTGCCCCATCTTCCGCCTCAGAGATCTGGTCAGCAGAACGGGGCATGACTTCCAGGAGATGGCTGTTAAGGTAGAGAGAAGCAACTGGTTTCACTTGACTTTTCTCGCGGCATTCATAAAAATCCCCCTGGATTTTGTGTAACATATACAAACTAAAGCAACCGTTCAGTTCAACATCTCGTTAATGATGGGGTTCATGTTGAGGGAAGGAGAGAAATTTGAATGTCAGTCTCTTGTACACACTGGAGGTGATTACACTAAGTGGAGAACAACGGATGAGGGACTATCATGAGGTTAGCATTCGTGGTGGTTTTTCTCTTTTTATATACCAATTTATCTTGTTTATGGCTGCAACTAACAATTATTTAAATAATTGATTAATCTACTAAATATTCTGACAGTTAATCAATTAATCGGATAAAGAAATGAAAACATTACATAGATTTTTTTTTATTGAACCACTCAAGCTTTTTTTTTTAAATAAGATATTACAAATACACTAAAAGATGCAAATAAATAATTTTCTTATTTAAGAAAAGAATTGGATTAATATTTTATTGGCTAAAATTCAATACCATAGCATTCCTTTAGTAGATCTGAACCGGGTACAATACTCCTAGAAAGGAACTGGATGTCATCTGTTGCTGTTGATGTGCAGCAATACTTATGTCTCACTGTATTCAATAGGTTAAAGAAAATGGAGGATTTTGCTAAGAGAAACTGCTGAAATTGTTTGAAATGCTTGGATAAAATGTCAAAATGCTGCATTTGTATTCACTCCTTTTACTTGGATACCCATAAATAAAACCCAGTGCAAAACAAATTTCTTTCAGAAGCCGCCTGTTGAAACTCCTGTTAGCTTGCAAGATCAAACTTAGAAAGTACCATCTAGTTTTATCAGAACAAGAATCCAGAGAAACCCCTACTAGTCTATAAATTACGGACCACTTATTCTGAAACATGGGGAACCAATACGTAGCTTTATACGTTTTTGTTTTCTTTTGCTCTTTCCTTTGTTGTTGTACTTTCTTCTAATTCATGTAAAGCACTTTAAGCTGGCTTGTAGCTGAAAATGTGCTACATAAATAAAATGACCTTACTTTATGTAATTAGCGAGTGGCAGAAAAACAGCTTAAGTTGAATAAACCCAAATGAAGTCGAGTAACACAACTCATCAGGTGTTAACGGTGACCTTCTTGATTTCATGACGGTCGAAGCCTGTCACTTTGTTTTCCGTATATACCGTCTTACCTTAGGCTCACTGTGTGTGTTCCACAGGGCGGCTCTATCGGTATTCTCATCGAGTGGAACTGCGACCTGGATAAGGACTCGTCAGAGTGTAATCCACAGTACAGCTTCACCCGTTTGGACATGAACTTAAACAACTCTGTTACATCAGGATACAACTTCAGGTGCGCCTCTACAATGCTTCTGCTTAAATTTTTCATTCTTTTTTTTTTTTTTTTACATATTTGGTTAACCTGAAGTGTTTTCTTTTTCTCCTCCAGACATGCGAGATATTACAAAGATCAAAACGGTGAAACTTTTCGCACACTGTACAAAGTGTTTGGGATTCGATTTGACATCATGATCAATGGGAAGGTAAAGCAGTAACATGAGCAATTCATAAGGAAAGTACAGCGGGTAAAAGGAGTGTTGAACATGTCGGCGTTTTGCCAGTTTCGATATTCAGTGGAGCCGTTAATGTAAAATTCACACTAAATGTTACTAACATGTTGGTATTGAACATTTGAAGAAATTAATGTGCAAAAAGGCGTAGAAAGCAAAGAAACCAGCTGAAATCTGCTGCTATTTAGAGACCAAATCTGCTGCTATGTTCAAATCTATATGAGTTAGTTTAATACGATCTAATGGAAACGAGAAAATATTTTTGGTTTTCGTGATATAAATCTCTTCAATCATGTTTTATATTTTGTTCCAAGAAATTCTTGTTTTAACGACCTTTGTGTCTCATTTTAATGAGTTACTGATCCCCAAGTATTCATAACAATATTGAAAATATTTAAATGAAAAAAAAAAACAAACATTTGTTCTGTACATAATTTACCTGCTGTGTGTGATTCTACAAATAAAATAAATGTATTGTTGATGTTTTGCAGGCTGGAAAATTCAGCATCGTTCCTACAATAATTGCGTTTGGCTCAGGTGTTGCCCTGATGGGTATCGTAAGTAATTTATTAAAATATGCAGTGCATCGCAAATATATTTAGACACTTTGAGCTGTTTTGCATTGTAGACACTTTCAAACTTTAATTAGGATTTTATGTGATAGACCAAGACCAATTAATGCATGATTGTAAAGAGGGCAGAAAATGATGCTTCAAATTTGAGTGAAGCCTGGAGTTCTTTTGTTTCCTGCGCCAAACATGCGTCCAGGTCTGGTTTTCTTTTCTTAGTTAAGATGTGTTTAGCCTCATCCATCTCCACCTCTGTCACCACAGATGTTGTGTTCAGTGTCAACTCGGTGGCTTTGTCTTCATGCCTGCAATCTGAGTTTGCAGTGTAACTGATGTCAGCACATAATCTTTGTAAACAAACAATAATTAGTAGTGTCAGGTTTCTTGCACTTCATTGCTAAATTCACGGCTGACACGCGCTCAGCCTCAACGTTTCTGCTCCTCCTGTATGGAACACCAACAAAGCCAAAATGGTGTGAAATTCATGTCTTTCAAAATGCATCAACATTCAAGCAACTGAAAAACATGAGTAACCTCACCACCAACAAATGACCGATTGTTTTCATCCAATCAGCATATTCCTTGGATGAAAAAGGACCAATCACAACCAACAAGTCAAAATAATCCAGGAAGTGACATAAATTACGAATCAAAACTCTAGAATTTAAGAAAAACACAATAGAACACAGAACACTTACATTTTGTTGCCTAGTAATATGTAGTTAAGGAAACGAATGCGGTATGTGCATTTCAGGTAAGATTTTTTACATTTCTTGAGTTACTATGATGATCCTGTGCCACAGTATCATGTGAACTCACACCCTCTGCGCTTTTGAAAAGCTTGCTACAATCTGAGTTTGCAGCTTGCTACACCTCCGGTTTCAAGCCATGTGTGATTTCAGTTTCACTTCACAATGATGCAATACATTGTGTTGGTTTATGGTTTTGAAATCTCAAAGTACATTGAAATCTGTGGTTATGTGACAAAGTAAAAGCAATATGAATAGTTTTGCAGGGCATTGCTTTACAGTTTCTGAAAAGAAATACTGTAAGTATCCTCCTGTGGTTTTAAGAGTTCAGGTCTTATGTTTGTCTTGCAGGGAGCCTTTGTGTGTGATATGATACTTCTCTACATGATGAACACAAGCTCCTACTACCGAGAGAGGAAATTTGAAATAATCAACTTTAAGTATGGCTCAGGGGCACAAGGTTTTTTTTCCCTTCTCAGTGATTCTTTTCACCTCCATGCAAGCTTTTGTTTTCTTTTTTACAGAAGAGAGAAAAATAAACAGAAGGACGATAAAGCAAGCAACCGGGATAGGAAATCCAGAAAAGCCGGCGTGGACAAAGATGCAGCCAACTCTATCAAAAAACCGGAGGAAACTGAACTAACGGTGGAGACGTCTGCTCCTGAGGAGAAACGGGGTCCCACCGTTCCACGCAACACGGGGCAGCGATACTCAGCCGTCCAGTCCAAACAAGGCGCGGCGCCAAAGCATCACATCAGTTTCTCTTCGCACAACTAGCATGGGGGGCAACTGAAGACTACTGGACTGCAGACGTCTCTTTAACGCTGCGGAAGGTGGATCCCAGTGTCAGACTGACGTCTGCTGATGGCCCGGTCCCTGACTGATGCGCTGAAGGAGGGAAATCTCAAATGTTCTGCAGCACGAGGGACCAGGCAGTCATAGGAGGAGGGTGATCGTTATGTTCAATGAGTTAAACTAAAACTTTATCAAGAGTTGAATGTTTATCAAGACTTAGTCACTGACAAGAATCGCTAAATACGGGGCGTGCTGTGGTGGCGCAGGGGGTTAGCACGCCCCACGTTTGGAGGCCTTAGTCCTCGACGCGGACGTCGCGGGTTCGACTCCCGGTCCCGACGACCTTTGCCGCATGTCTTCCCCCCTCTCCTCACTCTCCTTCCTGTCTGCCTACTGTAGAAAAAAAACTGCGTCACTGTTACATCTGTATACTCCAAAGGCTTGGCAGTCGTACGATGCAAGCACCCAACCTCATATCAAACGTACATTTGTGTTGCGACCTGTAAAATAATCGTCCAACTTGTAAAGTCAAAACTTCCTTTGGTATCTGTTTTACAAAAACTGAATCACTTTAATTTTACATCACTGGTCTTACGAGAAGCAAATCCACTATGGGATATCGGGGCCATTGCAGATAGAAAAAACTCACATTTTAAAACTAATCTTAAACATTTTACAAAAAAAGGAAATAAATCAATAACTTTAATAATTAAAAAGTAACTTGAGTTTCAAAAGTTACAAATTTTTGACTTTTGAAACTAAAATTTATTTCCAGAAAACTTGAGTTTTTTTAGGCAGAAATATCCTTTTATTTTTTTACTCTACAATAATCCATTGTACAAACCTGATTATTTTCTGCTGGATTTTTCTTTTGTCAAGATTGCAATTTGTTACAGTAAAACAATGACCCTTGTGAATATCCTTAAGCTTTTCTTAAAACTAAGCCATTTGAGTAAAATGTGAACATTTTTGAGCGGAAGATGTAGAAATAGAAAAGGTCAGGGTTCAACGCCATGATTTGTAACAGACGTGTCAAAGATGCTTTTGGAAGCAATATGTAAAAAGAAAAAAAAAAAAAAAGTTTTTTCCTGTTGGACACTATTTAATGAAAATGATTTATGTGAACTGTTGATGCTGCTACTCTATCTGCAATTTGATTTCCAGCCAGTAGCTACAGCGTGTTCTGTTCATGTAAATGAAGCCGTCTGCTGTGTGTGTCTTAGTTCTCTGTGGTTGGTTGTGTTTGAATGAATGCTGAGTTTTTTCAGTATGTTCTACATAATGTTGATTTACTGCCTGACTCATTAAGAGATTAATGCAAAGCAATCTGTACAGAGGTTTTTATTCCAATCAGTTGCAATATTCAATATGTTTTACATGAAAATGTTGCCACACTTTATTAGGATTTTACAAGCTAAGCTATTAGTCATTGTGGTAATGTTACTGGTAGCTGTAGTAGAAGGAGGACAAATAACGCTACCTATGGTAAAACTGACGCTTCCTCCATTAAATCGTCTACTCACAACAGAAATATTTAAAGTTTTTCACTACAAGATTGAGCTACGAACAGCAGCAGGCTAGACAGATCTAATGATTTACATAGCTTCATATCGAAACATTTCTGGGCTGATTGTGGGCGGGCGTCTCAGTAAACATGCACCATCCCGTACAGGAAAGTCCAGAACAGGACGTAGGTGAAAAGCCCTCCGACCAGCCCTCCGGTGAAGAGCAGCCGCCGCGATTTGAAGCACTTGTTCCACCGCCGTCCAGCCTTGAGGATGAGCAGCAGGGAGAGCAGGAAGGACGAGAGGAAATAGAAAACGAACCCGTACAGTCCCGTCAGCCCAAGGATGCCGGCTGTCGCCCCCGACAGAGCGGAAACGGAGGTGCGGCAGTAGTCCAGCACAGCGGCGTTTCCCCTCACCGCCACTTCGCTGATGAACTGTGGTCCCTCACGTTTGGCCCCAACTCCTGCCATCTTGGCTCTGGTCTACCACCAGAGGGTGCTGCCGTTACAGGAAACATTATGCAGGGTTAGGCTGCTCTCATCCAATCTTGACTAAACAATTGCTGTTTTTGCAAATTTATATTGCCACGTTGCAGAGTGAAGTGCACTATAAACGGCTATAACAGGTTTTAAAAAGGTACATGGACACATTTATCTGATTAATTCCTGTTTCCTTTTGTCCCATGTCAATTTATAGTTATGCTGAATTCCTTCATATGTTATGGAAACGGAAAAAACAAAAAAGAATTTACTCAGATTTTAAGCAGCAATAACAGAGAGACAGCTCTGTAACAGTAATATTATTGTCCATATATATTGTTACCCACCACTTATAATTTTATTGTCAGAAAAGCATATGCTTATATTCATCCAGAAATAAAAAAAAGTAAATTATGTGTAAATCTTGAAGAAAAATCTGAATCCAATGTCAGTATCGATAAGTCAATGCTTTAAATAAAACGCAGATTATTTGATCAAAGCATCTATAAAAAATGTGTCCCACTTTCACTCGTGGACAGATAGCGTTTGAAATAAAGCTGGATTAAAAACAAGGTAATATATTAAATCTCTTCTTAATAAGCCTACAATTGCTGAGTTAGTCAGATCAAACTGATGCATTTAACAAATGAATCACAAAGATAAAACAACCGAATAACAATAGAAGTACAGAAATATTAACCAAATATAAGCGTCAAGAGTAAAAACAATAACTGACAGAATTGGCTATTGCTAGTTTAGGCCGAAATGGAGCTATTAGTTAGCTCCTGTACATTAAACAAATCCCTAAAATCGCAGTAAAATCACCGGCCTGGACCAACAAGTAAACCAACCAACAAGTAAACACTCGGTGCTCCAATGTGACCCAGATTATGCCTGACTGCATTTTAACTCAAAACTGCTGCTTTACATTCATGTCACTTCTGCTGCTGCTGACAGGCTAGCTCTGTTAGCCCCCGCTAACAGTGACGACCACTCACCGGATTTTAACGAAGCTTTCCGATTCCACTGGATGAAATTATTGCGGCATAATAATAACAGCACACAAGGTTACTTCACACCGTGGGGCATCTGGTGATTTAGTAAATATTCAGCTGCTCTAGCTCGGACACGGCGCATTCATCCTCACAGGACTGACACTCCTAGCCGAAAGTCAACCATGCTCCTTCGCAATGCATTGTGGGTACAATACAGTCATCAAACAAGAGGGGTGTGTTTGCAAGACGGGGAAAAGTAGGACATTATCATTTCAAAGCAAAAAAATCTACCCAGATTTTGTCATAATACATTTCATAGATGTTGCTATGCTAGACATGCTATCTGCTCACGATATCCAAATGTACAGAAAGATGGACTTTATTCAAGTGCTAAAATTTAAAACATGAATGAGCTATTGTGTCAATATTTATAAATGTAACAATTCCATAAAATGAATATATATAAATATAAAATGAATAGATAATTATTTTTAACGAATTTAAAAATAATTATCGTTAGTTATACATTAGTTACATGGACTGTTTACAGTCACTTTTGCTTTCTTTAAGATTTCCGATTCATTTTTTTTTTTAACGTGAACGCAACAAAGTCGACTTTGCCTTCAGGATGACATGCAGCACCTAGCAACTTGTCATCCTGAAGTCATGTCTAACTTCATCCTGGGGATAGATCTGGGCACCACGTCGGTGAAAGCTGTATTGTTGGCAGCGGGCTGCAGAACTGTGGCTGCGGGTCACTCGGAACCAACCGCCGCCGATGTTAGCGACGACCGCGGGATAAAGGTGAGCTGCTCGCTCAACTTTCCTCCGCAGCTGAGGGAACTGAACACAACTCAGCCTCTGTCTCTGTGTCATCTAGGCGAAAGAGCAGGACCCCGGTCGGATAATAAACGCTGTGAACCGATGCCTGGCTCAGCTACCCGGAGACAAATTGCAGCACGTCAGCAGAGTCGGCCTGACGGGACAGATGCACGGGGTTCTGTTCTGGAAGGCGAACAGCGGTAAGAGGACTGCGTCTTCTTCTTCTGTTGCGTTTTATGGCAGTTTACACACTTTGCGCATTACCGCCATCAACTGGACGGAGATGTAACTTCAGAAATTATTTTTTTTTTACTATACATCTTCAAAAAAAAAAAAAAAAAACTAAATTATGAGGACTGTGTCTGCTCTGACATTTCAAAATAAAGTACATTGTGGTGAAAGTGCAATAAGCGGCAAAGAGCCAGCTTGTCTCGCTATGGGGAAAAATTTATTTAGTGCATACTTAGATGCTGGGTAGTTCGCCATGAAAAGCTTGCTAAAAATAAATCAAAGTTTTGATATCTCAGTCATAATCGTTAAATATTAATGATGGACATTTATGAACTTTGCACATTTCAGATGCCGAGAACTCAGGCGTCAAAGACTGAATGTGAAATAAATAGGGGCAGAATTAAGATGGAGTGTTTGCTAAACTTATGTTAAACCATTTATTATCCCATCTATGAAAGCACATTCAGCTTATCCATAAAAGCTTATAAATAATTTATGAATCATACTTGCTCTGACACAAAATGTTAAGCAAGGTGTGCTGTAAAATATAAAAAATATTATGTTATATTGAAAACTTCCACTAAATGAAGCAGCTGTTTGTTAGCCATATGTTTTTGCTTTCGTTTGTCTCTCTGAATCAAACTTTTTATAAAAGTTATCTTTGTTCCTTATTAGTTTTATGTTATTTGTTATCTTAGAAAACTTGCATGCATGGTGTGTTTGATCAAAGATTGAAAAATAAATACAGAAATTGCTAACACAAAACATGGAAGTTGAAAACTGGAAGCATATATAATCCTATAATTCTGCCTTTTTTCACAAAAAGATTCTATATACAATAAACATCTGTGTAATTTAAACCAGTAGTAAACAATTAATCTATTTTTTAAAATAAAATTTCGGGCTTTCTCTCATGTTCAATGAGTATTTTCAGTGTGATGACTGAAAATAGTTTACATTAATTATTTGTCGCAGGGGCAGAGGTGATGTCACACTGTGTGAAAATTGATTTTATTTATATTTCAAATCAAAGACAAAGTAATAAATAAAAATCTTACTAAAATGTATAAAATGTTTTGGTATTTGCATCACTCATGGCTGTATTCACGTCATACAGATATGACAGGGGGATTTTTACTGGAAGGATGTTTACATCCCTTCTAAACTCAGTGTTCCAATTATACATGAAGTATCGTTTTTCTGTGTCACAGGCTGTGATTGGTCAAATGGAAACTATTTCACACCCAGAGACACTAGTCAGCTGGTCACATGGCAGGATGGACGCTGCAGCAGTGAGTTCCTGTCTTCTCTTCCAAAGCCGGAGTCTCACCTTGGCGTTTCCACGGGCTTTGGCTGCGCGACGATCTTCTGGTACATGAAGCACAGGTTGGTGCGCATCTCATTCAGGCTCCACTTTCCTCTGTGATTTGATAAAAATAAAAATAAAACAGACATCTGTTTTTTTCCTGGTTTCTCTGTAGGCCTCAATTCCTGGAGGACTTTAGCGTCGCAGGTACGATCCAGGACTACGTGGTGTCCATGCTGTGCGGGTTGGACTCATGCGTGATGACGCCTCAGAATGCAGCCAGCTGGGGATTCTTCAACACCACAAGCAATCAGTGGAACGAGAACACGTACGTCAAAAGCTAAACTCTGCGTCCTGCGGCTTGTGCATGTATGATTTGAACTGTAGTAGCACCTAACAGTTCCCACCATCACCACCAGAGAGGTGTGTGTCCTTCTTAACAAACTCCCCTGTGTGCTTGCTGTAGTCTGAAGGCTGCTGGCTTCCCCATTCGCCTGCTTCCTCGGTGTGTGCCGCCTGGTGCCTTGGTGGGACAGACGCACTCTGCCTGGCACGGCGTTCCTGCTGGTACACCAGTAGGGGCCGCCCTAGGAGACTTCCAGTGCTCCGTCTACTCCTGCATGAGTTCACCAGCAGATGCAGGTGAAACAGGAAGTCAAGCCTGCACTATGATTTAGTGCGTTATACGCTACATCTTTATGTGTTTTAAATAAGGATATCAATTTGTTTCCACTAGAGAACCTAACAAAGCTGATCTGATTAATGCATGGAATAAAATGTCTCATACTCCTGCTTTGATTTAGTTTTAACTTTGAACACCAAAGAAGTTTAAAAGTATTTGTAACTCCATATGTGAGAAGCTTTGTCGTTTTTGAAAATCTCCCAGTTCTCAACATAAGCACATCAGCCCAGCTGACGTTTGCCATGCCAGCTGACTTCACACCTCCTGACTCTCCTCAGCTTGAGTCGTCCATCTCCTACTTCCCTTACTTTGACTCGTCATACTTGGCTGTGGCGGCGTCGCTCAACGGCGGGAACGCGTTGGCCACTTTTGTGGAAACGTTGACCGCCTGGATGAAAGAACTCGGTATGTTTTACTACACAATAGTACCTCGCAAAGATGTGTTTACTCCACTAATATTTTTACACCTCAATGTGGTTAATTGTGACTTTATGTGACAGATCTTTACAGAGTAAAACCAGGGTTTCCCAGAGTGTATCATAAGCCTGGCGGGCCACCAGGCTTTACTTGTGCCCCCACCAGGCTTAGTATTGTTTATTTATTTTACCGTAGTTTTTTTTTTTATTATTGCCTTTTTTAAGACATCATAGTTGGTGTTTAGATATTTCTCTTCTAGTTTTCCAATAAAGCATACCTAACAGGTAATATTTTCAAATTTCCTGTGAACTTAAAAAAAAAAATTAACTCACAAACATGGCGGCCGGCTGGATGAATGACTGCTCTAGCGCCCCGTGCACTGGGCTTAGCAAATTTTACCCTGAACACACACATTGTTTTCAACCCTTTTTAAATAAACATCTGAAAAGTGTGTCTGGGAAACAGTATGTATTCAAAGTTTATACTTTGTGCAACTCACTTTAGCGCAAGGACAGCTGCACGTCTTTCTGAGTATCGGCCAGCTGATAGATCGACTCCACTTTCCTTCATTTTGGGAGATCGGTGATCGGTCGATGTTTACATGTGAAGCCAATTGTAGCCACCAATCTTATCTACATTGGCAAAAAAATCTAAAAATCAAATACTGTTCCCTGTTGCTCCACTCTGAGAGAGGTTCTCCAATTAACAATAGTCCCCTGTTGCCAACTCAAGGACTTTCTCGCTATGTTTAGCAACATTTCAGGCAAGACAATTGGTATTTGCCAAAATTAGAATTGACAGTTCAGGCTTTTTAAAGGTCGGTGATCGGCCAGAAAACTCCAATCGGTACACCCTTTGTATCTCTCCATCAGTGTTGCACATCTAGAAAGATTTCTTTCCCGATTCGTCTTTGCAAAATACCTCAAGCTCAGTGAAATTAGATGGATCAAAGTAATTATTGGGGAAAATGAACGTTTGCTCCTTTTTAACCCTGTCAGGTGTGGAGTCGAGGGACCCGTGTATGTATGAGAAGCTGATTGGCTCTGCCCTGAACCAGGAGAGCAGCGACCTGATGGTGAGTCCCACCATCCTGGGGGAGAGACACGACCCCCTCTGCCTGGGTCAGGTCACCAACATCTCCTCCTCCAACCTTTCCCTGGGCCACGTGTTCAGAGCGCTTTGCCGCGGCGTCGTGAGCAACGTCACCTCCATGATGCCTGTGGAGCACCTGCAGCAGGCGGGCGTCCGCAGGCTGGTGGGGAGTGGGAGCGCGCTCGCACGCAACGAGGTGCTGAGGCAGGAAGTGGAGAGGGCATTTCCTCTCCAGGTGGTTTACGGACAGAACGCGGACTCTGCTGTGGGCGTGGCTATGGCCCTCTCTGACTGAATCTGAACAGTCGACGGGGGAATCCCTGCATGTTTATTTGATTCGCTGAGATTTTTTGCACAATCTTTGAGACTTTGATTGAATATAATTGTTTTTGCTTTAACTAATTAACAGGTTTGCTTAAAGTAGACTGTGCCATTTATTGTCATATAACAAAACTAAAGGGCAATTATTATGTAAAATTGTCTCTTTTTTAGCTGTTATAATGTTATTTCCACATCAAAAACATACCTGAAGTGTTGCTTTGATTCCTTCATCCTTTTTTGAGAAATCCTTTAATCTCCCATGGCAACCATTCAGCTAGGAAAAACGCCTGGTTGCTGCCTAAAAATTCATCTATCAACAAGTTTATTATCCTCAGAAATTTTCTTTGTGACTTAAACACTTTGCTCTGCTTTTCTTGTCTGGAAATATTTTTTACAATGCACCATGAAGTCTTCAGAATCTCAGTTGAAGATCATTTTGCTAAAGTTGTATTTGTTTTTTTAGATCATTAGAGTCGATATAAAAAAAATAAACAAGAATAGTGCTTATAAAATTGGTAGACATTACAAAATCAATAGAAATCACTTACTGATCCCAATCTGGAAATCAATAAACATTTCTTTCTGACAGCACTTCTGTGTACTTTCCAGTCAGAGTCCTAATTTGAGCGAAGGTCTAATAAATTTCAAATGCTATACTTGAAGATAATCTTATTTTGTGTTATTTTATTGTGGCATTACACTGTTTTACACAACACCAGTAGATCGAGGCTACAGTTTCTGCTGTTTTGGGTGGTAGAACAAAAAAAAAAAATGTAAATGAAGAAAATAGAAGCACTTATATTTCAAGGCAGATTAAGAGACTGGGAAATTTATCTCCCTAACATTTTATTCCAACAGCTGAAGAGTTGGAAAGTGTTGCATGGAAAAAGCAGAAACTGTTACACCTCTTAAGCTTTTGCTAATTTTGAGACTGGAGTCTCTGGTTAGGAGTTAAGTTAAACCTTAAAATCTAATGCATATACACGTAAAGATCATCAAGCAGAAACCTTTAACACAAGGAAAAATCTGCTGAAGACTTCATCATCAAATCAATTTATGCTCCCATTGGACGATACGCTCAGTCTGTGCAGTACATGCATGTTGGGTTGATGGTTTCATTGTTGGAAGTATTTGTGGTCAACGCAGCAGCCTTTCAAGCACTCAGAGCCTCAGTAATGTGCAGGCTCTTATCTGGGTTGGGTCACTGTATCCCACTCAGGCTCTCTTCTCTCCAAGTGACTTCATGCTAAGTGAGCATCTCAAAGTGCAGGATTCACACGCCCAGAACTAAGCTGGACGGTGGACTGTCATTTACTAAAAATTTTAATTTTTGTTTCAGTAAGCAGAAGAGAAAGGCTAATTCTGGTGAGTTAACGTCCACATTTATTTGCATTCTAATTTTTACAATAGAGCAATCTGAAAATTGTCTTAAAGCATGGAGATCAGTGTTTGTGAATGTGTTGATGATGTCTGCATAAATACAGATTGTGGAACAACCACAGTGCTGGTATTGTTGGACCTCAGCAAAACTGCTGACCATGCTAAATTATTGAGGCTGGAGAGCTGAGTTAGGACCCTACTACAGTATTTGACTGATTTGAGTCTTAATAAAGAACGGATCTCTTAGTATCAGTTGGGAATTTCTTAATAGAGGAACAGAAGTCAAGTGTGGGGTACAACAAAGTTCCCCACACTTATTTAATATCTTCATGCTCCTTTCTAGATTATAACAAATTGCAGATGATACACAGCTTTACATTACAATGTCACCACGTGAGTCTGAACACGTGGGTTCTATGCACATTAAACATGTGCATAGAACAAATCAATGTGTGGATGTGCCACAACTTTATTCAGCTGAACAGAAACACAACTGAAGTTATTATCTTCAGACCTAAAGAGGAACGATTTAGTCGGCATGTAGCTTCAGTTATTAAAGGTAATAACTAGCAATCTGCCATGAAATATGGGTGCACTCAGACATGAACCTCCAGGATCGTATAAAGACGGTTACAAAATCAGCCTTCTATCACCTGAAGAACGTTTCCAGAATTAGAGGACTAATTTTCCAGCAGGATCTATAGAAACTGATCCATGCCATTGTCTTTAGTTGCATTGATTACGGCAACATTTTCTTTACAGACCTGACTAAAACAATCAGATGGCTGCAGCAGATCCAGCAAACTGTATTTCTTAACGGAGCTCAGGTTCTTCTAAGTTTGCAGCAAGATGATGCAGATCTTCTCTAAGTCATTTGTGGAGAGTGTAATATAGACTGCCATCATCTGTTGGCTTAGGAACTTAAAAAGGCTCATCGCCCTGATAAAGATGGTTAGGTCTGTTCTGGGGTGATTTTCCACAGAAGGATTTTTTTTTTTTTTTTAATAAAATAAAGAACATAATGAATAACCTGAGCAATATAATCTCTGTGTCTTCAGAAAGAGGTTTCTTCAGAGCCGGTGCAACAAAGACTTCCTCCTGCCAACAGCTGCAACCACTGACAGGGACACTCTGTAGAAGCTTATAGATAGTTGCATCTAATTTTCCTTTGAGATCAATAAAACACTCTTGAATTGAATTGAGTGAGTTGAAACATCGGGTCAGGTCTACACAGATCTTGTTCAGCAGACACAAAATCAACCATCACACCCCCAGATCTAAAATCCTGTGGAAAACCAGTGGGGTGAGCTGAAGCTTGGAGAACATAAGAGAAGAAACAGAACTCTGGACCATCTGGAAAGATTATGCAAAGAGTGATGGCCAAAAATGGCAATGATCTATGTGTTGTATGAAACATAAAAAAAAAGGTACTGTTATACTGGTAAACTACCTGATAATAAAATCAGACAATCAGCTACCATCAACTTAAATTATTAAGTTGATCAAAGAGCCTCTCTTTGAGTCTGACTGCAGTGTCTTTAAAGCGTGAGGTTCAGGAACCAATATCTTGTAAGTGCTTCCCCGAAAGGAGATAAGAGAAAAGATTATCGGTGCATGCGCTTTTCGATCATGATAGTTGGAGCACAAGATGAAGACGTCATTTAGTTAAAGTAGTGGCTGACAAATAATTCCACAGCTTTCTAGATCTAATGCATAATTTGCAATAATGTCCCGTGATGTTCCCCAACCAAACCAGGAGCCATGTTATGAAGTTTAAAGCAGAAATGACTGAGGAGAGATTTTGTGGATTTAATTTAAAATTAGGACATTGCCAGGGAGCCATGTGGCTCAGTGGTAGAGCATATGCACCATATATGGCATAGAGGTTATGTTCCTCGACAAAGCTGTGTTGGGTTTGATTCCTGACCTCCGGTCATTTCTTGACTTTGAGTTTAATTTTCTGCATAGTAATGAACCCTCTTTCATTTCTGTGCAGATACTATAAGATTGGATTAGGTTGGGGCGTGCTGTGGTGGCGCAGGGGGTTAGCACGCCCCACGTTTGGAGGTCTTAGTCCTCGACACGGACGTGGCGGGTTCGACTCCCGGTCCCGACGACCTTTGCCGCATGTCTTCACCCTTCTTCCTGTCTGCCTACTGTCAAAAGAATTCGAGCCACTAGCGCCGCAAAAACACTTCGGAGAAAAAAAAGAAAAAAAAAAGATTTGATTAGGTTAAGATAAAAAGGGATTTAAAGTTTCAGTTGAAAATTTGCTTATGAAATCAGGTTGCATTTTTAGGTTTTTTGAAAATCCTTAATAACCTCTTTGAGTTTAATCACATTCAAAGTCAAGTTGTTGACATCTCATTGTCAATTAATATTTGCAGTGAGTAATATTACTGGTGTCTACTCTGTAAAGCAAGGGACTGAGACAGCAGCTTTGTGGAACCCCAATCTACAACCAGCTGAGTTAACCTGGATTTGTTCTGTCTCAAAACTATAACCAACTGGTAATTGAACTACACAACTACACAGGCCAAGAGTGGTTAGCTTTCTAATCAAAACTAATTAAAGTATATTGCTAAAACACAACAGTAGTCAAGAAAAGACACCATAGCATGCTTCATAATATTCAGGAGGTATTTACCCAAAAATGATTATACTTTTGTTCCCTTTGAGACCAACTGAACGTTAAAACACTCGTCATGTTTCATTCCAGATTACCAGAGTTTTATGTAAAGATGAGGAAATCAGAGCTTTTTGATTTCCGTCTGGAGGCAGATGACAGAACGGAGGAGGAGAAACGGAAGCAAAAGACACCAAAGAAGGATGGCTTGGCTTCTGCTTTAGGGTTGAGCAAGGAGGCCCCTAAGGCCCCCATGGACACCGACTACCAGGAGGAAATGGAGCCGGTCAAGCCTCAGATCCAATTCAATCTCAACTTTGACAAGTGAGTCTCTGCACACAGACATAAACTGATTCTGCCTTAATTTACCATTACATCACCACATGGGTACTGTGAGCTGTCAAGCCACTTATTACTGATTACCATGGACTAAAAAACTGCTTGATCCACAGTAAACCCTGAGATATGCAACAACTTTTGTTTCCAGAGAGATTCAAGGTGAGGCATCACGGCCAAAGAGAGACAGCTCCACTTTCACCATTGAGCGTCTGTTTGAAGCAGTGGCCAGCAGGGACGTCAACAAACTGGACGGCCTATACCAGTACTTGAATCAGAACATGAAGAAACTCTCTGACTCGCTGTGTAAGTGTGTAAGGTAGCCATAACCCAGCAGGTGTCCCAAACAGCAGATCTGTGTTCTGACTCCCTCAACATGCGGTCACATCTACAGATCAGTCGTACGGTAAAACCGCCCTGATGAAAGCTCTGCTGCACCTCAAAGATGGCAAGAACGAAACCATAGAGGAGCTGGTCAGCGTTTCAGAGAGGATCGGTGACATAAAAGAGTTTGTGAACGCCGCATTCACCGATAGCTACTATAAAGGTCAACTTTCTTCTGAATAAAAGCTTAAACTTGTCAGTCTGCTCTCTTTTTCTATGTTCCACCATTTTGAAGTACCAATTAATAATGTCCTTTTTTGTTTTTAACAACAAAAAATATGTTTTGCTATGTTTATTATAGGTCAAACTGCTCTACATATAGCCATTGAGAGGAGGAGTATGTCCTATGTAAAGCTGCTGGTCAGCAAAGGTGCAGATGTTCATGCCAAAGCCTGTGGGAAGTTTTTTCAGCCTCATGATGGTTCCAACTTCTACTTTGGTAAGTTTGTGGGGAGAAAGTTTGGTTTTGACAAAAAAAAAACAACCAGCTTTGGCCAATTCCAGTGTCTCTGTTAGAAATACAACATCAGAGGATGCAGGAAGACCATTCCAAATTGTTTTTTGGAAGTATGTGGCCATTATTGAGTTGTCACATCATGCAAAAGAGTCACAGTAAAACAGTGTTTTGCTAATATCTCTAAGTCATTTGTGGAGAGTGTAACCAAACTATCATAGAGTTGTAGAGTCATCAAAAACAAACAAAACACCATTGTTTATTAACAATATCTATGAAATGTGGAAAGACGTGGAGTTTTATTTTTACTTGAGTTAAAATTCCCTACCTAGTCAATTCCGTTATTAGAAATGTTCCTGTTTCTCAGCAATTGACATTAGCAACACCTACTGTTTAAAGGAGGGGATAGTTAAGCATAAATAGGCATGACCTGCATCAGATAATGCAGTCATTCAAGGATTAAGCTATTGTAAAGTTTGAACCAGCTCTGAACGACACAGGGCTGGTTTTATCCAGGCTAATTACTCTCTATAATAGCACCACCTAATGCTGGGTAATGGTACTTTTTAACACCTGAGGCGATAGTTGACTGTTATATCACATCTGTTGGTATGCTTTGTCCACTCCAATACCAGTTTTGTTTGGGATTATTATTTTTGACGGAACACCGAAGTGTGTCAACCATCTTACCGGCAATATGAGGTAAAGTTGACAGATTTGGAGGAAGCTCCACTTTATTTTCCCAATTCCTTTGTGAATTTCACCAGTAACGGTTGCCGTGTAACAAACCCTCAGCATGACGCCTCAACCACCATTTCTCAGAGGTAGCACAGTATTTGTTGTGATTCATGTTGTTTAATTATTCCATTACAGGTGAGCTGCCCCTGTCTCTAGCAGCCTGCACAAACCAGCCTGACATAGTGAGCTACTTAATGGAGAATGAGTTTCCAGCGGACGCCAAGATGGCTGACTCTCACGGCAACACAGTGCTGCACGCCCTGGTGTTGGTGGCCGATAACTCGAAGGAGAACACAGAATTCGTAACGGCCATTTATGATCGCATCCTAAAGACCAATGCCCGACTGCATCCCAAGATAAAGCTGGAGGAGAAAGAGAACAATGATGAACTCACACCTCTCAAACTGGCTGCCAAGAATGGCAAGATTGGGGTAAATGCAAACCCAGAGTAACTTTAAAAAGAAATAAGACTAATATGGTTGGAGCCCTCAGTTGTGACTAGAATAGAATCCATTTGTCTCTAACCAGGTGAGTCTGAACTGTCACAGACTGTTTATAACTTCCTTTCTTTTATTTGTCTACAGGTATTTTCTCACATCCTACAAAGGGAATTCCAGGTGAATCACTTCAAGCACTTGTCCCGTAAATTCACTGAGTGGGCTTACGGACCCGTCCACAGTTCTCTGTATGACCTGACCTCTTTGGACACAAACGAGAACAACTCTGTTCTGGAAATTCTAATCTATGGCAGTGAAATTCCCGTGAGTCCCAGCTTTGCAGGCAAACTCAGAAAAACCTTAAGCTGTCATTAAGGTCACAAGGTCGTGTCTCTTCTCAGAACCGCCACGAGATGCTGGAGAAGGAGCCGCTCAGCTGCCTCCTGGAGGATAAGTGGAAGAAGTTTGGACGTGGAATGTTCTTTTTCAACTTCCTGGTCTACCTTGTGTACCTGATCATCTTCACTGTTGTAGCCTACAATAAAAAAGATGCTACACAGGTAAACAGATTTAAACAGTGATTAACAGAACCTGAGACGGACCTGAACTAATGTCTCCTCTGTGTCCCACAGCTTCCGTTTATCCCTGAGGACGCCTGGGATTACCTGTATGTTTCAGGCCAGCTGCTGACTTTACTAGCAAACTGCTATTTCTTTGTCACAGGGGTATGTGAGCCACATTTGGTTTATATCAGCACCTTGTATAGGTTTAAGTTTAGTAAAACCTCTATGACACGTGCCAAACCCAAGGCCTATGGGCCAAATTTGAACCACCATAGTTTTTTATGTGGCCCTCTTGCCTCTAGAGGGCTTCATTAAAAGGACCTTCAAAAAACAGCTTGAAGATAAGTAGAAATGTATTTTATCAATTACATCAAAGCATCTTTATCTGTATGCCACCAAATTACATCAG
Source organism: Xiphophorus couchianus (assembly GCF_001444195.1). Classification (NCBI taxonomy): domain Eukaryota; kingdom Metazoa; phylum Chordata; class Actinopteri; order Cyprinodontiformes; family Poeciliidae; genus Xiphophorus; species Xiphophorus couchianus. The sequence continues at coordinate 24,144,368 of NC_040238.1, forward strand.
TGTGAAAACATTCATTATCATTTAATTTTATGAAATGCTCATCAAATGCAGAGATAACTATTTATTAGTTTGTTAATGGGTAGTCTTATCAAAACGTTCGGCCACAACCGGCCCTTTGAGAACATTCATGATCTTGTTGTGGCCCAAAATGAAAATGAGTTAGACATCTTTTTCTATAATGTCATAATCCCAGATTCTAGGCATGACGAGGAAGCGGCCAAAGCTGCAGACACTGCTGATAGATGGATATTATGAGATTCTCTTGTGAGTATCGTTTTCTACTATTATTTTGTTACAGATTTGATCAATAATAGTTTCAGATAGTCTAATATGGAAACACTGTGACATTTTGAGGACTTTACTGGGTGTTGGGTTTTAAACCAACACTTAGCAGATTATAATTATTAAAAGTGTCTTCCTATGCACAATTATACACTACCATATAATTTATTTAGTGATATAAATTCCCAAGTCAAGACATAAGTTTGTGGTTGTAACAAGTAAATATTTGAAACAGTTCACTGGATATGACTATTTCTGCAAAGACAGTAGTGACTACAAGTAAACTTGGGTCACATGCACTGAGTCAATCTAACATCCATGCTGTCGTTAGCTTCGCGCAGGGCTTACTGTTCCTGGTCGCCACTGTTCTGTACTGGGCGGGGAGGCAGGAGTACCTGGGCTTCCTGGTGGTCTGTCTGACTCTCAGCTGGGTGAACATGCTGTACTACTCCAGGGGCAACAAACACATGGGCATCTACAGTATCATGATACAGATGGTAGGGGTCAGCTGCGACTGACGTTGAAGTGGATTGTTTGCCATCTAACTTTTGATTTCTTTGCAGATGATTGTCAGCGATATCCTGCGCTTCTTTTTTGTTTACATCGTTTTCCTCTTGGGATTTTCAGCAGGTATTTTATCTCAGCTCCAGTAAATAGAGAGTTAACTACTCTAGGCTTGTCAGTATTTTCACATGTATTTGTATTTGTCTCTTGTTACAGCCGTGGTCACACTGCTTATGGAACCTCCACTCAAAAACCAAACAAAACAAGGGAGTCCAAGTCCTTCTGATGCCCCCACAACTGATAACAAATGTGTCACAGCTGGCTACAAAAGCGTCCCTCATACCATCCTGCAGCTCTTCAAGTTCACCATAGGCATGGGCGACATCAAGTTCATCCAGGCTCACCAGTACATGGAGGTCTTCTACCTCCTCCTTATTGGCTATGTTGTTCTTTCCTACATCCTGCTGCTCAACATGCTCATAGCCTTAATGAACAACACTGTGAAAAAGACCACTATGGAGAGCGCTGGCATTTGGAGGGTGCAGGTGAGTGAATGCCGTCCACATTGGTGTCTGTTGGAGAGCAGGTATTAAATGGGCTGCTGTCGTCCCCAGAGGGCTCTCACAATCCTGGAGATGGAGAAGCGGCTACTCTGCTGTCTGAAGAAACGTTTTCGCTCTGGGGTGGAGATTACACTCGGCACCGCTTTTGGAGACGATCGTCGAAGGTGTTTCAGGTAGGACTCTTTATGTTTATTTCAGCTACTCAAACATACAAATGGCTGTGGAACCTTTATTTATAGTTTTTGTGACTGATAAAACCTGATTCTTTGCCATCCACCATCCAACTGGATTAAATGATTAAATATATTTATCAATTCATTCCAGTTATCCGTCCTTCCTGGAAAAATTACTAGGGGTTAGAAACCCAGTTAGTGTTTCTAGCACTGATGATGTGAGCCAACAGTGCTAGAAAGACTGTACCCATTGGTGATTTTTAATATTGATTATTCATTATTTTTATTTATTGTTTATATATCTTATTGGCAAACCTTTGGTCAAAGTGATAATGCTCAATATAGCTAGCTTGCACTATGCTGTTATAATGAAGCTTAATATACAATTTAATCCAGTGGAAGAGCATCACTGAAATCTGACCAGGATTTCTATTTGCTAAATGCCACAAAAATGAGATAGGGAATAAATGAGAGGTCTAATTGTCAAAGCTGAATTATGTCACTATGTTGTTTCTCCACCATTATCATATTAAGCAGCACATACATGATCATGATTGACAGCACTGAGACCTTCCTCCTGGCTCTGATTAGTTGTTTTTCACCAGGAGAGGTGCAAATACGCAGATTGCAATAGCATAGAATAATAAATATGTAAAAAAACATTTTAGAAAGATTACATATTTAACAGTTTTAATCTCTTCAAAATCAGAAGTTTACATATTATATTCAGGGTTTCCCCCAGAAAACTTGTTAAACCTAGAGCGCTAGGGCAGTCATTCATCCATCACTGTGATTCTGAGTTAAAAAATGTATAAAGTCGACAGGAAATTTGGAAATATATGACTTGATAATTATGTGTTATTGGAATTCTGGAAGATTAATACCTAAACACCAACTATAAAGTCTTAAAACAAATGCAATCTTTAAAAATTTTAATGTTTAGCCTGGTGGGGGCACAAGTAAACCCTGGTGGCCCGCCAGGCTTACAATACACTGGGGGAAACCCTGGTATTAGTGAGGAAAAAAGTGTTCACAGGGTTTCAAGCTATTTAGAGCTATCCCAGGTGTTGCATAGCTGGAAATAACGGTAGCATGTGTCGCCTTGTCTCCTTAGGGTCGAGGAAATGAACTGGAATAAATGGAACACCAACCTGGTCAACATCAGTGAGGATCCAGGATGCTGTGATCGGAGCCAGCAGTCTGATTTGGATAGCCCTTCCAGAGGATTTACCATAGGTTTGAAAAACTATTCTTTTCTCCAATACTGAATATTTTCAGATCTTGTAATATTTCCTTGTGTTTTTTCACAGGGAGAAGCTGGAGAAGCTTTTTCATAGAGAGCACAGTGAGGAGGAGGACGTCTCAGTTCACTTAGGTGAGCTCTCATCCTGTATATCTGAAGAGAAAGAAGAAGAAGAAAAAGAAGAAGAAGTTAAACATGGATGCCTGGCTTGAATGATATGATCAACAAGGTTTCCCAACTCAAACATATTGTTGTGTAAAAAAGAAAAACCTGAACTGGTTCCCGATCTGACTTGGAAGTGTTTGTTTATTGTGAATATGGCTGTTGTATTGACCATTTGAAAACAAAAAAAACCCCAAAAACTTGACTGATCAAACTGAAGGCACACAATGAAATGATCACTTGAGGCGCCATGGATTTGTGGTTTACGCAGCGCAAAAAGGTTGAAATTGCACTTGGTGTTTATTTCAAGTTGCAGGCAAACAATAACCCTGGCATAGGGTTACTTGCTGCCTCTCCTGCTCTGACTCCTGCATGACTGGCTGCCTCGCCCACTGGCTGACTGACAGAAATCTATTTTACCACCTATGTGTATACGAATCTATGTGAACCCAACACATTTATACGACAAGTCAAAGATAAATAAGTATACACACCACGCAAATTTTTTTATTTGTCTAAAGCAGTATGTTGTTGCATAAGGAGTGACTAAAAGCATGTAATGTTACAAAATACTGGAAACACAGGGACCCAGAACAAAACAAAACCAGGTGCAAAAAGAAGCAGGCTATAGCAGTGAAGTGAGGGGAGCAACCAGCAAGGAGTGACAGCAGACGTGTTTAAATACTGGGAGGCTGAATGATGGAACAAAAGACCAGGGCTGATTAGCTAATGGGTTGCAGGTGTGATGAGAGAGCAGAAGGCAGGTGCTCTACATGAGTGCACCAGCAGGTGCAGGTGAAACAGGAAGTCAGTTAATCATTATCACCATTAATGCATTGTTCTCTTCATGCTTACACATTTTAAATAATCAAGTCAGTTTTTGTCAGATTGTGTCCACTAGAGAACCTTTCTGCCATCAGCTGTCTGAAGTCTAACAAAGCTGATCTGATGAATGCACGACAGTCTTTTATGAAATTAAATGTCCCATATTCCTGTTCTGAAATTGTCCTCATTACCTTTGAGCACAAAAGAAGCTTAAAATAGAAAATGGTATTTACCAATGTGTCACTGCAAGTATATTGTAATATATTCAAATATGTTAATTTTAATAATACATTTTTGAATACATTGAATATATATATATATATATATATATATATATATATATATACACACATATATATGACTTATGGAAATATTTTGCTTAATGTATTGAATGATATTTTCCAATATGCTGCGTCATATTTTTGTTTTGTGAATGACCTTTGCCCCATGACAGCTGATTTCACACCTCCTGACTCTCCTCAGCTTGAGTCCTACATCTCCTACTTCCCCTCAGCATGCTGCTACCACCATATATTTTTTAAGGTTTGTTCAGCTCTGTGGTACTGGTCAGAGACAGGAACGTGGGTTATGAGAGAGGGGAAAGACAATAGTCACCAGGCCGGGATTCAACCCTGTGAAAGGCAGAACCTGCGTTGGTGTTTGGTTTTTGTAATTATTAATAACTGTAATCAATAATTTATTATTTGTTAAAGTAATAAAATTAATATTATTTAGTTTAATTGGGGTACCAACTCCAGCATCCCTTGAATCATAAGCCAAACTCAGTCTCTTGTGAAGGAATGAGTTCAGAAACTCTTCACACAACCAGGAATGATCACTGACACAAGTATTTCTAATCAAGTATGAGAATTTATTAACAAAATAGCCCAACTTTATAGCTGAATTATCCATAATGGATTCCAACAACATGGAAGCAGAACAACTTTAATGGACACTGTAGAGTCATTGATCATTTTGCCATGAGGTCATAGTGAAAATAAATGATTTCTTTACATTTGACCTGCACATTTAATGGAGCAGTGGTCCTCCATCCAGGTCTGTGCTCTGCTTCATCGGTTTCACTCTCTTACACAAAATTCATAATGAAGAGGAAAGAAAATTAGATTTTTATTTGTTTCAGTTGTTGTTGAAGCTTGAAGGTAAAAATAAAAGTCTAAAATCAACATCTTTTAATCAGCAATTTCAAACTGAAGAAAGTAAACCATTATGTTTACTTTAAATAACTCTGAAATAATTTTACTACTATGTTTATACAAATCAAAGGTCCACTGGATAAATAAATATGTAAAGGCAGAATAGTCTGCTGAGGAGTCTTTTCAGTGAAATGTACGACAGCATCATCTGCATACATCTTTGCAATTTTCAAGCATTTTTATATCTATTTGAGGAGTTCAAAGCCAGCATTAAGTATTTTGTCATCCATGCACCTGCATCCAAGCTTGCTCAACAGTTGCACAATTTACTAGCTGCTTCTGACGGTGCCCCTCTGGTGTAGTTCCTGTTCTGTTTTTAATATATTTCACATCCACTGGCCAAACATTAGAAGAAGCAACTATTAGCCAATTCTCAGTCAGGCTGAAAATGACCTGGATGTCTCCGTCTTTTCCTTATTCTTACTGTTTATTTTAATTAAGGCGGTATGAAGTCCCTGCTGCCCAGGTGAATGATCAGTTTTGGATTCTGTTGTTTGTGATCGTTCAGACTGAAAGAATGAGAGGAATATGATGAATGGTTTTCAAACCTCTTAAAAATGAAAATTGGAGTAAATCCAAATCACAGGCTGTAGGAATAAACATGGCCATGATCAAGAGGTTGAATATCCAAGTATCTCTTTTTTCTTTTTGGTTGAAATTTACATAATTAAACATTCAAAATGTTTATTTTTGTGTTTTTGACCTGAGGTTTATTGAAATCGAAGCATCAAATATGCTACTTTCAGATTTCAGTGTTCTCTCTAGACTCCATTGAGCAACAAAGCTAACAGTATAATTAACTTTGTGACAGGATTTATGTCATTTGTTTGAACATTTTTAGTGTAATAATCCTTCATTTGGCAGATCCTATGCAGTTATACCTTTTCTCATCCACTAAAATCAGGGTCAAGTTTTCATTGTTTGAATTTTTCATTGTGTTCATCCGCTCTATTGATCCAACTTCCTTCCATTGTTCAGCTGTTTTACTGTGGAGTACCAAAATGTTCGAGTTGGTGCTATGATTGTATTTAACTCTATTGTTTCTGTCTTGTGACTTCAAACTTCTATTTACGCAATCAAGGCTAGGATTGGATAAATATCCAATATCTTCATCTCAATATTTTTCCAATGTAACCATTTCACCAGAAACCATCAGCTTAACTGAGCTGCGTCGATATTTTTGAAACAGTGAGCGCCATTCTCCATCAGGTAATTTTCTCTTTAAGGTGATTCTGGAAATAACCGTTTTGAAGCCATGAGTTACCACAGATACTGATTTTGGAGTTAGGTATTTGACTAGGCCATTCTAGCAGACGAACAGGCTTTGATCTGTCGTATTCAATTGCAATCCTGGCTGAATGCTTTGGCTCATCGTCCTGCTGGAAGACGAACCTCCTGACCGCCCCAATCCTTCTTCATCCTCTTCTGGTGTTTAGTTTCATCCGTTTCCTCATGAACTAAAGGGGTGGTATTTCTTCTGAGTTGGTGTGTTCAGGATGATGTGCTGAATACAACGTATAATTTTATTCTCATTTGACCAGAGCACCTTGTTTCACGTTGTTACTGTGTCCCCTATGAATTTTGTCAATGCAGGTTTTCTTCTAGTGAAAGATCGGTAGATCGCTGAAGTTCCACCAGAGTTAAGATACGCCTCTCAGCAGCTTCCCTGATCTTGATAAACACATAAAATTTGAATAAAACACATTAAACCTTACATCTCTAACTAAATGTGAAAAGGTTAAAGAGGTGACTGATTGCTATCAGTCGATTTGGTCTCAATATCTATCAATTTCTCATAACTCCACCGAATGTTATGTGTTTAAAAAAAAACTATGCTCCTCACAAACAAATGATCTTGGGTAGTTTGTTTGGAAGTGGCACAGTAGTTGCACCATCTTATGCTTCCAATATGCTTTCATGGTCTGTGCACAATTTAACCGTTAAAGAAAAGGAAGTCAACATTATTCATGAAGACTAACCTAAGTGACGCTGGTTGGCAGCTCTCAAACCACAAAGAGTCACAGGACCAGAGCAGCTTTGACAACACACACACACACACACATACTGGTTTTGGTGGATTAGAGGGGCACTTTTTTCAAACCAGTTTTTTGCAACACTAAACAGTCACCCCTTTCCACTTGTGCTAGGAAGACCTACTAAGTTGTCAAAAATCTTGTTTGAGTTACACAACATAGATCTCACTTGAAAATTTAGATACACACATCAGAACTCAAAATACAAGAACCTGACGCAATGCTGTATTAAAAGGACAAACGATAATGAGGTGCTTGGCTCCGCCCATGACACCAACAGTAATTGTCAGGGCCAACTTTATTTATCAGGACCACGGCATACACAAACATGAAATGTATTTGTATTAAGTCCAAACATGGAAATATGGAATATAACTACGCAGAAAGTGGACTGCATTTACAGCACCTTCTGCTCTAAGAACTAGAGCAACAATTCTATTTGTGAACATAAAGGAAAATCTGTGAATGCCAAAATTAAATGAATTACAGGTCTATTGTTAAATCAAAAAGATAAAACAAATTGTGTGAACAAGATGAACTTACTCATAGTATCAGTAGAAATACTGGATTAATTTATTGAAAGTACTTTCAATGTTACACCCTGATTTCTCACAAAATCTCTTATGTTTTGGATATCACAACTAGCTAGAGCAGGATCCTCAGCCTTTTTGCATTGCTGGCATTCTATCATAGTGGCCAGTTGTCCTTTCTTGATGTGTTCACCAAAGTGCCTCATGACCGCAGCAACCTCTACGGGAGACCATGGATGCTTTTTTGCTCTCCTAGCACTTTCCAGAGATGCTAGAAAAAAGACAAATAATTCATTATTAAAAACCAACTCCAATTGTTAATTTTTCTTTGTTATAAATTATGTAATGCCTGTTTATTCCCCTTTTCAAATGAGCATTCATAAAGAACTTACATTAGTGGGACAAGCTACAGAAATGAGCATGTAGGTTGCACCGATGAAAATTAATTTCTGCAAATGCCAAACAGCTTATACTGCTGTTAACACTTGGTATGGTTGCTTGGTATGTATGACTGATTATTTGACTGAATTCTGGAAAAACAAATATTTTTCATAATCTAAAATTGCATTTGTTTGACAAACAGGCCTCAGCAGCTGGTGAAGAACCATCCAAAGCCAAAAGACTTGTTCTTCCTTCTCATGCTGGTTCCGAGTCTTTTTTCCAGTGAAAGAGATCCCACTCAGAACCATCTCACTGATTCCACCAAAATACATTTCTGTACAGGTGCAGCATCAGCAAAGGCCCATTGATTGATATCTCTGATTTCCTTAAACCAGAGATTAACCAAATTTAACATCTTAAATTTGGTGAATATCTTAAAATTAACAAAATTTAAAGATATATTCCAATTACTTTGCTTATTACAGTTTTGTGGTGCTTTGCTACTTTGAAAAAATATAACTATGTGAATGTATTTCAGATTAAGATTGGCATAGAGAAAGTAGTATAAACAGTCCCATTACTCATCACTAAATTAGATTTTCTAGCATCTGAACATTGACTATGTGAAAGTTTATCATTTTAATACAAGGTACAGTTTTATATGGTATGTGCATGGTCATCCTATTGCCTTTCAGTGGTGTGGATCATTACTTTTGACCATGCTTCAGTTGTGCTTTTGAGCTTAAGTAGATTGGTGTTTCTTGACTTGTGTAGGTGTGGTGACTTACCAGAATTTTTATTTGTGTTCATTTTTCTGCGGGGCTCTATGTCCTTCCGTTTTAGTTTTCTGTTGAGTTCTTTCCCCTTACCATCTCTGTGTTTACTTTGTGCTGAAAAGAAGAACATATAAAAAAATAATGGTCTGGATGAGCATTTATTTGTTGTAGGTAGGTTCCTTAAACTGTGAAGTCCAAAACACTCCTTTATGGGGTTAATCAACTGAAAAGTAAAGAACACTTGCTTAATGTACAGTAAGTCTGTTCCCAATGTAGAAAACAGTCCTCCTAATTCCTGCACATTACATGTTGAATATTACACAGGACCTGTGTGTCTGTGCACTTCTACATGTAACTTTCATTCTTTTGTACTTGCAATTTCAAAACTCAGTCCTCCTGATATCACCACCTTACATGATGACTATTACACAAGACCTGTGCGTTTGAACAGTAGTTAATATAATTTCAATGACTTCATTTTAGAAAATAAGTTGGTCGTTGGAGACCAATAGTACCACTGGAGGGTTGGTTAAACAGGATCTGCATGCATCCACGTCACCAGCCTGATATAGTTCATTTTTGAAAATCTGAAATGTAAAGACCACTCACTAATTGTGAGTTTGTTCCCAATGTAGAAAACAGTCCTCCTTATTCCGGGACCTTACATTTGAGTATTACACAGGACCTGTGTGTATGGGCGTTTCTACATGTCACTTTCATTCTTATGTACTTGTAATTTCAAACCTCTGTCCTCCCTTTTTAGGCAGCTTACATGTCAAGTATTACACAAGACCTATGTGTTTGAACAGCACTTAATATCGTTTCAATTACTTTATTTTAGAAAATAAGTTGGTCGTTGGAGACCAAAATTACCTCTGCAGGGTTGGTTGAACAGGTTCTGCATGCATCTACCTCACCAGCCTGACACAGCTCATCTTTGGAAATCTGAAAAGTAAAGAACACTCACTGAATGTGAGTTTGTTCCCAATGTAGAAAACAGTCCTCACTATTCCAGCACATTACATGTTGAGTATTACACAGGACCTGTGTGTATGGGTGTTTTCACATGTAACTTTTATTCTTATGTACTTGTAATTTCAAATCTCTGTCCTCCCTTTTTAGGCAACTTACATATCAAGTATTACACAAGACCTATGGGTTTGCACAGAACTTAATATTGTTTCAATGACTTTATTTTAGAAAATAAGTTGGTTGTTGGAGACCAAAATTACCTCTGGAGGGTTGGTTGAACAGGATCTGTACGCATCCACATGACCAGCCTGACACGGTTCTTCTATGGAAATCTGAAATGTAAAGAACACTTGCTGAATGAGAGTTTGTTCCCAATGTAGAAAATAGTCCTCCTTATTCAGCCACATTACATGTTGAGTATTACACAGGACCTCTGTGTATGGGCGTTTCTACATGTCACTTTCATTCTTCTGTACTTGTAATTTCAAACCTCAGTCCTCCTTATTCTGGCACCTTACATGATGAGTATTACACAGGACCTGTGTGTATGGGCGTTTCTACATGTAACATTCATTCTTTTGTACTTGTAATTTCAAACCTCAGTCCTCCCTTTTTATGCAGCTTACATATCAAATACTAGACAACACCTGTGTGTTTGAACAGTACTTAATATCCTTTCAATGACTTAATTTTAGAAAATAAGTTGGTTGTTGGACACCAAAATTACCTCTGGAGGGTTGGTTGAACAGGATCCGCATGTATCCACGTCACCAGCCTGACACCTTTCATCTTTGGAAATCTGAAATGTAAAGAACACTCACTGAATATGAGTTTGTTCCCAATGTAGAAAACAGTCCTCCTTATTCCAGCACATTACATGTTGAGCATTACACAGGACCTGTGTGTATGGGCGCTTCTACATTTAACTTTCAGTCTTTTGTACTTGTAATTTCGAAACTAAGTCCTCCTTATTCTGGTACCTTACATGTTGAGTATTACACAGGACCTGTGTGTATGGGCGCTTCTAAATGCAACTTTCAATTCTTCTGTACTTGTAATTTCAAACCTCAGTCCTCCCGTTTTATGCAGCTTACATGTCAAGTATTACACAAGTCCTGTGTGTTTGAACAGTACTAAATATCATTTCAATCACTTTATTTTAGAAAATATGTTGGTCGTTTCAAACCAAAATTACCTCTGGAGGGTTAGTTGAACAGGATCCGCATGCGTCCACGTCAACAGCCTGACACAGTTCATCTTTGGAAATCTGAAATGAAGGGATGTACACTGAATGAGTCCGTACTTCTAAACCTACTACTGAATGAACCTGTCCAGCTGATTGTTAACCAGAACCTTTGTGTATTGACACTGCAAAATATATCTCCTGCTATAAAATGTTCATAAATATAAGGTTAGAATAAATTAATTTACATATGACAGTTTCTAGCATTTTGGATAGCACTGAACCAAGTTGAAATATTGGTCTGATTAAGTCTTTCTCCAAAATCTGTTTTTTTAGGCACTGCTAATCACTTCTTGTTTTCAACTATAATGAAACTCTGTACTACAACATGACATATCCTTCAAAAATGTCTTCAATGCTAGTAAAATGACTTGTGATAGAATTTTCACTCTTATCAATACCTTTCTTCTCCATGGCCAGTCAGAATCACCATAAATATAAGTGATTTCTTCCCCAGGACCAATATCTTTGAGTGCAAATAAACAAAGATGAGGTCTTCCATCCACCCTTGTAACTTTCAATTTGCTGTTTGGGTTCATCTCTTCATCATTTACCAGCCTCCCCAATGATCCATCCTCTCTGGCAGCATCAACACTAAAATATTAAGTAAGCAATAAGAATAATTATACCATGCAAGGGAAAGGATTTTGCATGTTTGCATGTCGGAAGAATATTCCTCCACCAACTAAAACTACTTTTACTGATGAAGCTGAAAATGTTTACATCACTTTGTTTAAATATAAAATAAAAAACAACCTTAAAACAGTCACATACCAAAGCTGTTGTCCATTGAACTTGAAATCAAACATAAAAGCCTTGAGTGCATCATGGTAAATTTTCAATCGGTTTTCTTGTTCCTTTCTACTTATGACTTCCCCTCTGTACTCAATAAGAATCTCCTTTTTGAAAGCACCGGCAACTGAACACACCCCGACCTGTAGGTAAACATAAGGAGTAAAGTAGAATAAACTTTAAACAATGCAGATCTTTCAAACAGTAGCAAATGCGATTAACATTTTTCAAAATCACTTAATTGATCTAATTTGATGTCTTTCTGTGATTACATAAACATTTGTTTGTCAACAGAATGGTGCTTCTAAATGTCACTCATTCTTTTGTACTTGTAATTTCAAAACTCAGTCCTCCTTTACATATATATATATATATATATGTTAATAATGTGCGGTATAAAAATAGTTTAAATGTCAAAACGCAAGATTAAAGAAAAAAGCAATCCTTCAATAAACTCTGGAATCATGTGCATAATAAAGTCACAACTCACCTTTAAATGAATTAATGTATTTTCATCAAATCCCTCTTTATCTTCACCTAAGGAGCAATAATAACTGGCATCATGTTTGGGATTTCTTTTTGCTCTCTGAGACCTTGTTGCTGACATCTCCTGCAAAGATCAGAGTAACGTGCTGTTGAGTAACAACATGACACTGTACACCAGGGGTGTCAAACTCCAGGCATCGAGGGCCAGTGTACTGCAACTTTTAGATGTTCCTCTGGTCCAAAATACCTGAATTATATGACTGAATTAGCTTCTAAGTGCAGTCAAGTTGATGACCTGCTGATAACCACCCCATTTGATCCAGCCGTGTGGCATCACAGACACATCTAAAAGTTGCTGGACACAAGCCCTCAAGAACTTGAGTTTGACACCTCTGCTGTACACAATATGATTTGATGCTATTGTATGAGAAAATGCTGTATTGAAGTACACAGTATTACATAATTGACTTTCTATTGACAAGTTCTCAATACCTTCAAATATTAAAACATTATCTTAATACTAATGATTATTACCTAGATAATTTGTGCCTGTGAAAGAATATCACTCACTGATACACAGAAAATGACCAAATACAGTTTTGTCTAATTCTGGAGTGAGTCACCTTCCCTTTAAACTCTGGTACGCTGACTAAGATGGTTGGTAAGAACTAGCTAAACTGCAGCAAATCAGATGCTTTGGTGTATCCAAACATCAAGTAACCTACAACATTCTTCAGAATTACAATGTTACATATCGTAAGAGAGTCTGTATGAGTCTTACCTCTTCCTCCAAGCAAAAGAAGTTCTATTAGCACTAATTGCTTGCACCTGGTCTTGACGGACTGTACCACGTTGATAGAGGAGGAGGGGTACAACAAAAGGAGAAATCCATTTTGTTTTGGAAGCATACAAGGTTTGATTTTTTTCAGGAACAAGAAAATTAATTTATTTGAGTAATATTTTGTAACTTTCCTTCAATATTTCAAAGTTAAATAGTTTATCATACATTTTTATTTAATTAGGAGGCAGCAGTCAGATGGTATCTCCCACCAGCAATGTTTCATCATTTAAAAGGAAAGTCACTTCTTTTAATCATTTCTGTTCAATCAATTAATCAAGTTTACTTGTATAGCATATTTCAGCAGCAGTGCAGTTCAGTTTATATCATAAAAACAAAAACTGTTGTCTAATGACAGACACAACACCAGCAGAAAATGGTTGTCTGTTGTACCTGCCTACAGACAAATTAGACTACCTAATCTGCATGTAGGCAGAGTAGCAACATTGAGATAATGACAAAATATCAATTTTTAAAGTTTTGTGCTAACAGTAACATAAGTAATCATATTTTTGGCACTTTAAATATTATTTAAATAAATGCTTTTTATTTTTATATTTGTAATTCTGTATTACTCCATGAATAGTTATCCCTTCTTTCAAATTCAAAAATACTTTATTGATCCTAAAAGGGAAATTAAATTAAAAAAAGCTTGGGTCCTCTACCACAGGCCTTGGAGTCTGAGTGGTCTTCACGGTATATTAGCAGTTCCCAAGGGTGTGCTTCTCTGCATCATGCATTCCAATTTATTTCTAGGTATTTGTTTGAGCCACTCTTCCAGTTTAGGGGTTATCACCCTGAGGGTTTCAGTGGCCAAAGGCACTACTGTTGCCATCACCTTCCTCACTCTTTTAACCTCCTATCATGCATGGCATGCATTATTAATTCGTCTTCGATATTTGGGCTGATTGGGACCTAATGATTCCAAAAACAAAGAATTATCTTTCTACATGATATGTGGACATCATTTTTTTTTTCAGAAAAATATTTATTCATTTTAAATCACCATATTTAGCGCCTTTGTAAATCTCTACAGTTGCTAACTTTTGTAAACTTACACCACAACAATAAACACTGAACATCTTGGGTCTAGCCTGTAATGTGTTATAATCTTCCACCACCACTAAGTCATAAAATAATGACCTAACATGCAGACACCAGACCCCATGTAGAGCAAAATTTAGTATTGTGGACTAGACAGCCCAAAATAAGTCATCCACTTATATGGAAAATGTTTTTCTCAGGTTCCAGGAGGATGATGCTTTTTATGAGCCTTTGGTATTTCTCTAGTTTTTTCTGTCCCTTCTGATAATTTGGGATAGCTTTATCATTACAACTGCTTTGCTCTGCTGCTCAGTGATCACCATGTCCAGTTGGTTTACTTTTCCCATTTGTCTTTCTGTATCTGGAAGTCCCACACGATCTTAGTTTGTTCATTTTCTACCACCATATGTGGCATTTTCGATTTTATCGAGGTGTGTTCAAGGTTACATTCCCTTCAGATGTTTCTTTACACTATTCCGGGTACTTGGTTGTGGCATTCCATGTATTCTTTTCATGTTACCATCTTACATCCTGGATTTAGATACTAGATTGTCTCAGGGGACTCTGCATATCATGCACCCAAGATCTTGCTTGGTATTATAGAGGGCCGCTATTGCTCTGGTGCTAGGCACCTGCTTATGTGCCACCATGAATACTACCTCTGTGCTGTGTTTCAGTCTAAGTCTTTCTGTCCATTGGTAGTATTGTTTACTCTTTGTTGTAAAACACCCTGTTGTTATGGTTGTGCATCATAACAAATATGAAAAATATTTCCAAAAATCAGTCCAAATACACAGTATCCAAAACAAGAAGGAACTGTCCAAACAAAAGCTATTTTTCCCCCAGAAAGGCAGGAATGAAAGTTTAAAAGTAAAATTATCAATGAAAGAACAGAACTACTCCAATGTGCTACAACCTGAGCAGCACAATTTTCCATGCATCATCAGCAGCTTTTGTATTCTTATATCAGTGGACTGAATTTCCTCCCTTTTCCATCTTATCATCCCAGCAGGCTATATGATAACTGTGAATGCATAGCTGTTGATTGTCTGGACCTTGTTTCTCTCATTGGACTTGCCTTACTTATTGTAGGTACAGTGGCTTGCATAAGTGTCCATAGCCCTTGAACCTTTCTATTTTGTCACATTACAACCGCAAACATATTTTTACAGAATTCTATGGGAAAGACAAACACAAAGTGGTATACATTTGTGAAGTAGAGACAAAACTATACATGATTCAAAACATTTTTTACAAATGAAAGCTGAAAAGTGCAGTGTGCAAAAGTGTTCAACCCCCTTTCCCTAAGTGCAACCAATTGCCTTCAGAAGTTGCCTGATGACTACTAATGACTAAATAGAGTCCACCTGTGTGTAATCTAATCTTAGTAAAAATTCAACTCCTCTATGACTGCCTCAAAGGTTGGTTAAGAGAATATTTAGGAGCAAACAGCATCATCAAGTCCAAGGAACACATCAGACAGGTCAGGGATAAAGTTGTGGGGAAGCTTAAAGCAGGCTTAGGCTATAAACATGTTTTCCAAGCTTTGAATATCTCACAGAGTACTGTTCCACAAATAATCTGGAAATGGAAAGAGCATGGCACAGCTGTGAACCTACCAAGACAAGGCCATCCACCTAAACTTACAGGCTGAATAAGAAGAGCACTGATCAGAGATGCAACCAAGAGGTCCATGGTGGCTCTGGACCAAATGCAGAGATATCCACACCTCAGATGGGGGAATCTGTTCACAGTACAACTATTAGTCATGCACTGCACAAATGTGGTTTTCTGGAAGAGTGGCAATAAAAAAGCCATTATATAAAGAAAACCATAAGAAGTCCCATTTGCAGTTCGCCAGAAGCCATGTTGCGATACAGCAAAAATGATAAGACAAGACCAAAATTGAACTTTTTGGCAAAAATACAAAGCACTATTTGTGGCAGAGAACGGACACTGTACATCACTCTGAACACACCTTCCCCACTAACAAACATGGTGGTGGCAGCATCATGCTCTGGTGGTGCTTCTTTTCTTCAGGGACAGGAAAGATTGTAAGATGGATTGAGCCAAATACAGGGCAATTTTGGAAGAAAACCTGCTGGAGTCTGCAAAAGACTTGAGGCTGTGGTGGAGGTTCACCTTCCAGCAGGACAATGACCCTAAACATAAAGCCAGATCTATAATGGAATGGTTTAAATCAAAACATATTTATGTGTTAGAATGGCAAAGTCAAAGTCTAGACATAAATTCTGCTTCAAAATGCTTGGTTTTGGGGACGCAGAGCAGACCAGAATCAACAAAATGTTATTAGTGGAGTGCAAAAATAGTTTGGTGAAAAAATGGCTGTCTTATGGTTCATATTTCTTTTTATCCATGCACTTATTTCACACATTTATTAACCATAATGTTTTAAATAAACAATATTTGATCAAAATATATATTAATTTCTGTATATTTTTAGGTGCCACATACATTCCAAGGTTGGACAAAAGGTTGGGTTTGTCATGATTTGGGTGGTGAGGCAGAGGCAGCAGACCCAGGGTAAGATGAATAAGATGGTTTAATAATGAAAGAAGTCCAGAAATCCAAAAACATACAAAGTCCAGGCAGCACAAAGGAGCGGATGCAGAAGCTCGCAGATAGTGACAACAGGTACTGGACAAACACGACAAAGACCCGACGAGGAACAAAGAACATAGGTGGGGTTAAATACACAGAGGGTAATCAAGGAGACAAGAAACACCTGGGAACAATCAAGGGGAGACAGGACAACACGGAGACTCAGAGAGACAGAAACTAAAAATAAACACAGCTAAGGAAAAGATCCTGACCTTTATAAAATATTCACTCTTATAGCACAGAGTAATCATATTGCCAACTTATCCCCAGTGTAAATAGCGACACATGAATTAGAAGGACAGTGTAATCATTAGCAGGACCTTCCGGCAGACAACCAATCAGAATAAGACCTTGTGTGAATATTCATGAGGTATTGCTATTACACAAACCTGCCATAGGGGGCACTGTGGTGATACACAGATTATACACAAAATCAGGTTTATGTGTATTAAGCGGACATCTCCTTTTTTTTTGCCTTTTTGGGGTTTATGGACCAATAGAAACCTTTCTACGTTTTTAGATTTTTGTCAGAATTAGCAGGACACCGCTCCTGTCCTGTTAATTCAAAATGTCCTTCTAGTGTTGTGTGTATTCTGACAAAATGTCCTGCTAAATCACATACACCAACGCACACACACACACACACACACACACACACACACACACACACACACACAAGCTAAAAACTGAAATGAAAGCGCAAAGAGTCGCACACAGGAAGCTCTGCAGCGACTTCATCAGCTAACAAGAACAAGACAAGAAAGGTGATCCTCAAATGCCAGAAAACCAGACAAACATCCTCGGACCCTGAAGGGCAAGTAAGTGTCTCTTGGGATTTTTATTTATTTATTTTAAAAACATGAGGATATTTACTTTTCAATATATTTGAAAGTATCATTGATGGACATTTTTCAGTTCACTAAGTAGAAGCTTTTTACGCAGGAGGAAATCTGCTGAAGTCATCATTAAGTCAATTTATGTTTCCATCAGACGATTTGCCTGCAGTCTGAGCGGCACATACTGTACATGTACATGTTGAGTCCTTTTGATGTTGCATTATGTTCTTGGAAGGACTGATGGTCAATGCACCAGCCTTTTAAGCACTCTGAGCCTCGGTAATGTGTAGGATCTGCTGTGGGCTTGGTTACCCACTCAGGCTCTCCTTTCCTCTTATAGCCTTCTTGTTAAGTGAGCATCTTATGATGCAGGATTCACACGCCCTGATCTCAGCCGGACAGCGGACTGGTGTCTGATTTTTTTTATTTTACTAAACAGGACCATCAGGATTATTCTGGTGAGTTAAGTTACACATTTCTTTCCATTGTAATATTTATTAAAGAACAATCTTTAAATTGTATTTAGAGGTTATAGGAGTGCTGCAGGGATGGTGACCTATTGTTTTCATGACATGTTTATTAGCTTCCAATGTTATTTTGTGCTTTTGCAGTGCTTATCTCATGTTTCTGAGCTGCAGGAATCAATACATCCTCTAATATTACAGGAAATTCAGACATGCGGAGCGTGCTCTTGCACAGACTCCCAACCACAAAAAAAAAATGTTTATGGAAGAGTGTTTTCTTTGTATTGGTGATATGACTGGATGATTTCACAACTCAGACAAGGCTAAAATAAAATGAACCTACTTCTGTTTTCCTCTTTTTTTTGTTGCTGTGCTGATGTGTAATAATCATATGGTGGGGGTCCAAACATGTGATTTCCCATTATTCTCGGAAAGGAGAACAAGGAGCCACCGATGATGTCTGTAACCTCCCCTGGCTTCCTGAGCTGTCTGATTTATGGTGATGAACTGAACTCTGGGAGAATATCTCACATCTTGTGTTTGTTGAATGGATTCTTTAATAAATTCTGTTGTTAAGGAATTCGATTTGACCCCGGAGAAGCAAATAGTTGTCAGATCAAGTGATCTGTGTGTAACTGCTGCCATGGAAATCTTCTAAATAAACAGCTTTGTTTGTCACCAGGAAGGAAAGATCACATGTCCGAAAGAAATATGAGTGTATTTAAAGGCCAGAGATGTGAAACTTTGTGGTAAACATGATTCACACTGGATTTAAACATGCTCAGTGATCTGTTCCTCATTGGTTACAGGAAACTGGTTTGCCATGTAATTGATCTAGTAGAGAGAAGGGTTACATGTCCAAATGTGATCGAAATGTTTTGAGATTTCTTCTCTTGACTGCTTTCAATCAATCAATCACTGGTAAAGACGTGCTAAAAAAAACTTCAAATAAATTAATGGACATATAGAGTTAAAATATCAAACTGTTAATTTGTGCACATTTATTTAGTGGTGGAACAAATTCCCCTTTAATATTTTTCAGTTAATTAAAATTCAGATTAATAAATTCAACTCAAGCATTTTTCAAGGTGCACTTTACCATCTACATAGATCAGAGTTTTTAACTTTTATTTAACTTTTAGTCAGTTATCAATTCCTTGTTTGTGGGAAAGATAAATGGGAAAGACAAGAGAACATGCCATCCAGATGAGGCAGAGTTTGTTCAATCAAGAAAATGCCACAGGAAAATAAGCTCACCCATATTTACAGTCGTGGCAATGGGTAAAAATATCTGGAACAGTGACAAATAATGCCGCTTTGGATAGTCGGAAAGACGTGAAGACACGAGAAATCAAATAGTTTCCAAAATCGCAATGACTCCAAGACATATAAAACAATCTTCCTCCCAAATGGTATCAGGATAAAAAAGCCTTTCAGAGCTCATCACAAATCATATCCTTTATTTATTCTGGACAGAGAAATGTCTCATTGAGATTAAAAAGCCTTTTTGAAGAAAGATCTGACATATTCAAAATGTAAAGCTCCAGTGGGGGTTTATCTGGAACCAATGTGACTTAGATCAAGCTTTCTATTGGCAGTAAACACTGTTTCTTCATGGTATAAGAAGTGAAGTTGATGGAAGTTGTAGTGAAAACCTACATTAAGGGACAGAGCAGACTGTACTTCCTGAAGAAGCTTAGGTCTTTCTATGTTTACAGTAAGACGCTGTGAACATAGAAGAGGTCTGTTATTGAGAGCGAAATATAGGCTGCCATCATTTGTCGGGCAGATAAAACAAAGATCATAACGTACAACACTGAGCATTCAGAGACTGTAATATAACCTCTGAGGTTTCTTCAGTAGAGAAGAAACCTGGCTTTGGCGCACCCTTCCTGCCCACAGCTGTAACCACCGTCAGTAACTGAGTGAGGTGAGCTGAAGTTTGGATAGAATAAGAGAAGAAGCAGAAAGTCTAGACCGACGTTTCCCAATTCCGGTCCTCAGGCCTCCCTGCCCTGCATGTTTTAGGTGTTTCCCTTCTGCTACACACCTGGATTGAATATATGGGTGATCAACAGGTTTCTGCAGCACTTGATGGTCATGCAATCATTTGAATCAGCTGCTCTGGAATAGAGGCACATCTAAAACATGCAGAGCAGGGAGGCCTGAGGACCGGAATTGGGAAACGCTGGTAGACCATCTGGAGAGATTGTGCAAAGAGCAATGCTCAAAGATCCCCCTTATCTGTAGGAAATGTTATGAAATAAAAGCTACATTTATCCTGTTTTACACATCTGACAGGCCTCTGAAATAAAAGAGTAAAGTTTCCCGATGCACTAAATGCTGGCTACTTAAAGTACAACGAAATGCCTTTCATAGCTTGTAAATAATACGGTAAACAGTTAAAGTTATATAAAAAATAAACTACAAACAAATATGCTTAAGATAAATTACCCATTGAGATTACTAAAGGATTTCTAAACCTAGTGGAAAATGGCATATAAACTCTTACCTATAACACAATTAGACAACATATAAATAAATCAGCTACCATCAATTTAAATAAAGCATTAAGATTATCTAAGAACCTCTCTTTGAATTTGACTGCAGTGGAGTGAACAGTGTCTTTAAAGCTTGAGGTTCAGGAATCATCATCTCCTAAGTGCTTCCCCGAAAGGAGATAAGAGAAAAGATTATCTGTGCATTTACTTTTCTATCATGATAGTTGCGGCAAGACGTTTGTTAGCTAAAGTAATGGCAAATGACTGGATTTCTTTTTCAAGCACAGAATACTAAATGATGGGATTAGATTAAGATACCAAGACATTTTAATGGATTTACAATTTCAGCTGAAAATGCATTTTTGGCTTTCAAAAATCCTAAATGTCTAGGGGTGAACTGATTGCAGTTTTCTGTCCAATCGCCAATTACGACCTTTAAAAAGCCTGACCTGCTGTTTCCAATTTTGTATGATACAGATTTATTTTTTTCGTCTGAAATGTTGCTACATATAGCAAGAAACTTGCTGAGTTGTCAGCAGTGGGGTGACTATTGCAAACCTGCAGACATGACCTGTCAGTCAAACCTTTCTGGTTGTGTTGAGATTAAATAATTCTGTGTTTTTCCTCTATCTCTTTTAGCTAGTTGCAAAGCTAAAGCTAAAACAATTAACATGTTAGGAAATGCCCTCAAAGCTACAGTTAAAGGATTTGACGCACTAGGGCACATTTGTCAAACTCAAGGCCCGTGGGCCAAATCCAGCCCGCAGTAGGTTTTTATGTGGCCCTCAAGATTCTAGACCAAACACTGAATGTGCTTAAATATTATGTTATCAACCAAATTAATTCCGTTTTTATTCATTTACTGCCAAATTATATTAATCAGTCCCTCCAGTTTCTTCAGAATTATTGTGGAAATTCACAAAGTCAACAAATCCCAGCACTTTTCTCAGCTAATAGTTGGGAGTTTATTGTAGATTTTTCTCAAAAATTGTCAAAACCTTTCTTACTTGTACTAAACAGCTGCCACAGCCTTAATTGATGTCAGATTATAGTCTATTATCAATACGAGTGATAAAAAGTCACATTTATCGTCATAAATAAGAGCAAATATTTCCAAATTACTACCACAAACACTTTTTATTGCAAAAAAATCACAAAATCCTGGAGGGACTGAAAAGATATTCAATAATATTATTTAATTTTAAGAACTCATTGATATTTTATCAGTTTGTGAACAGGTTTTATCAATACATTCTGGCACAACCGGCCCTTTAAGAGCACTCATGATCTTTATTTGGCCCAAAACAAAAATGAGTTTGACACCCCTGCACTAGGGAATGCCCTCTTTAGGGCATAGCATAGACAGGCTAACAAAGGAAGTTACCAAGTGTTGCTTGTTGCTATTTTGTCCTGCTAACTCCTAAAAGTAGCATGAGAAATGGACCAGCTGTATTTCGGTATTAATAAATAGAATTCATAAATTAAACTCACTGACTCTTCTTCAACCTCACACACCAAGAACTCAGCATGGAGAACAGATAAATTCTCCACAGTTGATTTTAAGACCTTTGACGAGGCAGATAAGATCAATGGATAAGAGCAGCTTCACACTAAATATCCAACAATCACCAATCTCCCAAAATAAAGGAAAATCTTGGCCGATTTATCGATGTACCCCTATTAATAACCTCTTTGAGTTTAATCCTATTCATTCCCATTATCATGACACCATAATTATATGGATTTCACTGCATCCTACTTAATATTTGTTATAAGTAAATAAAGCAAGGGACTGAGACAGCAGTTTTGTGGAACCCCAATCTACAACCAGCTGAGTAAACCTGGATTTGTTCTGTCTCAAAACTATAACCAACTGGTAATTGAACTACACAGGCCAAGAGTGGTTACCTTTCTAACCAGAAAGCTATCGTTAAAACCCAACAGTAGTCAAGAAAAGACATCATGACCATGTAGTCAAAGAGACTGACAGATCTGTTTGGGTAAATACCTCCTTCATAGTATTTAGGAGGTATTTACCCAAAAATGATTATACTTTTGTTCCCTTTGAGACCAACTGAACGTTAAAACACTTGTCATGTTTCATTCCAGATTACCAGAGTTTTATGTAAAGATGAGGAAATCAGAGCTTTTTGATTTCCGTCTGGAGGCAGATGACAGAACGGAGGAGGAGAAACGGAAGCAAAAGGCACCAAAGAAGGATGGCTTGGCTTCTGCTTTAGGGTTGAGCAAGGAGGCCCCTAAGGCCCCCATGGACACCGACTACCAGGAGGAAATGGAGCCGGTCAAGCCTCAAATCCGATTCAATCTCAACTTTGATAAGTGAGTCTCTGCACACAGACATACAGTTAGGGCCAGAAATATTTGGACAGTAACACAATTGTCGCGAGTTGGGCTCTGCAAGCCACCGCATTGGATTTGAAATGAAACCTCTACAATAGCATTCAAGTGCAGATTGTAACGTTTAATTTAAAGGGTTGAACAAAAATATCTGATAGAAAATGTAGGAATTGTACACATTTCTTTACAAACACTCCACATTTTAGGAGCTCAAAAGTAATTGGACAAATAAACAGAACCCAAACAAAATAGTTTTTTTTCAATATTTTGTTGCGAATCCTTTGGAGGCAATCACTGCCTTAAGTCTGGAACCCATGGACATCACCAAACACTGGGTTTCCTCCTTCTTAATGCTTTGCCAGGCCTTTACAGCCGCAGCCTTCAGGTCTTGCTTGTTTGTGGGTCTTTCCGTCTGAAGTCTGGATTTGAGCAAGTGAAATGCATGCTCAATTGGGTTAAGATCTGGTGATTGACTTGGCCATTGCAGAATGTTCCACTTTTTTGCACTCATGAACTCCTGGGTAGCTTTGGCTGTATGCTTGGGGTCATTGTCCATCTGTACTGTGAAGCGCCGTCCGATCAACTTTGCAGCATTTGGCTGAATCTGGGCTGAAAGTATATCCCGGTACACTTCAGAATTCATCCGGCTACTCTTGTCTGCTGTTATGTCATCAATAAACACAAGTGACCCAGTGCCATTGAAAGCCATGCATGCCCATGCCATCACGTTGCCTCCACCATGTTTTACAGAGGATGTGGTGTGCCTTGGATCATGTGCCATTCCCTTTCTTCTCCAAACTTTTTTCTTCCCATCATTCTGGTACAGGTTGATCTTTGTCTCATCTGTCCATAGAATACTTTTCCAGAACTGGGCTGGCTTCTTGAGGTGTTTTTCGGCAAATTTAACTCTGGCCTGTCTATTTTTGGAATTGATGAATGGTTTGCATCTAGATGTGAACCCTTTGTATTTACTTTCATGGAGTCTTCTCTTTACTGTTGACTTAGAGACAGATACACCTACTTCCCTGAGAGTGTTCTGGACTTCAGTTGATGTTGTGAACGGGTTCTTCTTCACCAAATAAAGTATGCGGCGATCATCCACCACGGTTGTCTTCCGTGGACGCCCAGGCCTTTTTGAGTTCCCAAGCTCACCAGTGAATTCCTTTTTTCTCAGAATGTACCCGACTGTTGATTTTGCTACTCCAAGCATGTCTGCTATCTCTCTGATGGATTTTTTCTTTTTTTTCAGCCTCAGGATGTTCTGCTTCACCTCAATTGAGAGTTCCTTTGACCGCATGTTGTCTGGTCATAGCAACAGCTTCCAAATGCAAAACCACAAACCTGGAATCAACCCCAGACCTTTTAACTACTTAATTGATTACAGGTTAACGAGGGAGACACCTTCTGAGTTAATTACAGCCCTTAGAGTCCATTGTCCAATTACTTTTGGTCCCTTGAAAAAGAGGAGGCTATGCATTACAGAGCTATGATTCCTAAACCCTTTCTCCAATTTGGATGTGGAAACTCTCATATTGCAGCTGGGAGTGTGCACTTTCAGCCCATATTATATATATAATTGTATTTCCGAACATGTTTTTGTAAACAGCTAAAATAACAAAACTTGTGTCACTGTCCAAATATTTCTGGCCCTAACTGTAGATTCTGCTTTAATTTACCATTACATCACCACATGGGTACTGTGAGCTGTCAAGCCACTTATTACTGATTACAATGGACTAAAAAACTGCTTGATCCACAGTAAACCCTGAGATATGCAACAACTTTTGTTTCCAGAGAGATTCAAGGTGAGGCATCACGGCCAAAGAGAGACAGCTCCACTTTCACCATTGAGCGTCTGTTTGAAGCAGTGGCCAGCAGGGACGTCAACAAATTGGATGGCCTATACCAGTACTTGAATCAGAACATGAAGAAACTCTCTGACTCTCTGTGTAAGTGTGTAAGGTAGCCATAACCCAGCAGGTGTCCCAAACAGCAGATCTGTGTTCTGACTCCCTCAACATGCGGTCACATCTACAGATCAGTCGTACGGTAAAACCGCCCTGATGAAAGCTCTGCTGCACCTCAAAGATGGCAAGAACGAAACCATAGAGGAGCTGGTCAGCGTTTCAGAGAGGATCGGCGACATAAAAGAGTTTGTGAACGCCGCATTCACCGATAGCTACTATAAAGGTCAACTTTCTTCTGAATAAAAGCTTAAACATGTCAGTCTGCTCTCTTTTTCCATGTTCCACTGTTTTTCAATAATGTCCTTTTTTAAACAATAACAAAATAATGAAATATGTGTTTTGCTATGACTTCTTATAGGTCAAACTGCTCTACATATAGCCATTGAGAGGAGGAGTATGTCCTATGTAAAGCTGCTGCTCAGCAAAGGTGCAGATGTTCATGCCAAAGCCTGTGGGAAGTTTTTTCAGCCTCATGATGGTCCCAACTTCTACTTTGGTAAGTCTTTTTTCTCATAGCACACTGATTTGCTTCTGACAAAGGTTTTGGATTTACCTAAAAAACACAGCAGTTCTGACCAAAGTTTCTATGTAACAAATTTAACAAAAGGATTCAGCCGGAAGACCATTCTAAATGTCTTATTGGTGGGTATTAAGTCATGCTAGGTGATTTCACACTGCTTGAAACAGATTTTTATTAAGACAGGCGTTGCCAAAATCTATTCCAAATTAACATTAAGTCATCAAAATAAACAACAAAACCATATTTATTACCTCAAAATGTCTATAGCAGGGGTCTCAAACTCCAGTCCTCGAGAGCCACAGTCCTGCAACTTTTAGATGTGCCTCTGCTGCACCACACCTGAACAGAATAATTAGGTCATTAGCAAGGCTTTGGAGAATTTATCTACACAAGGAGGAGGTAATTAAGCCATTTCATTCCAGTGTTTTGTACTTGTGGCACATCTAAAAACTGTAGGTTTGCAGCCCTCGAGGACTGGAGTTTGAGACCCCTGGTCTATAGTGACTTGAAGGAGTTTTATTTTTACATGTGTTAGAATGTCCAGATTCGACATAAGAACATTTATTAGAAATGTTCCTGGGAATCAGAATTTCTCGTCAACCATGGCCTCAAAACTTAACATAGTTTGGGGTTTTTTGCACATTTTATTTGCACTTCGGACAATTTAAATCTTTTAAACTCGTTGAATATGTCTTTGACAAGGTATAAAGTCACAAAACCATACTTCTTTCACATTTTCTAATAAGTAGTAAGGTAATAAGGGTTGTCGTTTGTAAAATTAAAGTGACGCAGGCAAAAATCAACAGCAAATTAACAGCCGTTAAGAGAAAAGTAATGCAGTCTCATATTTCAAAGTCATATTTTCACCATCTTATTCATTCATTCATTTATAAATGTCACCGTTTAAAACAAAAATATTTAATTAGCAAGCTAAATTTGTAATACCTACTTATGTAATATGTAGATTTAATGAACTCGGTCATACGAACCTCTTTGTAGCTGGCGAGACTGAATTACTTCCCGTCACCTCTTCGTCATCGTTTCTTTTCTCTATCTATCTATTTTTGTACATTTCAGCTTAAAACAAAGGACGAGCAGTTTTAATTTCAACAGACGTTAACATTAATCATCAGCAGGTGTTCATAAGGAGGTTCACAAAACTCAGCTTTTATTTTTATTGTCCACTTCCGGCTATCGGCACGTGAATTTTTATATTAGCTTAAATATTTAGCTGAGTGCTACCTCGGGGACAAATATTTAGCTTGAAGCTAAATGCTTGCTAATAGTTTGTAAACTAAATATTCAGCTTGCTAGCTAAATATTTAGTTTCAACCTAAATACTTAGCTTGCTAGCTAACAGATAACAGTAGTTAGCTGCACAAGTGTGATTTTACTTACATTTTCTCCACTACACACTGGCTGGAAATAATTTCTACACCATCACTAGAATTTGGATATATTTACATTTAATTTCTCAAATGATATAACTATTAGGGCTCCACAGTATATATTGTCGTCACAAAATCAGTGTGCGCAAACATTAACATCACACTTACTGTTTGGACTGCAATGGCTAATATAAGAGTTCTGAAGTTGTGTTTTCCATAGTTATGCAATACTCAGCCAGTAGGACAGTCTCATGGTGGCAAAAGCTCAGTTTTCTGGCATCTTGTGTTTGTAAAGGTAGCACAGTATGTGTTGTGATTCATGTTGTTTAATTATTCCATTATAGGTGAGCTGCCCCTGTCTCTAGCAGCCTGCACAAACCAGTCTGACATAGTGAGCTACTTAATGGAGAATGAGTTTCCAGCGGACGCCAAGATGGCTGACTCTCACGGCAACACAGTGCTGCACGCCCTGGTGTTGGTGGCCGATAACTCGAAGGAGAACACAGAATTCGTAACGGCCATTTATGATCGCATCCTAAAGACCAATGCCCGACTGCATCCCAAGATAAAGCTGGAGGAGAAAGAGAACAATGATGAACTCACACCTCTCAAACTGGCTGCCAAGAATGGCAAGATTGGGGTAAATGCAAACCCAGAGTAACTTTAAAAAGAAATAAGACTAATATGGTTGGAGCCCTCAGTTGTGACTAGAATAGAATCCATTTGTCTCTAACCAGGTGAGTCTGAACTGTCACAGACTGTTTATAACTTCCTTTCTTTTATTTGTCTACAGGTATTTTCTCACATCCTACAAAGGGAATTCCAGGTGAATCACTTCAAGCACTTGTCCCGTAAATTCACTGAGTGGGCTTATGGACCCGTCCACAGTTCTCTGTATGACCTGACCTCTGTGGACTCATACGAGAACAACTCTGTTCTGGAAATTCTAATCTATGGCAGTGAAATTCCCGTGAGTCCCAGCTTTGCAGGCAAACTCAGAAAAACCTTAAGCTGCCATTAAGGTCACAAGGTCGTGTCTCTTCTCAGAACCGCCACGAGATGCTGGAGAAGGAGCCGCTCAGCTGCCTCCTGGAGGATAAGTGGAAGAAGTTTGGACGTGGAATGTTTTTTTTCAACTTCCTGGTCTACCTTGTGTACCTGATCATCTTCACTGTTGTAGCCTACAATAAAAAAGATGCTACACAGGTAAACAGATTTAAACAGTGATTAACAGAACCTGAGACGGACCTGAACTAATGTCTCCTCTGTGTCCCACAGCTTCCGTTTATCCCTGAGGACGCCTGGGATTACCTGTATGTTTCAGGCCAGCTGCTGACTTTACTAGCAAACTGCTATTTCTTTGTCACAGGGGTATGTGAGCCACATTTTCACCCAGTGGTTTATGTTGCCATCTTGTGGCAGTTTAAGTTAATAAAACCTCTGATTGTCAAAATCCCCAGATTATAGAAATGAAGAGGAAGAGCCCAAAGATGCAGACACTGCTGATTGATGGATATTATGAGATTCTCTTGTGAGTAGATTTTTCTACCATTACTTTATTTCTACAGTGTCTAACACACATACTCTCTGACATTTTGAGGAATTTACTAGAATTTTGTATTATGCCAAACAAAAGCACAGCAGCTAATAATTATGAATTCAAAGGGAAATGAAATAATGTTTCCAAACCAAAATAATTGAAAATGAGGCAAGTATACACTCTTCTCCTGAGAGAATGACCTCATTTTTTAAAATCTTTCTTCCTACACAAAGGTATATATCTATCTGTATTGTTTTATCATATAAAATCCAAAGAAATTGAATGGTTTTGTTACAGGTTTGTGGTTGTAACAAGTCAATATTTGAAACAGTTCACTAGATATGACTATTTCTGCAAAGACAGTAGTGACTACAAGTAAACTTGGGTCACATGCACTGAGTCAATCTAACATCCATGCTGTCGTTAGCTTCGCGCAGGGCTTACTGTTCCTGGTCGCCACTGTTCTGTACTGGGCGGGGAGGCAGGAGTACCTGGGCTTCCTGGTGATCTCTCTGGCTCTCAGCTGGGTGAACATGCTGTACTACTCCAGGGGCGACAAACACATGGGCATCTACAGTGTCATGATACAGAAGGTAGCTATATCAATGAGCTGCAACTTACATTACAGTGGACAGTTTGCCATCTAATACCTGATTTCTTCGCAGATGATCCTCAGCGATATCCTGCGCTTTCTTTTTGTTTATATTGTTTTCCTCTTTGGATTCTCAGCAGGTATTTTATCTTATCCCGAGTAAGTTGAGAGTTAACAACTCCGGGCTTGTCTGTATTTTCACCCCTGATTGACATAAAATTACATTTTGTCTCCTGTTACAGCCGTCGTCACACTGCTCATACAACCTCCTCCTGAAAACAGAACGGGAAAAGGGAGGCAAGGATTTTTTGCTACCTCCAAACCCGACACAGAGTGTTTCACGCCCAGCTACAGAAACATCTCCTACACTACCCTGCAGCTCTTCAAGTTCACCATCGGCATGGGCGACATGGAGTTCACCCAGGAGTACCAGTACATGGAGGTCTTCTACGTCCTCCTTATCGGCTACATCATTCTCACCTACATCTTGCTCCTCAACATGCTTATAGCCCTAATGAGCCGCACAGTGGAAAAGATCACCACGGAGAGCGCCAGCATTTGGAGGCTGCAGGTGAGTGACTGGCATTCCTTTTGGTATTTATTGAAGAGAGCAGTAGTTACATGGGTTGCTGTCGTCCCCAGAGGGCTGTCACAATCATGGACATGGAGAGGCGGCTACCCTGCTGTCTGAAGAAGAGTTTTCGCTCTGGGGTGGAGAGGAAACTCTGTACCGCTATTGGAGACGATCGTCGGAGGTGTTTCAGGTAGGCCTCTTTATGTTTATTTCAGCTACTCAAACACACAAAGGGCTGTGAAACCTATATTTATAGTTTGAGATTTGCAAAACCTGATTCTTTACCATCCACCATCCACATTTAACTAGCCTGGTTGGCATTCATCTGTCCCAGCTCTAGATACAGGTGATGTGGTTTGGCGAGTCATTGTCTTGCTGACTCTTGAGCAACAATGAGCACCATACATAGACATTCAAGTCATACTTGAGACAGTACATTGGAGAATAAACACAAATTAATAAACGACGGAACAAGCAAGAACCAAGGAGAAAACAAGACACACAAACAAAATCCCAGCAATTATTTCCAGAAGTACATGGATAAGAAGTAGATAAATAAAAAAATAAACAAACAGAGGTAACAGAAAGTAAATAAAATATAAAAACCTAGTTTAGGTTATTTTGCCAACCAGTTCTGGATCAGATATGAACCAATTCAATTGTTTGTTGATTTAACATACTGAATTACTCTTTACTAAGTTAGATTTTTAAGTAAATAATATGTTAAAGTACTAACATTTAGCATTGCGGCAAAAAGAGAGTGAGTTAAAAGGAGTAATCTTTAACCTGGAGGACTGAACAGGTAACATTTGGCTAAATATAAAAGTATGTCTGGTTTCAACTGTATGCAGTTTAATATATTTTTTTGGACATTTCTTACCCTGTGAAGCAAAACTCCTGATTCTACTGACTCATCTTCTGAGCAGCTGAATAATTGGGAAACCTCAGCAAGAACTAATCAGAGAGCTGAGACAAAGGTTTAGTGCTGCATGTAATTAACAGAAAATTCAGCTGTGTGTTCAGGGTCAACTGATGCACAGTTCACAAAGTTTCAAGCTACTTAAAGCTAACTCAGGTGTTGCACAGCTGGAAATAAGGGAAGCATGCGTCGCCTTGTCTCCTTAGGGTCGAGGAAATGAACTGGAACAAATGGAACACCAACCTGGTCAACATCAGTGAGGATCCAGGATGCTGTGATCTGAGCCAGCAGCCTGATTTGGATAGCCCTTCCAGAGGGTTTAACAGAGGTTGTTCAAAAAAGAAAAAGTCTCCAAGACTGTACATAAATCCAGATCTTGTAATATTTCCTTGTTTTTCCACAGGGAGGAGCTGGAGAGACATTTTCATGGAGGGTTCTTGGAGGAGGAGGAGGCCGCCTCAGTCTACCGAGATGAGCCTCCTGTAAATCTGAAGAGTTAAACATGGTTGCTCAGCCTGAATGATACGAGCAACAAGGCTTTCCAACTCAAACATATTGTTGAACAGAGAAAAGCTTGAACTGATGCCCTAACTGACTTGCAGTGTTTGCGTTGTTGTAAACACAGTTTCAAAAGAAACATTCAAGCAATATCAACAGTAGCAAGGAAAATATTGAGGGTCTTTCTGTGTTTGACATCAATAACTCTATTAAAAAATTACCTTTAGGCATGCTGTAGCAAGTTTTGCTTAATCCTAGATGAAATGTTGTATTTTTTATTAAAATGTCTTGTGATGTGCATGTCAACGAGCTGATTTTGAATGTGAGCGGTGCAAAGACGCCCCAAAATCCATCATGGCGTTGTGCTGATCACCAAGGTGCTGATCCTGCCTCTCCTGCTGTGTGCCCTTTATACAGGTCCCATTTTCATCACAGCCAGACAAGCTAAATCTACTGCAGTCAGATCAGGCCTGCAGATTTCACAGCTTGCTCCATCTACTCGACTTCCTCTAGCCATGAGGCAGAGGCAGGCCTGCATAAAGGGCATGAAAGCACAGCAATCGGAGCAACAATCGCCACCTTCGGCTCCGGCTGACACAGTTACAAATTATACGTGCTCCAGACCTTTTTGTTCAGTCACTTCTTTGGCTGTGAGGCTCTAGTCGAAGTTTCCTAGTGTTACGCAAATAAAAGGTGATAATTTTGGTTTTTCAGAGATACATTTGAGCATTTTTTTTTGCCTAGTTATAATTTAATATTTAATCCAAATAGGATAAAATATACAGGTATGATTTTGACAAACAAACATTTTGTGGAGACATCAAAGTACATCTGGCATCATATTTGATCAGTATTCTTTTTGAGAAGGTTATAGTTCAATTAAAAGCCGGCCATGCAGCCGGCTTTTAAGATTAGTCCATAATTGGGTTTTGGTCTGGG
The DNA here is from genome assembly GCF_001444195.1 of Xiphophorus couchianus. Classification (NCBI taxonomy): domain Eukaryota; kingdom Metazoa; phylum Chordata; class Actinopteri; order Cyprinodontiformes; family Poeciliidae; genus Xiphophorus; species Xiphophorus couchianus. The sequence goes on from NC_040238.1 coordinate 24,176,147, forward strand.
TCACTCCAGAAGCTTAGTGTTAACCTACCTTATCCATTCCAGAACCAGACTTGTATGCATTTCCAGATTGTTGACACCAGGACAACGATCCCAAACACGAGTCAAATCAGGCCCGACTCCTCTAAATTGTTCAAATGACAGTTCTGACACATTTCAAAGCATAAATTAGAACTTTATTTTATTATTACAATATTACAAAAAGAGTAGCACAACTCTCACGCTCTTGCCTCTTATCTGTCGTACAGAATGACACAAAAGAAAGGCTCGTGGACCTTCTTCCATTTCACAGCAATAGTACAAGAAACAAAAGAGGAAAATAAAATTTAAATAACAAGCAAATCAAGTATCATAAATAGTCACAACTGCAAACTGAAGCTTTGAAACTGGAAAAAAAAGTTACAGCTCAGTAACTACACATTGCTAAAAATATATAATTACAAAATATTCCTCCTTTTTCTTGCTTTCCAACCATAAGGAATCTCTAAGGAATTGCTCTCGATGGAAAAAAAAAACTTCATTCAAATTAAAAGGCAAAAAAAAAATAAAATTGCTGTTTCTGTATGTCCTTTCCCTCCTCCTTCTCTTTATTTGGGTTTTTTTTTATTAAAACCATGCTCATTGTCAAAGGAAAGTCCAAGGACCAAACACTTAAGGCTTTTTAAGGGCTGTTAGGGAGTTAGGTGAACAAAACATAGGTGTCATTGTGGTATTATACACACACACACTTGCGCACACACGCCAACGCTCACTTTAACTGCGCCGGCAACATTCACACACAATCATTAAAAGTTACAGTAGTCTAGTAGGTAAGCCAGTGTACAAGAAAATAAACAATGCATTTGCTGTTTTTTCACGTCGAACCGAAACGCCGGTTTCGTTTACCCTCCGAACGATCTTGCAAGTGATCAATTTGGTCTATTAGAGCAGACTTCACATCAGCATCAGTAGCAACTCACGTGTGACTCGGTTTCTAACCCGGTTGGGGGCTTAGAAAGCTCTGCCTTGGCTTTAGATTCTGCATCGCATTGAAACAAACTTCTTCAGTGTCCACAAAGCCGACAATCCCTTTCGATACCTGCAAAACGAAGAGCCTCGACATTCAAGTAATACATTTTGTTACAAAAACAAAAGAAAAAAAAAATCTAAAAAGTCTAAAAAGTAGACAAAGATGTGATGGCACAATTTCATACTGGTGTCTTCATCAACCTGACTTTGGCCATTTTAAGGTAGAGGAGGGAAACGGTTTTCATTATTTTCTGCCCTTAGTATTTCTGACTCTTGTTGCCAAATGTGGCTCTAGCAACAAGGCTTATTTTTTAAATACCTGAATTCACTGCAGCATTATAAGCAGAACAGAGCATTGGCTTTTTTTTTGTCATATTTGCTCCTGCTTTATCTTCATAATGTACAAACAACCTGATTACATGCTTCTTTTACCAACTGAAAGGAGTTTATCTGTAATAGTCCTATTATACAAATAAATTAAAAGAACAAAAAACCTCTGCTGACATGTAACCTACTAATTATTGTAGCCCCTTTCCCATCGATCTCCTTTTCTCTGCATGGAAGTGATTGTACTTAATTTTGGCGTCATCACCAAAGTGAAGTCTAAACCAGTCGCAGCCAAAAAAATTCCTGATATTGTTCTGTAAAATCACACAAAGAAAAGTGAAAATATCAGCTGACGTCACCATTTTTCTGTGAGCGATGACTTTTACTTCTTTCTTACATGCATAAGAAAAGTCACGTTACGGATCTGAAGTAGAGATAACGTGGAATCTGTTCAAATCCAGGCACAGAAATTCAATGTATGGTCAAGGAAGAAGCAGAGAGGATTGCGAGTGTGTATACACACACACACACACACACACACACACACACACACACACACACACACACACACACAGATTTCAGGAAATAATAGCTACCTGTGGAGCCAGGAAAAAAGCAAAACTAAAAATCAAGGAATTGATCACTTGCAAGATGAAACGCAAAAACAAAAAGGAGAAGAAGAAAAAAAAAACTATTGTTCTGCGTTAAATATATTATTTTACCCTCTTTAATACTTGATGTCCTTTAGGTTATCTGTTGAGTTTTATTCTTGTGATTCCTTTCTTAAGACTAAACAAAGGGGCTTGATAATGGTTGTGGAGACAAGGCCATAGCTTATCTGTACCCTGGGTGCTGGATGAGGGCGGTTCTGCCATCTCCGACCTCTGGACCTACCCTGTTCAGAGGGGGCCTGTGCATCTTGCCCATCAACCCGAGATTCTGATCGCGGAAGTAGGGCGTCTGGAAGTCCCCACCCAAGTAATCTGCCGTTTGCATCAGATTAGTCTGGCCGGAGGAGGACGCGGTGGAGCTTGTTGCGAGCCTGTAATGGGGACCCCCAGGGGGCCCACAGTCCAGCGTGGTACACCCTCCCGGGCCGGCGTTGTGGAATGGCATGGCTACGTCCTGAGACCCCGAGCTGTCACTGTTGGGCGTGGGAAGGATGCTGCTGCTCCAGATGTGGGACTGGAAGTAGTGGCCGTTGGTGTAGTGGGCCATGGGGCCGGGCATGTTGCTGTTGACAGGTGGGGAGGGGGTGGGCCGGTCCAGCGGAGGCTTCAGTGAGTACGGCTGACCCCCTAGCACTTCCCCGGGGTAGCCCATGCCTTTGAACTGGAAAGATGGGTCCCTAGAAGGCTGTTTGCAGAGGTGTGTCATGCTGTTCTGAATATGGGGTACGTGGGTCAGCTGATGAGGGTTCCAGGAGCGCATCTTCTGCTGCTGCTGCTGGGCGGTGTGTTGGAGCGGATTCGGTGGTGGGTGAACGTGGTGCTGCAGATGCTGTGGGTCAGCATGGATGGAAGGTAAGTGGTTCAAACCGGCCACGCTGGGCGGGGGATGCGCTCCCATCGGAGCAGTGGCTTTTTCTTGGGGGCCAATGACGCAGTTGGGTGGGGGAAAGCCGGGCGTGGCTGGGTTACTGTGCATGGAGACCCTGGAACACGCGCTGATGAGCAGGTTGCGACTGATGGGACTGGGGTTGGCGATCTGGCCTTCGCACATGGAGCTGGCCCCCGGGCCCTGGGCCCGCGCTTGGCAGAACTGGTTGAGCTGATGCACAATGGTGCTCAGGTCGGCCTGCCGGGCATGGTGCAGCCCGGCGGCCATCGAGAGTGGAATGGTTGAGGTAGAGACGGTAACGTTAGGTGGCGCGTCGCCATCCGGCAGCTTCCTGCTCGCCTGCGGGCCGGGCGGCAGCTGTTGCTGAAGCATGACTGCGGGGGGGCCCTGCGGGTGGCCGAGGGCTGGGTGCTGGGTCAAAGTCTGGAGTCTGCTTGGCCCCTGAGGGTGCAGGGCCAAAGGGGGAGGGTGTCTAAGACTCTGAGTGTGAGCCTGCGGCTGAGAAAGGGGTAGGTGTAAAGTCTGAGGCAGGTCCTGCTGTTGGTGGGTCAAGCTGTGCTGGGGCCGGGGCAGGCTGGGCAGAGGTGGGTGGTGGTTTAAAGTGCTGGTTGAAGCCACTTGATAGGGTCCAGTGGGAGGGTTCATACTGACTTCAGAGTGCAAGCGAGCCCGGCTACCGTCGAAATCTTTCAGGACGCCTTTGACCGAGGGCGCCTTGACGATGGCGAGGAGGCCCGTCTTGGCACTGGCCTGAGAGGGGGGGTAAGGGCTGTAGCGCTGGCCTGACGTGTCCAGCCCGTTGACCGTGCGGCGCACGTGGTTGCGCTGGGGGACTTTGACACTATTGGGAAAGATCTTGATGGTAAGGGGGTTGTTGGCAACCTTCTTAGCATATGCGTCCAATTCTGCAGGGGTTGGAAACGGAGCGGATCTCATCCTTTGTACGGTGTCCCCTGGAGGAGGAGAACCAGGATAGACGGAGTTAGGAAGGCAAGAAGAGAAAACAAGGGAGGCAAAATGAAACGGACAATTCAATCTAGGTGAAATTATTGATCTGTTTCACATTTTGTCATGTTATAACCACAGATGTTAATATAGTAAATGATGCATCACATGAACCAGGGTATCTGCAGGTTTCAGCAAGTCAAATGTAAACCTTTTTAAGAATTTTTTATATCACCTTGAATGAAATTTAAGACAGAAAAAACTATAAATATGCATTACAACCATGCATAGCAAAAACGTCTGGAGTCTGTTTGTGGCTCTTGGCAGTGCATATCTACAGCCTTTAGCCTCATATTGCTAATCTTAAATGTTTTTTTCCCCCTGAATGTACCTAGCCTTATGGTAATAAATTTAAGTGCAGAATCTCCCAACGAGAAATGTTCACATTGTAAGGAGATGCAAAACTCGTTAAAACTAAAGTTTCTTGTTAGTTTCTCATTTAAACCAGACAAGTTTTAAATCTTAAGAAACTAACTTTTTCATAACGAGACATAAAAATGTTCTTCTGACAGATTACAACTTGTTAAAAAGACATAAAGTCGTCCCCTCCGACTCTCCTCCTCGTCACCGTTTCTTCTAGACAACACTTAAACATCCCGAGAGGTTTTGCTCTTTTACTGTCATGAACGCTCTCATTTAAACAAGATGATATGTTGTTTTCAGCTAGACAGAAAGCGAGCTAGTGGCAAATGACAATAAATTTGTACTTATCCATGATGGACGCAAAGAAGCTAGCTAGCAGGAGTGTATTAGCAGCTAGCTACCGGTAGCCTCAACCACTCTAGTTATAGGACACAATGAAGATGTCTGCGTGAGACTAACTTTTGACTAACAGTAAAGTCCCACAAGAAAAAAAACATATATGAGAATATATAAGATTAAATAGTCCTGCCACAACAACATTTAAGAGCAGTGCTTAGTGTATTTAAGCCCAACTATTCTTTTCTTTTTTGTGTGTGTAAATTTAAGACTTTTTAAGGACGCGAGGAAACCCTGCCAAATTGTCCGTCCTTCCTTGTTGCATGATGGTTCTACCACCACGTTTCTTCATATGGATAGTGTGTTCAGGTCAATGTGCAGAGGGAGATTTCTACTATAAAAGTTCAAATTTGGCCTCATCTGATTGGAGCATGTTCTTCCACGAGCTTCCTGATTCCCTCGTTTCAACGATTTGGAAATAGTTCAAAATTTGTACATATTTGTACCGAAATTGAATTAAAACACAGAGAGATTTTCAAGGGCAAATGCTTTCCCTGGATTTTAGAAAGCAATCTTGTATAATGGTATTCTCCTCAAAACCAGCAGTTCCCATTGGCCTGATCACCAGATATAGATGAAGTCGAGGTTTATCTCTTCTCAGCAGAAAATATCAAAGCTGACGTATTCGGATTCCAGTGAAATCCAGTAAAGTACAGTTGTTGGTGGCTTTTAGGTCAAAAGCTATTACCGGGGTCTAATTGACACATTCAGGCCAAGAATAAGTGCTGAGGGCTGGCTGCCATGTAGTGGGTGAATCACAAACCAAACAAAGAAGAGACGCAGTAATGGTCCCCTGTGGCTGCTACAGGGAGAAATAAAAAAGAACACACAGAGTGAAAGAGAGATGCAGAGAGCAGCCCCTCCATGACAGCAGACAACTAATCAGACACAGAGGCAGCGTCTCTGATGTGCAGGAACACCTCCTAGGACTCGACTCACACACTTCTGCTGCACCTGCTAAGCACTGTGACTAAATTTAACAATGCCAGAGTGACAATGTGAACATGATTACCTGTTTGCGAATGTGGGAGGGTGTGAGGTTGTTCAAAAACGGCAACAACAGCCACAAAAATAGTTGGTTTACATGTCAAAATGATCCATTTAATCTGTTAGCTTTCTTTTTTGTTGTTGTTTTAAATCTGAGCAGATTTAAATGCACAACCAGCCCAATTTTAACATACACAGAAGGCCATTTGTTGGCTACCTTATTAGATGGTGTCAAATAGATGCATATTACATTCTTTGATTTGATTATATTTTTCCACAAGGGACAATCCCATAATTGTACAAGTACTGGTAACTTTACAAACCTTTTTTTTTTTTAAAGTTATTGTGACTGAAGCATTTCTTCTATTTTTACTTTGAACTTACGTAAACTTTGTAAGTTGGTGACATTTTCTAGGAAATTCTGTTTACTAATTAATGACTTTCTGTGTCTCTGAGGAAGAAATATATGACATGATGCATGTGGTGGGAAACTGACTCATTTTGTTAGTGGCCGGCTGGAGGATGACCCACATACAGTCATATTCAATAAACTATAATATGATCTCTGACTAGGTTCGTTTGTCAGATTAAAACTACCTTTTAAAATAACCTTTAAACTGGGATTATGCATACTTTTCATTAAACCCACATTTCAGTATTATACATATTTTTATTGATCTGATGTAATATTCTAATTTTAAAGGTCATGTTCTCATTACTGTAAACAGAAACAGGTGGGGAACACCAGTTTGTGTGCAATTAATCTAAAAATGTGTTTCACTTAGTGAAAGTTCATGAAATTAATAGACTTTTCAATATTCCAGCTTGTTTAATGGGTCCATATATTTTGCCCCCTGCATACAGAGAATGGTAGGGAGCTGCACCACAGAGTGGCAACTTGGGGTCATCAGGTTTCCAGAACAACCATTAGAGAGTAATCATCAACATACGGTGTTGACTGATTGATGGTGAGGAAAGCCAAAAAACATGATTACCTGTCCCAATTTTATGAATATTGAGATGTGGAGTTTGCTACTAGGAATTTAACTACTTTTCTGGTTTGAAGAACTAAAACTGAGCTTTGTGGCAACAACAGCCACACTTCAGGTGACACAACAGCTGAATATGTGGAAAAGTGTTCAGTAGATGGAGGACTTGTGATGCTGTGGGCCTGTTTGTCTTCCACAGATCCTGGGTCTTTGAAACACAGAGAGTTTACACTTTTTTTATACATAAAAAAGTTATTTCTGAAATACTAGTTTCTGCTACGCTTGTAAGTCTGAAGCACAAGTAACATCCGCAAGGAAAAGCGATCGTCGGCAAGGCTGGTTGTCTTGGACCACTGAGGTTTAATTTTTGCTTCAGAAAACAATCTGATGGGACGCTGGAAAAGACCACTGTTGTGTTAAAGTTGTGCAGAAACAAATTCGCCCATCATTGAGCCTTTTCACAGCTGTTTCAGCAACATAGACATTCCCAACGCGGAATGTCCATAGTTCACATTTCAAAAGAAAATTTCAAAGCAGTTACAAGAATGACATACATAATAAAAGTATGAACTACACCTGTGACACAACTGCATTTAATTTTTTTCCCCTCTGACCAGGGGAGGAGGTACAATTAGCTCAGGCAAAATCAATGTCTACATGGCTAACTAGTCACCTGACTTTGGTGCAGAAATAGGAATAAATCAAGTATGTGAGATTCTGCTGGAAGTCTGCAGTTTCCTGTGACTGAGGGCTTCGGCTGAGTCTCCCAGCAGTCGGACTAACCTCGTGGGATGAGGCTCAGAGCTAAAGCGACTGAAGTGAGGGGCACGGACCAAGCAGAGCCAGTAGTCGTGCCAATCAGCTGATTAATTCCTGCTTTATTTGTGAGCAGGAAACAATGGGTAGTGATGTGTGGGGGCTGGCATGGGGCGGCACAAAGACATGCACTCGGAGGGAAAGGCTCCACTGAAACAAAGTGTTCAGCCCACTGATGGCACCCTCATTAATGCAGGGGTCCGGGCCAAGGAGCTGGAGCCTGACACCCGCCATCGGTGAGCCCCAGTGTCTGTCTGTCACTGAATAAATGCCAGGCTAAGCAAACAGAGAGAAATGAACACTTCCACACAAGCACACAGACATGCTGAGGATAGGTTTTGCCTGTCAAACACAAGGAATGATTAATGATCTTGCTGGAAATGATGTCTCGTTGTGACAGGAACAGACTGAATAAATACAGCGCTGATTTTACTGGAAAATGTAACCACAGTCGGGGATTCTGACAAAAGGGCCGCATGGTGTGAAAACCTCCCGCCGCCTCGTGTCTTGCAGAAGAAAGGGATGGGAGTGAGAAGGAAGAGAGCGCCATGATCTGACGCAAGTCACAAAACATCTTGAGCATTTCATAATTAAGATTTATTTGTTTTAAGTCACCACAATATTGGGTCAAATCATCCGGTCACACGGCTTCTGATACTGCTGCTACGCTGATGATACGCAGCTTTATTTGTCATTCCCACCTGAGTACCACAAGGTCTTATTAAGAATCTCAGACCATCTCTCTCGTATGGATTAAAACCCTTAACCTCCAACTAAACCTCTCTTTCTATACTGCTTGTCTTTACAGCCACAGAATCGTAATCCAAAATGAATCCCCATCTTTTGCTCCAGTAAAGGCAGCTAAAAACCTGTGTGGCTGATCATTGACCAGCTGACCTATAAAGGTCATGTTGCCTTTGTTGCTCAATCTTGCATCTCTGCATAGTTAAACATAAGAAATATCAATCAGGACTGAACCCAACATGTCACGCAGCTCCTGGTGCAGTCATCTCCCATGACTACAGTGGGAGCTTCACTGGCTACCCTTAGCAGTCTGACTTAAATTCAAGTTACTACAAAATACTTGCATCCTCTCGCTAAAGCTCACACCATGACTTGGTCACTCCAATCGTCAAGAGATTGTCGGCTAGTAGTGCCCACACCGAGGCTCTTCAAATTCAGGGTTGGAGGTCTGGCGTCCTCCAGCTATTGGATGCGTCTCTGCTTCAACACACCTGAGGCTAATAATGAGGTGATTAGCAGGACTCTGGAAAACTTGACTGCACTGACGAGTTAATTCAGGTGTGTTGGACCTGGGACATCTCAAAAAAGTTGCAGGACACCAAACATCAAGGCGTGGATTTGAAGTCCTACACTATGCTCAAGACAGTTCAGTTTCTATTTCCTGCTTTATTCCATGATGGTGGAATGACCTACTGAGCACCGCTGTCTAAAGTAATAGTCTTGAAGCCCTGAGCTCTTCAGAGAGCATCTCTTATCTTAGCCTAGTACCTACCCAGTACTTCCCGACTGCCCACACTGCTCTTCCCTATATGCTTGCACTCTTTTTCTACACCATCACCCCTGTCACCTTTAACAGAACCCGACTGTCAGTCTTGTTTGACAAAATCTGGATTGTTATATCCTCGTTAAGTCAATTTGGATAAAAGCATGTGCAAAATACAAAAACGTCAACTAATTGGTTTACATCATGGAATAAAGAGAGAAAAAGAGACTACTGATTTCTCGTGATAATCTCACGAAACCTCTTTTCCATGTGTGAAACACAAAGTAATGATTCTTGGTTTTCCCCTGAAATTTTGCTAAAATCCTGAGGTGGGATTCCTGTGAAAGCATTGTGTATGATGTTAATTGTGTGTATGTCATTAAATCCCTATTCAGTACAAATAAGATGGAAACAAAAGACTGATAAAGTGAATTACAGTGGAAAAGGATCATGCTAGTGACTTGACATGTTACTGCCTTAAAATATGCAACAGTGGACAAATCATTGCAAAAGTCAGCCTTGAACTGTGACTAAAATGGATCTCTTGCTGCTTAGATCAGCAAAAATTCCTGTCTACCAATTTATCCTCTACCAAACAAATGTAGCTTATTAGCAATGACCTAAAACCCCGATTATTTGAAAGCTACGCGCATGAAGGGAAGGTTAATGAGGAATACGGGGGAAACATATTGGTGACTGCTAGTGGCATGGAGCATGTTATCTCTCAGATCTCCAGCTAAGTACGTTGCCAAGGAGGAAACGGGGGGAAAACGGGCCCACTCTGACCAAGCGCTAATTATCCCACTGCTAGAGAGCTGATTGGAACACAAGTGCACAGTCAGCAGGCACTAATTAGGGTTTCTTTTATTCAAACTACTGTTTTTATTGAGAAAGGTTTAAGCAGCGGGGAAGCGGGGGCTCGTGCTGCTGGAAATTGCAGTTTTCACACATGAGCAGGAAATTAGAACTGAAGGCTCTGTGTCAAATTAGACAAGTGGTATTTTTTTGTTTGTGGGTAGAGGAGGAGGGGGCATTTCACATGAACCCTCTTCCTGCCTACGTTTTGCACTTTTGAGGAAGCTGATACCAATAGAGCAATATAACCTTTATAAATAAACAAGAAGGGAAAAAATAGTTTGTAGATCAGTAGAGCCTAAGAAGCGGCGCAGCTGCGTTCCATTTGTTCTGTCTATAAGAACCGAGGAACAAGAGCCACTTCAAGGCTCTTGAGTCTTCCTGAGAGGAAAATGGGCTGTTTTCTTCACTTGATATACTCCTCCGACAGCCTTTACACTTTACAGCCATCATCTGTTAACAGTCACTCCCTGATGATGAATAGAGCAGTTGCTCTGGCCTCGTCTCTGACAGCAACCTGCAAGCTCGTAACTTTAAACGACTCTCACATCCCCAGATTCAGTCGCAGCAGAAGAGGCCGGCTGGTCGGCCGAGCAACTCGGAGCACTTAGAGTGAAGGGTTCAACAACAAGATTCATTTGCTGATTCAGTCTGTTTTAAAACCTGCTGGCAGTTTTGGTTCACACATTTTCCTCTGCAAGTAAGAGATGAGAAGTCTGAGCAAAGAGCTCGTTGTTAAACCCTGCAATCTTTTATGCCTACATGTTTATGAATCAATGTTCCCTTCTGTAAGAGAATCATGTCTCGTCTCACTACCTAGTTATTTGCCTTCTCTGAAGGAATCTCTCAAACAAGTACCTCAACTTCAGGCCTCAGCCAATTTTTTAAATATATATAATGTCAGCAAATTACATATTTCAAGTGTCGACAGCACCTGGTGACCTCCAATCAAACTCAATTTGCCTTTGAGTCTTAAAAATCTTGACTGGGCCATTCACCCAAAGAATGCTTTCATCTAATCAGTTCCAGTAGGAATCACAGTCTTACTGGAATATGAATCTCCCAGTCTAATGTGTTCTCCAGTTCATAGCAGGTTTTTTATCCAGGATTGCCCAGTATTTAACTATTTCCCTCTGACCAGTTTTCCTGTCGTTGTGGTAGAAAAGCCTTCCCAAAGAATGATACTTCCATTACCGTGTCACAGGGTGATGTGTAGTGCTGGTTCTGTGTGTCAACCAAAAACAGCTGAACCTCTACACAGAGTACCTTCGTCCACATTGACTGTGTCCCCTGCATGGATTGTGGCAAACTTTAACAGGAATTTTGTTTATAATTTTAAACAACCGCTTTCCTCTTGTGACTTTTCCATTATGGCCAGATCTCTGGTCTGTAAGACACTTCTAATCAACAGACCCCCCAACTGACAGGTGAATCCCTACATATCTCCTAATGGTCCCTACAGCACCTGTTCCTCACAGATCCATGATGTTAACTATGGCGTCCCTCAAGGCTCTAGTTTAGGTCCTCTACTTTTTAATTTGTACATGTTGCCGTTTGGTGGAGTCATCAGGAACCATAGAATCAGCTTCTGTTATGGTGATGACACTCAGCCATACATCTCATTGTCTCAGGACGACCCCCAGCCAATCACTGCACTTTTTAATTACATTTCAGACATAAAGACCTGGATGGCAAAGAACTTTCTCCTGCTCAACCAGGACAAAAGAGAAGTTTTAATCATTGAACCAGAAGATCAGAAGGACATTATTATTCAAAAATTACAAACTGCATCTTTTAAACCTTCAAAACAAGTCAGAAGCCTGGGCGTTCATCTTGACTCTGAGCTCGCTTTTATTCTGCATATTAAACAAATTGTTAGCGCAACCAACGTTTGGAGGCCTCGAGTCCTCGACGTGGCCGTCGCGGGTTTGATTCCCGGGCCCGGCAAAATTTACCGCATGTTTTCCCCCCTCTCCTGTCAGCTTACTTTCATAAAGGGACATTAGAGCCCACAAAAAGACCCCCTGGAGGGGAGAAAACAAAACAAAACAATAATAGGATTTTAACCAAAAAAAAGAAGCCAGAGTTCGGTCTATTCTCTCCCTCACTAATACTGAGACTCTGATGCATGCTTTTATTTCCAGCCATGTAGACTATTGTAATGCCCTGCTTTCTGGTCCCCCTAAAAAAATTTAAAAAACCTGCACAGCCTTCAGCTGTTACAAAACTCTGCTGCTCAAGTGCTAACCAAGACCAGAAGGCAGGTTCACATCACACCTGTTTTAAAATCATTGCATTGGCTCCCAGTATGTCTCAGGATTGATTTTAAGACTTTTTTACTGGTTTTTAAATGTCTTAATGGTCTTGCAACATCTTATCTTGCAGAGCTGATATTACCTTATGAGCCCTTGCAAACCCTGAGGTCCTCTGGCACCGGACTACTAACAGGTCCCAGAGTCAGAACACACCCTTATGGTGAGGCTTCTTTCCAGTATTATGGACCCCGTTTGTGGAACGGTCTGCCAGAGAACCTGCAGAAAATGTTGCTGTCTTTAACAGCAGGATCAAAACTCGACTTTTTAAATGCATTTCCAGAATTGAATAATTTCTGCTTAGTCTGTGCATTTTCCATGCAGTTGTGTGTTTTACCGTGTAGGGGTGGGTAATTGTTTGTTTTTATTGATCTGTACAGCACTTTGAGCTGCTTTTAGTATGAAGGGTATTTTATAGATAAAATTGATCGACTGATTGATCTAATCCAGAGTTACCATTGGCCAAAAGGTTAGCGTTAGGTCAACGCTACAATGGTTTTGAAAACCTGGGGGATTGAAAACTTCACCCCTGGAATTGTTTGTAATGGTTACATTGCAGAGGTGTGATACATCTGTACCAAGGAGAGACTGAGTGGTGTGGACTGAGAATGAAGATGCTAACACAGAGCTACAGGTGCTGGGTCCGACACTGCACTATAACTCTGAGTGAACAGAATTTTTCTTTGGCTCTTTGATAAAACAATTAAGAGCGAATGAAACAGGATCCATGTCTTTTCAAGTAGCAGTGTCTGTTTGAAGAACAGATGAGAAGGAGAGAGCATTAGAAAAGTAAAAGCGACGGAAAAATGGAGCGAAATTACACTTCTTGGAATCGCCGCGCTACTCGCGTCTCTCACTCCATCACGTAAATGCATTACAGAGTTGGGCAAGAAAAAACAAAATGAACTCCAGTTGTGCTCAGATGTGTCTTGGTGTGTCAGAAATGAGGAAAGAGCAGAGAAACAGTCTGGGCTGATGGCTGCGCCGTGTCACAGGGCTGCCTGAGAGAGGCAACAGACGCTGCCACTTAGCAGACTCCCTCATGCTCGCTGATCTCCTGGGGGTTGGCTGATTACTGTGATTCTGAAATTACAGTCTTGATGAGCAGGAGCATTTCAAAAAAAAAAAAATGCTGGAATGGAACAGAAATGGGTCAGGCTGGGACTGAGCTTCCACTCAGAGAAACTCCCATGATAACAGGAAGAAAAGGAGACTGTGATGAGGTGAAACTGGAAAACGTAAAGGATCGTAATCAAAGCCCGGTTTTATTGTGATATGATCAGACGGTTCTTTGATGAAATATATATTTATATATAATGACGGCGTATAAGGCCATACTATGAAAAAATAAATAAAAGAGAGTAAAGTCATAATATTACGAGAATAAAGTTATGCAAAAATGAAGCCAAAAAAATTTGAATAAATTGATATTTCAAGAAAAACGTCACAGTATTACAAGATTAGAGTTATAATATTGCAAAAATAAAGTTGAAGAATAAAGTCAAAGTAATGAGAATAAAGTCATAACATCACATAAAGTTGCACAAAAATAAAATAATAATACTACAAGAATAAATTCATATGAAAATAAAGTCGAAATAAGAGAATAAAGTGATAACATTTCAAGAAAATAGTCAGTTTTACGAGAATAGAGTCATAATATCCCAAAAATAAACCTGAAATAATAATAAAGTCATAATATTTCAAACACAAAGTTGCACAAGAATAAAGTAATAATACGAGAATAAAGTTGAAATATCACAAGAATACAGTTATGTTATGACTTTGTTCTCATATTATTGTGACTTTATTCTCGTACAATTTTATTCTTGTAATTGTACATTAATATTTCCTTAGCATGGCACTAATACACTATTATAATACAGAAATTAAACAATAAAAGCAGTATTTTTTTGCAAGCAGTTCAAAATAAAACTTCAACACATTTGTTTTGATTATGCACTCACCACTCCCTAGAGGTCAGCCTCCGCTCTTAGTGACCTCAACTTCTCCATTTGCACTGCTGGCTAGTAATGCTCAAAAGTCTCTAGTTTGTCAGCAGTCGGGTAGTAAAACTCAAACACATTTAATTCAGCTGGCAGGCACTGACAAGTCTGCTGTTAAACCAGGGCAGCAGATTGCATCTTAAATTCATTCGCATTACAAGATCAGCGGGGCAAAACCACTCAGCCGCAATCTGTCTGCAAGTCTGACAGTAACCGACTCTTCCTGATGGTGAAAATTAGGCGAGATGGCTATGTTTAACACTCCGCCGCGACGGCTGCGTTCTGGGAAAGCACGCGGGGCCGCGCTGTTGTGACAGACACGTCTTCGCGGGGGACGAGGGAGAGGGGCGGGGAGCTAGTTCATCAGCAAATTAATGGCGCAGTTCATCCTAATTTCCCTTGAAGACAGATTTGCACTTGAGAACAAAAATATTCCCCCGCGGGTGAAAAAAAAGAGAGCTGGAGATGTGGAATTTCATCTGCTTGCATTGTGATTGTGATTTTGTGTGTGTCCTGAGATCAGTACTTACATTTCTGCAGTCCAGTGTTCATCTGCGTGTGAGGGAGAAGCTGGAGGGGGAGGTCACCTGGCCCTGGCAGACAGGCCAGCATTTCACACAGACACTAATGCAACATGGGACACACACTTCTCCTCACACTGCACAGAGAGAGGGAGAGAGAGGGGGGGAGAGGTCAGACATAACTGCGAGGCAGCACATGGTGCGTGGCGATACAGAGCCTGGGTCTGGGCTAATAGAAGTCTGGAGCTGCTCCCTGGAGGCATGGGGCCGGGGAGGACATAGTTAGCTTTCAATTAGAAACTGATTCACACCTGCAGCATCAGGTAAGGTGACATTTGAAGCCAATAACAACTTCAATTAAACATCAAACGGCTGAAGTGAAACGGGCAGACTGGGCCTGAGGGACTGGCTGTTTTAAATCGACCCAGTCTCCCCGCCTTCTCCTTCGACTCGCCCTGCATGTAAGCTAGTCAGACCCCAGCTACCTGCACTCTACCTCTGCACCTGCCTCAGACCACAGCAGGAGAAATCATTCATTCAGGTAGACCGTCCTGCGAAGTTTCCACATTTTCAACAGACTTCAGTGGATTTTATTTGGTTTCTACGCTTTTATGATCAGCCTCCTCAACTTTGACACCCCTCAATAAATTCTGCTGGAGCCCGTTTCATTCAGAGGTGATCTAATCAATTAACTGGACATTTTAGGCGATGTTTAAAACAGTGCAAGTGTTTGGAAAACTTAACACTATATTCAGGTTTAGTACATGTTTCCCACAGCAAAATTCAAGAATTTTCTAAGCATTTTGAAGGCAAATTTTCTTTCTAGTACCACCCAAACAATACAAGTGAACTAAAAAAAAGTCTCAATTCATTATCATGTGATATAATTCCTTACTGTGATAGTATTCTATACTGTACACCAGGGACAAAATAAAAAATAAGTTAACATATAACCAACTTATATTTTTGAAAGTCTTTCTCATAGCTCAATGGTCAAGGAGAGTTACAAAAAAATCTCTAATAAATATTCTCGCAAATACAAATAATTTTGGAAATTCTAACTGACTTAAAACACGAGAAACTTGGTCTGATTTCACTTCAGACAGTGAGAAGAAAATGTGTATGTCTTTATTATCTTCAAATATCTAGTTTCAACTACAAATAAAGCTTTCCAAATTTAGACTGAAACCTAAAAAACACCTACTTTGAAATTCAAGCATTTATGAGAATTTCAAGCCTCCATACAAACCCTAAACTATCTCCATCATAAAACATTGTGGGTGGCAGCATCATGAAATGGCGATACCTTTGTTCAAAAAGGAAGCTGCTGAAAAGATGAATGGAGCTTAATGCAGAGCAACACTGGAAGAAAACTTGTTAAAAGCTGCAAAAAGCTTGAGACTCATCCACAAGTAGCCAGGTCTGCATTCAAACACATATTTCCTCCACGTTGTTTTAAAAATACTGCAAGTAGGGGGCAGGGTAGCACAACGCTAAAACATGTCAGCCAATCAGATTGCTTCAGAACAACCAAACTTCCTGTTAGTAATTAAACACGACGCTCAAATGTGTGGACAGATACTTTTAAATAGTGTATTAGAATCTAAAGTTACTAAAAACACCATGTCTATTGGGAATTGTGTTAAAACATACAGTATATGTTGATATATTGGCGCATTATTTGTTTCAGACTGAAATGCGCAAGACCGTAAAAATCAGTTTTCTTATGTACACGCCAACACAAATACGGAGTTTTCTTATGTCTCCACTGTTTTTAGTGATACGACAAAGAGATTTTATGTGGATGAAAGGCCAACACGCATTAAAATGAATTTGTTTTCCCATATCCAGCTACGTGTGGACTAGGCCTATGGCGAATGCTTCTGTTCCAACAACCTGAAACATAGGGGTGGGTGATGTGTCAATATGAGATCATTAATGGTAAGGAAGTGTCTGGCAAAAAGCACAGAGACAGTGGGATCCTGTAAAGGGCAGATTCTATGTGTTTAGATTTCACTTTTAGAAACGTTTGCATTTGCTTGAGAGAATATTTCTGAAAGACCTGGTGGGTCTCCAGAACTAAAAGAGACCTTTGTTTTAGGGACATAAAAGCAGTGGAGTTAACGTCAGGAAAATAAAGAAGGACAGCTGCAGCTCCTATAAATGTCAGCCACGTCGTACAATAACTCGGTACGAGAAGGAAGGGGAATAGTTAGCCATGCTCCACTTGGCTTGCCGCTGTATTCCAAACACAACAGATGCTTGCTTAATCAGCACCGGGAGAACAGTCAGGGAGCAAATTAAGTCTACAGAGTCCGTGCCCTCCCCGTTAGCTGTGTGGCATCAGAGGAGAGCGGCAAGTGTGCGCAGACAAAAAGCTTCTATGAGAGAGGCAATTACCAACAAAACAACCTTGGCATGCCTGCCTGCCGCAGGGTGATGGCTTAAAAGTGTCTTCCCACCCGCAGGGAGGATAGACAAGAGGAGGAAAGAGTGACAAAGCCGGAGAGAAAGGTGGCAAGACTGAAAGACGGGTGGCTCTAAAAGAAAAAAAAACAAAACAGGAGCTCAAAAAGGTCAGGATGACAGCTCATTTAAATCCTCCCAGTGAGAGAAGAAAAACAAGGCTTAATGAAGCTGTCAGTAGTACACAGATACCTGAGGGCGTTGCACCTCGGGGTGCAGCAGGGGCACAGTGGCAAAGGGGAGGCAGGGAGAAAATGGTGGGTGGTTAGCAGTGGGTGGCGGAGCTGCTGTCTTCAGACGGATCTGGGAGCCTTGGAGGTGCTGCGTCACCTTCTCCGTTCCCCTGATCCTCCGCCGCTCCAGCCTGGACGGCCATATGGCGGCGATCCCTGCCCTCGATACGGCGTGTCACCATGCATTACCTCTAATTGGCCTGATATGTTATTCTTTTTTCCCCCCTCCGGCCTTGGAAGGGTTTTTAGGTACACGGAGCCTTGATGTCAGCAGGCAGGATTTCCAGCACTCGTTTATCAGTTTGCCAAGATTTCGCACAAAGATAACAGCAATCTCTCTGACAACAGGCAGATTCAGGGGTGGAGGAGAGCGGAGTATCAGACGGATCAGAGTCTGTTTTTCAAAGCTTCCAGAAGCGAAAAGAGAAACAAACAAAACAACAACAAAAAAAAACAGTGTCACACAGCAGAAATGATGCGGAGATGGAATACAAAATGGTAACGTCCCTACTGACAATCCGAGGAAAAAGACGTGTTTATCGTATCGTTTATCATTTATCGTGAAAATTTGATTTAATGTCTCAAAATATTTCTAACAGTATGGTCACAAATTTAATTTTTTGCTATTTCCGCTATTGTTTGTTCCACGACAGCATCCACAAACAGTAAATTAAAAAATATGATTAAATGCAGCAACTCTGTGCAGCTTAGTGATATTAATCACTCTTTTTAATTAAGTGGCATCCTGAGGAAATCTATTTCTAATGGGAGTTAGGGGTGAGCAATACTCAACTCTAATTATGATATTTTAATATTGCATTGTAACTGTCTGTGTGTCACAGCAATTACAACCCCACAAACACAAATACTGCTCTTAAAAACATTCCTCTTTATAATGTGCTAATTCAAAACACCAGCCACATAAAGAAGTGAGATTTTTTATCATTAAACTGAACATATTTACTGATTTTAGTCACTATTTTTTTAGATGTATTGCTATTTATTGACACTTTGATTGAAAAAAGAAAACAGTTGAGAAAATGCAAAAAAAAAAAAATCCCGACAATATGGACAGTTTGTTTGGTTTTTAAACATTAATTGGACATTATCGTGACAATGATGAATCAGAACCATTATCGTGAGAATCTTATCATTATAAATAATAAACATGATAAATGCCCTCCCCGAATGGGAATATTTTCAAGAACTGCATTTATGTTTGTGGTCTATGAATGTTGTGAAATGGAGTCACAGCCACACAGTTACAAATAAAAAATTAATAAATCTGCCTTTTTTAAAAAAAAAATCACAATCTTCATTGTAATCACAATAGGCACCTCAAAATATCGTGATAAAATTCTACGTTCATATTGACAAGTACACACACACACATCAACACATTCCAGGCAGAAAAAAAACAAACAAACCCCATACATGCAGCAGACTGCCCCCCCATGCCCTCCTGCTGCCCCACAGCGCCCCTGAATGTCAGAAAACGGTGTGGCGGGGAGCGCAGCGGCAAAGGTCAGTCTATGGTAATGCCTGAGCTGACTCTGGGCTTTACGGCGCAGAGGCAGGGGGAGATGAAACCCGACAGACAGCAGTCCGCCGTGACATCAAATCCAGCAGCACACACACACACACCGAACGCAGGCACTTCCGACAAAGCCACAAACCCCTGCGGAGGCTTTTTAGCGCCGCCGGCTATTTCTCTGTGAAGCTGCTGGTCGACTTGACCCGACAATCAAATCCAGACGGGAACTCTGCTAGTTATAAACAGCTGACTCTGAGTCCTAATTGGTTTTAGCTAACAGGTATTCAGCTCGGTGTCCTGGTGGCTTTGTGATAGAGAGTCAAGCCCCCACCTGGCATGAGAAGAAACAGAGCTGGGTGTGTGGAGACGCAGCAGGGCCAGCTGGGCAGGCCTGTGGAGTTAAGCCAGGCGGCTCATACTATCAACCTCGCGCAGACAGACACCAGGGGGCTCTGAAAATATTACTCGGGTCTCCACGCCCCCCTGTGACTCGGCAAGCCTCCGCCAGCTACTTATAGAGCTGTAATAAAACTGTGTGAATAACTGTGGAGCTTCTATTATAGACAAATAAAAGCGAGCAGACGAAAGCAGGACTTGAGCAAGTGATGCGCATGGCTTGTGTCATGTGTCAAATTGCTCCCATAAAAGCTGACCTATATTTTCTTTTCATTCCTCGGCGGGGAAGGGAAACAAGACAGCCAGCCGAAAGTGGGAAAAAAATAGAATAGGAAGAGGATCAGGAGGGATGGAGGCCATTGAGGTGGATTACGGCAGTCACTCCTATACTGGGCCTCCAAACTATTCACACCCCGTTAAAAGTTACAACCACAAGCTCTATTTTATTGTGTTATTTATGATACACAATCAAAAAGTCGTCTATAAGTGTGAAGTGGAAGGAAAATTAAATGGTTTAGTTAAGGATGATCGGCTGATATTAGCTTTAAAATTTTCTATCGGACTTCGGCCATTCTGTCAAAATAACTTAAAAAGATATGACTAACCAGTGACAATGGTGCCTGCAGCACAGCACAATGTCAAACTTGCACTGTTTGAATGTTGTCATTGTCTTAGAGAGAACAGATGTCATGAATAAATTTGACACTAAACATAATACGAGTTGAAAGTGTTACATAATTTTCAGCCTCCTTTTTAACATTTGTATTTGGCAGCAAGCTAAATTGACAAAGATAATACAGTATTTAAAGCCAGAAAGTTTCAGGAAGTAGGTACAAGAAAAGAATATTGCTATTGGTATCAGTCATCGGCTAAATGAGGTTTACTATATCGGCATATCTTATATCGGCCAAAAATCTAATATCCTGCATGCCTAGGAAAATTATTTTGTAATGAAACAACTAGGGATGTACCGATGGAAAAATTTGGGCCTATACCGATATCCGATATTAATATTTCTATAATTGTACATAACCGATATTGCACGTTATACATATTTCACAATCCTGTTGACACTGCTGACTTTACCACCGCTTCTCTGCTTCAGTTGAGCAACCCACAATCCTTTGCAGCATCACGGTCACATGACCAACCTCTTCCCCTCCCCTTCCTGAAACAAACAGCAAATAAATATCAGATAATATCAGCCAATTTTTATCGGACTAATACCAACATGTTAAAAAAAATAACTAATACCGATGCTAGTGCTGATATATCGTGCATCTCTATATAAAAAAAATTGCTCAAATTTCTGTTTGTCTGCAGTAAAAAACTGCAGTAAAAGCAACAACATTTGTGATGGTAACTTTATAAAATCTTCTCCATCAGATACTAAAACCACAGAGAAGAAAATTAAGAATTGCAAAAGGCAAATCATTTGTTAAAATCTCCCCAAAACAGTAATGAATGGGGTCTGTAAAAGAGAAATCAGCTTATTAGAGGAAGATAAATAATATTAGCAAAGGGGGAAAGAAACAACGATAGGAGGCAAATTAGGTGGGAACACGTTTGTTTGCTGTTTGAATGTTATTTTTTTCTTTACCAATTATTAGAAAAGGCAATTAGAAGAAGCCAGTCAGCACACTGCACATGACTTGTGCTCATGGCTAAAGGAGAGGAGAGTGGAAGAGTGGAGGAGAAAGCAAGCTGCTGTTATTTTAATTGCATGTTTACCCCCAGGTTATGGGTCTGAAATAGAGCCAAGAAAGGAAAAAAAAAAACAAAGTATGTAGCTGCCGACATTCAGAGCAACTTCACCGTGTTGATTCTCTCAGGGACAGAGGGAGTGAAATTACTTTTCTTTGCGAGGCGAGTCTCTGAATAGGAGATAAAGAAGAAAAAAGGAGCACAAAGATGAGAACGGCTTTTTACCGTTGAATACCGAGCCAGAGTAGTTTGTCAAAAAGAAATGGTTGAGGGAAGGGAGGGTTCGCCTTGGCTGTCTTGAGGACTCTAGGAAAGAAAATAATTGTTTGTTAAGACCTTCATTAGGCTATTAGGCTTTAGACCGTGAGATTGAGAAGGATTTCTGCTGCTTTGCAGAGGATTGTAACCAAGTTACAGCAGGTCATCATTTCACACAATGCATATTGATGACATCCAGTTTGGGGGCAGCCCATTGGGGCTTTTTCAGGCGGGAGATACCCCCTCATCACCCTACGGTGATGGATTAGCAGAGAATATTTAAAAACAAGACGACCAGCAGAGTTGGGTTACAATGTTACAATATGGCGAAGTGCATTTTCTGCTCAGACACTTTTACTTCGATAGTCCTAAACAAAATCCAACCAGGCCAATCAATTACACTCAGAAATCAGCCAATGTCAGAGTCCAAGTGGGGTGTTGCATAAAGTCTGAATGCTGCAGTTCTGTGAAAGCCTCCGAGGTTTGTTAGAGAGAATTAGTGAAGACGAAGAAACGCAACACAGATCACGAACATATTTGTGGATCATTTTCAAGTTTAGGCCATAAAATAAAATCCCAACATCTCAATAGGCACAGCTCAGTCCAGCTAAAAATGGAAAACGTACAAGTGCCAACCTCCCAAAACACAGAGGACACAACAAACAAAGAAAAGGTTAGACCAAAACTCAACTTTCTGGCAAACATCCAAAAACGTTGTGTGGTGGAAAACTAGCTACACATCAAAGATGTTGACAAGTTATTTCTCCCATGTCCAAGTCAAGTCTCTTGTTACTGATATGAAGCATTGTGTCCTCAGAAATAGGTCACATCCTCCGCCAATAACGCTGCACTGATGGGAAACCAAAGCCAATTTTGATTGGCTTTATTTAATGTTAATCTAAAAGTAAATAAAAGCCTAAAATCTGAACTGCTCCATGAATAAAAAGGCATCTAAAACCTGTTAGAAACAACTAGAGACTTGAGACTGGGAAAGTTCACCTTCCAGCAGGACAATGACGTCAAGCTTACCGCCAGGAATACTTTAAATAAAAGCATATTCATTTACTAGAATGGCCTAGTAAAAGTCCAGACCTAAATACGGGCAACATTCTATAGCAACTTTACACTCTCCATCCAATCTACAGCAATATGAGCAAAAACTGTCAGTCTCTATATGTGCAAAGTGGTAGAGCTATACCGCCGAAACACTTGCAGCTGCATTTGCAATGAAACGTGACTCTACAAAGTATTGTGAATTTGAAAAAGTTCAAGAGGTATAGATACTTTTTTGCGAGGCACTGTAGCGCCTTAATTGAGAGTCAGTAAAATGGTGGTTTCTTGTGTGTCAGGGATAAAACTGTCAAGCAGCGAAACTGCTGCGGTAGTGTGGGAGAGAAGGAAGACAGCTACAGGAAAGCGCTCCTCCACGGAGGGAGGGGAGTTGGTGAGCGAGCTGGGGAGACGGTGTGAACGCTTCGTAACTGACTGATGAAAAACTGACAGTTCCCAGAGGTGAGGTAGTGGATATGGAGCGGAAAGAGACAGCGTGCCCCTGGAATACCGCACAGTCCGACGCCAGAGCAGCAGCAGCGGCGTCTTTTTGCATACGCGGCGGCGTCACACATGGAAAGCTGCTTGGAAGCCATGAGACTTCTTATCAAACTGACCTCATCCCTCCCCTGCTTTATTTGGATCACCAGCTCAGATCCTCGTGTATGATGACCGAGTTTCCTCGCAGTGGAAAAGATGACGGGAATGATAGCGAGGTGAGCTGATGAGAGGATGAGGCAATGCGTTTTCAGGGCTGGCCTGGCTAGCTCTACCACATGGTCATTACCAGTCTACCACATCGGCGGTGAAGATGTCCCTTCTTCAGCCTGCGGTTGGCTTCCTAGCAGCCACTTAAGGCGGCCCTGCTTCCTAAAAAGTCCCGCAAACGTGGAAGGTAGCGCTAAGTGTACTCAGTCATGCCGAGGCCAGCCAAGGTCAGGTGGAAGGGCAGGGAGCGTTGGCGGTGCCATGAATGCCAAGCGGCCGGGGCCCCCAGACTGCACCGACTGACAGACGTGTTTACACCTGACAGAAAACGCCGTGTGCGCCGGCTGCCAAAACAGAGGCGATCCAGAGCGTGGGGTGCCAGCTTAGTTATTTATTTATCCACTGCAAATCCCCGGAGAGCAGAAGCCGGGCATGTCTCTGTGAGGAAAAAGCCAACCTACTCTGAGACTTGACAGACTTCGACTATTTTAGAGAGGAAGGAAAAAGAAATGAATAAAAAAAAGAAAGAAACGGCTCTTGTGAAGCAACATTAGAAGACTGGGGTTTGATTTTAACGCATTTCACAACAAGTTCTGATTAATTACAGTCCTTCAATTTAATAAGCTGTTCTACAATCATTCATGATAAGATTAAGATTGGGGGAGGAGGGTCGGTCTTCATTAAAGCTGATGACAGCTCAATGCAAACAGCTGGAGACCGGAGGTGCACAGTGGAAGTAGATGCTGAGGATGTCATTCGTTTTCCAGCTGAACAATCAGAAACCAACAGATGGAAGAAATGTAAAACCCGACCTGAAGAATGAAAATCAGAGCAGATCAAACATATTAGGACAGCTTGTGGAGACGTTCATGGTAATCTGGCCCTCCGATCGTACACTCGGAGCCAGCGCTCATACATATGTGAGAGACACTGCGCCTTTCATCTCCTCGCTGGTGCCACAGCATCTGTGTTATCTTTATAGATCCTCACATCACACCAGACAACAATGTGCCGAGTCATATTAAGATCTGTCAAAAGCCAGACTGGTGGGTTTGGTACAGGACTGGAAAACCACCGTGAGACTTTTTTTTTTATTCTCCATGATCTGATTCTGTAAAAGTATGTACAGTTCAATTCAAAAACACTTTATCCCAGAGGGAAAATAAATGTTGGTAACTCATAGTATCCAAGTATCTTTAAAAACTTGTTGTGGATGCTGACGCTGTGAGAAAGAAGCATATACAGTAGCAGTCAGTGTCTCTACAACTCTAAATAAGCCTCTGACTGAAGACCTACTGCATGGCAGTCTCATGGATTATGTGATTGTTGCGGCACCAGCATATTTACGCTTGTGGTGCATTTAAAGATGGCTTGGAAAATCACATTACCACATCTTAACGACTGAAAAAAGTGCGGGAGACAGGGAGCACGAGAGAAGCAGAGAACATCCCAAATGTGAGAAAATCCTACAGCACATCTTAAAACGGTTCCAACAAAGAAAGCTAAATGTTACTGTTTAGCGGCACACATGCTTCTCCGTGGCTGTAAGCTGTTTACTACTAGCTGCTGGAGGAGTGGCTCTGCCTCACCCCGTATTAATCGACTCCTTGCAGCTGCGCAGCGCCGCCATTCCCCTGCTTGGATCTCTGAGTAGCTGCCTCTCAAACTCCCAGTATCTCATCGTATTCTCAGTCTCTGATACTCTTTGTCAGTTGCTAATAAGAATGATCGATCCGCCATCGTCATCATGGCAAGCCTTACTAGACTGCGGCTGCTGGTTTCCCCTCTTCGTTTTCCAGCTCAAAACAGAGCGCCACTGGATGCTGCGTGTTCATTCTTCAGGTAATCCTTTATATACAGAACAGAAACCACTAAGCTAAGAACATTATGAAGTGGATGCCACCGATCGCTCCGATATCCAAACTTAGCATTATTTTCGCGATCTGACTGCTTTTGCTGCTGCTCCATTCCGCTTCTCTTTCACGCTTAGTTGCGCAACTTTACTTCGTTTCTTAGCAACAAAATACAGCCCATCGTTATTTATTTTACAAAAGAATCTAATGTTGCGTTTCGTTTTTTACGTTTGGAAGCTCATTTCCTGTCACATAACCGGAAAAGCCGGTTTTTGACATTTCTCTGACATTCGGAAAAATATGGTTTACTTATTTTAGCATAACTCCGGTTTTACTTGGAATATTAACACAATTTAAAAACTGGTGTGTAGTTTATAATTTGCACTTTAAGCACAAGTTGAAAGTCTTGCTGCTCCGCCGTCACAAACCAGACATGTTAAAAAGACAGGATAAGCCTATGGACCCCTATGGTTTAACGTATTGATACTCGTGGATGAAAAATCGATACCTTCCGAGGGTGGAAAAAAAAAATCGATAAATATCGTAGAATTAATATAATTATATAGCCCTATTTTTTTGTGCAGGTTTGACTTTCAAGAGACGTCATGAAACGGTAAAATAGAAGACGACTAAGGAGGTCGGTCAAAATTCAGCCTAGATTGAGTAATTAGGAAATTCAAAACCGTTAAGGTGACTGGTCAGATTTGTACTTAGAAAGACGGGCAGAGAGACGTGGATGCGACCCTTGCCCTTTATGATCAACGGAAGAGATGGTTTGAACTTCTCCTGCTCTTTGGTCCTGCCCTGCATCCAGGAAGCCTACTTTAATACTCCTCTGGGATTCGGTGCTGTAATTATGCATCATAATAACTGTTCAAAAGTGCAAAAATACAAATATTGGTACCAAATATTCAGTGCCTCAGAGAGAAGCAATGAAGTCTAATCAAATCAAAGCTAACATAAGAGAGTTACTCCAACATGCTGCCACCGTTCTAGATCACCTGACTCCAAATCACCTGCCATGGGAGCTGAGACAGGTGGTTTATTAAGTTGCGTGTCTTGTGTGATTACTCTGACAAACTGCAGAGTGACGATTTAAGCAAGATGAGGAAACCTAAAGCAAGCAGACAATCAGGACCAGCTGATTACATTCTGAAAGATACACAACACATTGCAAAAGTATTCCTACCCCTTGACTTCTTCCACGTTTCGCCACGTTACAACCAGAAGCTTCAATGTATGTCATCGGGCTTCTATGAGATAAACTGGCACAAAGCAGGACTTAATTGAGGAGGAAACAAAATTAAATCCAACATAAAACAGAGAATTAGAAGAACATCGCAAACCACAGAAGACAATGTCAAATAACACGTGTGGTGTTTCTTTACAAGCTAAGATAGAGCAACACAGACTATAAAAGGGTTTAAAAGCAGATGTCTGAGCTCCTTCTCACTACTCACTGTAAGTGAGGCATGCTTTTTCCCCCTGCTTAGTGGGAAATAACTCAATGTGCTTCAAGCTAAAGTGAGGTAGTATTGTTCCAGCTGGCGGAAAAAAAAGGGGGGGGTGATGAAGATGGAGTGGTTTGATTTCATTTGTTAGCAGGTGCATCCATTTTGTGTTCTTCCCTATACCCATCTCGTCTCTCTCAGTCAAAGCGCTTATCAGGAACTCGACACCCCGGCGACAAATTGAGCCTGCGATTAAAGGGAGAAAGAGGGGCGCTTTGTTAAGTGCTGCTGATTGGGATCCCAGGCTGGCCCCGCACATGTGAGACGTGTGTTTGTGCATGCATGTATGTATGCCTGGTACGGAGCCAGGAGCCGAGCCGAAACCGCCTCTTCCCCTCCCATTTTCCAGGTGTTCCCACGGCTTACGTTTCTGCTCAGAGTACTCCGCAAACAAGTCCAAATCAATGCAGCTGTTCGTCTGAGTCAGTCGCCCGCATGCGTAGGGAACCATACAAGTCCTGAGTTCACATAAACAGGAAAAATTAACCTCCTCTGGCATTTCCAGTGCATTCCTATCGACACGTACGCTGTGTTTAGCAGAGGGGGGGAAAGTGGAGGCTCTTTGTTTGTCCCATTCAGACCCATATTATTGACCCAGCATTAACCAGCCCTGGCCTGTTTGCAAGCATTGGGCTGATTTAAGGTTAGGGGGGGTGGAGCAGCTCTTCTAGGCAGAACTGTGCAGCACAGACTCTCACAAATCATCCTAAAAGGGTTTAACACACACACACACAAAAACCCTCCAGTCTTATATAGGCATTTTGTGAAAGATTTATTTACCGGGTCATTTAACTGGTGACCTTTGATTTATTGAGTATAAATCAAAGCTTCATGATCAGACATTTCTGGAAAGAAATATGCAATGTAATGCCAAAAAGAAAAATATATATGCATTTGTTACAAAACATCTGTGGAGTAAGAACTTCAGTGATTTTCTAAGTGTCTCATCTGTGAACACCAATCTCTACAATGTAACATTCTGTCATGTAAAGAGTCATTTTATCTAGGGCTGAATCGATTAATTGGATCCATTGTGATCAATCAATTATTGAAATAATCGTCAACTCATTTAGTAATCGATTCTTAGCTTTAGCATAACGACTCTGGAAAAGGTAATTTGCATTTGCATATTTGGCGCAGTAATTAACCTAAAATGGTGCAAAAATATATACATTTTGCATTCAAGATAAAGATAAAAACCTTTGTCTACAAATATTTTCTACCCAAATATGCAATAAAATGTTTATTTTTTTATTTCAAAATGGAATTTAATTACTTCGTATATATTTTTGTGTATATCCAATATTGTATTAAAAAAGTTTAAGTGGTGAAAAGAAAAATCTGCAGAATGTGGCAAAAAATTTTATCCAATTATTCTGATGATTAATTGCTTAATCACTTACTAAAATAATCATTAGTTGCAGTCCTAATATGTTCGGTTAAACAGAGGTTCACCTCTTGGACACAGATTACTGAGATTTAGATCTGGTTCTAATCCACAGCTTCTTCCTAATGAAAAGCCTAACCACAGTATGATGCTGCCACCTGCAAGTTTAGCCACAACGAAGACGTTTCAGGGTCATTCAGTCGTAGTTTTCCCCTTTAACTACTGACTCAGGGTGGTGTAAAAACCAGGGAATGTACAACCTTTTAGCTTTTTGTTACTAAAACACAGCTGAAAACCGTGATTGCAGTAACGTTCATAGTTCAGGTTTCTCATTGCAGACGGGTGTAGCAGTGTGTGTTGCAGTGGTTCTGGAGGAGCCTCTGACAGAAAGCATTCACTTGTTGAGCTACTGAAGATGATGATGCTCAGGGTTGTCCATAATGTTATTGAGTTTATGAAGCATCCTCCTTTGCACCCCCAGCTTTAGATTCTCAAGAAACTTTTTTTTATCCATTTCACCTCACAGCTACAAAATCCCAATAAAATAACATTAAAGGTCACGACTTTAATGTGGGAAAGTTCAAAGGCGTGAACATTTTTGCGAGGCATGGTAAATGTTCAGCTCAGTATAAAAGTAGCTACAAATAAACTCCGCACATATATATGTGGCAAGCTCAGCTGCTTCCACAGCAGCCAGACCTTCAACGCGACCAAACGAACATCCGCGTATCTGCGGAGCAGACAAGGAGAAGAGAAGACTCCTGCTCCACTGCAGGGAGGACAGTATGCCATGTGCTCCTTTTGCCCCTGGCGATACACAAGACATGTGCGGTCGACCTTTGGTCTACTGCATACATGTGAACACCTCTCCGCCCCCAGCTCTTTCCTCAGCACACAAGAGCCCAGAGGGGGGCTGGACAGAACGGTGACTCTGTGGAGAATCGGGCAAACACGAGGCTCGGCACAGCAAACATCTCATCTCTGTGACTGCATGGGAACATCTGGCCCTCACAGGCTCAAAGGGCCGTCCGTCTGTCTAAAATGTGAGCCTACACACAAGGCCGGTGTATCAGGGGGTTGTCATGGCACCAGTTTTTTTTTTTTTTTTACTCCTACACAGGTACTGGTCGGTTTACAAAAACAGTCTCTGCAATATCAGAACAAGTACAGTAAGTAAGTAAGCTGCTGAGCAAGCGAACAAGGAGCGATTTACCAGCTTTACAAGCCAAACCAGAGAAAAACTTAATGTCTATCTATTGCAGCAAAACTGTGGTAAACAGAACAGATATTTAGATTTAGAAAAATCTAACATGGATCAACAGCTATAATGTGAAAGTCTTGAATGTTGGAGGGCACGAAAATGGAAACTGAGAAAAAATTTCACAGCTGTGTTATTAGACATGGACCACAAGAGATTCCCCCTGTATGACAAACTTGAGGAAAAATACAATGGTGTTAAGGTACATACACACACATACACTCTAGCAAATAATATCACCTACTGGTGCTGAAATATGATACAAGCTGATCAACTGATCCAGGTCAGTCTTAGTGCATTAAATCCAAGAAATTACAAAAATCTGCAGAGAGTACAAGGACAGAGCTAGAGAAGAAGATGGTGAAATGTCTGATTTGTAGGCCTGATATATCTCTAAGTATTACTATCATATCTCACTATGTATTTCAAACAATAACAATTGTAGGAGACTTAATATCCAGTAGTTAGTTTATATAATCACATTAATGAAAATCAATGATAAATTATTAAGTATTTAGGTTCATTCTGACAAGTGGATTTTTTTGCTGTTGCAATATTTCTGCCATTATTAGCTACTTTGTTTATGTCAGTCAAATATGATGTGAATAAACTTCTAAATATGGACCTAATTGTGTTTATTTAGCCGTAGAGAAGAAAAAGAAAGCATATTTTAAGCACACAGTCAGTTGTGCTACCATATACATGAACTGACTGTTTATGAAGAAGTTCAAAACCATCTTCGGAAATGTTTAGGAAATTCGAAAGTTGTGTTGTCCTGTGTGGCTCCGAGTATTTCACATATATTTTTTAAATTATGTAGTACAATTAGGTTGCACATGAGTTCTGCGATAGTTGCCAAAATGAGTAGACATGTCAATAATATAATTTATCTAGTGTGTAGACACTGATGAATTTTTAAACTCATTAAGGCGTCAATACCCGTTTCTGGCCTGAACCCCCGAGACGCGTCATACAAATAATAGAGTTAACCCAGCTGAGGAAAACTGTTTATTTTCTCTTTGATTTCTCTGCTGCCCGCTCTTGCTTCATAGCTGTTTATACGGATCTCCGGTGTCTGTCCAATGATTCAAGACTGATGAGGCTTGCTCAAAGGTCTATGCCATTGAACACAGCATTAATGCGCCCAGCAGCAGATTTTTGCTATCGACCCCGGTTCCCTGCAATAAGGACAGAGCCATCAATCAGGCTGTGATAGCTGACACCAGACACGGGCTGATGAAGTAGGGGACTTTGGAGCTAATGATAAATGGATCTCTCAGATATGGTCACACTATACTATGACAGTCTACAGAGAACACTTGACCTTTAACAAAATCCTCAGCCACTTTTTGCAAGTGCTGTGCCATGCACAAAACAAAAACTACAAATATGCAGGCAGCTGCTGCGGTTGAGAAAGTGCGAGTATTGTGTGAGAACTCCAGGGTCCAGCTGAGGGTCTCGGCCTCCTCTCTGTAAGATCTGCTCCAGGCTGGCCCAGACCTCCCAGTTTCTCACACCAAAGCTCTGGGAGTGACCGTCAGCAGGCCTGCGAGTCCTGCTAATTGGGGTCTTAACTGAGCGCAGCAATCCACTCCCCACTCACAGTGAACTGAAGGGCAGCTGGGGCAGAGAGGGAGAAAGAGAGAGCGATGGCGATAGCGAGAGAGTCTTCTGCTGAGTGGTAAACAGACTGCACTTCAGAACTCAATTTGGAGAATTAAACTTCAAGGTTCTGGTGCTAGAAAATGTTCAATATGTATGATATGAAGCCATTCGTCATCTGACAACGAAACATAGACTTAGCCTCCATATTATTTATACCGAAAGAAGATTTGGTTTCAAGTAAGCTTTTAATTTTACCAACATATTTCTTCTGGCTGGAAGAAATTTGAACATTTTAGAGCGGACCAATCAAAGTTTGGGCTTGAATATGACTAGAGTGATGGAAACCTGAAATACTTAAGAGATGAAAAAATTATGAAAACGGACAAAGGAAACCTGCAAAAAGCTGTTCATCAAAACTAGGAAACATCTGATTAGTATTGTGACATTACAGATTTTTCTATCGATTGAGAGGAGCATAATTTTCTTTTAGACGTGCCAGATTTTTGTAATGAAAATTATTTTTGATCAAAAACTTTTTATAAAGTAAACGTTTCAGACTAGACTGTGTAACAAAATCAGTTAAGTGTATAAAGTATGCTGCGCTTCAATTGATCAAGTAATTGGGCAAATTGGAATTACAACGATAAATTTGCTTAACGGAAACAAAAATTCTTTGATAAGTTTTTGCGGTATTATGAGGTAGTCTTTTGGTTGTATTGAAAGTATTGTATTTTGCAAAACTGCAGTTAAAATACCATTTGCATCATACAAGTCACAAGATGAACAACTAGATGTTTCTACTGGCGGAAAAGACAAAGAAGATGACAGGAAGTGGTAGGAAGATGATGAAGCAACATGTTTATTGATGACCAATTGTGTGAAAATTAATTATTGTGCGATTTTAATTGTGTTTATTTAATTGAAACACTGCATTTGCAAAATTGTCTTTTTTTCGACATTAGCAGAACATGAACAAAGTTTTTGCACATTTCTAATGGAAACACAGCTGCTGTGACACAATACTGACATAGTAGGTCCAATTAATAAAATGCAAAACACATGATTTCATGACTATAGAGAGGCATGCTTCTTAAACTACAAAAACTATATAAAAAAGGAATGAAAGGACGAGAATGTGGACGATGTTACATTTAAGAAAAAAAATGGAAACATGCAAGATCAGAATTTTAAGGGTTTCTTTTATCTTTGGCTTTTGTATATCTTTACCTATTGATAACAACGTTGCCCAATTCTGTTTCTCTTTAGTTAGTAAAAAAGAAGAACAGGCTGACATAAACAATCAGTAAAAATCATTATTAAGACCCTCATCTTTATGTAAAATACATGAAAAATGTGTTTAAAAGCTCAAATGATGTAGTTTAGCGGAGAATCCTCACCCTGAAAATACAATTCAGTAAATTAGAATATGATGAGGCTCATTTGTTAGATTAAAAATAGCATTTTATAATAACCGTTAAGCAGGAATTAAAAATACTTTTCATTAAGCCCACATTTCTGTTTTACTATTTATTGGTCTCGTAATTATTTTAACCTTAAACTTTTTCCATCAGATTTAAGCACATGATCATCATACTGAACAGAAACCAAGTGAAAACAACATTTCACTTAGTGAACTGAGTCACTGAAATGATTGAACTTTTCAATAATATTCCTGTTTACCGAATATGGCAGTTATTGAACGAAGCAGATTCAGAAAAATCAATCCACAATCCAAAAGGATTTCAATTTACAAAATCAGGTTGTCTACCAACTGAAATTAACCAACGAAATACCCAAAAAATATCAAGTTTGATAAATATTTCAGCAGCATTGAGCTCAACATTAGGTGCATCAGAAACGTGAATTTACAGTAGAAGTGATGGTGTTTTTCCCTGCTGATACGAGTCTTGAAGTCTGGAGTTCTAGCAGACATACAGCTCAGAGGTCAGGCTCGATGTCCGGCCTGTTTCTGCAGTTTGTCTTCAGGGTCAGAGGTCACAGAGGTAGCTAGAGCTGCATGCTAGAAAGATTTTTACTGCTCCAGCAGGAAGGGAAGGATACTCTCTCATCACAGTGCAGGACAAGAACCGGGAAAGGCTTACCTCTGCAATTTTCAGGGTGGAGTGGCCGACAGCTGATTCTCATTGTTGCTTGGCAAAGTGTTGATTTTTACTTTCCGAAAAGGTCGTTGTCCCTTAGTTTCTAAGAAAAACAGAATCTAATATATCCAGTCTCCATGCTTAATTAGCATCTGCAAGCAACTTTATGTGTCTTCTTCGAAACAAGGACTGTCAACTCACATTACAGGCTTTATCGCCATCTACAGGATGGAGTGTGAATAGACGAGACAACAAATTATTTTCATGGCATCTCAAACCCTTAAGATGCCTAAATCTGATGATTCTTCAGTTTGTAACAGTGTCTGCTTCGGAAGAGTAATCCCCCTAAGATTTTTAAGGTTCTTTTTTTTTGCAGTCAAAATCACTGATTTTGTGGTGCTCCTTTAGAAATATTTGCATAAAATTTTCTTCATTAAACCATAAAAAAAAAAACATTATATAGAAGAAAAAAAATAAGAGTAAATTGAACTGAATTGTGCACCCGCTTGTGCGTAATCAAAGGTTTTATGAGTCTGATGTTGATCTGGAAGCGTGCTCTGCTGCGACACTGGAAGCTTTTGAAATCAGGGAACATTTCTTCAACTGAAGAGATCAGAAGTTGGTGAGAACGAGTGGCGGCGGGAGGAAATCCTGCTCCTTCTGTCCACAATTCTTCAACGCAACGTCACCTCATGGATAGTGAGATGCATTAAGTCAAGGTCAGAGAGGAAACTCCACTGGGAATTTTCTTTTGATTGATTTAGCCATCTGTACTCTGTGTGTAAAGTTGAAAATCTCTGCACTCGACAATCAGGTGTGTGAATCGTAATCAGTCAAAAGGACAAATGGCAGTGAGATTTTTCCGTCACCGTTTTAAAAAGCCACTGTTTATGTCAAAGACATAAAATATTCAGCTAACCCGAACTGTAAGTAGAAGCAGGAAATACAGTCACTCACAGGTTAGCATTTATTTAAACTCAATATTTTTGAGCATTTTTAGCAAAAACTTTGCAATGAAAGATTTTTGCATAAGCCCAAAAAAAAATGCAGGAATTTGTTGATTTTGCGTTAAATTCCTCGACTGCAGAATCACCAAAACATAGACTGAAAGAGCGGTGTGTGACTAGCTGCGTTTCCATTACAAATGCGCACAAATCTTTTATCTATATTCTGCTAATGTCGATAAAACACATTTTGTAACGGCGATGTTTCCATTACATGAGAATTTAAATTAAAATCACGCGTGAATAAACTTGTTCATCCAATAAGTAATTAAAACCCTGACAGTAAGAAATATATAAATACACAAGATTACTTGAACCTGGTCGCCAGCTCTCAACAATCAGAGGAGACGATTCTCCTCTGATTGAACAAGACAGAGCGACAAGCCCCTTATATTTGAGAGTGTCTACTGCGGTGTTTAGGGGAAATGTATTCTGCAATTTCACAGAAGAGTTATGGATTCAACACGCTAGAATGACAACGTTTTATGAGCTGTGTGATCCTGTGAGAGCTCTGGTGGAGCCAGCTTCACAAAAACAGAAACAAATCATCATCCTCCTGCTAGTTCCTGTCGTCCTTTTCTTGGTTTTTGCCAGTAGTAACATCCGGTTGTTGATCGCGTGACTCGTGCGATGTGAAAAAACGTTTCCATTGCAGTTCGGCAAAATACATCTATTTTGATACAGCTGAAAAACCACATCATCCCAAATCAAACATCTTTTCGAAATTGCCCTGTTTCCATTAAGCAAATTTCTTTTCATAATTTCAAAAGATTAATAGGTCCAAAAGGTCACAAGCTGCTTGTTACAACATTACTGGCAGCAAATGTTTCAAAGTGATGCAAAAATAAGTTACATTTTTCAGTGCACATTCAGGCAACAACTAATCAATAAATTAAACCCAGCACACTTTCAGGAGTTTTTATCTCAAGGCCAATAGGGTCAATATTCAGCTAGCAGAAAAGTGGATAAAGCGGCAGCAGAGCAGGCTCAAGCCGGCTGCAGCTGTGCACTTTGCCAACACATCACCCTCATCATATCAGGGCCACTTCCTATATGAATGATCACAACTCGCTTAAAGACGGAGGGGAGAGAAAATGTGCAGGAAGTCATCCTGTAAAAACAAGATACAGAGATCCTTTCTGCATGGGAAAGAGTCATCGAGCTGCTTTATTTTTGTTAGAGCAAAAGACTCTTTCTGGAGGAATAGGAGAGCATACAGTGAACATGGTTACCATTTGAAAGTGGGCTTGTGATAGATCCAGTGAATGAGACTTTGAGCGGGAAGGGCCATGAATAGAAAAGTCTGCATTTAATTTGCTAATCCATCATTCCAATTGTACACTGTAACAAAGGGAAAGGAGAGTGGTGGGCCATTCAGAGGCAATGGAGCATGCGAAGGGGTGTGTGTGTGGTTCTCCTTGGAGCCGAGGAGGCCGCGGCCCCTTGGCCCTAAAAGCCCAGGCAGCTCTGGGGAGAATGGGCTCTGATGAGCTCAACGGAAGCAGGACTAATCCCTCCATGTCTAAAGAATTGTTTAACTATGTTTGACTGATTAACCCAAACCCCTCGATTCCACTTACAATCTATTTGTTCAATCAAGTCCCCTGCACTCATCGTGGTGCAGTGTGTGGGTGGTGATGGCAGGCGAGCGAGCAAGAGCAAGATGGAAAGAAACAAAAGGGGGCAGCCAAACAATCCATTTCATGGAAGAATACAAAAGTCAAAAGGACAGCTTTTTTCTCTCTTTTTTTTGTTCTATTTGCAATTGTCAAAATGCATGCTGCACAGGCGTTTCTGTGAACCAGCTGTTGCTAACTTTTCAAAAGGTCACAGAAATCTTCCCAGAGGAGAGTTCAAGCATAAAGCCTGCAGTGAGTTAGCGCAGAGCACCGCCATGCTGCTTTTTCACCATGTTCAGGCGAAGAAAAGAGAACATTTAAAGACACTGTCCCTCGAGTGGAAAGGAGGTTGTCAGGAAGATTAACCCAGCTTCCTTTTATAGCCTCTGACAAGAGGTTAAATCACACATTACACTGCCTGAAATGTCTCCCAGTAATTAGATCAAGAATATTACTCTCTCCTCGTCCCCATCGCAGACTGCAGCTGATCAAAGCCTAATGATGGTGTCAGTGCCATTGGCTGTGCTGGCAGGGTAAATCTCCCCATCGGGGATGGCAATCTGTCAGGGCAGCGAGCCCTGCTAAACAGCACAGGACGTGAATACAATGGCGCTTGACGCAAAGTGGACTAAATGAACCACATCCTCCACCAACAAGCAATCCATCAGCTCTGCATCATTAAAATTCATCGCTTTGTTTTGAGTCCACACCGGCGTGTTTACACGTACGCAGTCGGCGGGGTCGTACGCGGCGAGCGAGACAAGTCGGTGACATGTGCGGGCTTCCTCCACCGAGGAAAGTGAACCTCACAAGCCCGTTTCCTAGCGCCGGAGCGGATCCAGGCAGCACCTGGTCTCTGGACGGGGCCAGGAGGCTACTGGCTATTAATTACAGACGGCGAACATGCAGAGAGAGCAAACTAGAGCTGAAACAATTGAGTAATCGTGGTTAGTTGATTAATTGAAGTAATCGCCAACTAATTTATTAACTGCTTAATGGTTGACTAGTACAGACTCAAAAAAAAGGTAATTTGCTGGAAGAGCATCATATCCAGACCATTGATGAAGCCAAAACTCTACTAAAAATATTTACGTTTTCCATTAAAGATAAAATTGAAAGCACTTCTTTGTCTGTAAAAATGTTTCTATGCAGAAATCCTGTAGTTTGAGACTCAAATTCTGTCAATAATAATATTTATCTTTTGCACCTCTGTGTTGATGTGAAGTCACACAGAAAAGTTTTTCACTTATTGACACCATAAATGTTTTTTTAGCTGCAGATACATCCCTACAGAAATGCTATGTTATGGTGTTTTAGGCAAAAAAAAATCTAATTTAACAAAAAGAATTGAATTATTTGTTTATTTGCAGTTATTCACTTATTTCTAATACTGTATAAAAAAAATTTGAGTGGTTAAATGAAAAATCTGCCAATTTTTTAACACGATTAATCGTCTGACTAATATAATCGTTTTACTAAAATAATCGTTAGTCGCAGCACTAAAGCAAACCCTTACAGCGAAATTGCGGCTAGACGGATGCCTCTCTCTCACATCAATGCAATCTGCCTCAGGTCTTTCTTTACGAATACTTGGGAGCAGCTCTTTCATATTGGAAACCCAGCTTCCACTATCTCTGCCATATTTTACAGATGCTACACTACTGCAGGGTACAATCTCCAACTAATGTAAAATGGATGTGTGCCTTCATGATAAAAGTTGACATTTTCCTTTCCTAATCCACCTCCTCCTTTGTAAATAACCTCTCCGTTTTGTTTTTTTTTAATGTGTGTGCATGAACACATAATGGTCAATGTCATTATTTGCTCTCGAAACTCAATGGTGGCAAACAAAAGCAGGAAATGGCGAGAGATATGCCAATCACTCAGCGCTGAAAGATGTCTGACAAAAAGAGGCCCTCGAAACATGACGGCTTTTCTTTGCCGCATCCATTCGCAGTGGTACCTGGCTCCCGAGAAAGAGGCCGGCCTCCCCCGAACAACAGTCCTCAAAGACAAATGACCCTGATCTTAACCCCTTACAGGTGGCGTAGCTCTAACACAGCGGGCCCGAAGAGAAAAGCACTTTTTCAGAGCAGTTCTCGGAGATCATTTGGAAAAGCACAAAGACACCTACATACCAGGGAAGTATGTTTTCGCTGAAAGGCAAATCCTCTTGAGCGCATGAGTAGATCTTAGTGTGGACTACAAGCACCTGGTCAAGAGGAAGGCAGAGTCATAATGGTACGTTTTTGTAGCGGCTACTGCTGTTCGAGCGTCATCAGGAAGGCAAACAAAAGCAGAAAACAAAAGCAGGCATATAGAATAATAATAATCAAACAAGCTGTACTGATTAAAAACAAGATGTAAGAATTTGTTATTTCTTCATGACTATGATCAATTCCAACTAAAGAAAACATATTTCTTTATGCAAGTAGTGTCCAGATTAAGTTCATTTCAAAGTGAAATGCAGTCATACAATTATCTAAAAACACTGAAAAAAGTTAGCTCTAGGAAATCCATTTTATTACGTTTCTCCAAATTCCACTTTTTCCATTCTTATTTTTCTGAATTTCTCTTTTCCATTAACTATATTCATTAGGCCAAGGAGTGTGGAGTGAATGAAAACAAGTCAACAAATCAATAGCCAATTACTGTTAATCATGTTTCACAAATAAGTGAACATTGGATGATGTTAAAGAACTCAAACATTATGTCCAAAACAGAGAATCTCGTGTTTTTCACATATTAAATCAGAGGAAATCTCCTTTAAAGATATTTTAATGTTTAGATCAACTTCAAAAAGTCTCACAAAGAAACCTGCAAACTTTCATGATGATCACCGACCCTCCGTTCATTTTTATTCCCAGAAATCTCTAGAGCATGTCAGTGTTTTTGAGTGTAGCTTTTACCAAAAATGAGAGAAACTGCAGTATAGCTTTTCTTACCTGCCAATATCAACGAATTCTAAAAAAAATTCCACGTTTTATTGTGGATTTCTTTTTCCGCGACGCAAAACATAATAGGAACCGACATGCTAACATCAATGTGATCATTAAGATAAACTGAATAAATCAATGGAAGAACTGGAAAGAAAAGTGCAATCATGCAGTAAATGCATCCATAGCACTTATAGAGTGGCAAGCTGTGTAGAGTACACCCAAAAGTATCTGGGGATATCTAAGCACCGTTCAGAGCAGGTCATATGACAGACAGGACAACAGCGGCAGGAGTGAATATGCTTTCCATTTCACTATGAAAGGGTGCGAAAAACTTTAACTGTTATTGGGAAATGGATTTGTTACATCAGCAAAACAATATAAGCAGCCGACATCACAGCTACAATTACATAAATAACTTTTAAGATGGCTAGCTAGGACAAAAACCACAAACATAACCACGATCCTTGGAAATCGATAGAAAGCTCCACAGCAATGATAATAACACCAGTGCTCAAACGATTAATCGAGATGAATCAATTATTGAAATAATCAATCATTATGTGGAGTATAAATACTGAAAAAAGTGACATTTTCTGATTAAACAAACTTATTCAGAGCAGTAAGCCAATCTACATAATACATAGCAGGGTTTCCCTCATAAAAATCGGCAAGCCGATGCTCTGGGCGCGAGGCCAGTTATCCAGCAGGCCATCGTGTTTTGAGTAAAAGATTTTTGAAGTGGACAGGAAATTTGAAAACAAATCACTTGATTTGGAGTTATCAAATGATATTTGATCATTTTAATTACGTGTTATTGGAAGACTGGAAAATTAATACCTAAACACCAAATATAAAATCTTAAAAGAGGCAATCATTAAAAAAAAAAAAAAAAATAAAAAACAATGCTTAGCCTGGTGGGGGGCATAAAAAAGCCTGGTGGCCCGCCAGGCTTATGATACACTGGGGGAAAACCTGCATATACATTTAAGGTAGAAACACTTTTGTCTATAAATATGTTTTGGGTAAAACTACTCAAGTCGTAAAGTTTTTGCTTCAGATTTACTAAAGAATTGCTATCTTATTGAATTTTAGGCAATAAAATTTAATGTATGTATTCAAAAAAGCCGAAGTGGTTAAATGGAAAATCTGTAGAAAGCTCCAATTTTTTCATCTCATTAATCACCAGAATAATCGGTTACTAAAATAACTGTTAGTTTCATCCCTAAATAATACATTGTATTTAGATCAATGCATAAAAGCCTTTTGCAAAGAAATATGACTTTTGTTTAATTGTTCCTCTATTGAGTCAAACTGCACAGCTCAACTCTGCACTGTGATTACAGCCAACATCCCCCTGCAGAGTGGCAACTGCATCTCTGCACATTCCAGGAAAGGCAGCCAGCTGAAGGCAGCAAATACACCAGAGAGGAAGAGATATAAACAACGTAAGCTAGTTTGAAAGCTGCAACGATGTTTACTGTCTCACCGAGCGCACTTCATCCCCGCTGCTTTCACAGCAGCGACGGTGTTTCAGCTCGCAGTACGAAGGGGGTTGGAGGGGTTTGCTGATGCCACCGGTCTGCGCACAGAGGGCTCAGTCACAGGCTGGGGAGGTTGTTTGGACAATATGGGAGTCAGACACACTGCCTGTCTAGAATAACGATTCAGTTCAGCTGCTACAAAACACCCTCTGGTTCCTGAGGAAGTTTCATAGAAGAAGGAAAAAATAATAATAAAGCAAAGTGAATGTTTTGCGGGCACAGCAGCTGAAAACCTCAGAAGAATTTCTGCCTTGTTTGCGTTGGTACGTTGCTATCAGAGAGCGAGGCCTGCATTTGCCTCCAACAGGCACTGAATGACATGCCAGAGATTAGCCTCTGAAGGTCACAGTCCTAGTCTATCCTTTCAGCCGCTTTTCACAACAGAACCCCGGGCCCTTTTGAACAACAGGAAGAATGTCATCTGGTTACTTTTCAAGGCACGGAGATACCATTCACAGCGGCCAACAATGGCTGCAAACAGCACCGGAGGGTTAGAAGGTTATAAAGAGACCCATTCTGAGCAGAGCTGGCTCTCCAGTACAGTGCACGCATGGAGGAAAAAAAAAAAAAAAAGCACACCCACACACGGAGGCCTGGAGAAGTGGTGTAAGCCATGATAAAATGAGGAGGGTCGTGGACAAGTGGCTTGGCCTGACCGCCCTCCTGAGCGGCTCGGCTCGGTCTTCCTTCCTCTCCAGGACTGATCTCATCACCGCTGTCAGCCCTCCAGAGGAGCCGGAGCCTGTGTTATTTTGGGGAAATGACAACCACATCATAACATCACTATCTTCTAGTTTCCAGTATGCTGGAGATAACGCACGCAGCTACTCATTTTGGCAGAAAAATGAAATCCTATTTGAATTACATTTGCTTACAGTTAGAGTTAGGGAAAGTTCACAATATCTGGAGTAAAGTTCTGTGACATCAGGAATTGCTTCTAGCCTGGCCATTGCCGTCCTACTAGGGCACCAATCCACTTTTTTCACTTCCGATACCGATATTGGAGGCCAATATAGGCCAATATCGATGCAAGCAATGACAAGACAACGGAGGAAGTCCGTCCAGGCCATGTTGACCACGCTTCCAAATATTGAACAGCCGCCTCGCTCAGACCTGCACTTCCCTCTTCACTATGGAGGATGGTTGTTAACAACGCAGCCGATTTCTGGTAAGCTTCAACGCATCGACCTGGCACATTATACAAGTCACAGGTAAACATTAGCAATGGGGTACAATGTAAAACTTCAACAGAGTTCACGCCTCCAACAAGTAAACGTTTCACAATAGACAAGAGTCCAAATCCTCTGGACAAAGCAGACAGGGTAGAACAAGAGGTTGGTTTTTACCAGGCTACATTGTTGTTGTTGTTTTACTTGTAGTAAAAAGATTTTAAAAAGTGGATAAATCTCCACAGAAGAGAAAGGCTAACAGCTAGTCAAACTGGTACTCTCATTTTATCTGATTTTAGGAGTTTAAAACAAAAATGTCAGTATAAGAAGAAGAAGAAGAATTACTTTACTCATCCCAGCAGGGAAATTATTTCGCAGTTACAGCAAGAATTTTTTATACACAGATTAACACACACACGACAGGAGCTGCGTCTGCAGGCAGCCAGCTGCGTCAATCCTCCTGATCACCTGTAACTCTTCAGTCCACTCCAGGTTCGCCCAGATTAAACATTTGAATTATTAAATTACTATATAATATTATATATTTAAAAAAGTTATCCAGTGAATGGCTTGTGCTAGTTTAGAGCTTTATCAAGTACAGACGACCCCAAAGCCCCCAACTCAACCATTCACATGCTGATGATGACAAGCTACTGGATAGTAGCCACAGCTGCTCTAGGGCAGTCTGACGTGTTTGCCTGTCCTCTTTAAAACCCTCGGTTGATCGAGGAAGAAAGATGCTCACACTGAGCCAGGCTCTGCTGATTAGTGGTTTCCTGTTAAAATCTGGTTGTTCCTTTCCAGTGTGACCACATGCTTGCTTTAGACGAGAGATTGCTGCACAGCGAACAACTTAACTATCGCATACTAAAATTAAATATATGTCCACATCGCATGTGTATAATGCAGTGCTGTAATCTATTCATTTTATTGGATTGAGATGATTTTAAACTTTTGTGTTTAAATTGAATTAGTTTATTCCTGATGAGAAATAAGACTGCCAAAACAACACATAATGTATCTGTTTTTTATTTACAATTTAATAAAAACAGCATTTGAAAATTACCTTATGCCTTCCTCAATAAACCAAAGAAAAAAAATCTTTATTCGCATTACAGCAATCAAATCTTTGTGTGCAGCTGATAACCGTCTTTTTGCATGTTTTCTACTGAAAAGCCTCTTTACCATCACCATAATCTTTAGCTCCCTTCACAGATTCTCTACACCCCAAAACATTTAACATTCCAGCCAGAAGAAACATCTTGGGGTATTAATAATTTTGAGATCAATATATAACCATCTCAAACACTTTTTTGTTTGAAGTGCTTATGTCACAGAATATCAAATATGTTTTCTGCTCTGTTCTTTGTAGAGAAACACAGCACTAACAAGTTGATATTAGCTTCATTTTAGCCCTTTTAGTTTTCGTTAGATAACATTTTAAAACGGCTAATTTGGACTTTTATGTCCATAAGAGAGAAGTGAACAATTCTTTCAGCAATAGGTGGGGGAGAAACTGTGTTCACCTATGCTACACAGACCCTGATAAAACCTTAGCGACGCTGAAATCTTAATAAAACGATTGTGGTTCTGAAACTTTTTAAGCCATGGTAAACTTGACAACGCTAACTGGCTAATGCTACGACAGCAGACTGGAGATCAGCTGATCAGACAGAAGGAGGCAGCTGGTTGCATTAAAGCAAAGTCATTTCTTGCAGCATAACGGACGTTGCTCAGCCGAGGAAAGAATGTGTTGCACATGCAACAACACTCTTTTCAGAAGTGCAAACTGCAAAGGGTTAAAATAAAGGATTGTACGTCAAGAGTATGAACGTTTCAGTTTGAGTGGTGATAAAATCCCTCCACACATCCCATCTTAGACTTGCTAGACTCCTACTTACTGTGATATCTACCTGCTGCTAAAGGTATGGCAACTATTGCTGATAGCTTCACAGAATCTTGCGTGACAAAATCTGAACTACCCCTTTAACTGCAGCCATGTAGCATTTACAAATATAATCTAATCTTACTAAATCTGTAAACCTGGCCCCACATCGTCACACTTGAGAGACGAATCTGAAACACTTGACCGATTTAAACTCTAACCAATATATAATATAGAGCCCAATTAGCCTGCAGCATTTTACATCTTCTCCATCTCTAATCCTCTCATAACTTGGCCTTATTTAACATCTCACCAACTAGAACACTGAGCTCACTTTCCTCTCTCCCCAGACATCCCCCACAGCTTTACTGGTGCTTTGTTGTGAAATCCCTGCTGACCCCACCGCTCAGGTCAGCCTCTGAGCCTCTCTGTCGGTAGCTAATGACGTCCTGATATGTACAGCTGGCATCCACATTGGAAAAGTGCAGCAGTAACCGCTGACATGCTAATGGCATCTATTGGGATTACTTAAGAGCGATGTAGGGCTTGCCTAGCAACCTTTCGCCGCAGATCGTTTGGTAGCGCGGCTGGGGAGCATCGGCGTAGGGCCAGTGATCCGATTGAGACGACCTTATCTCGCGCCATAAACAGATAACGGTATCTGCCCTGCTCCTCTGCTGTTCCTGAGAGATGGAGGAGGATAAACAACGCCGTCATCTGCAGCGTCTCTGACTTGCCTCATTGGACAGACGCTTTCCTAAAGCAAGCCCTGTTGATTCTGCTGCACTGACTCCTGTTACTGAAAGGCTTAAGATTCCTACATGATTACCCTCAAGCTGAAGACATAACAATTTCAGAAATCCCTTTGGTCCAAGTGTTTGTAATGTCAGTCCCCGGCTTAAAGCCTCAGGTTTGCTGAACACAGAATAGGGCTGGGCAATGTGGCTGTAAAACGTATCATGACATAAGCATTTCATGTCAGTCAACAGATAATTGATTTGGTTTTTGTTTTAAAGATCCAAAAAACGGCTAAACTAGTGACATGACCTTTCCTCTTTTATCCACAACTTCCTCTTGAATACTAATTTTCCCTTTTCTCTCAACTAAAGTCTTTTTTTTACTTTTTAGCTGTCCTCTGATGGTTGAGATTTCACAGTCAAACAGACCGATTGCCTACATTTCTCATGACAAATTACTTAATTTCCCATAATCCTAATGGGTACTAGCAAGCTGAGCTAGTTGGAGATCTACCTTCTTTTTAGCTCAAGCTTTAAGCTAACGCCTTTCCTCTGCTTTCATCCCCCAGAATGCTGTGCGCTTCTGGGTCAGTGAAACTATAAACATTTTATCGGACGTATTTTCCATTGATATTGATTATGTGTCTATCGCAATAGATGATGTTGGTGCTTCATCGCCCAGCTCTAAAAGAGAAACTAACCAGCCACAGCAGGGCTTTCTGTCCTATTTCCCTCCACCAGCTAGCAGGAACATCTACACAACACACACAAAAAAAC
Organism: Xiphophorus couchianus; assembly: GCF_001444195.1. Taxonomy (NCBI): domain Eukaryota; kingdom Metazoa; phylum Chordata; class Actinopteri; order Cyprinodontiformes; family Poeciliidae; genus Xiphophorus; species Xiphophorus couchianus. Next base: position 24,220,529 of record NC_040238.1, read on the forward strand.
AACACAAAAACATGACTAATAAAATCATAAAGCTTATCTCAAACTTTACCTGCAGTCGTTGGACATAAAATAAACCAAGTCAGGTGAACCATGCAGTCATTTCTCGCTGATGCACATCCTAAACACCTGATCTAAAGTGCATTATGATTCCAGGTATCCTCTCTGAGCGTGACCTAAAATTGTCCACCAACTCCAGCAAACATCTGCTCAGAGTCTGACACCAAACACATATAGCAGAGGAATCACAGGGCAGCCTCTCCTGCTGGTGGGTGGCTGAGTGGGTGAGTGTGGGCAGACAGCTCCACTGGTGACTAGAGGGGCTGAAAGGTGGAGCTGGCTGGCAGATACCAGATAAAATCTCTGCCCTGCTGCCTCATTTGCTAAATGGGTAATATCCACACACACAAAAAAAAAGCTACTCCAAAATGACTGGGTGAGGAAAGTGAAAACCTGCTATGCACATCAAGCACACAGGCACCTGTGAGAGATTTAGCATGCATGGGTTCCTGCTGGAATATGAGAGAATCAAACGCATTTCATCTGGGAGGGCACGCGGTTACACATTTCCAATTCAAGTACCGTCACTAAAACCCTACGCCAAATCACTGGCTTTGAATAAACCCAAAACGAGCGCCAGCCAAGTGGCTCATTTCAGCTCGGAACATCATCACATCAAAAAAAAAAAAAAAAAGAAAGAAAGAAACTACTCCGGTTAGCCGAACAATTTCACAGTCAACAATCACAGAGTCCAAACTGTTACTAATCAATGTATTTTAATGAGCCCTCTGTGATTTCCAACAACAGCTGAAACATGAAAAGCTGCTCAAGTTCTCTGGTTCACTCTTTGTACCTTGTGATCTGTTATTCATGGACTGCTCTGTAGTCTCTGAGAAATAAAGCAGAGCTTTGATGTTATCCTCTTATGACTGCTGTCCGACACAGGCCTAACGCTGGGGTTCTTCTTGGGCTGTCATGAGGCGAGAAAAACCTTTTTGCAACACAAAACAACCAGGCGTCACAACACAATCAATTGGGGAAAAACATAAATTATTTTAGCCTCGAAAGCCAAGCAACACTCACGCCTGTCTCCAAAGAATAGGATTTATAACACAGTACCTTGCAAAAGTACCTACACATCTGCAACTGTTTTGGTATTTTAATCAGATTTTGTGTGATAGACCAACACAACGTGGCTCAAAATTGCAAAGTGAAAGGAAAATTATGTAGTTCTAAACGTTGTTTACACTATTTAACAAGTGTGCTGTCCTTTTTTATCCAAGAGTCTGATGCAACATTTGGTAAAATCTCTTGAAATTAAAGATTTGGGGATTTACGCTTTTTCCACATCTAGATCCTGTTTTCTTTCTTAGCCAAATACAAGATGGAGATCACCTGAAAACATCAGTTTCACTTCGACTACAGACTCTAGAGTGACCTTTTGCTATGTGCCCCCATTAACCAGATTCCCTGTTACTGTAAAAGACAAGCATCCCCGCAGCATAATGGAGCCAACACCGTGGTTACAGGCAGTTATCTGTCACATGTAGCACTTGCTGGCTAAAAAGACTAGCATTTGTTTCTTCTGAAAAAAAAACGCGTTCTTTGACACGTTTGCTGTGTCTAGAGTTACACTGGGCAACCGTGCGTTCCTGTTTTCATTTCTAGTTGATGGATTATGCAGTGCTTGATGAGATATTTGAAGCCTGGCAGATTGTTTTCCAACCTAACGCTGCTTTAAACTTCTTCATAACTTTCACCCTGAGCTATCCCCGTTTCTTGGGCTGTGTGATGCCGTTTGTTCATCAATATTCTCTAACAACCGAATAAGGTCTTCAACATCCTGATACTGAGGTGGATTTTATTTCATAATTAGGCGACTTCTAAAGCACCTCTGGATTTTACATAGGGGCATCAGAAAATAGGGGGCTGAGTACAAAAGCATCCACTTTTCACACCTTTTGTCAAAAATCATCTCAACTTCATAGCTGTACATTTCTCTATGTTGGTCTACAACAGGAGTCTGCAACCTGCGGCTCATAATTTGCTGAAAATAATAACGATTAAATAAAGATACAATAACAATTGCAAGTTTTAGCAGTTTTTCATAATTTTAATGAAATAACTGCATTGGAGTTCCACTACAGAGTGACACTAAAAGTAAAAATAACATTTATTTAGGTTTGTTTTTCTTATATTCGTAACTCCAGGCTTTTCTTTACATCATCGTTCCACAAATAACAGTCAATAGATGACAATGTATCCATCCTCTTTTTGCAGAAATTTCACCTTTTTCTTCACTTTAAAACCTACAAATAGTAATAAAACGGTGACAATACATTAACATCCAGAGGAATTTATTGAAAAATGTTCCTCTCCTCAAAAGGTCAAGTAACATTTCCAGCTCTAAACCAGCTTTATTTTTCCTGAACTGAGGCCCAGAATGTCTCTTTGTCTTGGTCTAAAACATCACTCTCAATAACATCAAATACAATTTGTGGTTTTTATCCTACGAAATTGGAAAAAATGTTTATGAATACTTGTAAGAAATGGCAGTGTAGCTACGTAGGTGTGCATTACATTCATAGTGTGCTCTGTTCCCCAACCTATCTTTGTTTTTTCTGCAACACTTTAACATCCCCCATAAGCAAACTGAGAAGGATCAGCAGTCACAATGCCACACCAAAGTTTATTGAGAAAACTACCCTCCTAAACCACAGTGTAAATCAATATGCTCAAATATACTTGTCAGTATCTTCCTAGGGAGAGGGAAAAAAGCCTAAAATAAAAAAAACAAAACAAGACGAGCTTGCTTTTCTGTCGGCTTGCCCTCAGCAGAAACTCTGGATTTGCAGTGACAGGTCAAAGAGTCAGCACATGACTCACGGACAGAGGAGGAGAGGCACTCTGGAGAAGCCACGCAGAGATCTAATTAACACATGCATTCAAGTGGTATTTCCATTTGGTGGAACGCAGTAATTTTCTGCATTGCTGGCCAGCGTGACACGAACAAACGAACCAGGTGCTCCTGACACTCAGACTGATTGCCTGGTTTTATGACTAAGAGCAAACACGAGCGTCCTTTTCAGACTCAAACAGAGAGAGCGTCGTGAGCACACAGGGAAAGTCACACCTGCGGCACCAGAACCGCACATAGAGCCGCCGCGGCGTTCCTAAACCACCGTTAACCTCTGCGTCGCAACGCATCTCCGGCATCTTCAGGCGGAGAGTTGTGCGCGATTCGTCAGGCTGTCGTCATTAGAGATGAGCCGCGCTTTACAGATGAGAAGAGGCCTTACAGTAATTTACTGCTAAGACCTAATTAATCTTCATTGTGCTGGGAAACATAGCACCCAAACGCAAAGACGGTTTCCTTCTGCACTGATAATTGCAGGGAGTCGAGGGGCTTGAGTTTCCCCAACAACAAGGTCTGAAATTTAATTATCTGCTCTTTGGAAAATGCAGGGGGAGAAAGCTACATTGCAAAACTGCACTTTGGGGCAAGTAATATCAGGCTCTTGTTTGAGCAAGCACAGGATATCACTGAGCCCATCCTCCATGCTGTCATAAATTAAACAGTCTCACCTTTGTTTTTTGGGGGGGAATTGCTTTGTCACATGACTACAGATTTGCTTTCTGTTGGTTCTGTATCAAACTGAAGGTTCTGATGCAAGGTAAGCAAAACTCCAAACAGTTGCAATATTTAAAGTAGTTGACTTCAAAGCTGGGTTTCCATTACAAATGTCCCCGAAACCTTTTCAATATTTTGCTACCGTCGATAAAATAAAAATAATTTAAAATATATATATAAAAAATCCGCAGTTCTGGTGTTTTCATTAAATAAGAAACGCAATTAAAAATCACATGTGAATACGTGTTGTCGTGTGGTAAATCATGAAAAAACATGCAGCGCCATCGTCTTCCTACCACTTCCGGTTATCGTCTTTTATGCCAATAGAAATATCTGGTCCAAGACATCTTGATGCAGACACCAAGGCAGATTTGTAAAAAATTGCCTTATTGATTGGTTTTAATTTGCCACAACTTGTCCAGTTGGATTTGGGTTAGAAACTGAAACTGATAGACAGTAAAGAGTAGATACTGGATTGGTTTAGTAGACGGTTCAGTTATCTTATTGATATTTTCATTTAGATGGATTATATGCTGAACTGCCTGAAGTACGACGTTGTAAAGCCATTGGACCTATTGTTGATATTGAAAATGAATCAATACAGTACAAACTGAACATGATGTGTTTGATACAAACTTATTCTTTTTTTGATGCTAGGCTACATCTAAATGTTAAAATTGACTTCAATGACAGTTTCAGCAAAACAACCGTTTGGTCTACTGGTTCCTAAGTAATTTAGACAAACAGATTGAAGACAGGAACAAAGGTCATGACTTAAATTTACAAAGTAATTCCATTGGAGAGTACTGCATTTAAATACATATATTTTAATATCCATCACATTTTTTATGAAAAAGTTAAACCTTCATGTTTAGAGCATTTATAGAGAGAGATTTAAACTTAAAGGAGTGGCAAAAGCAAATGAGGTGGTTTAGCAGGACATTTTACTGAGGAATATCGTCTCTTCTCCCCGGATGTTGAGCTGTCAGCATGTCATGACTCAGTCAGATGAGTCTTCAGATTCATTTGTTGATTAAAAAATAAATAAAAAAATAAATCATACAAAGGGTGGGGAAAGATGCCTGGACACATGGATGTGAAAATAATATTGCAAAATTTCTTCATTTTTCCATTGTATTTTAAAATACCTCTCTATCATTTTTTTCTCTTATTATATGAAAGCACAATTGTTAGACTACAGAAAAAAAAAAAAAAGAAAAAGGAAATCAGTATTGGCCCAGAAAAGTCTGATCGGTGCATTTTTACTTTTATTGCGCCGAACACTGATCCGCACAAACACGGTCCGATCTCTCTCCCGCATTTTGTCATTATGGATCCGCTTCCCCAACAAATAATAACAATAACAGTCCTGAATAGAACAGCTGGTATCTTCCGATCATTTCCTACCCAACATTAATCCAGCTTCATCTTACCCTGAGCCGAGGGTAAGACTTTCCCGGTCCCATCAGTTGCTCTATACTGCGGTATGCCTCTCAATAAAATCCGTGACATTACAGAGCGATCACATCAACGGAGCCAGCGGACCCAGAGCAGCCAAAGACAACACGGACAGGCTGTGGCAACATTAACATTCCTCCGTCTAAAGACCAGGCTCACAGGAGAAGAGGAGGAAGAGGAGGAGGAGGAGGAGGGGGGGGGGGGGGGGGAGAGACATCGATAGGATCCCATTAGTTAAGTGCGCCCTTAGGATACCCGAAATTTGATCAGAGATAGTCCTCCTCCTTCCAGACACGATCCATTAGAGCTCTCCTGCTCCGGAGCTGCTCCTCCTGTCCTCTTCCTCCTCCTCCTCCTCGGTGGTCGAGGTTGTGCGGCAGGATCAGGATGAGTCCGGTGACGTCAACCTTTTGTTATCACCTTTAACACTTGCCTTTGCAGGTGCAAACACTTTCCTCTGTCGCTGCGCGTAAAGCTGCTATTTGCGCAGCGCACACATCCCCGCGTCTGCCGCGAAGAGGGCTGGCACATCTGGATATTTGCTTCCACTTCCCGAAGATTTTAGGGAATATAACCAGCGAAACACACTTTAAATTTGAGCAATGTAATATTTTTTTAAAAAAAACTCAACTTTATTTCAATGAAGCTTTTTTTGTTTTACATTTCGCCTAAAACATCCTGGGAGAAGTGGTATAAAACCGCCTGGATGTGCGGTGCAAATTACGTAGGACAATCCTGTGGCAGGCAAATGAATAATCCCCTGCGGGTTGGTGTCACATCGCAAAATACAACTAGCTAAAAAGCCCAGTTCGCTCAGTTAACACCAGCTTGCAATGATAAAATTAGGCTCCCCGTGTGCCTATAGACATGTTTGCCGCCACTGAGAGCCAAAGCGTCGCTGTGGGGTTTTCACCACAGATAAGCTGGGATAAAACGGGGTCAGCAGAAAGCTATAAACCTCCAGGTTGCCAGTCAGAGTGCCAGCTGACTGCCAGGGCTCCGGGCTAAGCTAGCCAGACAGTCTGAAACATACACAGTCCCATTGTTGCCTTCCCAGCCTCCCCTCATATTTCTGCCTCGGTTCGGGGGGACGTCACACGGCATCGAGCAGCAAACACGGGGGAAAGACGCAGGAACTTACCCTCCGTTCACCTCGGGGAAAAGCATCATTTTAGACCGTGGCCATGGTTTAAAACGGACAGATTTTCTGCCGTCGCCCTGCGCTGGCCGAATCACTGCTGCTGCTGTCTGCGGCACCAACTTCCGGCGCATGCGCACTGGCAGGTGCCGTTCCAAACAGAGCCGTGCGACAGAGAGCGTTAAAGGCACAGCCGACTTATCCGAGCTAAATAGCGAATTTAGCGTTTGGTTTTAAAAGATGCGTGTCATTTTAAATATTTACTTTTCTAAAATAAAATAAATTTCCAAAAAATATCACCAATGGCTCCAATACTTCATATTTTATGACAATATAGAGCATACAAAGTGTGGTCCGGGGTGGCATTTGTGTTCTTCTGAATGATTTTGCAATTCAAGAATGATGCAAATTTTTCAAACTGGCACAGGCAGTTAATAGGTTGCAGCAAGCATTTTTGAAGAAAAATTCCTTTCATTTAAAAAACACTAAAGTATTTCAGATCTAACATGAATTACAGATTAATTTTAATACAAAAATCAGAGCAATTTGCTTATATCATTAAAGCATGGTATGTTTTAATGATATAAAAGGTGTTGAGGTTTGGGGGAAAAAAGAAATTAGTTGTGGTGTATTTTAAAATCAGGTTTTGAGGCATGTGAGAACTTTTCACTTTATAATTTTAGCCGACAAGGCAAAACGTTTGGACTCCACAAACATAGATTGAGCTTCAGCTGTTTTACACAGAATAATGAGCAATAGAAAGAGACATGCCCTTTGCAGTGAAAGGTTATGCCAGGCTATTATATGCTACTTTGTGTTGGCCTGTTCCATAAAATCCCATTAAAATCCATTGTTCTCAGTACTTAAAATGTGCCTAAATGTGAAAAAGTCCATATGGTTACTTTTTATTCACAATGGGTGATTTTAGGTTTTCTTTCCAGTACATGTGAGCCTGAGGTCTGGCCCTACTGTTACGTAATTTACCTCTCATTCTTCTTCAACATAGAAAGTACTCCTGGCTCAGTTGATCTGTGTTTGATCAACTGATCTGTTGCTTGATCAGTCGTCTCAAAGCCCCAGTCGATGAGGATAGATGGCTGCTCACACTGAGCTGACTTCTGCAGGAGGTTTCCTGCTGTTTAAAAGAGTCATACCTTTCCACTGTCACCTTGTGCTTACTTAAAGTCAATAACATAATGGAGCCATTTTATTTACTTTAGTTTTTTGGGGTTTTTTAAAAGTTTTTACCGCCCGAACTTGTGTGCATTGTATTATAACTCATATCAAACTGGAGTATACTTTGTTCCTAATAGACTGTCGGAAATTTTGTTTCAATGTTTTTGCTAAATCTATGAAAAATAGAAAAGATAGCACACTTTGACATTTAAAAATTATTTTAGCAGCATCAAGGTGATTCCATAAGGAGGTCAAATTATGTGGCCCTTTAGACTCTAAAGGAAATCAACCGTCAAGATAACAGGTGTGTTCTTAAATAATATGTAACCAGTTTTTATCTGTAAACTGCCAAGCTGAATCAATGTGAAAAGACGTTTAATATTACTATTCTTTCAGAAGTATTTACTGAATACAAGGAAAGCTATTTATTCATATTTTAACAGTTTCTTAATAGGTTTTATCGATACATTTTTTGAAGACATTCATAATCTTTATATGGCCCCAAATAAAAAGGAGTTTGACATCCCTCACCTAAAATCTAATCTCAATATGAACTATACTTTATCATAATTAGGCACAAGGCTGAGCAGAAAATGAGGGCAAATGCTGCCAAAGTCCCAAAAACATTTTTTTCAATATAACAAAAATAAAGCCTGTCTCCTGGTAATCAACTCATTACAAAGGAGTTTAGAAGTTTTGAAAATACTCAGAGCTGGACCAAAGCATATGCAATCTAAGTCACGCTTAGAAAACTTATATTCTCAAACTTCAAATTTGACTGAGAAGAATTGTGAACTATTCTTAATGTTAAATTGATCTTTATTTAGCACGTAAGAGAAGTGGCAGATGCATTGCTTGCAATCATGTAAAAGTAACTGGATCCTTTCTGCGTTGCGCTGGTTTTATTGAGTGATCAGGCCGTGACACGGCTTGTCTTTAAAAAGGATGGTTTCTTGATTTATTCTGACGAGAGCAACATACAGAAAACAACCGTGATAGGCTGCCAGCTCCAAGTCCTACACAAAACAAAAGCACATAACAAAAATTAACGCAATAGATCTATAAATAAACTGGATGTATTTAGATGAAAAATAAACAGCACACACCTCTCCTGCAGGACAAGACAAAAGGGAAGGGTCTAAGGCAGGGGTGGGCAATCCTGGTCCTCGAGGGCCGGTGTCCTGCAACTCTTAGATGTCTCTCTGGTCCAACACACTTGAATCCAACAGCTGAATCACCTCCTAAGTGCAGTCAAGTTCTCCAGAGTCCTGCTAATGACCTCATTATTTGACTCGGGTGTGTTGAAGTAAAGATACATCTAAAAGTTGCAGGACTGCGGCCCTCGAGGCCTGGAGTTGCCCACCCCTGGTCTAAGGGGTGCAAACAATTTAAAGACAATACCACAGAAGAAGAAATAAAAAGGAGGGGCTTCCGATCTTAAAGTAACAAGGTTAAAACAATGACAGAGTTTTTTTTAGTCAGGTAAGGAACAATACAAATAACCAAAAAAAGACATTTTGTGTAATTATAACATAAGAGAAATATAACCAGGTTACATAAAGGAAAAACTCTGTAATTGTCTCTATAATTTATTTAGCAGCTGTCAACTTCTAACACATTTTATCCAAAGTACTTTTTAATACAATAAACTCACCGATGAAATACTGTCATGAATTGTTTTCTTATGAGTCAACCAAACATGTATTTAGTGCACAAAATGTGGTTTTTCGATCACATTTGAAGAGATGGTGGTAAATAGGCCCCTAAATCAAACTTTTCTTTAGGCTCTAAACAACCTTTGCCTGGCTCTGTATATTTTCAAAAATAAATCACAAAAACAAATGAATAAATACTCAAAGCCTATTTTTTATTTTATGTTTAACGGACACCGTCTTGTTTGTACATGTAGTGTTTATCTGGTTCACCTCAGTGTTCCCTGTGTGCTGTACTATATTAGGAATCTTGCTGGGAAAGATAAAGCCGAGAGAGAGCACTCCTGGTCAATAGTGTCACATGCTTTGTGATTTGATGAAATGTTCTATTTGTGCAGCATGGTGTGTATGGCCCCCTAATCAAAGACTTATATTTCTGTGACAACTAAAATAAATTACTCCATTACAATCGCCCACCTGCCCTCTCCACAGTATTGATACCCTTTTATTACCAGACGGAGGCAGACGGACAACACCGACGAATGGGCTGAGTTAGCGAGAACGCTCCAAGACGTGTGTTAGGTGGCTCCAAGTGGTAATGTCACGTCAAGGTGGAGTCGCCACAAAACGTAATCACACTTTGATTGTCCCGGAGAAAATTGCACACGTTCAGAGCCACAAACACGCCTGATGTGGCGCATTGTGAGAGATAACCGCACGGCCCCCGGCTCCCAGAACAGGCCCGGCTTATTACAATACTTCAGCCAATTTAGGCCTGCAAGCTTCACTTCCCCCATCAGCGGCGGCAGAAAGAGGGAAGAATTTGGTTTGAAAGCTCAATCACATGCAGCGCTCCGAGTTCAGCAGGTGGGGAAGTAGCAGCAAGCGGGACCCCATCAGGCAATAATACAAAGTTAATGATGCAGAATGGTGTCTTTCTCCATGGCGAAGAAGACGTCAATACAGGATGTTTAAGAACGTTGTTCCTAATTACGCTTTTTAAATTCAACACTGACGTGATTGATGATTTCAAAGAGAGGTATTATTGATCCACTTCACAGACAAGTCTCATCGATTGCAAGTCTAGAATGAATAAAAGTTTTTTTGTTCTTTCCCCTTACGCCCCCCCAACCCTTTTATTTCCCCCACTGAGAAAGAGATTGTACAATCAGAGCATCAGTGTGACCTATCTGGGTAGTTTGGAGCCAAATGACATCTTTTACAAAGGAAGCCTGAGGAAGGACGTATGGAACGGTGATTGCTGGATGGAGGGACCCTGGGGGTCTTTTAAGGCGTCGCACGCAATGCAACAGTTAAACCCCAGGCCTTTCTCAGTCTTTACATATGTGACATGTGGCACGATCGCTGCTAACTATAGCAAGTGGCAGAAGAGCTTTAAATGATCATTTTTACCAACCCTTTACACGGTTCAGTTTGGAAGAATTAACAGAGGCATTTCTTGCAAATTAAATACACTTTTATTTTATTCACAAGAATAAAGAAGTGCCCTGTCTAATACAGTGAACTAATGTTAAGCTGGTGCAAGCACACGCCTCACAATCCTGCCAACAACGCCAAATTTTGAGGCAGTGGCTTCTAAATCTATAGCTGGTCTACTCATAAGAAGATGCATCCATATATTTATTAATCAGTAGGATTCTTTACAAATAGTCCGACTTTGCTGTGGGTCTCAGCATGATTAAGGTAAGGAGTGGCTGTTTCACAGAAAGTCAGCCGCCTGTGCTGCGTCACGCCTCTCGCTGCAGTCAGCAGTGATGGAGTGACGGATGCTCTGACAGATTGTTTTTCTTCCTCCTCTTTTCCCCTCAACACACACCTCCACTCCCCCGTTGACATGCCCCCATGGGTTGTGCTCATACTTTGTTATTCCCTCAGAGCGGAGAGGTCTCCTTATTAGTGCATGAACCTGACACTCGTCGCATGTCTTATCCCAGTAAATCAACAAGAGAGGCAGCAAAGGCCGGGCGCGTCATGACACCACCTGGTTCAGCTGCAGAAACTTTCTGCATATTCAGGGTGATCTGACCTGCTAATGCACCGTTGGCTGTTTGAATTACACAAACCCGGATTGGTCAGGATTCAACAGCTTGTCAGATTGCCGCAACACGGATGAGATTTTTTTTTTTTTTTTCCCATCACGTCGTGCTGGATCTCATTGGCAAGTGCACTTCAAACAGCAAAAGTGCTTATAATTAAATGGTACGCAGGCAAATCATTTTCTTTCCTTTTTTTTCCTTTTGGTTGGGGTGTAGTGGGTTCTTCTTCCTGAAGGCCAAAGTTAATGCTGTTACAGAAAGAACTCGGATCCACTCCCACGTGAAGTGGCCATGCGAGGAAAGCCCAACGGGAGGGGAAAAAAGAGCCTTGAATGAATCTGAGAGGCAGAAAGTGGGAGAGAGGCAGATGTAGGGAAAGTTCAAACATTACTGATCCTCAAATATCCTTTTTGGTTTCTGGTTCAAATGGAATTTGGCTGTTAAGTGTCCGCTAAAAGCTCCATTTTTGTTGCCCCCTCTCCTTCGTCGCCGCCGAGCTTTTAGAGCTAGATGATGACAGATTGTGAGCTACCTGATATCCTTCATCATTCTCCCCCAGTGGAGGTGTTTGTTCCAACCCGAGCAAGTCCTCAAGGACTAACAAACAGCCGGCGGGTTTTGATGGACTACAGGGAGACATCTGCTCCGCCTGCTTTCGCCGTGCATGTTTGGAACACCGTGTTACAGTAATCAATCAATATGCAAGCCTCGTCTTTTCGGCCTGTTGATTAACCTTACAGATCTCACGGTGATAAAGTCATTATGTCGACCTGTCATTGTGAATTGGTGTTTGAGGAGCTGCAGAGAGTGGGTATGACAGCAGGCATGGCAGAGTGCTCAATATAACCTCAACAACATTGTCACAAATGCGCTCGGAGCGCCCTCGGGGATACGCTCTGTTCTGTGCGCTCCGGGGAGCCAGGGGGAAGGAAAACGTCTGCGCGGTGCAATCTGATTTGCGGTTACGGGGCACAGGAGCCCTCGCCAAATGATCAACAGAATATCATCCCCGGCCCCCCAAAAAGATCCCGTGAGCGCCGTCATCCATTTAAACTGCAAGTTGCTCATTGTCAGCAGATGTGTTTCTGCATTGTGATGAGCTCTTATGGGATTGCCGTTGGAGGGTTTTTTTCGCCTCTAAATGTCCTACCTGCTGTTGACAGGTGGTCCCAGAGCTGAGGGGGCCCCTCAGGTGTCCTCTGGGAGTTGCAGAGAATTTGCTGCAAAATTATGCACATCAGCTTGTTTCTCCCTAATTTCTCAATGGAGACAGTATCTAGCTGTCAAACATGGGAACAGAAATAATAAAAATCCCGGGCGTGGAATGCACGATGTATCGACACTAACATCAGTTAGTTATCGGCTGGGCCGATATTAACAAACAATATTTATTTCCATATTGTTGCCTCAAGTGACAGTGATAGACAAGCTATGCAGGATCATGGGGAGTTTAACTGAAACAGAAAGGCAGTGGTGAAATCAGCGGTGTGGTCAATTTATTCAATAAGTCGAAAGGATAGTAAAATATATATATAACACATAATATATCGGTACATATCTGTGATCGACTATAACTGTCTCAATAATTTCAGGTGATACATTAAGAGATTCAAAGTGGTTTCAAAGGTATTGTCAAGTTTACTTTGTAAAAGTGCAAAGAATAATATTCATTGTTTGATTGTTGAGTTACCATAGTTACAATCAGAAGTTTAGTCCTTTCTTTATGTTTGAGCTCAGTTTGCTCACTAATACAAGTCAGCAAATAAAAACCAATCATCTGTGATTGTTTTTCAGCTCAGCCAATCAAACTTGGCCCCTTCTCCCAGATCCCAACAAACTTGTATTAAGACTTTATTGGTGGTGGCCCAAATACAACTCTGCCTAAGGTCAAATACAACATCGGGCCAGTGCTGCATGGAAGTTAACCTTAATGACCCTAAATAAACAACCAAAGCTACTAAAGAATGATTTGGGTCAATGCATAGCTGTGGCCTGGAAAAATTCAGTTGAGAATCAATCAAGACTTTATAAGATCTAAACGCTGATGTCCATACACATTCTGCATCCATGTGTATGTACATAGATGCCTGAAATTGTTTTGTTCCAAAAAGGATTGGGGAAAAAAATATATATTTTTGGTATATAAAAAGCTAGTGGAGACATAATTCAAAAGACTCCTGTAACTGTGGTGAAAGGTGGATTTACAAAGTAGTGGGTAAATGCAAATGAATATCAAACTTTGCCAATTATTTTGTATGAATATATGTTGATCTTTCCAAAGAAATATCTCAATGGGTGTAACATGATGAAATGTGAAAAAAGGGCACATAAGCATTCTTATGTTTTTGAGAAATATTTATATATTTTTTTATTTTTATTTGCTTTCTTGTCATTTTGAAACTAATTGTGTAGTAAGCACATTGGAGAAGTTGTTTACACATGTAAAATGCTAACTAAGATTTCTATAGGTAAAACTAAGCATGGATTAGCCCCAAATCCATGAAGGTTAAAGAAAGGTTGAGGTTAAAGTGGGAGCAAAAGGTGAAAGTCTAAAATATATCTTCCCTTGACCCTCATGAGAAATTTAAAAAAGAAAAAAGAGAAAAACAATCTTGGAGCAAAGGCAGTTCCCATAAACCAAGAGTAAATATTGCATGTCACAGAGAAAATGCTGCAGGGACATCGTCCAGGTTTGAATTCCTCTCTGTCTGCGATAGGATGGTAGAAGTAACGACAGAGGAATTGCAGTTCCTGTTGACAGCAGACAGTGCGTTTCTGGATATGTAAATATAAATGAATGTCTGCGCCGGACATTAGCCAGATAACTGTGAGTTTCTATCCATAATGTTTACCTAAAAGCCAAAAAGAGCAATGTCTTCCTTGACTACAATCATAATCATATCGAGTTATTAAAATGACTAGATTTGTCCATTATTCTTCCAGTATTTATGTATGCTTGCATGTTATCAATACATTTTTAAAGCATTACATTTCTTCTTTGATAATTAAGAAAATTGCATTTAATTAGTATTGTGTCAGTTATGGTTCTAATAATCATATCAGTTTATTTATGTTCTTCCTTTGGCGTGGACTTAAGCATGTATGTCATGGACATTTTAACAATAAACTAACATTTTGAATGAACAACACTTTTTCTAGTGTTACATACATAAGCGCAAATACAAGCTAACAGTCTACGTTTCTTTCGACACTCCTGGTATATGTACATGCCATTAACCTGCGTTTATTAACCTAAAATATGGTTGACAGCAACGCATCTCGGTGTCAGCATTAAGGTGCTGCAGTTAACAAGGTGGTCGTTAGGGGGCGGTGTAGCCTTCACATAGACGTCATACGGACGCTCTCCAAAGCGGAAACTGCTTGTCGTTGACTGAAGCAACATGGTGTCACCCTTGAGGCAATGTGAATGTAAACAAGCGGCTCATCTCTGTCACAGTATTTAGTGTTTTACAGTCTACAGTAGGAACGTTTCGGGTTTAGGAGCGTCATGGCTCTTCGGGTGTTCGGCCGTCTGCTCAGAGATGGAGCCGTCATCTCCATGCAGCTGATCGGGTCTGCTCGGCAGGAAAGTGCGTCATGCCTCCTCGCTGCGGGTCAGTGCTAACGTTAAGGTTTCTGCTGCTCCTCTATCTGACGCTGTTTAAGCAGGAAGACATATCTGAGCATTATTAGAGCAAGCCACCAGCTGGAATAATTTGACATTTAGCTAAATAAAAGTACTCTGAGGTTGTTGTTTTTTTACGTTATATAATAATTATATAGGCTAAATATAATTATTAGGGTAATTATATTACTTCTGCTGTTATAAAAATAAAGGCACTATTCTTAAAGATATGTTTTGTGACTATCATGATTATTGCTCAACTAAACTAAGCTTTTTAATGTTAATTTGATTTTATTTTGACCCCAAATGAGCTATTCCTATGTGCAATTGTTTTTTTTTTTTAAAGTGCGGATTCATTGTGATTCAGTTCAAGTGCTTATATATTTATTGGCTTGTTTATTCTTTTCTAAATATTAAAAATATTCACAAATTTTTTTTTTTGGTAAAATAAGATGATTTTCTTAACACTAGAATAATAATAGTAGTAAAATTACTGCAAATTTTCAACAACAAAAAAAGTGTTTTTTAATTTCTGTTACACTCTGACCCCACCCTCCCAAGAAAACACAACAAAAATTAGAAAAATTCAGATAAAGTAGGCTAATAAGGAGACAATAATATTAAGCTGAGATAAATGCCTTCATGTCACAGAACCAGTAAAAATGCTTTAAAGTGAAAAAATAAGCATTCTAGAGGTAAAAGATATTCCAAAATGTTAAAAAGAAAAAAAGAAAAGGACCAAACTAGAATTTAAAGACATGAAAATACATTCAAAGGGAAAATTTTTAAAAAACTATATGCTGTTAGACAAAATTTAGAAAGCTTTTCAACTTTAAAATCCAGACAGATCCCAACTTTTGTCGATGCAAAAATTGGGATCTGTCTGGATTTAATAAACTATCTTGGTTGTTTTTGCTCATTGGATTGCAGCTAAATAATTTTAAAAATGTGAATGTAAAATTTCTCAACTGTCCATTATAGTTTTGCAGTTCTATACATAAGAAATTAACTACCTGTGCTCTTTCTGTAACTGATGCTGAATGAGTTTGTGAGATAGTGAGGAGGACATATGTGAAGACGGTGCAGGACATTCACCAGGGCAGTGAGACAGTTGTGAGGTGTGCGGTAGGAGTGGCAGATGGAACAAAATACCTGATCAGTCTTCTTTAAATGGTCAAAGCTAAACCTAACTTTGGGCCAGACATAATAACTGAACTCTAGTGTGGGTCACTTTCACTGGGATAGATGAAAAGTAGCAACTGAAATTCCAAGTGTGCTGAAATGTGGCATTGCTTCTACTGTTTTGTTTTTATTGTAAGCAAACATTGAGTTCCTTCATCTACCTGCTACCCGTAGGATTTGGGGGAGTTTTGTAACTAAGCGTGTTAAGAGGGTTGGTGTGACGGAAGAAAATGTCGTGGATAGGATGAAATGGAGGAAGGTGATTCAGAAGACTGATTTGTTTTATGCAAAAAGCAAAAAAAAAAAAAAACTGCACGAGACATTGATAACGTCCTGTGGTTCCCAGCATCTGCTTCATTAGAATGAGAAGTTTTAGATGAATTTTCAGAGAGACATTTTTGACAAGAACCCTGTGAATAAATCCTAATAATGTTCCAAATCATTCAGCATCCAGGAAGTGCAATCAGTCATCTCGCTCTGGCGCGGGCATCAAAGTCACAGAGATGTTGATGTCTTAACAGGAAGCGCTGCCGCCTGCAGCCGAGGCGGGAGGCACGGATTCATCTTCACTCCCGCTTGTTTTATTACATCTGAAGCATTTCTCGGCGGAGTGATGAAAGGCAAAGCAGCGGAGACGGACGGCGACATTTATCACCTCCCAGCCTCAGTTCCTCCAGACGGCAGTAAGCAGGCCGTTGCCTCGGAGATTTACTGGTCTGACTGTGCAGGCCTGGCGTTATTTTCAAAAAGTGCTGATGATGTCGTCCTGTCACCAATTTGACATGCCGTTGTTTTTCCTCTCTAATTATCTTCCCGTGCGTCATGTCTTTAAAGGTGAACAGGTATCCTTGTTGAAGAGACATCCTGACCAGCCTCCCGACTCAAAGGTGCTGAAGGTGGCTATAATCGGAGCGCCAAACGCCGGGAAGTCCACGCTGTCCAATCAGCTCCTCGGCAGAAAGGTCTTCATCTGTCTTTGAAACTTGCTTTAGCTGTCGTTTCATCTTACTGTAGAGGAGGCGATGCTCACAGTCTTTTATCGTTGCTCAAAGGTGTTTGCTGTATCCAAGAAAGTTCACACAACAAGGTCACGTTCTCTGGGTGTCCTAACAGAGGCCAGCACACAGATTGTAAGAGCTTCACCAGAGATTGAAGTAGGGGTGTCTCGATACAGCTTGATGATAACGATATCGGATCTTTGAGTATTAGCCGATACCAATATTGGCCCGATACGATATGAGCATGAATCACTCATACTTTTATTATTTATTTTAGAAAAGGCTCGATCAAACAGATCAATAGTCAAGGACAATAAATATGAGAACAACTGACCAATTTATTATTTACCAACCCGTCTGCGTGCGTGAAATACTGGAGCAAATGTTCTTTGGGCATGCTTATATCCCAGATGCTAGATGCAGGCCAATATAATCTGATACACAATTTTTTTTGGCTGTTGTCAGACCAATATCCGATATCAATATCGGATCGGGACACCCCTAGATTTAAGCAAATTGTGCAGCTCTAGAGAAAAGACCTGTATCAGTCGGTTTTGTGCTCATTTTGCAGATTTTGCTGGACACCCCTGGCCTCACCACACCGTTGAAGGCTAAAAGGTGCACTTCGTGTTGACTTATTTGTTGCTATTAAATGTCTCTAGTCTGTCTGAGGTCGTAACGGATTCTCTGCTTTCACAGACACCAGCTGGAGAAATCCTTGCTCGTGGATCCCTGGAACACCGTCAAAGAAGCTGACCTGAGTATGAGATGTTCACGTCTAGATCTGAGCTGCGCTTGTGGTTTGAACGTTTCCGAAAGCCGTATGAATCAAACTGTTGTCGATTTCCAGTGGTTGTCATGGTGGACGTGTCAGACAGATGGATGTGCCTCACGCTGGACTTCGAGGTGTTGAAATGTCTAGCCAAGCATCCGCATACCCCAGCAATCCTGGTGCTCAACAAGGTACTCATGTCTCATACTGTCCTCACATTGTGATGCTGCCACCAACACGATGTTCTACTTTTTGTTGATATTGGGACTGGATTATGTGACTGAAAAACATATCACAACATAAGGGTTTCATAATTATTGATTCGTTTTTTGTTTTAAATATCTGAAATACTGCCAAACTGATGGCGTAACCTTTCCTGTTTTAGTCACAGTTTTCACTCTACGTTGTTGGTTTTTTTAAGCAGTTATAAGGAACTGTGGTAAAACATAAAAATGGTAATGCGAAAGTCACTCAATGGGCTGTTGCTAGGTAACCAAAAAGGAAGTTGGTTAGTTAATGCCACCATCCTAGCTTAACTGACAGCGACAGGTTGAGCATCTAAAGTCTTTCTTCTGCCTACATCCCCCAGAATGCTTTGTGGTTCTGGATTGGAATTCAGTGAAATTATTGAATATTTTATCGGACATATTATCCATTGATATTGATCACGTCTATTGCAACATATACATTTTTATTTATTTATTGTTCAGCACTAGTTGTTAAAATTTTGAAATTGTTTTTCATCTCTTGTAATTTTTCAGTTAAAAACAAACAAAGGTTATACACAACAAGGCTAAAATGACTTAACTACACAAATTTAATAGCAAATGAATATAAATATCCTACAAAAGCATTAAAGTTTGTGGCTGTGGTTCAACAAAATGTGGAAAAGTCAAAGGGAGTGTAGACCTTGTGCTTCAAATTATTAAAGGAAATCTCTTATTATCCATCAAACATCTAAAATAAGCACTTCCCACTCTCACCACTCTGTGCTTTATGAGCGATGGTAAAAGATCAATCTTTGTCAGTCTGCCATGCTGTCCATTCTAACTTCTCAAATCCAGTTTGTGGCTCTTAGCTTCAAGCCTTTTGGCTCCTGCAGCTCTGCTGCGGTTCCTCTCTCCTCCATTTTCAATCTACATCATATAGAAGAGCCAAGTTTTTCTTGAACATAACCCAAAACTGTAAGGGAAAAAAAAAAGCTTGTGCTTCCATGTGCACTTTAAGAAAAGCCTTTTGTGATGTTTTAAGGTGGACCTGTTGAAGGCCAAGAACAGGCTGCTGGACATCACGGCGCAGCTGACGTGTGGCGTGGTGAACGGACGGAGGCTGCGGGTCAGGCCCGTCATCAAGCCTCCCTGGGCTAAAAAGAAACCAGAGAGGAGTTCCGAGTTATCGCCCGACGAGGAAGCGGCAGCACTTGAGGGCGGTGAAACGCCAGACTCTGTGCTGAGCAAAGAGAAACTGAAGCAGCTGAAGAGTCAGCAGGGCTGGCCTCACTTTAAGGACGTCTTCATGCTGTCTTCTGTGGACAGAGAGGATGTGGAGACTCTGAAGGTGAGCGGTCACACAAGACAGGGATGCATGGGGTGTTTAAAACTCGTTACACCGTAGTTACACTCACTGCGCTAACTATCTTGGTAATGTGGAATAAAATTTTTAAAAAGTACGCTAAGGTAATAACATAAAGTTTCCAAAGTATGAGTTATTTGGCTTCTCTTCTAGAATTAAACTAAATAACAAAAGTGGAAAAGCATAATTAATGCTGTAAATATTAGAAGAGTATTTATAAGTAAATTAATATGATGGTTTACATTAAACTTCTGTACTAATGTAGTTGTTGGAGTCAGCAGCAGAAAAAATACATTACCTGCAGAGCCCTGCAAAAGTATTCATGTCTATCTGTCATGACACATTTTGCTGGATGATAAATTGTCATAGTAATTATCGTGATAAAAGATACTATTGTTGTTTTGAGACCATTTTTACATAAATTGATAATGTAATAATAAATCAAGTTTGCCCTCATAAAGAGCAATAAATCTACATATCCCTTAATAAACAGGGTAAGTTTTGAACCTTTGAAAACCATCCCTGCTCCGTCTTCCTCTTCATAAATATCTTTCGGTTTGTGCCGGTCCGCCACATAAAATCGAAATAAATACGTCGAAGTTTGCGGTTGTCACACCTTCAGATGTGAAAACAACCGCACACAACCGTGAGTTGTGAATGCATTTTACATATTGTTTGTTCTTGCAGAGCTACTTCCTGGCTGAAGCCAAGCCCGGGCCCTGGAAGTACCACAGCGAGGTTCTGACTGACCAGAGTCCAGAGGACGTCTGCGCCAACATCATCAGGGAAAAGCTGCTGGAGTATCTGCCACAGGAAGTGCCCTACTCCATGACCCAGGTGAGGAGAGCCGTCACAGCACTGCGGCCTGTTTAGAGCACAAGTACGCATTTCATCTTGGCCTGAACGTAATGATTATTTTAGTAATCAATTAATCTGTCAATTATTCTAAAGACTAATCGATTAATAGAAATATTGGTGCACTCTGCAGATTTTTTACTTAACCACTTCAGCATTTTTCTTTTACACAATATTAGAAATACATTAAATGATGCAATTAAATGCATAACTCAGTTCTTTTTCAAAACAACCATTTTAGGCACTTTTTTGTTGATCTTTTTGCTAAAGCTAAACAAATGCTTCTAACATGAACATGTGAAAAGCTCAGCCTTGCTGCTTTACCTACATCAGTGTAGGGCTGGTCTTTTATTTTTTATTTTTTATCTATTAACCAATTAATAATTGGGCAGCAAAAGATGCTTGATAGGATTTTTAACAGAATTTGAACTAAATGAAGCTAAAACTGTTCCACTTGAGGACTTCTGGGTAGAGCATATTTTACAGATAAAGAATTAATCTTAAATGCAAAATGTATATATTATTAGTTCAGTTTTGACTTAATTTCTGCTCTGAGCATGTAGTTCTTGTAGGAATTGTTTTAGTTTTTTGTTTTGTTTTAGTCTGAATACTCCAGTTAATTAATCGATTACTAAATTATTTGACAATTATTCAAACAATTGATTAACCACAATTAATCATGATTAATCCAATTAATCGTTTCAGCCCCGGGTTCATAAAAGGAGGTTATTTTCTTCATGACATCGTAAATTACACTGCCGTTTCTTCATGTGTTTTGGAATTTTAGTTTCAAAATTTGTTGTGCGAAATTTCTGGTGTACCTTTGACAGCTCAATTCATCTTAAAGGATTTTATTATATAAAAGCAACACGTATGAAATAAGAACTATATTTACAGCCTCTGATCTCCATTCAGGGCTCTTTTCTTAAACTGCCCAGATGTTTATTTGACCTAACATTTAGTTTTGTTCGTAAGTGCAGATAGTTTCTACTCTTAAAATCTGTCTCTGTTTTCAGTCTATTGAACTCTGGCAGGAGGGAGAAAACGGGGAGCTGGATATTTCTGTGAAACTGTACACCAAGAAAGAAACTCACATGGTAAGTACTCCAGCGTTTCTGTCTGGTTGTAAAGCGTCTGGCAGCTTCACGTGCCTGCATGTCCGCTTGATGGCTGGACATTAACGTCCCCTGTGTTTACCTGCAGTTTAGCCTGTATATACACACTGCATCATTTAGCTACGGCAGCTGTCCAGCAGCTTAACCCAGAAACGTCTCCGCGGAGACAAACGTGCACGTCCCGGTCGGTGTAAACGCCTGAGACTTTGGCTTTCCTCAAGCTCTTCATCCGGTGACATCACGAGGTCAAAATGTGCAGCTGGACGCTGTTTACAGACAAGCGTCACATAAGTATGCTGATGTTAACATTTATCTGCGTGTAATCTTTAAGAGAGGCCTCCCAGAGTCATCCTGGTTGACTGTGAATGTGACATTATGTTTAGAATGATTAATTTTATGCTCCATTTTTAGGATAGAAAAGTTAAATTGTTAGTCTGTAACGTGTATTCTGTTTATCTAGCATTCATTGAAACATGAACATTTGACTCAATTTGGATTTTTTTCAACCAAGAAATTTACCCAAAGGATCCTTTAATATCAAAGCGAAAACTGATTTCTACAAAACGGTGACAATTAAACAAAAATGGGTATCGTAAAATAAGTGATTGCGTAAATATTTACCCCCTTTGAAGCGACTGACCTAATTCAACAGAGGGCCAGCCAAATGGTGCTGTTAGTCTCACAATGAGTGGAGTGGGGCTCAGGGACTGTGTGTCAACTGATTGTAGCATAAAGACAGCTGGAAGGTCCTTTCAGTACTCCTGGCTATCACTTATTTTATGTTACTTTTCTTTTTTTACTTAATTGTCATTATTTTGTAGAAATCAGTTTTCACTTAGATAAAAACTGATTTCTGTTGTATAAAACAAAGCCACGTTTTTTTGATCACGATTGATTTGTAAAAGAACTAAAAGGAGTAAAACACCTTTTTAAAGGCACTGTTTATACATACAGTATATTCCCCATTTACCCTTATCTTAAACTTCTTTTCTTTTTTTATCTCATAAATATTTAATCAACCTTTTGGACTCTGGATATTAGATGAGAAAGAACATTTGTAGATGCATCTGTGCTGCTGAATGTTTCGAGGCCACTGCCCTCTTAGAAGAACTTGGTTTTCCAGCTTGGGTAAGGAAAGCAAATTGGAGCTCTGCAAACCGATGACTGACCAACAGCCTCTGAATAATGTTTGACATTAAGTTATATTTTCTGGCCTTTCTGGTCATTTCATAGAATGGACACAGGGAAATATAGTTTATATGCAGTGTAATTGTAATTTCCAACAGGAAAGCAGGTAGTCTTCTAAAACATATCACAAGGTTGGGTCACAGAGAGAGAGGCATCTTGACTCCATCTCTCTAGTCTAGATCATCTGGAGCTCCGGGTCGTCCTGCTTTAGATCAGTTAGTTTTAGACATGGACTGTATGCAGGTTTTAAAGCATTTCCAGGTTTTAAAAAGTCATGGCTTTTCAACCATAACTTGAAAAAGCGCTGAAATGATTTATCGACTTAAGCGCGATGATTTGATTGTTGAAATCATCAAAGAATCTAGTAATCGATTCAACGTTAACTGGGATATACAGACTCAAAAACATGCCTTTTACACGCCATCAGAAGAGTAATTGGGCCAAATCTATATTTAAAAATATATTCATTTTGCATTTACGATTAAAAAAAACACTTCAGTCTGTAAATATGTTCTACCTAGAAACCCTCAGTTTTACCTTCACCTAATTCAAATTTTGAATTATCTTCTATTAAGCACATTTTGCTATCCAGATATTAATCCAAATTGAAGTACTTATTTTTTATGTATTTCTAAAACTGCATAAAATATTCTTAAGTGGTTAAATAAAAAATCTGCAGAATATCCCAGTTTTTTTAATCGATTAATCGTCAGAATAATATATTACGTCCGCTGCAGCCTTTGTTACATTTAGGCCAATATGCAATGAAGGTTAAAGATATGGAACAAAATACCAATAATAATATGTTATGGATCACATATGTCTGGTAATCAAGCCATACCAATTTATCAACCTGAGTAACACAATACACTAAATTGTACTGTAAATAAACCAACATAAAGGAATTTATTGTTTATTTTACTAAAGCTTTCTGTACATTTTTATACATTCTGCTTTTTTTCCTGAATCTTATTCTATTTTAAATTCATTTCAGTTCTTTGTCTTCTAACCTGTGTTCCAGTAGTTTTTCCCTCAGATCTGTTTTTATTTTCAGTCATTTAATACCAAGCTCTTCGGTCAAAAATGTATTGTTTTTTTTTATCGATAAATCGATCATATCGAGACAGAATGAAACCTGTTGCGTCGCTTCTCGTGTCTGCAGACCATGGTGATCGGCGCGGCCGGCCAGACGGTGGCGCGCATCGCCCGGGAGGCGGGGGAGGACCTCAGCCGGGTCTACCTGAGGGACGTCAGGCTGAAGATCTCTGCTAAGATGAAGAAGAAGAAGTGAAGAAGACCGAGAGCTCCTGGAACCTTTCTGCCTGCTCTATTGTGACTCTTTTTTTCTCTGCCAAAGACAGAACCGGAGCTAAAGAGGTTATGGCCTCATCATGAGTATGACACGGAGCCGGGAGGCAGCATATGCTCCGTCTCCAGTCCAAGAACCGCCATGGACCTGGCTCCTGTCTCACAAAAAGACGTTTTACTCCTCCTTTGTTTCATTTCAGGAACCCACTGTGTCTTCGTTTAACCCGTTTGCAGGGATATGTTACTGTATTTAGAAGTGAGGGCAGGGTGTCCAAACTTTACGCAGACAACAGACGAATCGAAATGTTGCAGCAGAATAAAACCCAGCTTGAAGTGTCGGCGTATTTTTAAGCTCCGGTACCTTTTTGGTAGCAAACATGACACGGCGGCTCATCAAATGGATGTTTTGACACGACTTTGACAGCTCCTTCATGGCTGAGCGGGTTTGGCAGGCTGTGAAAAGGCCGACGTTTTTATCTTTGGCTCTCAGGGCTTTTTCTTCCCTCGGCGGGCACAAACGCTGCGCTGTAGATAAACCGAAGGCGAGAGCTGCACCGTCATGTTCACTCACATGTCCCTGATGTACCGTCCAACCCAGTTCCCTCCACTCCCTTCATCACTTTAGCCGTCTCTGCTGCCCTTTGAAGTGTAGCCATCCATCTCTGCGACCATCACTTTCCCTCTTTTTCTTCTTCTTCTCCTCCGTGTTTTTAACCCTCGCTCCGTTCTTTTGGATCCTCTAAAGCCCGTCTCTGCCTCCGAGGGCTACATTGTCTCTCTAATGGATGGGGAAAGTGGAGCACTAACCTGATGCTAAAGTGGGTCAGATAATGGGGATTCGATTCATTCCCGCTGCCTGTGGGTTAACTCAGCAGTTCAGGGCATCTTGATGAATAACCAGTTAGTAAGTGTCCTGATGTCAGGGAAGGGGGGTGAGAGTTTCCTCACAGACTGAAGCCGTCAGTCCCCGAAGCGCTCCTTGTTCTCTGAACAGCTGCTACCTCCCCTCTTGATTTGACAGAGCAAAAAATCGCTGCCTTAGACAAGCTAACTCCAGCTCAGTCTAGAAAATTAATTTAGATCTAATGCAGGATGTCCACGCATTCTTAAAAAGTCTACAAGTCATGTAACTGAATTTTTTTAAAACGTAAATTAGCCTTAGATAAGTTAATCATAATGGTAAATTAAAATGTTGTTTCGCCACGTCTATTTAACCCCGTATATTTTTTTTTCTTGCTGAACTTTTCTGTCAGGCAAAAGCTTGAGTCGCACTCGTCATTGCGATTCTCAAGGCGGTTGAACCTGCCAGTAATTAGCACTAATATGCCCAACACTTGCTATCTGGCTAGCATGTGTTGAATAGTTTTATACAATACTGATCATGGGGTGGGTGAAAATGTACTGACGTTTGGACGATATTCATACATTTCACTCATAACTGTCTTAAAAAATATCTTAAACAGTTACAAAGTCTTAAATTTGAATTTTTGAAACCTACAGAAACACAAAACCATTAAGAGCAGATTCTACAAATGAAAGAGGCACTCATGTAAGGGAGACAACCATCATTTTTATTTGACATTATTGGTTTAAATGTGACAATGCTCCAGCTCGTCCTTTCCTTCGTCGTCATTGAGCGAAGGCCGTAGAACCCTTACCATTACTAAAACTCAGTAATGGTAACGGTTTAACTGCCCTCCTCGGCTGTGTGTTCGGCCCCCTGACGTTTCAGTCCGAGTCTCCTCCGGCGCCGGCGGCGGTGGAATGATACCCTGGATAGTACATCATCTATACTGTAGTGTCTCTTTAAAAAACTTACAGTATAAGATGATATCCTGTCCAGGGCACAAGACAGAGCAGCCAAGCAGCTCGTCTGGAATCTGCAACAAAAAATTGGGGTGAAAATGACTTAAAAATGCAAATAAATTCAGATTAACTGGCCGTAGCCTCATGTCTGAGCTGTTCTCACCTGTTTGCACCTTGTCATTAGACGCCTTCATTACAAGTGTTCACGTCTGGTCCATGTCTCCTAACTGCTCAGTCTGTTGGGCTCCAGCACTTAAAAGGTTGCCCCCCTCAGCTCATTAGCATACCGTGATGACTTCTGGGGTGGACCAGAGAGGTTTTTTTTTATTTTTCTCCTTATCTTCTCAACCTGATTGCCACAGTCCAGTAAAGGTCCACACCCTTGTGCCTCGTCCTGAGGCTGTTACGGAGACGCCACAAATGTGTCCTGAATGCAAGAGTGGCAAGAAGAAAGGGACTGTTGAGAACCCAATGAACCCAGTTAGAAGTTTCCTACATGCCATGAAGGGAGCATGTCGAAGTTGGATTAGACCAAACTGTAATATTTCAGTCTACAGGTGCATTTCCAAATGTAATATTGTCTAAAGGTTCAACAGCTTTTGTCACACATTTCAAAAAGTGAAAATCATATCACACAGAATTACAACACATATAATGAAATGTTTCAATACCTTTCATTTCTTATCATTTTGATGATTATGACTTAAAGATCATGAAAAACCCAAATTGTCTCAGAAAATTTGAAGCGCGGTCCAAGAAAGGTTAAAGATTTGGCCAACAAAATAGAAAACGACTGATGACCCCCCAAAAATGTGGCAATTATCTTTTTTTATTTTAATAAGGCACGTTATATTTTGGATCTTTAAAGATTCATATAATCCATATTTAAATAAATGTGTTTATTATTGAGCAGACTACACTGAAATAACAAACTATAAACTAATTTTTGCTGTTTAAATTAGCCAGTTTTAGTACCAAGGGTGAAAGGTTTGGTACTAAAACTTTTAGTACCAACCTGCTATAGAAACTGGATGTTCATAGAGTTCATCAAACATATTTGTAGACAGGTGAGTGGAAGGCATGCAGAATAAATGCTACAAATGTCAATTCTTGTATCGAGTCGCTTCTGAACCGGAAACGATGTCAGAAGCTTGTAGCCTTGGGATAAGGAGAAAAATAGCTGGATTGTTGTTCGGTGGTTAAAATTTCCTCTTTTTATATTAAAGTAAATTCTGCATTTCATTTGGAAGTCAAGGTCCCAGAGTCTGGAGGAAGAGTGAAGACTGAAGTTTAGTTTATTGCTTTATTTAGAGCCATACAAAAAGAAGAAAGAATGCATCTGATGCCTCTTCCTGGGTGTAAAAGGAACAAATAAAATGGCTACTACACTTTAGAGTACGTAGAAATCTAACTTGTTTGTCTTCTTGAATTAGAAAAAAGAAACATGGCTGCATCACTATGCTTCACCAAGAGGGCCTTTAAATTTGACTTCTAAGGCAGGCCACACAGTTCAGACTTTTAGTTTTAAATAATAATAGTAATAATTAACTAAATGTTTCCCTTCCATTTCACAGTGATGCACTACTTTGTGTAGGTCTATCATTTAAGGTTTCAGCGTAATACATTGAACTTTGTGGTCGTAATGTTGCTAAATGAATTCCTCTCAGCCACACTGTTTTCCATTTTTCTGTCTTGCTGTGGCCATTGACCTTTCCTGGCTACACTTTAATCAGAAGAATCCCGACAGTCAGCCAAGACAACGTCCCTTCATAAAGCCACTAAGACCTTTATCTCCCCATGTGGAAATAAATCTAACATTCAGCATCTCTTCACTCCTCCGGATCTCCTCGCTGCTGGATTTATGCGCAAAGCGTTCACAGTTTGGAATTTAATACCTCTATATGCCAGCTGATGTGGCGTTATCTGACTTATTAAAGCTGCCATGTTTCTGTCTTTCTTTTTTGTGTGTGTGTCCTCAGCCAGGTGGCGGGATGAGGAGGAATGCATTCTCATCCTCGTCACGTTCGCGGCGTCAAATCACGGCTGAGCTGTGATGGAGTGCGTTTCCTGCTGCGTTTTGTCTTTAATCCCTGACAGTTTGTCCACGTACTTTTAAAAATAAACCGTTTTTTCTTCTTCTTCTTCTTCTTCTTCTTCCTCCTGGAGGAATCAAGTCGTCTGACTTGAAGGTTTTCAGCTCCACTCCACCAATAAACCAACATCAGGATTCAGGCTGGAGAAAGTTTGAGGAGCTGCTAAAACGGCTTCGGGGCGATTTAGCGGAACAGGGAGGAGGTTTTGTCCAGGTACACTGACTTTTCAAGCGGCACTGATGAATGCCCCCTCCTCTGAAACCGAGTCATTAATATGGAAATACCCTCCGTATTCTTAATGCGCTCCTCTAAGGTCAGTGTCATTTATCACACTTCCTCTCCAGTACGGTTGAGACAAAAATCCAGTAATTTACTCTGGTAATGATGTGTGTGTTCCTCAGAAAGGGCCCGGGTTAGGTGGGACCCGGTGACTCCTGGTCGGTGTGTGTGTGTGTGTGTGTGTGTGTGTGTGTGTGTGTGTGTGTGTGTGTGTGTTGTCCCTCCTGCTGGGGCCGATAAACACACAGGCCGGATTATCTGGGTGGTTTCCGTGGCGTCCAGAAGCTTTATCTGCAGCAGAGAAGCCGTTGCTCTTCCTGCAGGACAGATAAGTTCTTGCTTGTCTGTGATAATTAGAACACGCTTTCGTTGAATGCTAAACAACCTTTAAATATGTTAAGTTGAAACTTTTAGTCACATGGACCAAAATCATCAAGTTAAAAAGATTTGAGAGCCACAAAAAATGTTTTTCCACCAAAGGGTATCAATAATTTTCATTGTTGGAAGCATCAGATCATTAATATCCTCAAACGACCGATTGATATCCAATCGATAAGTACTTCTTAAAGTGAAATAACACTGAACTTCTTTTCACATTCAAGTAATTTGGCAGTAAATACATAAAAGCTGCTTTGTTTTGATTGGTAAAATAATATATCAGTATCAGTACACAATTGTTACCTTGAAGTTTATATTTATGTAGGTTTAGAAGCTAGTGGGCCTCATAAAAAGCTATGGCAGGCCAGATTTGGCCCCCAACCCTTGAGTTTGACACATATGTACCGACTCAACATAAAACTTAGCAAGCAATACTTTAATTAAACAATTAAAGCAGATTTGTTGTTGGAAAGGGAAGTCATTATAGATGTAAAACATTCATTTCTGAGCAGTAGCATCAGGATTTAGGTCAGTCTTTCTTTGAAAACATTAATTTCAAAAGTAGATTTGGATGCAGCATGTTCAGCTTCTAAGTATTTGGTCTTTGGAAGAGAAAATGCAGAAAATGTGGTTATTTAAAGACAAATAGTTGACATTTATTGCCAAAAATGTTCTATTTTACTGAAGATGCGATAATTTAGTCGTAATCAAACTTCTGATGCAGCCTTAGTTCACCCGTAAAAAGTAAAACCAGCCTTTTGGTGCAAACGGTTTTCCCACACTCATATTGGATCTTTTTTTATTATTATTATTATTTTAATACAGACTAATTAAGAGTTTGGAGACACATCAACAGATCTCATTGACAAGCAGAGCACCGTCTGAACAGCAGCTGTACACCAGGATGATGTCCCACGTCAGTTTGTTTCTATACAGAGAGTTTTCACAAGATGAGGTTATTAACTTAAGGCCAGCTCATTACGGTTCTTAAAGCAGATTAGAAAATGTCCTGGAAAGTAACAGAAGATTTTTTTTTTTTTTTTGTGCTGAAAAATGAGCTTCTTATCAGCTGAGATAAGACTGAACAGAACTGCGTACAACTAGAGAGGAGGACAGGACATTTTAATCCTGCTCTGAAGGGAAACTCTGGGTGTTTTCGATATTCATGGAACAAACGCAAACCGCTTGTGTTTTAAATCCCTGAGTTGGTTTTAAAAAAAGGCTCAGTTGAGTAAAACAAACTGTTAGAAAACAGACATTTATTTTATTTTTTTAATTATTATTTCAAAAAGAGCTCATCCAAGCGCTTCCTCTTCCCAAATTAATGTTGTAAAACAGTATTTATTTCAAATGTGTTACAGCATCAACAACCAACTTATTGTTTTTAATTCTTTCCTAGTGTAGCCTTTTAATCTGCTGTAAAGCTTATAACATAAATATGTTTTAACTGCCATAATTTGTGTCAGCTTGATTTCTGAAGATCTCAAAATATGTTGATTTACGACCCCCAACTTTGATCTTTTTGTCATTTAGCAGACAGAACAAATTTTCCTGCTTCTAAATTTTCAGAACTATTTCCAGCCTGCATACCTGACCAACAGGCTGAGTAAAAAAATTAAATCCCCACAGTGGTTGGTCTTTTTGCATTTTGTACTTTTATGATCTTGTCTACGTCCACCAGCATGAAATGTGAATATTTTTAATTTCTTCCACAGTTGCTTACTGTACAATGACAATAAATGTAATCTAGAGTTAATGTTTTAATCCGGAGAGTAATGATGCACACTCTGGTTGGCCCTCAACAAACTGTTAATTTTATAGTTTGATCACAGTGAAGTTGAGCAACAGTTTATCAAATTTTCAGAACTTTGCTGCTTCATTCTCCTACCATGACACAACTGTTTTGGGTTACATTATGTTTTCCACCTCAGCGGACAAAAAAAGTGCCTGATTTCCTTTCTTAGTGTTACAATTATCACAAGAATTGACAATCATAAAACGGCAAAATGCAGCAACAAGATGACTTCAGTTCTAACAAAGGTTTTGGTCAATCCTCAAAATGCTTGCTTAAAAAGATTCTTGAAGCATTACGTAAGTTCTTAAAGTACATATTATATATACATATATATATATGTGTGTGTGTGTGTGTGTGTGTGTGATTTTTTTCTCCACATTTTTGGCTGATGCCACTTTGAGAAATACCAAGTTTGCGTTAAAATTCAATTTCAGTGTGATCCAAGTCTTCTTCTTCTTCTTCAGTAAATTTACTGACGGGGATCATCTGAGCTCCACTCACATTAAAGTAAGAAGAACTGTCAAAATAAATCGTTTGGTGAGTTAACTTTGTAGAAAAAAACGCGCTTAGAAACTCTTCAAATAGCAGACTAGTGGTTCCATCCTTCCGTTGGCTGGAAAAGTGTTAAAAATGTCCCTGCAGCGACCTCTACTGGCCTGAACTGGCTATGACGGCTCTGTTAGAATCCTGTGAAGGATCAATGTTAGCTTAATTAGCCCATTTTACAAATGATGTAATTGATTTCATTTACGTACATAACAGAAATTGAACACAGAGACGGACTGAAGGTGATATAACTTTATATTAGAGTGACACAACACAGAATAACATGAACACATGCTTCATCCTCCATGCTGCGCGGCTTCTCCTTACAGTCATCGGTACACGAGAAGCCATGAAATAAAACTGAACGAAAACATCAACAGAGAGAAGAGATTGCAACAGACGTGTTTCACACAAAGATGAGAGTTAAGGCATAGGTTGAAAATGGTTTTTTTTCTTTTTTATTTATTTCTCAAATGCTAGCCACAAGAAGTTGCATCTGATTAGTCAATAGATTTTGCATTCTTTGGCACAAATATGATGGCCAAAACAACTGATGAGGTCAAAAGTTTCAAAATAAAAACCTTTTACGTATATAGACTTATTTAATAACAATGCAGCTATATATTCAAGTTCATTTTTATCTACAAGATTAGGCGAAAGCACATTTTTAACAAAGATTGTGTCACTACTCTGAGGTGATAACCTGCACAGAGCTTGTTACTTTAACAAAGGCACTAAGGAAATCTAATTTCCCAAATTTAAACAAGTATCACAAAGAGTTTCTGTTTAGTGAAAATGTGCGTCGTTGCTGCACAAAAGTTCAGAATTATGACAAATATAGGTGAGATTATAATATATCTACGTATTTTTTTTTATACAACCTTTAACATAAAAAGTGTGACTGTTTGAAATCAGTGAGACATAATGTGACCTAAGAATGATAGGGGGAGAGCTGCCAATTATTTAATGAGCAGCCGAGTGACATCAGAGTCTTTGAATGATTCTCACTGACAAGGAAAACGATCCAGTCGGAATGACTCTCTTCCTGGGAACGGCTAAAAGTAACCGCACTGGCCGACACAAACGATAGAGGATAACGCGACAAGCTAGCACGCGAAGAGCATTTTAGAAAACAAATACAAAAGAAAGGGTTTTAAAACTTCACAAAAAATACAAACGGAAAAATTAAAAGTCAGAGGCAGAATGTAAGAAAATGTTTATGGTCACAGACTCGGAAAGTCGTCGTTAAGCTCCTCACAAAGTGGTTTATCAGCTGTTTACTAAAAAAATAAACGACAATAATAAAAGGCAGGCCAAACATTCACAGTATGCTGGACAACACAGATGATTACAAAGTTTTAGATTTCTGACATTATGTAACAATTACAAGCAACCCTCCCTTTCAGTTTCAGCCAACCCTTCAGAAAACATCAACCTGACTATAATCTTTACGGTATTAAAACCAGAACATTTATATCACAATCGCTACGGTCTGACATAATAATAAGAACTGGATCGGAGGAGATTCATATTCTGCTTCTTCATACCGAAACTTTTTCTCTACAAATCATGCTTCATAGTTACGGGTCCAGCTGCTCAAACTCTGTCATTCATCAGATCCATCGAGCAACAAAGCACAGATGTCATGTGAAGTATTGCCAAACTGATCACATGCTTGTTTTCCAACTCGTCACATTTCATTTCTGCTTTGTCAGCGTGGACGGAAGAGGATGAGCGCGGGGTTCACGATGTGATTGCTCATGATGCAAACGCCGCTTCGAAGCGGGGGGAACAAAGAAGACGAACAGAGAGGAGAAATAAAATGGCAGCCTAACATTTTGCTACTTGAGGTAATAGAAAAGGTTTCAGCAGCCCCAGCTGAGATCCAGGGTCTCCTTTAAGGCTATGTATGGCTTTCTTCTCGCTTTGCAGGTGCAAATGTGTTCAAACGTGTGATGAAAGTGAAAAAACAAACAAACAAAAAAAACCCACCAGATTTACTGTAGCCATGTTTGAAAGAGAATAAACTCCATCCGTGTTCAACAGGCATAAATCCAAATTAGTGCATGAAGGTTTGAACAGGCACTGGACATTGGAAACAGACGGGCAACATGATAAGGAGGATCATCATACAGCTGATTCTTACAGCTACACTCAGAGGAGGTGGAAAAGATCAGTCAGAGCTAGGAACTCATCCGTTACGACAGACAGGAAGAGGCAGCAGCTGCATCACTGCACAACTTCCAGAGGTGAAACAGCGTCACAACGTCCGACTTGGAAAGTCTTTTACTCCAGCAGGAATCTGCCCCTAATCTGGACTGGAATATACAATACATCTCTGGATCTTTAAACAACACACTCTGCTCTGTTTTGGATACCACGTAGAAGTGAATAAACAGCAGCATCTTAGCTGAGGAGAATAAGGACGAACTAAAACCAAGCTTAGGTACAGCTTGATGCGAATATTTCTTTTTCCTATACAAAACTAAAATTCACTTAATAGTTTAAAAAAAAAAAAAAAAAAACTCTTGGTTGGTGTCAAGTGTTTCTGGTTGAAGGCAGTTGCAACGAGGGATTATCTGACTGAGAAGCCTCTTCATCCTTGAGGCCTTATTGTCTCATACATCACACAGCCGCTTGGCATTGTGGGCTGGTCATCTTCTGGAGCAGAGGGATCTGTGGGATCAGAAGGATTAATGCAATAAATATGGAGCATGGAAATAGATTTTCTTCTATCATGTCCCACAGTAAAATTCAAGGACTTTTCAAGAATTGTCAAGGTAAGTTTACAAACATTTTCCAGCACTGCACTTTGGAGATAAAAACCAGGGAATTAACAGTTCCCTATTATACAATATTATTCATTACTGTTATTAATAATGTCTTGTTAATGTGAATTGTATTCTATAGTCTAGGTAAACAAAGATTTTGAAATGTCTCTCTCACACACTGACTGGACAAAATTTAACAAAAATTCCTCACATATAAACTATTATTTCTATTACACAGATCAATAAGTGATTGAGCCACTAGGAATAATAAATATTTACTAAATTAAAGCAATTCAGAAAAATCCTGTTAAGGTAAATGACTTTCCTGGTCAGATTAAATGATTGAACACAATATACAAAGAATGTTACAAAAGAATCTCTAAAAAATGTTCTCGCTACGTTTTCTGGCATTTATCAAATAGAAACAATTTTGCTAATTCTCCACTGACCTAAAACAAGAGAAATTTAGTCAGATTTAACTCCAGACTGAGCTAAATGTATGTTTATGTGTCTTTTTATTAGGTGTATGAAAATATCTGATTTCAAATGTAAATAACATTCTCCAAATTTGGCATTTTAATCAAACATTAGATTGGACTTTATTACAAAACTGTTCAGTTTGAATATAAAGAGCTCTCTAGGACTTTATACAGAAATCAAGCACTTTCCAAAACTATAATGTAAATATTTACCAGTTCATGATTCAGAGGCTAGAAAGAAATATTCTGAATGGTGCTTAGGATGATTTTGAATAAGAAAACAGAAATTAGATCAATCTGATCAAAGCTTTACAAAAAAAATATCTTGATTTTGAAAATGGGTCACAAACCTGTATGGCTTTAGCTCATAATGGAACATATTTCCATAAGAAAAAAAAAGGTAAATAAATGACTAATCATCAAGACAAACGTTGAGTTAAGGCAGCCCTGGGGAAGCGTGAGCTCTGATGGGGAACAGAGGAAGACCGGAGCGCTCACCTTGGTCAGATCTATCCCAGTCAGGGCGTTGACGGAGACGGGGAGTTCAGCTAGAAGTCGATTCACCTCTCCGGTCACGCGGCTGCCTTCGCCACTCAGGATGACGATCTCATTGGTCTTGGCCAGAGGAGCAGCCACCTTACTGGCAATCTGCAAAACACAAGGAAAACATTAAAGCCTCAAGCACTGGACCGGCATCCACTGGATGGTGACTGAATCAGAAGGATATGTTTGAATGGAACAGAAACAGCAACATGTTCCACTCCAATTTAACAAGAAATGCATCCATTCAGGGTCTCATATAATGATTATTTTAGTTACTGATTATTCTGGAGATTATTTTTTTGGATTAACTGATTAATTATTGGACATCAAAAGATGCTTAATGGGATTTTTTTGCTGCAGAATTTGAACAAGTTGAGGCTAAAACTACTTGAGAGCTGGCATAGTTTGGAATAGAGCTTAATCACAGACAAAAGGCCTTTTTAATCTAAAATTCAAAATGTGTACAATTTTTGTACAGTTTTAGCTTAATTACTGCTTGGAGTATGTTGTTCTTTCAGCAAATTGTATTTTTTTTTAGTCTGTATGTTCCAGTTAACGATTAATCGATTAGCAAATTAGTTGATAATTTCTCCAAAATTGAATTGATTACGATTAATTGCTTCAGCCACACATTAAGTGCTGGTTTACATGGCAATCTGTTCGTGCAACATGGAACTGATTGGAGTTCGGATTTAATGCCACATTAGCAGAAATGGCTATATTATGTGAACAAAACATACTGAACAACAGAATGAGATAAATATAATTTACAAGTCGACTTACTTACTGCAGCGACCAAAAGATACATGAGTAGTACAGAAATGTGGCGAGGGTTAAGACGGACTGAAACCAGACGTAAAAAATCGTGTAGCGCAGACCTTAGGCAGAGCGTCCAGCACCAGCGCCGTCTTGGCAGCTTCTCCGTACTGCTGGTAGGCGTCAGCCTTCAGCCTCATCTTCTCAGCCTCTGCTTTGCCCACAGCTTCAATAGAAGCTGCTTCAGCCTCACCAATGCAGCGGATCTTCTCAGCTTCTGCCTGCGCCGTCAGCACCTTCTTCATCCTGGGATGAGACACCAGAAGCAGAAATGGGTCACGAGTGACTGGTAACGTTGGCAGCCTTCTGCCATGTGCAACTTCTGTACATACAACCAAATATAACTGTTAGTACAAATGCTTATTCTAGTGTGTAGAGGGAGAACTCCAGTTAGTTTAAGTGTACAAAGATATTTTCACTAGAAACTAGACCAAAAAAACCTGGTAAGATTTTGTGTTTTTGCAGTGTAGATGAGCCTAGATTAAGCACAGTTTAAATACAGTTAGAAAAGCAAAATGATTGTTTCACGTTATATAAAATTTACATTTTATATGATAAAAAATGATTCCATTAATTTCCGGACTGCGTAAAACTAAATGAAACGTACTTCTGTCCCTCGGCCAGCTGTTGCATCTTGTAGGCTTCAGCCTCTGCAGGTCTCCTCACGGTTGCAATGAGCTCCTTTTCAGTTCGATCGATCTCCTTCTCCTCGATAGTGATCTGCTTCTTCCTCTGCACCACCTCGATCTCAATCTCCTCCAGACGGATCTTCTGCTGCTCCTTGGCCGCCTGAAGCTCATACGCCAGCTGAGCCTCAGCTTTCTGCAAGGAACATTCTTTGTTTTTTGGAACTACATCTAGAATTTCAGTTGTCCATTTTTGACAGAATGTGTCGAACTGGATACCTTTGTGTTCACTTCCTGGTTGAAGGAGGCTTTCTGCATCTCCAGCTCTCGTTTGGAGTCGGCCATCTTTGTGTCTGCGACGAACTTGACGTCCATCATTTCCTTCTTACACTCAGCTTCCTAAAAACAAAAGAAGAAAAATTAAAAACGGTTAAATTAAGGTGATCAGCGTATGGGAAATGCATCTTCTTCTTGAAGCTCATCTTACCCTGATGCCTGCATCTCTCTCTGCCTCTGCCACACCGATGTCTGCGTCCCTCTGTACTGCAGCTGTCTGCGTTTTCCCCAGGGAGCTCAGGTACTCCACTTTATCGTAAACATCCTGTCAGCAGGGACAATAAACAGAGAGGTACAAAAAGGTAAGTGGTGAAAATATCCTATGGGTATGGCAAGTAGAATTAAAGCCCAACAAAACCAAACAGTAAACTTGTTACACACCTTGATGGTGAAGCTGAGGATCTCGATGCCCATTCGGCCAACATCAGGAGCAGCCACCTCCCTCACCAGAGACGCAAACTTGTCTCTGTCCTGGTAAATCTGTTCAACTGTGAGGGTACCTGAAGATTAAAGAGATCGTTAATGTCCTTAATTAAATGCCTTAAAACAAGCTCCGACTTGTAAGTTAGTTTTAATTACTTCAATTGTACTATATTTGCACTAGGAACTAAATCAGAAAACACATGTTCTTGCAGCATAAATGATCCTAGATTTAATGCATTTCTTTCTATCTTATTGCCTCTACAGTTGTTTCTTTTTACTATTTTTACTGTGAAACGCTTTGTGACTGCTGTCTGAGAAAGGTCCTATTTAAATAAAATGTACTTACTTACTATTCACCCTTTTACTAGGACATTTAACCATCTACACTAGAAAGTAGATTATTTCAAGCTAGTAACAAACTGAGTGATGATCTAAAAGACTGAGGAATTTTAAAATATTGCTCCTTCACTCTAACTTAAATGTGATAACTGGCTGGAATCCCCCATTGAGGGCCTCAATCAGAGAAGCCTCCATTTATCTCCTTTGGTAAACCTCTCTCTACTACAGGTAAGCTATTTACAGCCAATAACTACTGCACAGAATCAAACTTCAAAACTCCAAACTATTCCATTAGCAAAAAATATGACCAAAGATTGTTTTTCTTACTGAACTGCAGAGCCACTGAATCTATTGAGCTTATACACAAAGGAAATGTCAGTGACTATAGCAAATCTTTCTATGTTTTTGCATAGAAGAGTGTAGAGTTTATGCATAAACACTACAGGTTCTACGATGCTTTATAAATCAATTTCTACATTTTAACCACATGGGTCCAAAGTAAAAATTTGACCAGCAAAATAGAAAACAATTGACGACCCCAAAGATTTGGAAATTGTCTGTTTTTCAAAATTCCAAAGTCGTTTTAATGTTTCGGCTCTTTAATGAAATGCAGATTTCATTTAAAAAATGTTTGTTGTTGAGCAGGTAAAACAAACATAAAAATACTAATAATTCAACAAACAAAAAAAATCAAAGTAAGTTTTTCATTTTTAATTTATTGAATTTTGTGACCTTAAATTAGCGGTCACAGTCCAGATCAAAACCTAATGGAGATTTTGTGACAGTAATCCATCAGATCGTTTTGTCTTTTAATGTGATAAACCCCAATTATACACCCAATTATAAATTAATACACTCCCCAAAAAGTCCTGCAGTCTTTCCTCTGCCTACATTCCCCAGAATGCTGTGCAGTTCTGTGTTGGCCTTCGATGAATTGATTGAACATTGTATCAGACAATTTATCTTATTATTACTATTATTAATGACGTATCCATCTTCAGCCCTAAGGTACACTACACGTTTTTAATATGTATATATATATATATATATATATATGTATATTTTGAAAACCATAAATCATTTTCCATCCATTTCAGAGATAAACATGATTTTGTGCTACCTAATCACATAAAATCCAGATAAACTACCATGTAGTTTGTGTTTTTAACAGGACTAAACATTAAACAGTTCAGACATTGTCAGCAACAAAGCAGAAAACAGCCATCTCAACTTCAGGAAGTACCCACCAAGGATGGCACGCAAGTGACCCTCCAGGGTCTGCAGGATGACGCTCTTGATCTCTATCACGGACTTTCCCAGGAACTGTTCACAGGCGAAACCCAGCAGTTCGTTTTCCGTCATCACCTTCACCTAGTGCCAGCATGGACACAGATTGTCAGCTGAACACACATTCACAAACCCAGGAGCGAGCGGCATGCATGAAAACGTGTTAGCTTTTCTGCTATCTGCGGGCAAACACACACCGTCCTTCCATATTCACTTTCACATCATCACTGGGGTATTAAAAACAGGTGACTGAACGCAGTGAATCATCACAGAAAAAGTGATAAAATTGGTGATATTATTCAGTTCAGTGACAGGAATGCATAAATGGTGAGTTTTTGAAAGACATTTAAAACTTTTTACAACTGACGGCGGGCTGCAAAATATCATTCCTCCACATCGTAATGGGTTTGTTAAAAACTATTTTCACATGAATCCCCAAAGTTAATGCATTTTTGGTATACATAAAACCAAACTACATGGCCAGACGTGTAACTTTCTCAATCATAATCTAACTCATTTTTAAATTACGAGCACTTTATAACAAAAATACCATATATAAAGCTACATTTGACTTCAAACCTACTTATCTAATCAATAAAGACAAGAAGAGATTTACTTTAAAATGTCATTTAAATAGGGCATATTTAGTTTTACCTTTGAGTAATAACTGCACTCTGGTCACAAAGCTGCAAACAGTGTGAATCGTTTAAAAGACAACTAATAAAAAACTGCATTTTGCAACCCGAGATCTACAAAAGGCATTTAAATGTCATCAAAAAGCACTAAGACAATTTTGCCTGATAATGTAGTCCAAAGGAGCTGAAACAATATAAAAGACAGTGAGCTGGGTCCTTAGGCGAGAGGTCTGCACATGGTTTTGCTTTACAACATGCACTCCGCTCCAGAAACGAGGGAAACATAAAGTCAGGAAAGATGGTCGTCATTCCAAGGAAACTGTCTGCAAACAGAGGAGGCCGCAAGCCAACCACATCAACACATACATGCCGGCGCAAACAGACAGCAGGGGGAGCTGTGCCACAACTCAGGCTTACTCAAAGACTTGTGAATGGTGATGGTGATAGAAACCCTCCTATATGTTGTGCGACAACATCTTTTTGTTCCTCCAACTTATGTCTTATTAAAAACTGACATATTAGGTACTTATTCCCAAACTTAAAATTAACTTCAAAACTGATTTAGGTTATAGGTGAAAATGTCCAATCAGGTGAATATTTGAATAAAAAAAATACATCTGTAATAAAATAAAAAGTCCAATCTCAACATGAACATTATGTTCTTCTCTGGTTTTATTTGAAAAGCTTCAGCTGAGAGCCACTCCTCAAGTCCAGACATATTTAACTGTGGAGAAACATATGACTTGTTACCATGGAAAAGGCCACAATAGCTCTGGATTAGGCTGGGCCAATCAAATGGTGCCCAGGATGAGCTGCTGGGTTAAACTGTGAGAGTGAGAGGAGTTGTTCAGCAGCAGACAGTGGGCGCATTGTCAGTTACAACTAGGGAAACGGAGAAGGGAACAGTGTCATCGCCGTGGCTAAAATGGAGAACTAATAATCCCACTCTGTCATGCAGACGGGAAAAAAGAAAATGAAACAAAGAGATGGATATCATTTGGAGAAAATATGCTGCCAACAGTGTTTCACAATTTTAAAGAGAAAATCCACTAGAATCCCTTGGGAAGCTGACAGGTTTGCTTCTTGAACAAAGTAGATTTTTAATCTGTTTCTAAAATCAGAAACCTAGCGCAACAGAGTGGCTATAAAGAATATTTTAGTATAAATTCAGTTACACATTAACATAATATGTCCTGTTTTAAACGATGCGGTGATGGTTTTCTTCCTGTTTGGCCATGTGGTTTATTTTGACCATTATAGACTAAAGAGAGGCTCTAAGAACAAATCAAAAACATGTCTTTAGTGATGTCACAACATGGATCGCAGGCTCTTGGAAAAAGGAAATTTGATCCTAAACAGAAGTAGTTAAACTGGTTCCTCATAAGCTCAAACACTAAAGACAAGGTTTACCTTTAGATAGTCAAACAGTACGTCTGTCGCCACTGAGATCTTGATGGATTAGAAATTTTTTTACAACACACAAAAATAAGGGTGTGCCCACAACATTTCTGAATCTGTCACAGCATGACCTTAAAAAGATAGTGGATTTTGTCTTTGTTTACAAGAACAACAAACATACTTTGGCACTGAACAAGTCTGGGCTGGCGCTGTTTCAAACAAAGTGTGAATGACTTGAGAATCTAATATGAAGACTCAACACAAACTGAATTACAATCCGATATAGTTTAGAGTCTTTATTGCTTTCTGAGCTGGTAAGTAAGTCCTCTGACTGGTTCGTGTTTTAGACTGACAGTGATTTTCCACCACATGGTATGGTTCGACTGTGTTCATAGATCAACATGACAACGATTTCCTGCTTTGCTTCTCACAAGTATCCTCTTGTTGTTGGCAGGATAAGCTGTTTATTCTCTTAGTGTGCTCAAGGCTTCTTTTTTTGTTGAGAAAACACACACTTCCCTGAATGTGATAACATTTCACAAACCTCCACTTTGGATGTGCATTTTAAAAATAAGAATTGCGAAGGAGTAGGAAGTAGATACCGAACTTAATCGCTTCGTGAAAAAGCAACAGAGAAGGATTTGAATAACACTTATTAATGTATGACTTTATGCATTAAAAAAGACAAGAGAAAAAAAGTATTTTGGTTGTATAGATGAGGTTTCAATCAAGACATTTTTAAAGGACTAACAGCTGACACTCCTCAGTTGCACTTCCACAAATATATGCAGTTAATTTTTGCACACTGACTGCAAACTTTAACTGATGTCATTTTTTTTATTTTCACCCTCTACAATGATTTTCATAGTGCAATAGAA
The DNA here is from genome assembly GCF_001444195.1 of Xiphophorus couchianus. NCBI lineage: Eukaryota > Metazoa > Chordata > Actinopteri > Cyprinodontiformes > Poeciliidae > Xiphophorus > Xiphophorus couchianus. Next base: position 24,261,681 of record NC_040238.1, read on the forward strand.
ACTATCCCTGCTGCTGCAGCTTCAGCAGGAGTCATGTGACATTCTCTACATGTTACACCCACACTGATGTTGGTGTAGAAAGAAACGCACAGCAAAAAGCAGCAAGAACATAATTTAATTTTATGATGTACAAAGCAAAGTGCTGCATTTATAAGGAATGAGAAAAATGTTTTTTGTAAACTTTCTCCATTAACTGGAATTGAATAAAAATTTTATGAGCTAAATTATCAAACATTGCTCAAGAGTAAAAATGCTAGCAGCATTAGCTCAGCACTTCAGCTAACTGCCTTTGCTCAACAGCAGCTGTATGCATCTAATCATTTAGAAACAGAAGATAATCCTGCAGAAACAAATAATACCTGTTGCTACCAAGAAAAACAGAGATTGCAGCACCCATGGCGTCACAGGTGAGTAAATTAAGAGCATAATCATAGTACTAACATAAACCACTTAAGGGTGATAAAATGAAGTGTTATCTTTCTGCACTTTAAGCCTACCGAATTATTAAATGCACTTAATGAGGTGTCGGATTGAATTTCTGTACTGTAAAAGTATTGTGATTGGGGCACACCTGGACATTATAACTGGATTCCTGGTAGGTTTTGCTGGCTACAATAATAAAAAATGGAAGGAAAGTAAAAGCTTTTAAAACCTCACAGCTGGTTTTCAGCAGATTACATATAGATTAAAGGCAAACAAAACGGGCCCGTCACAGATTTAGCTAAATGCTTTGAGGGTGCTGTGGTGGCGCAGGTGTTAAGCAGAACCCACATAACCCCCTTAGTCCTCAACGCGGCTGTCGCAGGTTCAAATCCTGGCCCGGTGACCTTTGCTGCATGTTTTCCCTCTTTCTCAATACCTACTTTCTTGTCTTAGCACTTTATAAAGACTACTAGAGCCAAAAAAATCTTTAAAAAAAAAAAAAAAAGATTTGTCAAAATGCAGTTGGAGTTTCTAAAACCCTTGCATCTAAAACAGTTGCATCTAAAAACCCTGAACATAATTTAAATTCAGGTAGGTAAGAGTTGTTTGCAGTTCTAGATCTGGACACTGGACTACTGACGACTTATTTCACCACCTTTGTCTTGACGCATTTTATACTGATGCCCAACAGCCAGCTCACAATAACATGGGCAACGCCACCACATTGCTAAAGAGGAATAATTCAACCGGCAGATGAATTGTGCATTTAAAAGCCGTTAAATGGAAAGATAAAAATGGAATAACAGCATAAAAATAATAAAATGGAGGAAAAAACTGTAAAGTAATTACCGCATTAGTTTTGCTTTATGCTACTTTGGTTTCAATACATAAAGTGTCCACTCTATTTCAAGGTAAAATAGTTGAAACCATACCATGTAATGGAAAACTGGCTCATGGCCACACACTGTAGTCAGAAAAATGCTTTTCCTTTGGATCCAAGATGGGGTGAAAGAAACTTACCAACAATGTGTCTCAGTTTTCTTGCAGCAGCTTATTGATGCAAAGTGTATCACTACCAGATGGTAGAAAAAAACATTGAGGAAAAAAGGAAAAGAAACAAAATTCTGCTGCCTCTGTAAGCTTTAAAGCTTTGAATATTTTCACTACGGATCATTTACCTTTGAATAAAACGTTACAGCCCTGAAACGAGCAAAACACACAACACTGTCTGCAGCTAATCAGGGGATTTCAGCTCGATGCGTTCTGTTTTAGGATGATACAAAATCATGCAAACAATTTAGCCCAAAGTCTGAGTGAATCTTGAAATCTGTACATAAAACTCCTTGTCTGCTTTGATTTCTGGTTTCTGCCAAAGAAAGGAAGGTATGGGTAGAGGGGTTAGTGGAGTCTGATCTGGCATTCCCAGAAAAGTGTGATGATTTACCTGAGCCACCCCAGTGACAGTTATAGCTACACCCTCCGCTGTCTCTACATCCTCACACTTGGGCTGCAGGGTCATAATCTCAAGCGTTATCCTGTGAAGAATGTGGAAAAATACCAAATAAAAATTGACATGTACGCAGGGAGAGGAAATGAACGGAAGGGACAGATAACACACAACAAAAAAGAACAAAAGTGAAACCATTCACCCAAGGACTCCAGATCACCAGCAGCAGAGCAACAAGACACTTAATCCAGAATTCAGACTCCTTCGAATTCTGATGTAATTCAGGATTACGCATGAGGAAATGCAGCACAACTTTCTTTGGCACTGAACTCCTCAGATCCCCCATTTGTGGCCAAACAGAGATTTTATTGGTTAGTTTGTTAGTGGCACCATTCTCCTTTGTCTGTCTTTGGCCTTTTTGGATCTGTTCAAGTGCGTTACCTGAGCCACCCCTGTCACAGCCAGGGGAACACCCTCCGAGGTTTCGATATTCTCGCAGCGACAGAGGATGGTCATAACCTCCAGAGACATTCTATGCAGACAGGCAGGCAGGCAGGCAGCGGGAATAGCATAGGCAAAACAGTAAGTTGGACAACAGTTGTTAGGAACGTCAGTAACCATCGACAAGTAGAAGAGGGAAGAGAGACGGGGACAAACACACTGCACAACTTTGCCTTTTTCTTACCATATTTAATTCTGATAGTTAAGTTAAAGAGAGCATCATAAATTAAAAATCCAATTTAATATTTCTAGCTGGTCCTATTTTGATTGTATTTTTGTTTAAAGTGTCAGAGCTGGACATAAGAGCCTGTTTGCAGCTCCACCTACAGTGCTTTCCAGAGCAGCTGGATCAATGAGTCAAATCCTTGAGCATTAAGATAATTGCTGCATCTGAACAGGAAGTCAGGCTCCCACTGCTTTAGAATGCCGTCTACGTTACTTGTTACAAACAGAACTTTTAGCACATAGTATGGGATGCACATTCAAATAAAATAGAAGCTGTAGACAGTGAAGAATCTCTGGGACGGCTTAAATCTGAATGTTGCATCATCGTTTAGGTTTGGTCTATCCTCATGTTTCCTAGCAACCACAGACAATAAGCAGCACTTAATGTGAAACGAGTGACTTCAGGTTTTAATGCTGAGACAGGCTGATCAAAGACAAAGCAAAGCATGTTAGATAAGCACAAACAAGGAGGGAGGCAAACAAATTATAAAACCATTTACAACTGGAAACTCCAGAAACATGGAAGACAGAGTCACTTTCATTTTTAGATTATTTCTCAATAGGAAATAAAAGTTTTGTATTTTTTTTATGTAAAAGTAAACTAACTAAGATTAGTTTGTCTTTCCAGTGGAGCTGCATTTAAAGGAATAAGACGCTGAGCTGCTCTTTTTACACATGTGAAAAACTCTGGATTTTATGTCTATTCCCTGCTTTGCTAATTTAGCATTTTAGATTAATTTTAGGGAACAAGAATTATAATTCTGATAAGAGCTTATGTTGTTATGACCCATGATTTAAAAAAATAAATAAAACCACTCTGAGTGACATTACGTTGGAAAATAATAGTCAATCAAACTATGGCTACATTTCATGGCAATCTTTAAAGAGATTAGAAAATGTTTTGAAATATCTCAAGGCAGGCGGTTTTCTTTTTCAATGGAAAAACTCAAGTAGGAAATTATTAAAACTGCAAAAGTACAAATTGACAAACCGGTTAAATATCAGATTCCTCTAAAGTCAGCAAATGTTACTAACATCTGTTATAGTTTAGCAATTAAGTCAGCTGGTTTTTCTATAACACAAAAACATGGCAAACACAGTGCAGAAAAAGGTCTATTTAATCAAACCAACAATTTACTTCACGTAATAACCAAACCTTCATAAATAAATAAAAATGCAGAGTAGTTCATCCAAATTATGTATTTGCCAACTCCACTGGAGGATTTTTTAAATAACAAACTACAAGTTCATGACCCACAACGGCAGCAGTAGATTCATCCTCCCAATGTGCTGCATAAACAGACTCGCCTTTACTCTGATTTTATGTAAATTTAGGAGAAGTCAAATAAGAGCGGTCACTGAGAATGGAAAGGTTTCACATGGTGTAAAGAACACATGAATGGGAGAGAAGAAATCTGATTATTAGAAAACAATTGTGTAATCATATAATCAAATATTTATATTAATAAAGAGAAAATATAATTTAGCAAAATTTGTAGCACATTATCATAAACCAAAATCCATTTGATCTTAAACCTTATTTTTTAGGTTTGATGATAAATCTGATTTTACAAGACAAATGGTGGTCATTTTAATAAAACCACTTCTCCCAGACATTGATATAAACTAAGTTTTATAATAAAATGACTGAAAGTAGTATGGATACTTCTTTTTACTTGACACTGGAAATAAATAGCCAGTTAAAAGCAGTTACTCCTCGTCACAAAACAGGTCTCTGACGTGGACAGTTTATGTCGACCAGCAGGCATCCTGCTCTGACAACACAATTAGGAAATGTGACTCTGTTACGGCCACAGCAGACAGGTTCTTACCTCTGGATGTCAGAGATGAGCCACCAGGCCCAAGCCCAGCCCCCCACAACATACGTCTTCTGATCCGAACCACAGCAGCCACCTTCACACACAGTGAAGAAGGGTCACATGTCATCATAAAAAAAATATCCAAATATGAAACACAGCTGGTATGTTCTAATTTTTTTAGACAGCTACTTCAAAACGATCAAAATTGAAATCCAGAAGAACATTTTTTAAAGAAAAAAGAAAAAAATCAGTCAATGCCGTAGGTTTTTTTTTCCCTTTTACTGGAATCAGTTAGCTACTCAAGAGGAAGTCTGCGTGCAGAAGAGTGTCTCACGCATCATTCCTTGTTTCGCCCACAGTCCCCACAAGTTCACAAAAGGTAACCATGTTGCCTTTGTTTTTCACAAAGTCGTTTTATCTCGCCTGATGATTTGAGGCTGCACTAGCTGAGGTAAAACAGCCTGCAAAAGTCTTGCACCTTGTGGTTTGATGACAAGCATTCCCACGATTGCCTGAGCTTCATGTAATAATCAAACCTTCATAAATAAATAAAAATGTAGTGTAGATCATCCAAATTATGTATTTGCTAACTCCACTGGAGGATTTATTTTATAACATTGTTAACAGGAACTACAAGTTCATGACCCACAATGATGCTAAATCAAGACAACATTGACAATAATTGTGGAATCTTTCATGTTGGGAAACGTGCCAATAGCAAAACAGGTCACGGCCTTTCAGACTGATTTAATCTGGACTATTTAGTGCGACATTCCCAGCTGTCACATCTTAACTGACAGGCAAAGGAAAGGGAGATCTATATTTACTGTCTCAAAAAAACACAACCTAACAACTGATAATTGCAGGGCCTACTGACCAACACATCATCAGCTGTCGCGCAATGACGAAAGACTCTTAGTAACAGTTCTCGTGACATTTCATGTCCCAAGCGGAAGTGTCACTGTTGGACAAAGGGTCATTTCCAAAAATCTGAACTTTAAAGGCAATTCAGAAATCAAAACCGGCTGTAGTCATATACATGCAAGGACTCTCTCTTTGACCTTAAATTTTAAGTGTAATGCTAACTGGTCAGGTAACCTATAGAAACACACCAGCTACAGACCGATTTAAACAGCAGCATAGCTGAAATTCCTAAATGCACTCGTTCCACAGACAGGGAAAGGGAGGGTTCCTGGTTAATAACATGGAATTCATAGTGTGATGGACACCACACCAGTGACGTGCGGTCAGGGGAGGCATTCAAATGCTCAGAAGCAGCTGGTGAGGCAGCAGCGAGCTGAGCCTCACCTGGGATTGATCAACCTCTCGCTGGCTGCCATTCTATAGGGGCATGCTCCCCCTGTCTGTACGCCGCCAATAAAATGGCTAAAAAACATTTAATGTATGAACTGATTTTCCATAATTTAGCTTATGTATACAATGTACAGTATTTTTTGTCACCAACTGTGTGTGCAACGTGTTTCGTGTGCTGAGGAGCGATCATAAACGGCAGAGAACAGATTCGAGGTGAGGCAGGCAGTTCTCTTGCCTCATGGCAGGGGGCGCTCATGATCCCTGACATTGTGACTCCACAACTGCAGAGTGAGAGACAGTAACAGCGAGCTAGAAATACAGTAAAGTCAAGTGCAGCGATATATTTATAGTTTTCTCCTCGTACCACAGCAATCACTTAATAATAATCGCAAAATAAACATTAAGCCTAAAACCGTACTACTGCAACAGACTGAATGTTTTGTTCTTTGTGTGGGAAATAATTGAGTGGGGTTTTTTTTGTGGCGTTGTTGTCAGTTGCTATGGCAACGAATCTGCCCGTAGTTGTGCTGATACAGAGAGCGAGAAAGACGTGGTTTTGAGTTGTACTTTAACGGTTTTTCCCTTTGCTGTGAAGCACAGCACAAAATTAATAATATCTACATGTCCAAGTTTGATTGAGTTAACAGAATTATTCTAAGGCGGAAGCGCGGCTATGGATGCATGTAAAAGAATAGTCTTTTTGCCCTCCAGCATTGTCCAGATGCGCGAAATTTTCTTATGTAAACAGTAACGTGCAGGAGGTCTATATTTGTAAATCTTATTATGATTAAGTCGGTGCCTCACCAGCTATAAACATCACCGCACGTCACTGCACCACACATATCTGATATTAAACCATACATCCGCTCCTTTCAACAAGGTAGAACATTTTTTAGCTTCTAAATTAACTAGTTCTGGTTTCAAATGTGGAGCTTATGCTGTTACTCAGCTCTGGTCTTAACATTTGCTCCAATGTTTCATGCCGCTCATAAATGTTTTGTTTTCACAATGAAGCTGAAGTGAGTGAGTGAGGAAGAAGCCCTTGCAGATTCAGTTAAAGAGGAAGGAAATCTGTATAACAAACCCAAAGATTTCAACAAATCGTGGCTCTGCCACAAGTGTGAAGAAACACAGAGGTATTAAAATATTAGTTTTAAAGGTCACAAACTCCCTGATACCGTTGGTGTTTATACCGTAACGGTAAAATTTTGCTATGAAGATTTTTCTTTCCCACATACATGAATCTAAGACAAGCGCAAGGCAGACTTTAAATTACACCAAACTATTGGCCAATTTTACCACAATACAGGAAGCATTTGTTTTCCAATTTACTGAATGCATCAAAACTAAAAGCTCTCTCTATTTCAAGACTATAAAAAGGGTCAATCACCACCATGCACTTTAATGCACGTTTATAAGGATAGCAAATTAGACAAAAATGCAATTCCTTCAAAATTACTACATTTTTTTCCTCTTAACTACTGTATTATATTCCTTATGGGGGGGGAAAGTCATCAATCAAAATCAGAATTGGTAGTTGAGATCAATTAGAAAAGCGGGTATTGGTCTAATTGGTGCACACATTTGTGACATTTTGTTCAGAACAAGTTTTGTGTTTGACTCCAATTTTGTCATGAGCATTTGTGAACATGATACACACATATATTTCTCTATAAAGAGAGCCATATATATTGAGCACAATGTCAGGGGTTTAAGAAACATGAGCTCTGCAGACCAGAGTCAGTACAGTGTATGTACCCGCCCTTCTAATTTAATTACCTCTGTTTCTTCAGGAGAGCGCCACCATATTCTTTCACCAGTGTTCATGGGAAAACATACAATTATGCTCAACATTTATTGCTCTTAAATCTACTTTTATGTATACATAGCGTATTAATAAAATAGCTGCTTAATTTTAGCAAAGTAACCCATTCTAAAAGTTAATAATACATATAAAGGAAAATGGCTGCAACCAAAAATTATTAAATCTATGAGCCATATACTGTAGGGATGTAATATAGATAAACTTGGTGGTAAAATGAACTACTTTTTAAACATCTTGAACAGACCACACTGCATAAAAACCAGGCGGGAATATTGCTATGGGAACATACTGTACATACGCGAAAATATGGCGGATATGATCGTTCCAGTCACAAAATAATTATAAATTACATTCAAATCATCATGAGAAAATTAAACCTGCCATTTCTCCTTCAGGGGGAACGGAGGAGAATCTGTCGACTTGAAATAAACCGAAGACATTAATTTGTTGTCATATAATTTATAATACTCGGAATTTTTTTTCCCCCAACAGAAACGCATTTGTTTCTTATTAAAAAATATATAAATAATTTAACTGTTAAGCTTCGATGTTATTTCATAGTTCCTCGTAATGTGCGCTTTAACGAAAGAGTGACGTTCCAGGCATGAAAAACACGGCGTCACAGAAACGTTTACGTTACCTGAAACGACGAGGGCCTCGTTCGGTCCAACGGTGTGGCAATTTCCCATTTTATCGACACAAAAAACGTGAATCCACACCGGCTTAAAACATACAAAAAAAACAATTATTTTTGTTTAGAAACTTCACTCGGTCGCTTAAAGCGCAACCCTCTTCACGCCCCTACCGTAAATTACGGGAGGAGGGGTTTTTTTTCCCCCTTCTTACTTTTTTTTCCAAAATGGAGACCGCAGGATACGACTTTCAACACGGAAACACAGTACTTCCGCTGCATACTTTCAAAAATAAAAGTTTTGTAGGTAGCGCTGGTTTGAGGTAGCTTATTCTGAACACCTCGATGTTGTGTTTTTTTGTTTGGTTTCGCGACAACTTGACTGACTGAAACAGCTACCACTCCCCGTCTTCCTCCCTTAGCCCCCCACTCAGGATTACTGGATCGACCAATGTATGCGTCGTAGTGTAAATATCCGCACAATGAATTCTAAACAGGATCTCTCTTACTTTACAAGAGGGGGCCTTGTGTTCATGAGTTCTCACATGATATATGTGTCATCCAAGATCAATAGTTTTAACCCGGCTGCTACAGATAAAACTGAAAAATGACATCTAACAAATATTGTGGAGAATTTTGACAACTAGAAAGCTCTTGATTCCTATATTAAGAAACTGTTGATTACAGAAACAATGCAAAAATCAATTTAATACCTTAATTTAATGTCTTAAGGCCACATTCAGCATGGCACAAATTACCTTCCTAAATGGCTGAAGCATGTGTGTGTTTGAATTTTTTGTGCACTCCAGGTTCTTCTGCCTGCAGCGTCTGTGGCTCAGCTCCACCGCTCACCATCCTCACTGCCTCTCCTCCATCTATCAAATTACTTGTTGCACCATTCTCCAGCTTCCACCAGGGTTGGCTGCAGCACAGAGCCTGAGGTCCTGAGAATCTGTGATGTTCCTATTGTATATCTATATTCCAGAGGCTTGATTTTTCCCCCCTCTTCTCCAAACTCTGAAAGATTTTTGTAAAGAGAAAGTAAAACATCAGCATTTTTACAGACTCCAGCATGGTTCTTTAAATATTTGGTTATGCGACTAAAGCCAAATTGTATTCAACATTTGATGAAAAAGCTGAATTTAGATATAAGCCTAACGTTTACTATGAGCTTACTGTACTATAAGTTTACTGTAAGGTAATTTTAAAACTACATTTATGCAGAAGAGAGACGTGGACAAGAGATGTCCTCATAATTTAAGAGATTTTGAGACCTTTTGAATATTTAAAGACATTTAAAATTTTAATTAAAATTTATTTTGACAGATCACGTTGTTTTTAGGTTGAATTGCACATAAATGTCAAAAAAAAAAAATAAGATTTCTAAAATGATTAGCTTTTAAACCGGGGTTTTCACACTTTTGAGAGCTACTGTACAGCAACAAATTTTGAGCAGCATTCCTCTGTGCATGAAGGGGTTTCATCATCCTTAGAGAGTCTCACATGCTGGTTGAATCTCTGGCAAAAAAAAACTTTATCAGAATAAAAATGTTTTTTAAAAAAAAAAGCCCAATTTTTTGCTACCACTTGCAATTTGTGACAACAATCCACAAAACTTCTTCATACCACCTCTTAACTTTGACCAACTTCTTCCTTGATGCGAGCCTGGGAGCTGCCACATGCTGGAGTGTCTGTGGTAGGCTAATCATTAAGGATAATAAAAAAAGGCAGGTTATATCACCCCAGAGCTGCTTAAATCACCGTCAAGCTCTCCATGGAGTTTGGGTCCAGACCAGCAGCTGCGATGAGCAAGGAGGAAGCCACGGACCAGCAGCCCGGCAGACCGACATGGAGCAGGCAGATAGAGTTCACCCTGGCAGGGATCGGCTGCGCCGTGGGCTTGGGGAATGTTTGGAGGTTTCCTTATCTCTGCTACAGGAGCGGAGGAGGTGAGGAAGCAGGCTGCAAACAGAACAGCATTCTCCATATGTTTAGAAGTCTTGAAATCAGGGGGCAAAGTTTAACCAAACACACTTTGGTTTTCTCGTGAAATGAGCTCGGTGCGTGCCGGAATGTGTTTTGTAAACTTATTTGAAGCCCTTTAATACCACCTGGAGTGGAGGTTGATTGTTTTATAGTCATAACGATATATTTTATAGAGCTTAACCTGACCTGACTGTTACTTTCACAAAAGTTAAAGATTGAAGAGTTGACTCACCATGCCTGTCCGCCAGGTGCCTTTCTGGTTCCCTACCTGCTCATGTTGGTGGTGTTGGGGATCCCTCTGCTGTATATGGAGCTGACTGTGGGCCAGTACACCCGGAGAGGCCCGGTTCATGCTCTGGCCATTGTTTGCCCACTCTTTAAAGGTACTTTGCACTCGTTCCCCCCTATCCCTAGTCTGTAAACAAACAAAAAAACTCTACTGATTTTGTTTGGCCCCTGACGAGTTATGAAAATTTGACCCTGCCACCTTAGCACAGATATAAATTTGATATAAATTTGGACTTTCTATTTTTAATTAGGGCAAAGTTATCACAGATCTTCTAAAGACAGAAAACACTGGAAGCAACACTAATTATTTGTCGTTAAATAGCCATACGTTTTGTATTCTCTTTCAAGAACCAAATGTATCCAGTGACTTTTATTTAAAATCTGACTGTGCAGCATCCAAATGTGCCTTTGATTTGTTTGTTGAACTTGGCAAAAGCAAGTGTTTTCAAAGAAAGAGCGACATACTGTAAGTCCTGACTTCATTGCTCAGAAATAAATTTTTTTTAAATCCATTTGATAGAAAATGTGCTATTGTTTTTAAGGAGGTAAACTTTTTAAGACGTTTTGTATCTATAATGATTTGCACATCCCTTTCTAACAACAAATCTGACTAGTTTAATTACTTACTTTAATCACTTAAATTAAAACTGCGGTGGGTATCTTTTATTAAAAAATAATTATTGATGTTTTTTAAAATGATCATCATGTCATTGCAGTAGACAGTAAGACAGAAAATTGGTGAAAAAAATCAAGCTCCTCTGCCTTCTCTCAGTGTGCTTACTGCAGAAATACACAACTAAGTCAGAAACAACCAATCAGAGCCAGGGGGAGGGCTATAGCGCCGTCAATCACTTTTGCACTCACACTCTCCCTCTTACTTATTGCTAATACCATCAACAGCTGGTATACAATTGCTAAGGCTAGTTAGAATATCCACCAGTAACGGTGGATATCCTACGGTGGTTTTCCTGTAACGGTGAGTTATTTTCCACCATTAGCACATTGAGCAGCATACAAGAGGATGATTGACAGCATTAAGACCCTCCTCCTGTGTCTAATTGGTTGTTCTTGACCAGGAGCTGTGCATTTTTTCAGACTGCAATAGCAACTCAGGTAGGAGCAGGAGGACACAATGACAGTTTTAATAAATATGAAAAACAAAAACATAAATTTGTATGACGACTTTGGCTCATATCACCAAAGGTTTGGACTCCCCTACCATACACTGGAGGAAAAAAATACAATAAAAGACTACATCTGACCTTTTTTTTTCTTTTGTCTAACCTCAGGGGTGGGCATAGCATCTGTGGCCATCTCCTTCATCATGTGCACCTACTACAACATCGTCATTACCTGGGCCCTGTATTACCTCTTCAGCTCCTTCCAGGCGCCTCTTCCGTGGCAGAGCTGCAACAACACCTGGAACACGCCCAACTGCACAGACCACGCCACCAACAGCAGCCACTCGTCCACAGCCAGCCAGGAGTTCTTCAGGTGCGTCTGAGAAGGCATCGGTCGCTGCTCCCCACAACAACCCAACCAAACCTCGCTAATGATTAGTGTGCAGCCGCATTACTAATTAACCTGCCGCTTTCAGGAGGCTCGCACAAGTTAATACTCCTGCAAAAGTGTCGCGAAAGTATAAAAACATAATTAGGGGGAAATTTGAAATGAGATAAAAGGTTGATTAAAAACGAGTTATCTGAGTCATGTGAGCGGTATCGGTTAATGTGAAGGTCAGTGATAAGGAGCTATGAGATAAAATATGGCAGTAGAAGTGTGTGAAATGTTGAGTGAGAATTAACCCTTAGCACCGACTCTGAAACGTTTCAACTCTCTTATTGGGAATTCAGAACAAACGGCGTTCTCCGCCGCTGATCTCATTTCCAATGAGATCAGCATATGTAGATCTGGTGCTGTTTTTGTGTACTCGTTGACTTATTAACCCCAGGATCTCTCTGTGCAGAAACAAGGCTTTTGGAAACGTAAACACAATGCTTTCCTGCAAACGCTGCCATGCAGAGAAGACTAGCTTCCACATACAGATTATGAATGTAAGGTACTTGGTGCTCTGCAAACATCATGAGTCACACCTCATTTCTTTGTGTTTTTGCATCGAAGGAGTCGGCTTTGGTTTTATGAAAAGAGGTCTTGAGTAGCGCCCCATTTCCTGAGTTGAAACTGCAACAAAAAAAAACAGAAAAAGAAAGCAACTAAATTGTGAGATACACAACCCTGCATTCAGTGCCAGCAGGATGTTTCCCATAGAGATATTAGCTGAAAACCTCGCATAGAGTGGATGAAGCACTGAAGGACGACCTTGTTTCTTAAGACGTGACTTTTTTAAAAGTGTGTTTCATAGTTTTTGTGCTTGACTCTTTTTTTCCATCCGCCATTGTTTCCCCCCGTTGCTCCTTTGAAGTCCACACTGCTGTCACAATCAGTGACAGGAAATGAACATTAGGCAACAGAAAAAGCAGCTATAAAGTCTGAAGAAAAACTTTGAGCAACCTTCAGAAAGCCTGGAGAACTGAAAACGGCAAATATGAATACATTAGGTCAGCTTAATGTTTTTCAACAGGATTCCGTGTTCTTATTTGCAGATCATCAAGACGTTTTAAAAGCCAACTTTATCTGTTGTCTGCTTCAATTGATAAAGAAATGTCAATAAAGTGATCCATCAATTAGCTGTACAGACTCCAATATGGTGCCAATAGGGTAGAAAAATTACACTTAATCTCAGAGGGAAGTTATATGTTGTTGTAACTCATCCATTTTTTATTCAAAGATTTATTGTAGATGCTAATGGCTGTGGACAAGAAGGCTCTCCTGTAGCGGCTTATGTTACAGTGGCTCTGACGGAGTCTCTGACTGACTTTTTTGGTTTTGATGGTATATTAAAGTAAAAACAGGAACGAAAGTTATCAATCGCAAATTATTAACGACCACTTCTATTTCCTTACTTGTGAAGGTATAAAATGCTGGGCCAGACTAGCGGAGTGGAGGAAACAGGAACCCTGCGGTGGGAGCTTTTCCTCATCCTCATCCTGGCTTGGATTCTTATATATCTGTGCATCTTTAAAGGAGTGAAGTCAACAGGCAAGGTGGGTTAACCTAGAGGTGACTGCAGCTCAGGGCCGGCCCAAACCTGTTTGGGGCCCTGAGTTGCCTTTCATGTGGGGCACCCCCATACCAGATGCTTCATCGTTCCTATGCTGCTCTAAGTGTGCAACAGGACATAGCGTTAGCATCATTCGTAATTAGCTTAGAACATACCGGTCTTGTTGTAGATATTAATTTTAACTTTACAGGAATAGCAAAGTAAAACAATTATTTGGGTTTTGAAATGCAGAGGGATATTTAAACGTGCCGTGTTATTTTAACTACTTGAAAGTGACATCCACCGACAAACACTGAAGTTACAGTAAACAAGTTAACAAGTTAAATACCTTATATTTGCCTAAGAGTAGCAGCAGCCATCAGCAGAGAAGAGATTGCCGATTATTAGTGTCCCAAGTCTAAAATATTATGTAGAAATAGTTTTTCCATGTGTAGTATCATTTGGTTTGTATAATTTAATTTTATTAAATATATATATATATATATGCAATATTTAAACATATCACGATATAAGTGTTTCATATCAGTCGATACCGATAATTATTGATTCGGTTTTTTGTTTTAAATATCTGTACACATCAAATTGGTGAAGTTTCCAGTTGAACTTGAACATTTCAGTGGTAAAAAACAATCCATTTTCTCATTTCGCGCTCCTTTCAATTGTTTACCAGAAGTGAAAATAGGCATGCAAGTTCACTTCCTGTCGCGAGATAGGATTTCTTTTATTTTTTTTATTTACTCTATATATAATCATTTAAAAAAACAACTAACGGTTGCGAAATGAGTTGTGTTCTACGAGGAAAATAACACAAGCACACATTAAAATGTTTAACTTAGATGAGAAAGAAAATAATAATTTGATATTTTCTACGCAGCCGCTGTCTTGGGTGAGAGATGAAGAAATGAACCTGCTCTCTGTTGGTGCTACTGTGTGTGCAGGTGGTGTACTTCACTGCTCTGTTCCCATACGTCATCCTCATCGCCCTGCTGATCAATAACGTGCAGCTTCCGGGGGCTTCGGACGGGATAGCTTTCTTCATCGTGCCCGAATGGGACAAGCTGCGGTCCGTGGAGGTCAGAGCAGCTAAGTAGAGAGGACCCGGCTGGAGCGCCGGCTGGTGGAGAAAATACTTGAGACGGCGTAACAGACGACGGCGTGTTTTGCAGGTGTGGGTGAACGCTGCGGCTCAAATCTTCAACTCCATTGGGATTGGCTTTGGCTCCCTGCTGGCCATGTCCAGCTACAACTCCTTCAACAACAACGTTCTGAAGTGAGGAGACCCAAATTACTGGTGAAAATGGTTAGAAAGCAAGCTGAGCGATATTTTCCTGCCTCTACAGGGACACGCTGTTCATATCCATCACCAACTCCCTGACCAGCATCATGGCAGGCTTCGTCATTTTCTCTGCCTTTGGCTACATGTCTTATCTGCAGGGCATTCCCGTCAGCCAGCTGGCGGTGGATGGTGAGGCAACATCCTCTCACAGTGAAACTATTGTACTTTTATTCAGTCACTACAACTGTCATCGTCGATCTTCTTGGATCTTGGCAGGTCCAGGACTGGTTTACGTTGTTTACCCACAAGCCTTCGCCAACATGCCGGTGTCCCAGCTCTGGGCTGTCCTGTTTTTCTTCATGCTGCTGTGCCTGGGGCTGGACAGTGAGGTAGGCAAACAGGAAATTTGCTGTGTTCATACCACTGCAACCTTTTCACAACAACATCCACAAAGTTCTCACACTTTTTTAAAATGAATTAACTGGTAAAGTGAGGTGGTAATCAGACTAAGTTGAGTTTATTTGTATATATCACATTTCACCAACAATTCGAAGATCAAAGTGCTCACACCATAAAATCATAATACAGTCACCAAATATGAAACAAGCTATAAACATAACTTTTCAAATGCCATCATCAGTACACATCAAATATGTTGATCAGTGTTCCAGTTAGCACTAATCAAAGGTAACTCTAAACAGGTGTCTTGATTTAAAGGAAGTCTGTGTTTCAGCATCTTTTCAGTTTTCTGGAAGTTTGCTCCAGATTGGTGGTGCATAGAAGCTGAATGCTGCTTCTTCTCCATGTGTCATGATTTGGGTGGTGAGGCAGAGGCAGCAGACCCAGGGTAAGATGAATAAGATGGTTTAATAATGAAAAAAAGTCCAGAAATCCAAAAACATACAAAGTCCAGGCAGCACAAAGGAGCGGATGCAGAAGCTCGCAGATAGTGACAACAGGCACTGGACAAACATGACGAGGACCCGATGAGGAACACAGAACACAGGTGGGGTTAAATACACAGAGGGTAATCAAGGAGACAAGAAACACCTGGGAACAATCAAGGGGAGACAGGACAACACAGAGACAGAGAAACTCAAAATAAACACAGAAAAGGAACAGATCCTGACATTACCCCCCCTCAAGGGCGGCTACCAGACGCCCAAAAACAAGTCTGAAACAAAAACACAACAAGGGTGGGTGGAGGGGTGCTGGATGGGGGGCCAGAGTCCAAAACAACAAAAAACAACCCAACAGAGTGGGCGGAGGCACAGGAAGGGCCAACAGTACAAAAACAACCCATCCATAATGGGCGAAGGTACAGGAGGCGGGCTGTCGTGGGAAGTCCGGAGGAGGTCCGCGGCGCCAAAAGCAGGAACCACTGGGGAGGTCCAGCGGGCGTCCCCGGCGCAGAAGGCGGGACCCAGGGGGAAGGTCCGGCGGACGTCCTCGGCGCAGGGGCCGAGCCACAGGAGTCGGGTCCGGCGGGCGACGTCGGCGCGGCGTGCGGATCAATTGAGGCGGGGACTCGGGAGGAGCTGTAAGAGGCGGGGACTCATAGGGACCACTGGGGACGCTAGAGGGACCACTGGGGATGCTAGGAGGCTCACTGGAGACGCTAGGAGGCTCACTGGGGACACCGGGAAACTCGGAAGAAGCACTGGGAAACAACGAGGGAATACACGACCCACTAACTGGGGCAGATAACCCACTAACTGGGGCAGATAACCCACTAACTGGGGCAGGCCATGCCCGCAGCCGTGCCACCTGTCGGCCAGGTGCCAGGTGGGCTGCCTGGAACCCCATCACCATGGGGACGGTTGCCAGACCGGAGGCTGGAGTGGCAGCTGGAGCGGCTGGAGGCACAGAGACGGCGGCTGCTGGAACTGAAGATGGTGCTGGTCCCGGAGACGCTGAGACTGGGCTGGGTGAGCGGAAGTCCGGCTCCAGAGGCAGAGAGTCGCCGGCCAAGAAGGCTAGACCTGCCTGGCATTCCCACTCTGCCTCCTGTTTTAGCCTCTCCAATCCCAGGGACTGGAGTTGGTCAGCCCATCCCTCCAGCACCAGGAGTAGCCTGATGGCTGCCCCGATGCGTCTGTGCGTGAAGTATGGCTCTGCCACAATCTCTACAAAGTCTGACATTAAATAATAATTCATCCCAACGCGCTGGGTCCATGTTGAAAAAAGAAAGAAAAAAAATCTTAACTCACGTGCCTCACCATAGATACTTGTGGTCGGGTCCTACTGTCATGATTTGGGTGGTGAGGCAGAGGCAGCAGACCCAGGGTAAGATAAATAAGATGGTTTAATAATGAAAAAAAGTCCAGAAATCCAAAAACATACAAAGTCCAGGCAGCACAAAGGAGCGGATGCAGAAGCTCGCAGATAGTGACAACAGGTACTGGACAAACATGACGAGGAACACAGAACACAGGTGGGGTTAAATACACGGAGGGTAATCAAGGAGACAAGAAACACCTGGGAACAATCAAGGGGAGACAGGACAACACAGAGACAGAGAAACTCAAAATAAACACAGAAAAGGAACAGATCCTGACACCATGTTTGGTTCTTATTCTGGGGATGACCTGAGAGGTCTGGAGGGTTGATACAATCTACTTTCTACTTCCCCCTGACCTGTCCTGCTGTGTTCGTGATGCTGTTTGTTCCAGTGTATCCTTTGTTTTGTGACAGTTTGCGATGGTTGAGGTGATGGTGACCAGTTTCATGGACGAATTCTACCAACAGCTGATCCGAATTTTCAAAAGGAAGGAACTGTTTGTTCTTGCAGTCTGCGGTGTGGCCCTTCTGTTAGGGATCCCGTGTGTGATGCAGGTGAACCTTATAACCTATCAGGCAGTTCTTAACCAAAAAATGACCAAAGAGGACCTCCTTAACCGGTTTTTGTGCTTTCAGGTAGGAATCTACGTCTTCCAGCTGATGGACCACTACACTGCCATCGTCTCCATCATGTTCCTTGCATTTTTTGAGATTATAGCCATCTGTTGGAGTTACGGTGAGCGAAAGTTGGTTCTTGCCGCTTATATACATTCATATCCAACCACAGAGACGATCTACATTTTCTTTGCTCAGGTGTAAAGAGACTTTCAAGCAACATGGAAGAGATGACGGGACAAAAGCCAAACATCTTCTTCAGGTTGTGTTGGCTTGTAGTTGATCCTGTGCTCATCACTGTAGGTCTATCGCATAAAAAAAAGAAAGCAAATCTCGACATCATCTCCTTACACCGAGTTTCACAATTCTTTTCTTTACCCCTGTCTCTTTGTGCCAGGTCATTCTGATTTTCTCCGTCATCCAGTTCAAACCGGCTCGCTATGGGGACTATGTCTTCCCTCCCTGGGCTCAGGGTGTTGGCTGGGTCATTGCTCTGGCCTCCATTATCTGGATTCCTCTGGGTGCAGTTCACACTTTGTGGGTGCTTCCTGGTTCGCTCATGAAGGTGAGTTCTACCCCAACTGAAATTTAGCGCCTCATTGTAGTGACAGCCTGATTTATTGACAAAAAACAAACAGCTGAAATAAATTCAGCTTTGATTATACTCATATAATCTTACACAAAAAAGTGTGTAAGAATGAAAGAAGCTTCAGATGCCTATATTCAAAAGGAATTTATAGGAGTACCAATATCTGTGCAAGTTTTGTTTAGAAACATTTATTTATTAGTGCGCAATCTATGTGTCATAAAAAGCGAGGTCAAATTTTTGCTGCATATCTGTTACAGAAACTGAAGCTATCGATCACACCGTATGCCCTGAATGCCACTAAAGGTCTATATAACGAGAGGGGGGAAGGAGCAGGAGAACCGGACATATCCGTCATCAGCACCGGCCTACCTGACAAAAAGCCCGTTGAGACATACTTCTGAGACATTTAGTGTTTTGCTTAAAACACTCTGCTCCCATCGGAGGCAAACTCTGAAAAACTCCAGCTAATCAGAAATGAATGTCTGTCCTTGAATCTTACATGGTCTACTCAGGAAATTAAACAGAGGGATTTTATTAAAATTATATATATATATTTAATTTTGTATATCTGCCTTGCAGATGGATGAAAAATAACCAGTTATTGTAATTTGAGTTATTCAATTTGTGGGCTTCTTGTGTATTTTGCTACCACACCAATTTTACCGGCTTTATTTATTGACTACTTTGAAGGAGTGCGCCATCTTTTGGTCAAATCTATGCAACACAGTGCATTGGATAATTTTTAAAGCATAATTCCTATATTAGAAAATAGGACAATATAACGGTTTAACATTTGCCAGGGTGTCTGCAGGTTTCAGCAAGTCAAATTTACGACTTCTTAATGCCAACTTGAATGAATTTTGAGATCTAAAAATTGATGACATAAATGCAGACGTTGGTGGAGCAATCCGTACTGCAGTACAGTCAAGCATAGCAAAAACGGCGACATTTCTGGGGCATGTTTGTGCTTCTGACACTGCCTGTGGCTCTCTACAGCTTAAAAGTTGTTTTCTCCCCTCACAGAATGCAACTTGTTCGCCAACAGAAGAGATTCAGTGACAAGTGACGTTGTTTACCCATAACATACGCAAAAAAAAAAGCTAATTAGCTAGCTAGCAAATATATTTTAGCTGCTAGCTACAGGTAGCTTCGAGTCACAGATGTCTGCACGTGACTCCCAACTTTTGGCTGACAGAAAAGTCCTGAGATTAAAAAGTCAAATTAACATATTTAAGGCTATCTTACATGTAGAAGACATTCTAATTTAATTTACTTTTTAAAATTTAATTTAATTTTTGATACATGTATGTAAGAGTTCTTAAAGATGCACACAATGATTTGCAATCCACTGTGGTACTGCCATTATCTCATTGCTGTTGACTCATTTATTAGGTCAAACACGACAGGGAACTGCAGATATCACTAATTGCTCATGCAACCCTGTCATGTAAGATATAATAAAAAGATCTTTGACCAAAGTCCTTTGTGTAGTGTTGATTCAATACTAAGATTTTCTTTAAAAGCACACATTACATAACACACAAATACCATGAGGGGAACAGTATTTATTTTGTTTATTAAGTACATGAGAAAATTCCAAGAGAAAGATAACATGCTGCACAGCTAGTTTCCTTTTCTGAACTCCATAGTGCAGAACAGACTCTACACAGGCAAATAGGTGGACAGTATTCAAAACCAGTGTGCGTAAAACAGACATGTCTCCCTAAAAGCACCCTGATCATTTGTAAAGAGTCACCAGATCCAAAACCAGAGCAACTGAATATGTTTGTGAGATGAGTTAATAATGGAGTGGGATGTACAAACTGTTTCTGGTTACTCACAGTAGGTATGACATAGCATTGTCTAGGATTAGTTTGTGTAAGACCACTGCTATTTCTGCAATTAGATGTCAGCGTATTTATTTTTTTAAAAAGAAGAAAAAAAAAAAAGAGTTTTTCTATAAACAGCAATTATTTCAATTAAATTTCCAAAAGATATGTCATGTGACCTACAAAAACAAAACAAACAAAACAAAATGTGCAATCAATGACATATTCCCTCTGAGGTGGCAGCCGTGCAGATGACCACACAGCGCAGCAGCAACTCTGTCCCAATTTGTTCCTACTTCACTTTAAAGTTGGCTCAGTTCAGGACTGAGACCGGCAGCTGACAACGATGCTGTTCAGTAGTATTTTTATTTTTTTGTAGTGGTTTACAGAGTCCATGCACGTTATTCCTCGCACAGCCTCTTTAAGGCTCCAGCTCTTCTTGGTTTAGCTCCTATAGACCCCACACACCTTCCTTCCTTCCCACATGGCCAGCAGAGGCCGCTAAGGAGTCATGGTGGCTGCCTTCCAGTGTCACTGCTATAATACCTGCTCCACTGGTCTCATCTGCACATCTCCGATCTGACAGAAGAAAAAGGAAAAAAAAGAGGGAGAAATTAACTTTACCACTTCCAGATCAAAATATGAACAAATGACAGATAAACATACCTGAACATGAGGAGGGGAACTGAGGACAAACGTGACTGCATTGGCTACATCATCTGCTTTCAAGCACTAAAAAAGACAAACAAAGAAGCATCCCTGTTGCAAAAGTAGATGACATTACCAAATCAAACTGTTGTGAGAAACATACACAAACGCTTACCTTTATACTCTCATAGGCAGCTGCTGCTTTCTCTGGATCACTGTTGTGATGTCGGAAGGCAAACTCGGTCTCCACTATTCCAGGAGATATACACTGCAGGGACAGATAAAACATTACTGCTCAAGGTTCACTCCTCTTTCTATTCCACCCAGGCTGCCTACAGTGAAAGTTATGACCTTCGTTTGCTACTAACAGCGACCCCCCCTTGCCCCATGCCCTCCATCTTAGTGGCATTGTGATGGCCGCTCACTCACCGTGGCTCTTATGTGTGTCCTTTGTTCCCGGAGCTCTTGCCGTATCCCCTCGGTCAGCGCAGTCACAGCGTATTTAGTGGCACAGTAGAAATGCTCATCGGCACTCGGCACAAGTCGGTGCCCGCCCATGCTTTAACAGGTCAAGAGAGAGAGAAAAGAAAGAAGAAACAGGTGAATAATGATATCTCACAGCTTCGCATAAGTTCAGGAACAAATTAGCCACATGAATAGCTAATGTTTTAAAAGCAACTCACTGCTCCGTATATCAACTTTAATTCAATAAAGACACTAAAAAAGGCTTATGACTCAAAGCTCAAAGGCTGGGCCAAAGCAACACTCCTGGTATGTTTTTGATGAGGGAATAAAATTATAACATGATGTAAAGCTCAAAAATCTATTATAGATAACACTGTCCCTTTAATAAATGAAATTATCTGGAGACTGCATTTTAGATTTGCTCAGGTTAACTTTATCTGGAATCAAAAGCTGGTTAACAAAGTAAAAGCAAAACAAATCTGTAAGGGGTCAAATACTTTTGAAAACCACTGTAAGAAGGGAAAATTTTAAATCGATATCTGTCCCTCCCATTTATTTCTGCATGTGCCAGACTTTATCTTTGTTAATAAATAGTTAAAAATCCACCATGAACAAACAGTCCCTTTGTCCCCAGATTGATTGAACATCTTACCTGTTAATATTGATGATGTGGCCGTCATCCACGTCCCTCTCTCTCATTGATTTGTAGGCCTCACGGGTGCAGATGGACAAGGCTAAGACGTTCACCTGCAGACAAAGTGAACACCTTCTTCAGCTACTTATTCTAAAGCTGCGTGTGAAGTTGTAATGTAAAGCATTCGTACGCAATATGCAATTAAAGGGACTAGATTTAACACAAACATGCTTTGATCAGAACTCGGGTTGTATGTCTGGGGTTGTTGTCCTGCTGGTAGTTGAACCTCCAGCGGGACGACATACATTTTCTTTCAGGATAATTTAGCTCAATCAATATTGCTGAGGAAAAGCCTCCCTATTGGATGATGCCGCCGCCGCCATGTTTCAGGGGATGGTGTGTTCATGCTGATGTATAGTGTTACACTTTGCATCTAGGCCAAAAAGGTCAATTTTAGTCTCGGCTGAGAAATGGTTCCTTATGGGAAATATTCAGTTTGACTTCTTGTAACTATCAAGAATATAATTTTTTTCAGATAAACTTTTCAGATTTTTATTAAAAAAATAATAATAAAAAATAGAACATTGTGTCATACTTTCTTTTCTTTTTCCCGGTTATGTTCTTATGTTGGTCATTACATAAAATTAGGAGTGCACCGATTGCAGTTTTCTGGCCGATCACCGATATTTAAAAAGCCTGACCTGCCGATTCCAATGGTGATTTATTTTTATTCGGAAATTTGCTAAATATTAGGGATGCACCAATATGAAAATATCAATATCAATATTCAATTTTACTATAGCCATTATGACTAATAATATTTCTTGTATATCTTTACTTCACTGTTGTTTTGACACTTTGAAAAAAGAAAACAGTCACTGCTTCAGTTAAATTACCCACAATCCTGCGCTACATCCCTGTCTTTGTCACATGACCAAACAAATACCACATGACCAACCTCATCCAGAAACAAATGGCAACAAACTGGAAATAAATATCAGTTGTTCAATCCAAAAGAAGACTATGACTGATTTCAATTGTTAGTTTCGGTCGACTGGCAATCACCCGATTTATCGGTGGACCCCGACTGGCTACGACGAGGTGTGAATACTTTTCCAAGGCGCTGAAACATCCTCAGGTGACTCGTGTTCAGGTAATGGCTGCAGCGTTAAACCCTGTGAACCGACTGCGCCTGTCCAGCTTCTGTCCTCTAAGCTTTTGTCCCACGGTGACACTGACTGACATCAGTTTATCGCCAGCGTGGTTGTAACATAGGGGGAGGTGATCAAACAAGGTCAGCGTACAGATTAAACACGAGCTAAAAATACACCACTGTACACATTTGTGCGGGCTGCCATGACAACAGATGGGAGAGAGTCATGAATGCTGGACCGTGGAGACAAAGAATTAGAGCGGGAGGGGGGTCTTTGGTGGTCAAGAGCTCGATGAATCAAATTGGCCAGGAGAAATAGTGCCGGCTTTCATTAGTTTGCCTCCACTGTGGGAGAGCCAGTGAAGCTGCCTTTGTGTGTGCGTGGTTGGGCGTGTGCGCGCGCGTGTGTGTGTGGGCGTGTGCGGAAGAGAAGCCGTGGGTGTCCACACGACGAGGCTTCAACTCTCGCTTCTTAAACAGCACAAAGTCTACAAACACAACTCTTTGGTTCACATTGGCTGAGCGTTTCGGCTCGTTCCCTCTCTGCCTGCCTGCTTATGAAGCAACGTGAAAACGATCTCCAACTCTTCCGTTGCGGAAGCCGCGTTTTTGGCTTCATCTCTTACGCTCACTTACGTCAATCATGTTCCTCCAGCCCTCCGTTTTCCCGGACAGCAAGGGTTCATTGTGAGCCAGGCCGGCATTGTTGATGCACACATCCACCCCTTTGTGAAGCGTTTTGATGGCCGAGAACATGGACAGGATCTCCTCTTCGTTGGACAGGTCACATTTGTAAGGGATGAGTGTGCCGCTGAAGCCCGCGCTCTGACATTCGGCTGCCAGTTTCTGAAACACACAAGGTTTGAATTCAGGTTAAGCTCCGTAATCGAGGACAAGAAAACAAAGGATCGAGGGAAGAGCTAGGAATGATTAACTTACAACGGCATGATAAAAACAAAAAAAAACAAAAACGCCACACCCTTTCAGGCGCCGAGGAAACGGAGAGCGGATAAAAAAAAATTGATATCACACCAGCATCACATAAAAAAAAAACTGATATCGCTTCTAATAAAACCCATTTATGACCCAGAGTCATACTAACAGTTGAGTGAAACTCATTAGGAAGTATGACTAGGAAGCGGATGGGGTCAGGCAGCTTTCCGTTTAGGTCACCATCACGGCGGGCCGTGATAAAACCTGACACGGATCCTCGAGCGAGGCGCAGCTGCCTTGGTCACCTGGCATCTCGCGCTGCGAGTCGGTTTGACAGGAGGCAGCGTGGGTGATGAAGGTGGAGCTGCTGGTCCACAGAAATGATGTGCAGCGGCTCACCAGACCGCCTGAATTTATCAATTCAGAGAAATAATCTCTAGGAAAATTTCTTACAGTCCATTTAGGCCTGTCACCACAACAAATTTTACTGGACGATAAATTGCCCTAGAAATAATTGCGATAAAAGATCATTTTATCATTTTGAGACCATTTTCAACTAATAATAGTAATAATGGCATATAAATGCAATCCATCCACTAACATAAAGATTTAAAAAACTTTAATTTCTAAAGAACACTTAACACCGGAGAACATTTTTTATATCCAAAATTAACAAACAAACAATTAAAACAACAGTATTTAAGAAGGATTATTAAGTTTCTCTGACCAAAACTGCATTTCAAAAAATAATAAATCATTCAGCTTGTACAGCTGAATGAAAACAGAAAACAGGCAAACATGCAAACTAACTACTTCGTCCTGGATGTCAAAAGTTTGCAGTGTTTCTCAAAATAGCTGATATTCAACGACGTTAAAAGGGGAGCATATCTGTAACGACTGTTAACCAAATGAAAATGATCATGCTCATTTCAACTTATCTTGCCATTAAGGGATTTACTGCTTATTGTGCCATGCTAAGTTACAATAATGATGGTTTTGTATAGAAAATCTAAAGCTGTGATATTTTCTTGATATACATATTGTGCTCACAGGCCCTTTGTTCTTGGTGTAACCACACCCTTTGTTTTTAATTGTAGCATGTTTTAATCGACAGATTGAGCATGTTGTAAAGATAGGTCTTGGCAATGGTATATTGTAATAAATCAGAAAATGTTTCGGGAATGCTTTGAACTTTATAACATCTAATAATAAGATTAAAACCAAGATAAAATTGGTAGCATGCTTACATGTGGCTTTGACTTTCTGTTAAACATTTGGTCCAAGACTAACGTTTACTAATCTATTGCGACATTAGGGACATTTTTTTTCCAATAGTGATTGTTAATAACTACAATTACTTGATTCTTATAAAAATTCTGTATTTATAATCAGGACGGGACAGAATTAAAGGATAATTTCTGTTCCTTCTCCAACAAAACGTGTGATGGTGTGTACATCCTATGTAACCCTTAATGTGAACCAGTTTCCCTTCTTCCTCTAAGCTGATTAACTCAGATTATCCACAAAGAAATCATTATCTGAACAAAGCTGTCAAAAGGTCAAAACACTTTAAATAAAGAGCCAGGCATAAAGCGCTACGCATCAACTAGATGGGTGGTCGCCTCGCTCACTTCTCACATTAGTTGTCATGTGCGACAACCGACGTGTTCAGCAGCAGAAAACATCTTTAGAAGTTAAATATCTGAGTAGCGGTTAGAACAAAGCTGGTAGCGACACGTGTCAGTGAATCCGCGCAGGGACGGACCCTCAGGCTGGACGCTGCCTGGTTGAGGAGCTCGGGTTTTATTGAGAGCGGAGGTTAAAGCGATGGGGAAGCGGGGCCAGACCTTTGTTGGAGAGAAGGATTTAGTTGTGTTACCGAGGCTGAAGAGGGAGCAGCAGAGCAAACAGGCTGTGATCAGAGTCCAACTTACAGGAAGTCTCAGGCTGTGAATCTCTGCGTGGTTGGGGATGTGGGTGTGTTCTGGCAATGGCTGTTCTGCTGTGGTCAGTACCAGCCACAGATATGCAACCAGGCCTGAAAGCTCGAACAGCAGCAAACGTATGAATCCCAGGTGGTTGAATTTCACCATTAGATCTTGTAGTCATTTTTTAATTGTTAACACAGGATGTTTCAAACGCGATAGTACGGTAGACTCAGTTTGTTTGGGGACCAAAGTTAGGACATTTGCTACATTTCCTCTCTGGTGCGGTTAATTTGACACACTGCACTGTGTCAAATTAACCAAACCCTTTAAAAAACCTGTTCCCCCCCTTCACCTGTGGCGGCACTGCACCAACAAACACTGAATGAAACGATATGAAAACCTCTCAAGAAGAAATGAGCGCAACTTCCTTCTTTATGAAATGTAAACAAAAACGGTGAGATTTTAATTGGTGTAGGATTTCTTCTGGTAAAGGATCACGAGCCATTTCTTACACTACCGCTAGATTTGTGCCTTTGTTTAGGCAGAATGTCTTGCTTCCTGTTATAGTTCGCTTCCTGTTTTTGGAGCGGTCTCCAGTCTGCTTGGCATTCACATATGCATTGGAACCGCACCAGAGTCCACTTCAACCAAACAACAACCTAGGTCTTTAGGCGGACCAGAGTTAGATTTTTTTGGTCCGCATCAGAGTTTGATTGCGCATTTATTCTGCCATGAACAAACTGGACTTTCTGGGCAAACAAAATAGAATTCAATGTATGAATTCTAGCCAATGAACCCACAAAATCCAATACATTGAAGCTTTTGGATGTGTAAAAGTTTCAGTGGTATGCAGGATATTTTCGCAAAACACTGAAATTAAATCCTTAGCCTGTAATCCCGGCAAAGTGAAGAACATGTTGCACACCATCAAGTTCTGCATCATGACCATCAATCATTCATCCTTCCAGGTTGGACAGGTGTCGATGGATGAACGAAACACCTTCTCTGAGCGGTGAAAAGAGATAAAAATAGGGATAACGAAGCGCTGCGGGCAGAGAGCTTTAGGGTGTGAAACTGATCGATACCTCAAGGCAGCAGCGACGAGCACAGATAACTGAGAAATTAGATTTGACTCGGGATGGCTGAGTAGCTCTCTCGAACAAATGAGGGATTGTGTTATCAGACACAGTGTCTCCTCTTTGCTCCCTGCAAAGACGGGTGAGTGTCCAAAAGTGATTAAAATGGCAAAGAAAAACATGTAGCCACTAGCCACACAGCTACATAGGCAACAGTTCTTCCGTTCTGTTTCCAAAGTCCACGTCTTAAGCAAATGTGGCACATAAAACAATTATGCTGTCATATTACATCTTCATCTTCGTTATGGAGGAAGGACGAGAGGAAGGGAGGGAGCGCTGATATCGAAAAGTGAACCAGAATGAGAGCATGAGAAAAAGAATAGAGACTAAGGACTTGTCCACATGTAGCCGAGTCTTTAGAAAAAACAAATATCTGCCACGTCGCTATAAAAGATAATGTCTTACACACGAGATCGTTTTCAAAAAAGATTTCATTCACATGAGCGCGCACAAATACGTCCCGGAGCGTTGCTTTAAATATGCCAAACACATAGGGGGCAGTGTAGCACAAAGCTAAAACCTGTCAGCCAATCAGATTGCTTCAAAACAACCTTGACTTCCTGTTAGGAATTAAACATGGTGCCAGGAGGTTCCTTGGTGTGTACAGATATACAAGCTGTACTAGTTTTAAGTAGCATATGATAGGACTGTGTGCAACTAATGATTATTTTAGTAATCAATTAATCTATTGATTATTCTGATGATTAATACATCAAAAATGGCACTTTTTCATTTAACCACTTCAGCCATTTTTTTTTATACATTTCAACAAATGGCAATGTTTTGAGTCGGTATACTCCAGTTAACGTCTAATCGATTACTAAATTAGTTGATGAGGATTTCAATCATTTCAGCCCTAACACATTAGAATACAACGTTAATAAAACAAAAGACGTCATTTGTGTCAAAGCAAGCATGTATTTATATACACTATTTGTAGCAGACTGCATTGAGTGGAATCCTACATTTCCGTTTTAACATTTACACACGCAAACACAAATATACAGTTTTCTCAAAGCTATACTTTGGTCAGAGTTTTTATAAACAATCGGTTGATATCAAACAGCGTTTTTGTGTAGACGAAAGGCCAAAACACAAATATGTGCTGGTTTTCCAGATATTTGGCTACATGTGGACTAGGCCTAAGAGGTGTAGCGCATAAAGACCAAGTAGCTTCCGGGCTGCGTTAGCTTTGAGACTGGACATATTGAAAGCAGGAGAAGCTCAAAATAACACCAAAGAAATCATAAAATCATCTCTCATTTAAACCTGAATTCCTCTAAACATGTTCATTCACTGAAAATGTAGAGAAAATACTTATTTTCTCAACATTTTTATTGACAGAGAGACACAATCAGAGAGGCCACAGGGGACACCAGGCTGTGTAATCAGAAAGGCAGAGGAGTGGATGGGACAGTTGTGCACTTATCTCTTTTCCAAACTGCAACACTAAGCTAAAAGGTCTAAAGGTTGAACAGGGTGGGTTTACGACACTCCCATTAAGACTGTGCAATCATCCAAGGAGATAAGGGGAGTGATCACAATATCTGTTAGTAACTAGACTCTGTGATAAATCGGAGTTCCCTCCCATCAGTGGAGCAAAGTCAAAAGTCTAACAGACCTGTGACACTGTGCGACTTTACATCAAAAATAGCGGTTTTCATGAAGTACTTTTAGCTTAATGTTCAAATAAGAAAATTAAAAAAAAACTATTGCAGTCACATGTCACCAAAAATACAAAGGCGCTTTACAGACAATCTAAGCTCTCTGGAAAGAAAAAAGTGATCTGAAAAAGTAGCAATCATTTGTAGTCAGCCCCTCTGTACTCTGAGATCCCTAAATGAAATCCAATGCAACTGTTTTCAAAGGGCATCTCAAAGGCTAAGAAGAGTAATGTAAGGGAATATTTATCGTGAACAAATGTTGTCACATTTGTGACTGAGAAACACAACAGATGGGTCAAGGAGGAAGTTATGAAGAAGTTTAAAGTAAGATTAAGTCATAAAACAATATCAAAAGTTTTGAACATTTCACAGAACTGTCTCCAACCCATTATCAGCAAAATGGAAACCACACAACTGCAAAACTAAGACATGGCGTACTATCCTTTTCCTTCTACTTTATGTTAGTCTTTCACATACTATCCTCATAAAACACACTGAAGTTTTAGATGTAATAGACAAAAAAACAAAACCCAAAATGAAGAAGCAGCAGCATTCAGTTTTTATGCTCCTCTAATCTGGAACAAACTTTCAGAAAACTAATAAACTAATAAAAACCTCCTGTGAAAGGTAAAAACCCACCTCCTGTGGCTGGTACATAATAACTGGAACACTGATCAATATATTTGATGTATATTTATTTTCTTGATGATACAAATTCTAATGTTTTTATTGCTTGTGTCATAATTGGTTAGCTTACATAATTTAGATCAACATTAGATTCTTCTTCTTCTTTTGCTCGTTCCTTTGGTTTGTTATTTTGTTTGTATTGTCTTTTAAATCCTGTAAAGCACTTTGTGTTGCCTTGTTGCTGAAAATGTGCTATATAAATAAAATTACCTTTACTATGTTTTTGTTGTTTCTGAAATGTGCTACGCAAATAACCTTGCCTTGACAAAAGCTGGTTGTGTTTATAATACTACTATTTATATAAGTTTCAAGTTCCAGTTCTAACCTTCTGAAGCAAATACTCTCCTGCTACCAAACCGACAGTAATCATGCGACACTACTCTCAAGCGATAGGCTGCCTGTGCTCCTCATTCATGCCATTCAATCAACAGACTCTGCAGCCTGGATATCAGAAGTGAGTCGCGGCACAGCGCATGCTGAGATGGGAGAAAACAAGGAAAACAGACCCAGGAGGACCCCATGGAGACAAAGTTGATCTGACACAGTCCAAACTGGAACGCCTTTCAAACGCGGCCAACTAAAGGGGGCTCGGTGTATTCAGCCTCAGAGCTTCTAGCAGACATAAAAAGCCTTCCAAAATCAGACAAACACTCGCTAACAACGACAATTTGGCTGCTGGTGAAGAGAAAAATAAAATCTATTTGCATTCATCCCTTGTTTCTCTGAACACTGAACTTGATGAACTCTACTGTCTCAGTATTTGTATTTGAAAAGATATGTATATCTGTGTGTATATATATATATCGAATACATTATACATCATATTTCTGTTCATTTTCTGATCAAAATAAACAGAAAATTCGTCCGATAAAATGTTCAATAATTTCACAGAACTTAATCTCTCATGATCAGCTAAGCAAGGTTGGTGGCATCACCTAACTCACTCATTCACTCTTTGGTTACCTAGCAACACCCTGGTGAGTAACTTGCGCAGCAGTAGTTTCATGTTTTTGCCACCGTGCCTCATAACTGCTTATAAATAAAAAAACAACGTGGAGTGAAGGGAGAAAATGAGTAAAACATGTCAAGAGTAAACTGTGGGTAAGGCAGGAAAGGTCACGCCACCAGTTTAGCAGTAATTCAGATATTTAAAACAAAATTGAATCCTTAATTACTGACATCGGCCGATATGAAACGCTAATACCGTGATGTTTTTCTGCCACGTCATCCAGCCCTGTTTAAAGGTTTCCATTCACTCCTCTCGCTCCGCCACACGTTCCATTACATGTGCTGACCTGCTCCTATAGCTGTACTAAACAAATTAACATTCCTGCAATATATTTCACCCTCGCGCATCAGAGCAGCTTCTTGAAACATCGCACATGCTGCTGGCATCTCACAAGTCACACGACTGGAGAAGAGCGTGCAGTGACAGACAGGAAGTGTTTCCATATACGATTGTTGGAGGCTCAAAAAGGAAATATTAGTGAGCGTAAATCTTAAATCCTGAAATATGAAAACAGTGGAGAGGCCATATGTGATTTGAAACAACTCTCTATATACAATGCTTTCATTTGATTTATCAGGATATGAGAAATTATGTTTGTTTTGTTTTTTTAATTGCGCTGATGCAACTGAAATGTCCCACAAGAGCAGAACCCATGGAAACGAAATGGATTATTCAGGTATATATTGTTCTTCCAGCCAAAGCGGAAAATGTGCTGCCAGTGGGAAGGCTTTCTGCTTGGGTGAAACTGACGAGGTGAAGACGCCGCAAGGTAACCTGACGAGTAAAAGAAGAAAAAAAAAAACAGCAGAAAAAGCTGGAATTGTAACAAACATTTTTTTACAAACTCAATATAGGCCTGTCACAATTACAAATTTTGTTGGAGTATAAATTGCCCCTGAAATTATTGCGGTTAACAAAAACACTGTCATTTTGAGACCATTTTCAACTAATAAAGTAATAATAATAATGATATATTAAGGCAAATAAACCCTCTCAAACATAAAGAAAACTTAATTACTACAGAACTACTCAACTACAGAACTGGAAAAAATGTTAAATATCATAAAGAAATAAAGAAAGCAACTTGAAACAACAGCAATTAAATAGAATTATGATGTCGATGTAAACAAAATTACATTTCAAGAAATAATAATTATACAAATTAGGAAACCAGGCAAAAGCTGCCCGTTAGGCCTCTGTGGGAAAAAAAGAAAAGGTGAAAACGAACTACTTCGCACTGGGTGTCAAATGTTTACATCATTTTTCAAAATGTAGTAATTCAGATATTTAAAACAAAAAATGAATACGTAGATAATCCGATTCTCCGAATTCTTATCTAAGCTTAAAAAAGATTTTAATATTGCTTTCTAGCAATATTAAAATGGAGCATATCTTTACCGATTGTTGTCCAAATGGAAATGACCATACTCATTTTAATTTAACATGCAATTAACTGATTTATTGCTCACCTTGCCACACCTTTCAGATTTTTATTTGTAAATTAAATGAAAAATAATTGTGACTACTTCACAATTATGGACTGCTCTTTGCTGTCCTAGCAATACGAACCCCGATAGACTACGTTTCGAAATGCGGAAAAGTTTACTGGGTGTAAATACTTTTGCAAGAAGCTAAAACAAGAGGTTAGCAAAATAAGGCTAAAAGGTATGAAACAAAGGAAGTACAGCTGTCTCATTTGACCCACTTTCAGTCAACGGGACGAATTTGTCACTGTGACACTAGAAGACAGGCTGTCTAGACACAACCCACAGGAGATGACTGAGGCAGTCTATGTGTCTGAAAACGGAGATACTTAATGTGTCACCTCAGATTCTGAAGCATGACTGAGCAGCTTCTCCTGCCTCCCTCAGAACGGGCGCAGAGTGGAGCCAGATCAGCCGAGGTCTCCCATCAAGCTTCTAACTCACCTGCCAAGAGCTTTCAGGCTTAATTCAAGATTAACTCCAGGCAAATTAAGGATGCTTAGGCAGAGAAACCAGTGAGAGACCAAACGCCTGCAGAGCTGCAAAGAGGCCCAGAGTCACAAGTATGTTGAAATGAAGTGGGAAGGTATGCGGAAACTTGTAAAGATATCGCGCTTTTCTGCATCTTTCCTCAAACAAATGTAGTCTCAAAAGAAAAAGAAAAAAACTATTCTGCCTTGTTCTGTTTTTGTCAGATGTCTCCTTAACATATATGATTACTGCTGGTCATTTGGGATTGGTAAACATGATGGAGAAAGAAAATTTGGGAAAAAATAAAATAATTGAGAGAAATTCTGAAACATTTTAGCTACAAAATGGTTCAATATGACATATCTGAGCAAGAATGTGACTAATCCAGCATAGGCTGTGCTGCAGGTGCAGGCATGGTAAGGCCGACTGGCCTCATTATGTCTCAGAACTTTTTAGTGGAAGTACAGCTGCAAACATTGTGGGACTTTGAAATCAACTTCATGGAAAAGCTCAATGGAATCATGTGTGTTTTTTTAAGTAATTAAATGAAAATGACTGCTAAATATTATTAATAATCAAATTTAACCTTTCCAGTCTGCCCTGGTTTTCTTCACTAACAAATTTAATGGCTTTCACTTAAATTCATCTAGCAATTTCTCTCTATATATATTAAACGTTTTGCTGCAGCTGTGTAGAACCTCTTTACAGGAGAGATTTGATGAAAACATACAAAACAACAACAAAAACAATAAATAGAAATACTCCAAAAAAAACTCTGACCAGCTGCCTTGTGTCACCATTGGGATGCGAGCATGAATGTTTCTTCAGAGAGGAAGATTTAATCTTGATTAAATACAAATTTAGAAGAAAACACGTAGAAAAACTGACCATGTCATGATTTCATTGGTAACCAACTATAGAGCGAGTTGGACTGATTTCACATAAAAGTCTGAGGTCAACAATCTTTACCATCCAGAGAGCAAATTCTGCTTGGCAAGTCCAAAATAATAATAATAATAAAATCACAACTCTTTAATTCAATTCAATTTTTAATTTTTTTGGTATATTTGTAATCAGGGTTTCCCCCAGTGTATTATAAGCCTGGCGGGCCACAAGGTTTTATTTGTGCCCCCATCAGGCTTAATATTGCTTATTTATTTAAGTTTTTTTTTTATGTTTGCATGTTTTAAGACTTTACAGTTGGTGTTCGGATATTAATCTTACAATATTTCAATAACACATAATTATCAATTGATATTTTCAAATTTCCTGTCAACTTTAAACATTTTTTAACTCAAAAACACGACGGGTTGCTGGATGGATGACTGCACTAGCGCCCAACCAACAGGTTTAGCAAGTTTTATGGGGGAAACCTTGTTTAATATTGTATTGAAAACAATTAAGTGGTTAAATGAAAAGAAAAAAAATCTGAAAAATGTGCCAATTTCCTTATCCGATTAATTTATTCTTTTGATTATTTTGAAGTTTCCAAGCAGAGATTACCTAGGAACACACACAAAAAAACACTGCCACAAAAGTCATTTTCATTTGCTTTATATTTAAAACCATATCTTTGAGTTTGATATTATTCTAGCCAAAGTTATAATAGAGGCCCTTAAGAGCCACATGCAGCTCTGAAGCAGCAAGTTAAAGCTTTAAAGACCAGACAGAGAAATGTCATTCGACACCTATGTGCATTAATGGACAGAAAGATCATCTGATTTTCCGTATTCTTATCTGAGCTTGTCTTCTTTGGGAATGCTTTATGCCGAGTCATTCTGCACACATCGGTGTGACAAACAGACGCCCAGAATTATGCGTGCTAAATTTATTTAATCTCAAACTGCAGCACTAACAGCTCTGAATCTTGCATCTTTAATTTTCATCAAAGCTTCAAATACCAGCTCTAAAAAAAACTGCATCTTTGCAGAGAGGGAAAAGTTATTGTTACATTTGGTTTGGGTTAAAACAAACATGCCCGCCATTTCCATCCTCCATCTTTTAACAAAACGCCACGCTGTCCACCGAAGAGCATCACCGTACGCCAAAGAGGCACAAACTTTCTTTGGTTTGCCGTCCGTTCACACGGTTCCTGAAAGCGTGCTCAGACAGGGATGCAAAGCGCTACATTCCACACCGAAGCACGACCGCCGGATTTGATTATGTGGCCGACTCCGCCCTGCCTCCACCTTCGGCAGCGCCTCTCAAAAGGACCGGCCGATCTCCTTAACACGAGCCCTGACCTGCAGGTAAGTACTTGAAACTCAACGACAAACATTGTGATTATTTTAGATTAAAAGCAACACACAAAAACGCTTACGATGTTATTAGAAATCTGACGAGACGTAAACATGTGAAAGTCTTTGGATTTGTGCAGGACAAAATGATCTATAACCCATGGAGTTTTTGTGTTTTTTTATTTTGTTTTAAGTGACACAAGAAAACATGAATTTTGAAGCATTTTATAGAAAATTTAAGTGATAGACAGAAAACAAAGTGGGCGTTTATCGTATCGTTTGTCAAGAAAAATTCATCGATACATTTCAGTTATCGATGTTAACTAAAAAAACAAAACATGATCCGAAATGTTATTTCTGTCATTTTCTACACATTTTGTTTCACGAGAATATCGTTCAATATCAGTAAGTTCCAAAAATATCATTAAATGCAGTAAGTTTGTGCAGTTTAGTGATATAAATCACACTTTTTCTAAAATAAGCCGCGTCCTGAAGAAGCCTATTACTGATGAGTGTTTTTCAAGAATATTTGTGTTGGTGGCCCAATGAATGCTGTGCTATGCAGTCAACATCCTACAAAGCTATGTATTACCTAAAAAATACGTAAATATGTTTTGTTTTTTCATCTTTATTGCTATCCTCCGCAAAATATTGCGCTACAATCTTCCAAAATTGTAAAACGTTTTGAACACCTGCATGGTAGAAGATAAAGCTTGCATTTTGAACGACTCGTAAGCGTTCACGTTCACATCCTCATGAAACGAAAGTGTGTTTCCATTACAGCTTCACAATGTGCTGGGTGAGCGGAAAAACGAGAGAACCATGTGGGCTATGTGGGAAGCGATGGTTTAAAAGGCCTGAGAAAGACTTTAGAGGGGATCTAATATGGCAGGAGAATCAATATTCATTTCCACAGCTGGGCTTCTTTCTCCACTCCGGAGAGGATTTCGCAAGCGTTAATGAGAAGCCGAGTCTCCGCCGCCTTGGCTCCCGTCCTGTCCATTCCTGCGCGGAAGCCCATGGTGACCACACATCGCCCTCCAAAAAAAAAAAAAAAAAAAAAAACCCGCCCGACCGCTCTCTATTCTCACTGACAACAAAACAGTGCTGCCGCCACGACTCTCCGATCCGCCTTTCTTGAGAGTCCTGTTTGTACAGAAAACAGACGACGGTGGCGCTCGGGGCCGCGTTTCTGACACTCCCACCGTCGTTTCATCTGCTGAAGTAAGGAGATTCGCTTCCAGAGGTGAAGGCAATACAAGCCGGAGGGAGGAAGTTGGTGACAATTTGCTTGGTGATGCATTGGGTATATACGTTACCCGGCGAACAGCATGCCAGGTTTGGCACAACTGCAAGGAAAAGCTTACAAAGCAGGGTTAGCACAGTACTGGCTCAGTCCCACTCTTTGAACAGACACACTATAAAGAAAAAGTATTGAAAGTAAAACAATTCTATATTGTGATTTAGTTTTTTTTTTCCCCCCCCTAAAATGAAGTCTGCTCAACCTATAAAGGAGTAAAATATGGAACTCTTACAAACAGGAAGAACGAAGTACAGTAAAGCCTACATTTTTTGACCTTGTTTAAGCCGACACAGGCTGTCGCAGTTAACTATTGACAGGATGCGGCCATGTGACTGGAGTATGAATGGAGGGAGGATGGCTGTTGCACAATTCACTCACTCTCAGCTGCTGTGGGTAAGGGTGTGTGTTTATAGTCAGGGTAGGAGGAAACGTTTGCCGTGATAAAAACACACTATAGAAACATTTGATTTTTTTCCTAAGTAATCCAAGTACGAAAATAAAATGAAGCAACCAGATCAACACTTCAGCTACCTATTTAAGTTTAACATTACACAAAAATACCACAGTTTAAGGCTATTTAAAAAAAATAAATAAATAAAAACGAAACTAAAATTTTAATTAAATGCTGTAGCTGTTTTAATTTAAAACAAATTTAAATACAATAGCTAGGTCAAAAAAGAATATGGGATGAAAACTCACCAAATCTTTGTAATATTCTGTGCGTTTATTGCACAGAATTACTCTCTCTCCACTTCCGTTCTTCAACAAGTAGCACTAGGAGCTCAGAAGGCGGACTTTGCTGGGTTTCTCTGACATTTTCTTTAAAATCAAAGAACAGCATGATGGGAAATTTGAGCAGTTTCGAAACTGTGAAGGCGTTCATATATTTAGTGCAAACTGTAAAGAGCGAGGACGCAGAATCCGGTGGAGCTACATTTCCAACATATCTGATTGTATTTCGATGAAAAAGGAACGATGTAAACTAGCCATACTCCATTTCACACCTTCTGTCAGAATGTAGTAACACAGGAATCTTCCCTGGAGGAGACAGGAAGGCTTGTAACTTGGTTACAAACAGGCTATCAAAGAGTAGCTTGTCGCATGAAAAGTTGTCAACTGGTTGCAACAACTTGTCACGCGACCAGTTGTCGCATGACAACTAGTCCATCCAGTTGTCATGCAAATTTTGAGAGAGCTTTTAAAAACATCGCCAAAACAAAATGAAAAAATAAGTAGAGAAAATGCCAATTATGTGTATTACTTAACTAGTTTGGAGTGAATCAATTAGGTTACGTAAAGCATAATTTCATCAGATGTTGACGATACGCATTACTGTAATAAATAAGAAGTATGTGAGATAACTGTTCGCCACGTCAGAACTTATGTGCAAATGTGTTTCCCTCTCCCCTTCAGCGTGTTAACTCTTTTTGGAAAAATACTACTAATTAAAAAAAAAAAACACCTCAAGCGAGCATAGAAACTATTTTTGAGAAACTGAGGAAGTTATTTCAAATTTTGCCACTACTGTCAACAACCTTTTCTAATGCGATAAATCAAAATGCGCATCCAGAAAACATTAACGGAAACACGGCTAATGGCAGGTGCAGCAGGGTTTTAAAAAGCTACAGGTACCGCTGCTTTCCCCTCCTCCTCTTCTACTTGTCACTGCACGCTGCTGGTCAGCTGTCATTTTTCCCATGCTCCCACAATACACCAACTTAATGGTGCGGTTAAATATCTGGTCCACTAATGGCATTACATAAAGTCACCACGACTCCTTCAGAAAACAATCTGGCTGGCAAAGTGTTTGAGAAGCATTTGTGGTTTTGCTGTGTTTTTACTCCAGGTTACTAAACTTCCGAGCTCATACTGATCGTCTATGCAGCTAGGTGAAGCTATTGTATTCAAATCCAACTGTGATCAGGGTTTCCCCTGTTGTATTATAAGCCTGGTGCCCCCACATTATATATAAACCATATAATGTTTATATATTTTAGTTTTTTTAATGATTGCCTTTTTTTAAAGACTTTATAGTTGATGTTTAGGTATTAATCTTCCAGTCTTCCAATAACACATAATCATCAAGTGATATTTCCAAATTTCCTGTCAACTTTAAACA
This sequence comes from Xiphophorus couchianus, assembly GCF_001444195.1. Lineage (NCBI taxonomy): Eukaryota > Metazoa > Chordata > Actinopteri > Cyprinodontiformes > Poeciliidae > Xiphophorus > Xiphophorus couchianus. The sequence goes on from NC_040238.1 coordinate 24,299,722, forward strand.
TTTTTTAACTCAAAAACCCAGCGAACCGCTGGATGACTGCCCTAGCGCCCTGAGCACCAAGCTTAGCAAGTTTTCTGGAGGAAACCCTGGCGATAGCAGCATTCCTCCCGACAGGGTATAAAGGTAAGCATTTAAAAAGCCCTTGAATCAATGAGGCGACACGGGCGAGGCCTAAATATTTGCAGAAAAGATAAGCAAGGCGCAGAACCTTCAGGCTTACGGTTAAGTAAGACTTAAAGGGGCAGGGCGGCAGAAACCTGTCTTGAAAGAGTCCTCTGTCCTCCAGCTGACACTCTGACAGAGTGATCCAACCTGATTTTATTAAGTGGAACCTGAATACTGACTACAAAGATCTTTTTTCAAGTTTATGATACCAAGAATTCAACTGTGATCTTTATACACAAAGGTGTTGGTCAGAAATGAAACTAATTTCGCCTTATAGTTTACCAATAAAAATAAATCTGGGCATGGATTAAATATTAGCCATTACAATTATTTTAGTCAGGTATATTAGTTAGTACTAGTGTGTATCGTTAAAACACCTTTTTTGGTAACAAATCCTACCTGAAAATGTTAGTTGCAATTGAACAGAATATGTTAATTCAGTCAGAGAACATTAAGCTAGATTTTTTAAAAAGATAATTTGAGTTGTATTATGAATACATATCCATATAATAAAAGTTCAGAACTGTAAAAATGTTAATTCTAGCCCAGCAATAGTTTCATAGAGTTGCTGTTGCTAGTGATTTCAGCTGTAAATGGATTACATACCACCTTAGAAAGGATTTTTAAAGTATACAATACTATTTCAGTGATGTCTCTGCTTTAATCGCACACCTCTGTTTTGTTTTCCTTTCTTTCTAAAATGAGACAACTTCATGAAAGACACAGCAAAGGTTCTTGCAAGTCATGATTCCCCTGCAAAGGACTCAGTCGTGATAAACTGGACCAACTTCAGACCTAAAACTTGTTGGAGTGCATTAATGGCAGTGTCTGCGGAACTGTATCCTTGAGATTTATTTGGTATTTATCCATCTGAGCTTGTCGTTCTTAAATGTACATTTAGGGAGATGGTTATGGATTGAGAAATGTTAAATAAACGCCTTTGACTCTTGATTGTGCAGATATGCATATGATTAATAAAACAGAAGTTGCCAAATAGTGCCTGTTGTGTCTAAAGTTTGCCATTACTTGACAAACTCGATCTATTTGAGTGATTAAATTGATCAACTTGAATAGTATGATCTTGAAACAAAAATAATTAGAATTTGACTCATTTTGTCCAGTGGGTACATTTGAGTAACTTAGACTTAGACTTACTTTATTGTCATTTTGCATGCACAGGGTGTATACAGAACGAAATTTCGTTGCATACGGCTCAGAACAGTGTTTTGAGGTTCCAGTGTTGTGAGGTTACTCCAGAATAAAATAAAATAGTTGTTGCTAACTCTGATTTCTAGCAACTGGAGGGAAGACACAGAGATTAGAGGTGATTATATTTTAAGGATGGGATGGGCAGCTGTCAGTGATATGAATACAGAAGGATTATTATTGCTCCCTCCGTGTAGAAATGTGCGACACACGCCATCATCACTATGTAGACAGAACTCTACAGGACAGAAATCATCTCTTATCTCCCATGATTTAACTGTTAATATGTGAAATGGCATATGTAATTATAAACTAACGGCTTTATTTATTTTTTCATTAATTTGCTCAACTTAGCAGGGTATACTACCAAACAAACCTACAGCGTCTGCTTCACCACCTGGATAACGACTTTGTAACACCGGGGCTAAAGGTCTGTAGCTTCAACAGTAAAGCTAATGTTAGCTAGCCGTTAACGTTAGTTAGCAGGAATGTTGTTGCTCTGACAACACTCAATTTTTCTATCTTTCTTTTTTTTCTCCTTCTTCTTAATAACATTCCTCTAAACGACACCGCTTACCTCAATTTTGTCGACATTCCTGGCACAGCCGACAACCCGCATGCCCTGCTGGACCAAAGCCCGGGTTACAGCCGCTCCAATCCCCACCGAGGCTCCGGTCACCAGGGCCACTCTGCCTTTCCACCGCTCCATCTCCACCAAGCGTCTTCACCGGGACCGTTTCTGTGACGCGAGCCTACGGCTCCCCCGTGCTGCGCTTCTGCCGAGCCCCAAACCAGGCTGCCGCGGTCGAGGATGTCGCGGGGGTTACGTACGGTATTCGAAATATGGGATGCAGCCGTTCCAGAGTCCCGTGTCAGTCTGCGCAGCGTCCAGGACGACGGCGGCAATAAGAGGTCGTAAAGATCGATCCATGCGCCTCTCGGACCGAAATACGAAGAGTCCGGCTGCGTTGAAATGTTTGACTCGCTTCACCTCCCACTTTCATTTCGAGCCGCCGCACTGGACTGGGGAGTGTTGAGAGTAGCTTATTAGCACCACCTAGTGGAGAGGATGGAATTGTAAAAGTCAAAGGTGAAACTGTGGCATAAATACCACCGGTGGGGCTGGATGTGTTTTCAGGGGAACTCCAGAGATGCCCCCAGAAAGTCTTTAAACTTATAAAGTGGGTTGTCCCAAGGTTGTATGGGGTCCTAAGCAGAATTTCATTTGGGGCCCTAAACTTGTATACAAATTTAGTGGATCCAGGAAGGTGGGCCAGATTTATTTAGCTGAGCTTGAAAGCAATCTGATAATTGGTTATTATCTTCTAAAATGTGTTTTGTGAACAAACTGAGTTGAAATGCAAAAAGATTAAAGTCATGGCATCAGATTATAACTCTATTAACACAACATTGTTATTAAGTCATATTAAGTTGCTTTTTATATTAACAGCATTTCATATTTTTACAATTTATAGACAACTACTACTCAGTGGTGGTTGTCATTGTGTCTTGTCTCTATGCTGTAACTGCAAAGTAATTTCCCTGCTGGGATGAATAAAGTACTTCTATTCTATTCTATTCTATTCTATTCTATTCTATTCTATTCTTTTCTATAAATAAAAAAAGATTACTATTTGCATTATTATAGCATACTTGCCAATTCCTTTAAATCTTAAAATAAAAATAAAAAATCAATCTTTTATTTCATGTGTACTTAATCTATTACAGAGAAGAAGAGGCGCAACTGGGTCATTCATCCTTAACATCATGGCTTAGAATACTTTTTTCAAAATAGTCCTGCTTGTCAAAACCAAAGTAAGAATATTTAATGAATATAAAACTTTCTGATTACTAGTTTCTCCCACCCAAAATCCTAACATTTCTACTAAAATGAAATGTAATTAAAAAATAATAAAAAAAAAGCCCAGTCTGCTTAAATCCAGTGCACAGTGAGGAAGCGCCAGGTACTAACATCAGTACAGACTGTCCAGGAATGTGAGCTACTGTTCACATTCCTGGACAGTCAGTTTTATTTCTTTAACCGAAAATTAAACGTTCAAAGACGTGGGAGTGGAATAGGCTGACAAACTAACCATATGCTTTATTAGGTATTAATCTAACACTGGTCTCTGCTGACATGATGGTCTATGAAGTTCACACTTGACTCAGAAATGCATTACAGCCAAAGAACATTTCATGCAATAGAAACTTTCTGAAGTTTACTCACAAACAGTGAGCTGGAGCATAGATTCATAAATTGGTCTATGCAGCTTGCTGAGATATTAATAAGTTACTTTATTTACCAAGTTGTTCCCTGTAGGCGTGGAGCTCTCCAACAGAGGGACGTTTGGCACTGATAGTTATAAATGTATTACATTTTTTCTGTCATTTTAATCTGAAACTGGATTTGTCAGATCACTAATTCTGTTTATCCCTCTCTTAATGCATTTATAAAGAGGAGATCCACAATGCTGCCAATATGTTTTTAACTTTAATCCATACAGCTGTTTTGACAGAATTAGTAAAAGGCTAAAATGTATGAATAAAGTCCTGAAGGGGATTCATGTGAGCATAGATTTTTTTCGGAGCATTCTGTTAGGCACAAGTTTCAAACTTCTGTCCTCAAGGTTTGGTGTTCTGCAACCTCTCAATGCATCCTTGTCTGAACACACCTAAAGGGGCAGTATTATGTAAAATCGACATTTTGAGATTTACATCATGTTATTCCATCATCAAAAAACATATCTGGAATGTTGCTTTGATTCTTTCACAGTTTGAGAAATGCTTTAATCTCCCATGGCAACCATTCAACTGTGCAAAACGCCTGGTTGGACCTAGCTCCGCCTTCGAGGCGCAGCTCCTCCCTCATTCAGTTCCTTCAGACTAGCGGCCGCAATTAGCAAACACCGGTTGGAATTGCACATCTACTGAGCTCATTATATGAGCTACTTCTCTGTCTAACGCTGATAAAAATGTTGCTAAAAGGTTAATAGGCGAGTGATGTCATGATGACTTCCTGAGTTTCAGAAAAAGCAGGTGTTTTTAAAGAGACAGAGGACCAATTTGAAGAAGTTACATTTATTTTAAGTCATATTAGATCTATACAGTCTTTTTATAACAACTGAAGTTGGCACTGTGTGCCTGGAAAATACACAATACCGCCCCTTTAAAAACAAGTTATTGAATTGCCCTTCCTGAATGAAATCAAGTTCTACAGAGTCCTGCTAATGACCAAAGTATTTCATTCAGGTTTGTTGAAGCAGACTCACAGCCAAAGGTTGGAAGACAAGAGCCTTCAAGTACTGGAGCTTCAGATTTCTGCAATATGGGACATCCCAACTAAGCCACTGTGTAAAATTTGAAGACTGATCGATAAAATAAAATAGGAACTTTGACTTTTCTGTACTTGAAATGAACAACTCCAAAAGGAGTACTAACCAACAGGATATAGTGTACAGTTAAAACAAGTTTCACAAAGCTCACGTCTTAGATTAGACCAATAGGAAACAGTCAGCTGATGTGAAACCTGCTGTGTCTGAGGCAAAACAGAGAAAAGCAGAGTAACTGGAAAGTAACCCAATCGTCCTGGGCTGGAACACCTGCTTACAGGTGCCAGAAAATGGTCGACTCCACGCCACACAGATTTGAAGCAGCCCTCAAACATCATTTGTTTAAAAAAAGCTTTAATTCACTCATTTACAGGAAAACGAAATTTTCCCCAAGTATTTTATGTTTCAGTTCATTTTAAAAATACTTTATTGATACCAAAGGGAAGCTAAATGTTGCTGTAGCTCATTATTCAAGGTTTTTCAGAGAGTCGTAGAAGCTGATTGTTGTCTTTCCAGTTGGAGTTTATACAATAAATGGGTTTGTAGAGAAATTTGGTAGAATTTTGGACACAACTGTACTTAAAAAAAATAGAAAATCATGTTTTTGGTTATAAAAATGGGTTTGCAAAACTGCATATAAGTTTTATATATTGTGAAGAAAAATTCATATTTAGAGGGGAGGAAAAAAAAAACACATTTATAATCCATATTAATAAATACTCTTTATTTAGTAAATTTTCCTTAACATTGCGCTCTTAACACACCCCAAATTTATTACAAATGGATGTTTATTCTCTGTAAAATTTTTATATTTATACTTCTGTACACATTTCATGGTGCAACCTGTAAGCGCTACACTGAAGTGTCACCATAAAGAAGAGAGAGAGAGAGAAAAAAATGGAAACAAAAATAAAAACAAGACGACTAAAATTCTTCCCTAATATCACAGCTTGCAAAACTTGATTTCTTATTCCACTGTGCTCTAACCCTGAAACCCTACACATGACCAACAATAAATAGCTAGGTTTGATCAAAGAGAACAACAAACATGTATGAATGTGGCAAATAGAGATGAACAACTGCATCAGTGTACAAGTGCAAAAGAATCAAAGATGTCAAGGAGAAAGAAAATTAATAACTCACGTTGATTTTAAAGAAATGACCCAACAAGACACAGAAGGATACATCTGAAATGTATCTTTTTATAACAACCTTGCAGCAGTGGTCACGAGTGCTTTTAAATTTTCCAAGGGATTATGATGTTACTTGACGCTGGTTGTGGCGAACCACTTTCCACAGACTCGCTTGCTCCGCTCAGTGGCACGGCAGTAGTTGGTGAATTTCTCCTTGAGGAGCTGTCGGTACTGGTGGCGGTTGCTGTAGAAGGACTGGTTCTGTTCCAGAAATGCCTGGATTTCGTCCTCCGTCAGACCGCTCTCTTCATCGGAAGTTACCTCGGAATCGTCCTGATCGAGGAAAAAAAAAAGAAAGGAAAGATGGTAATGTATGATATAAATCTTATGGAGTATTAGAGCCACGCCAAAAAAGATAAAGTCCGAATATTACGACTTCTTTCATATAATATGTCTTTATTCTTGTAATTGTATTTTTTTATTTATATGGCCCTAATAATCCTGTTGTGCAATCTGAATAGTAGATTCATAACTAGTTCTTCTGATGTTAAGTATAAAGTTAACTACTACTTTTCTACTGATGATGATCAGAACAGGGCAAAATAATAATAATCTTACCAGGAGTTCCACCAAACTTAAATTTGCCTTTGTAGGCCTCATGTGAAGGCTGAGGTTGCTTTGATGGACTGCCCATGGCGACCGTAGAGAAATGTTAGCGAGCTTGTCACCACATAAGGAGGAAAAAATGTCTTTGGTTCGACAAGTGTTTGCTGATGTCAGATTGTGGCCTGTGGCGTTCCCGTCCGACGTACAACCTTCGGTTTTTGGCTCCTGAGGGAACATTAGAGTTTTACCTTGAACATGTGGCTGAATACTCTGCATTCAACAAAATGGCATGTCCTCAGTTTGTCGCCTCACCTGATCATTGCAGCTCTTGCCCTTTTTCTTCTTCTTTTTACTCTTGCACTGACTGTTTTCCTCAGAGTGCGGCCAGCAGTCCACACAGCTGTCTGTCCCGTCCTCCTCTTTGTCTTCGACACAGTGGTGGACGTTTGGGTAATCCCCTTCAGAGGATAAGTAAGAGCAGACTGTGAGATCAGAGGGACAACATTTCGCATACAGGGTAAAATATCTGTGATGAATATCTGTGTGTGTTTAACCTGGACCTGCTTCGTGGTTGCACATGCCCTCAGAGCAGGCGACGTCGGAGCCTTCTCGTGATCCCATCTCGCTGCCCTCCATACTTGACGAGTAGCCGCAGTCGCTGCCATTACTGTTGTGGGACAAATCTGAGGACAATGTTGTGTCCCGAATGATTATACCTCGCTTGGTGTTATCTGAGCAGTTACAGGAGGCGTTTCTGGTGGTGGTCACTGTCTCTTCACACCCAGCCTCTTCCTCTTCTTCATCGTGGCTACCACAGGCCTTACAGCTGCCCTCAACTGAATCAAAGGAACCCTGTGACACCAAAACAAAAACATTGAAATGCAGAACTGTCGGTTTATATTAAAGCCCATCAGCGCTGTGTGAACTCAGAATTTTCACCTCATCCAGGATTTTCTCCTTGTTCTCTGCCTCCTGTTCAGACATATCAAAACCACACTTGTTTTTGCGTCGGTTTTTCCGTTTCTGTCTCTTCTTCTCCAGTTTCAGTTCTTTGGCTCTCTCCTCTTCTGACAGTTCCTCCACAAACTGCTCGAGCCGACTGATGCCCTGCATCTTCTCCACTGCCATCTGGAGGTCAGAAAAACACTCGGTTAAACGCAGAGCGGCAAAACTGTGCGGCGTCCTCAGAAGTGAGTGAGGAATACCTCAAAGCTTTTCCGTAGTGCATCGATACCCAGATGGAACAATATCTGCCACGTCTGTTCCTCAGCTCGTAGTTTCTGCCAGAGTCTGTGCAGCCGCTCGTAGAGATGAATGCCCAGACAGGTCAGAACTTCCTCTTGTGCAATATCAATCGTTTTCGCGTGTCTCTCTCTGCGCCTTGGGGGGGGGACACAGCACAAGCCAAAACAATATATATTAGCTAATTTCCTGAAACTCCTGAATACTTTAGTCCTGACAGGATTAAAGTATATCACACCTTTTATTTACTCATAATTAGGGGTGTAAACAAATAATCCATCAATTTCCAATTAATGCTGCATTAGTCTAAAATTAGTTCCAATTGATTAACTAATACTGTCCACTTAGACCTTCTTTTATTGTTGTAGTTTGGCCGCCACCCAGGAGAGGGCGTCGCTGGTCATCCTTAAGTGGAGCCAGTTGATACAAAACCAAAGATAAGTTGGTTGCATAAAAAATCCAATAAAAAAACAAAAGAAGAAGAAGAAGAAAATCAAAGATGGCGGAGCCATATCGGAACGAGAAAGGAGAAGCGGTCCAAACAAAATCTCAACCAAAAGTTATTGATGTGCTACGAAGGCAAGGATTTGAAGACAGAAGCGGAGAGAAAAATGCAGAAAAATTGTAACATGATGGCAAAAAGAAAGGTTGATTTTTAAGGCTGCCGTGAGTTAACACACTTCAAAGCGTTCCTTGAAGAACAACTACAGATGGTGCTTCTGTGGGAACATCTCTGCATTCATAGAAAATTAAGTCTTTCACACATTTTATACTTTTCATCTTTTATTTTTCTATCTAGCAACCTAAGAGCTACCTGTTTTGTTATATTTTATATATTTAAGGTTGATAACGTGTGAGAACCACAATTTTCAGTTTTTTCAGCCAGTATTTAATACAGCTGGCACAAAATAATGATAAAATTGTATGATTTTTAAATGATTTTAATTTAGATTATTATGAGAAATGTTGCCGTCTACATAAAGGAAAGAAGGCTGGAGCTCTTGATACAAGAGAAACTCAAGGTTTTAAAAAAAATGGCCACCTAATGATTAATGATTAATTTGATCGACAAATTAATCATTTGTCAATCAATAAGATTATCCAACTTTAGATTGACTCATAAATCGATAACTTGCATCCGCCAATCATACTGCATTCACCAAACGACAAACGCGAGCAGAACTCCAACTTACTCGTAGCCTCCTGAGAACTCAGGCTCTGCCCTGCCGAGTAAGTGAGCGATGAAGTCGGTTTCGCAGCACACGTGGATGTGCCGCTCATGGGGGCAACAACAGAGACCCTCGTACAGAGCGGCGCAGTATCCCTTCTCCTCACTGGAGTCCACCTCTCCAACCAGGATGTTGTATGCTCTGATCACTTTATTCTTACAGTCTGTGCAAAACCTGTTGGAAGTCGAAAGCCAGTTGGTTTCTCTTCAATCACAAAACCACCGTTTTATGGCGGACGATTAAGTATTTGGTGAGTAAATGGTCTGGTAATGACGGAGTACCTGTGTTTCCGCAAGTACGTCTCCAGCGTCTCAAGTAGACAGGCACTGTCGATGAGGACCACCTCGTCCCTGCATTCTTGAGACATCAGCTCCCACACGTCCATCCAACTTCCCCTGCAGCATTTATAGCAGTGTTATAACATGTAATGCACAGCTCTGACAGCTACAAAGTAAAGTACACCCTCAGTATCCAAACCAAATATCTTAGCTGTTTGTTTTCCACTGAATTACCTATTTAAAATAATAAGAAAAACAACATTTTTGTAAATTGCTAGACATAATTACCGCATTCTTCATAAAAACAGAAGTGAGTAAAACTTCTAAAACCAAAAACGTGACAATAAGAAGATTACTTACCCCAGGGGTTTAGGTTTGTGAGTGTCTAAGGAGTGCAACTGGCAGCGCTTATTCTTTTTACTCTTTGGAATGGCGTCAATCATGTCATTTAACTTTGGCCTGCAAAAGAAAAAAAAAAGAGAGAAAATACAACCGTTATAGTAATAATTGAACTTTTTCTACATTCTTTCAATATATTTATGACTTCATTGACTTTCTATGCAAAGCAGAAACAAACTGGTACATAATTGTGAACCTGAAGTGAAAAAACATGGTTCTCTTTATTTAAATATGTGGTAAGCATTTGTACTCAGTACTTCCTAGAATCACCTCATGTTGCAATGACAAACGCATCTCCGTTGGAATGCGTTTTTACCAGCTTTCCGACATCTTGTCGTCTTACACTTTCCTTGAAAACTAGCTCAATGCATTCACCAATCAAAGCTTAATGAAAGAGTGGCAATCCACCGTCTCAAGGAGACTCCATGGTCAAGTCAAAGAAAGTTAATTGGTTTGATGAGACCAAGATGGAGCTTTTTGGCCATCAAGAAAGACGCCATGTTTGGGATATACCAAACTCTGCACATCACAACAAAAACACCATCCGCACTGAGAAACATGTTCAGCATCCAGCTCAAGCTACACAGAAATTGTTTGAAGACAACAAGGTTCTGGAGTGGCCTAGTCAAAGCCCAGACCTCTGTCTGATAGAGAATTTGTGGTAGGACCTGAAAAGAGCTGTTCCCAGCTGATCCCCAGGTAACCTGACAAACTTTGAACAGTTTTGCAACAAAGAATGGACAACTGCAGCGTCCAGATGTGAAGCCTGATATAGACTTACCCACATAGACTCCATGCAGCCACAGGTGCATTTGCTAAATACGGACTTGAATGGGGCGAATATTTATGCAATGACTTATGTTATGCTAAACATTTTTATTTGTTATTTTGTAGAAATTAGCTTTCACTATGGCATTCAAGGATTTTTACAAAAAATTTTTTTTTGCCAAAACAGCCAAATTTTGCTGCTCAGGATTGACTTATAGAGGTAATAAAAGGGTAAAACATCCAGGGGGGTGAAATAAGTTTTATAGACACTGTTCCTAAACACTTGTATCTGCAGCAAAAAGCAATTCTATAGTTCTTAAAAAAACAAAAACCAAACACTTAAGCAAGGCCCTGTAATATCAGACCTATGCTTTTTAAGTCTAAATATACATGTTTTCTAACAGTTATTAAAAAATAATCAATGTCATCACAATAAAAATAAAGGGGAGAACAGTGAACATTGTGTTTTCTGCTGTACTACAATCAATGTAAAAATAAAGAGAAAAGATTTTTCCTCTCACCCATGGATGTAGAACAGGGTATAAAGCTTCTTCATGTCTGCCAAACAAGCCTTGGTGACAGTGAGCATGCCTTTGGGTTTCACTGTGAGGGGCTCCAGCGCTGGGTTCCCCGTCTCCACTGAGTGAGAAAAGAGGCGCTCCACACTTCGTCTGCAGCCCACGCACGGCACCAGCTGGGATAGCGCGCTGTACACCTCGCTGGACGACACCATAAAGGCGATATTCAGGTCCTGCTGCTTCAGCTTGGAATAATACTATGGAAAAAATAAAATGATACCATGATCTATTTGTCCCCCACACTAAATCCTAGGGACGCAAAGATCCATTTTTCCTCACTTCCGATACCGATACTGATATCTAAGGTCTACTATCGGCCAATTCAATACAAAAAACCTGTCGCTGAATTAACTTTTCTTTTTTCTAAACATAGACATAAATGTACTGAATTGCAAATTGATAATTGTATGCAAGTGTTGTATGTAGTCTTACATACAATAGTTTCACAAACTTGGTCAAACACGGAAAAAACAACACAACTTTAATTTGTTCAGTCAGCGCAATTAGCAGGAAAACAGCCAATGTACAATAAATAATAAAGAAACTGACAAAAATAAAAAGCTGACTACCTTGATCAAACGTAAAAATAAACTGAAACAAACTTTCTTTCAAGTGGCTCAGACAGTGCAATTAGAAATTATAATTATAATGTAAAAATAAAACATGACATCACTCAAAGCACAGAATTAGACTTAATAGATCTGCCCATTGTCACCAATACCCGATCTAGAATTTTTAATAATCGGGACAGATACATATATTAGCATCAGTTGAGTGCATCTTTACTAAATACACACAAATAACATCCTTTAGGCTTAGATTTTTGTGTGTGCATGTCTGCCAGATTAGAAGAAATTCTGTGACACAGTGTGTGAAATTACCTCAGAAAATTGCTTCCAATGAGCAATGACTATGTCAGTGCCTTCGGCGTCCATGAAACTGTCAGGAAACTCCATCACCATCTGACAACCATTAAAACACAACAGATAATGACGCATCAGAAACTCCACGGTCACGATTCACTCATACTGACAGAGGCACAAGTAAATATTTGGTATTCAGATCAGCAGTTTAGTTTCAGACTGTTCGTACTCAGGGTACGGATGTGTCTTTGTGAAGAAAACAATCCGATCTTGGCTTTCCGACGTCAACATCTTTTCAAGCACTGCCTGACCATGTGTAAAAAAAAATTTTTTTTTAAAAAGAATAAAAAAGAAACCACAAAACTGAAACCAAACCCATTTATTTCAGAAAGTCAGGAAAAAATATTTATACATAGTTGTGTTGGGCAGAAACAATGCTGATTCAGCTCCATTTCTGCATGTACTTTACAGGGTGACTCATAAGGATCCATCTTCCTAATTGCTATTTTATGTGTTTTCTGTGATTATGAGGACCTACCGTGAGTGTGTCATTAATATACAGGGGAATCTGTCTCGCCAAAAACGGGTAATCCTCCTCGCCTTCCCTGCAAACTGCTACCAGGCGTGCCATGTCTTCTCTGCGCGGTAGATCAGCTCACCTGCAGGTCACACACACGTACAAAAGACAGAATGGTGCGCAGGGAATGAGACAGAATGACTACATCAAACCCTGAGCACAAGCTCCACCAGGCTAATGCTACCCTACCTGCTGCAGATCATTGGGGGCTGATATAATCTTGGAACTAAGAATTTGTCTTTGGGGTTCTTAATCACAAGAGTATGAATTAAAATATAAACAAAATCACCAAACGTTACAAACTACTGTTATAGCCACTCCTAAAGTAGCTAGCATGGTTATCTTGACCCAGATTTGCCCTGCTAAGCTAGCGAACAACCTGGCAAAAGAAAGCTCTGGGGAATTTCTAAGTTTTTAGCTTTACAAAATGTATTTCTAGCATTGTACAGCTTACAAAGCCGCGTTTGGAACGTTCACCTGCATCTGTTGCCTTTTAAACAATTACCTACTGATTTCCAAGTTAGCCTGCTAGCTAACTGCACTTCACAATACAACTTCCGAAATCAAATATGCCGTTCGGTTGAATTTGAGCGCACTGTTGTTTATCAAATGGTGTCCCTTCCGCGATCAAAGGTAGGTTGGAGTATTATTCCAGCTTGACTTCGCCCTGTCGGTGGTAGCAAACCTGGCTAACCTGCTTGTTAACATCGCTGCTCCACACGGCTAGCGTTAGCGAGCTAATCTAAGCTAATAGAAAGTTGGAACTATGAGTAGCTACTTAGCGACAACCGCGAGTTTCTTTAGAAATATGCCGACAATACTGACAACAGAATAGCGTCTTCGTAAAGAACAAATACGCATAGTTGAACTTTTTTAACAATTTCGACTTACCGTCGTCTGGAACTTATCTTGAAAATAAACAAGTGCGACAGTTAGTGAGCCTGGTGCGGTGGCGGAATCTTCATTACTGATTTCACCTTTGCCCCCCCACTCTTCCCATACACTTGTACGTAACATGAATGAAGTGGTACGCACTGCCTCCAGGGGGCGCAGGTGAGCAGAAAAACACCGGCCCGTTGATCAAAGAACAACTTCGATTTAATTTGTTGCCGAATTTTATTGCAAGATGTATTTTGACATTGTTGTGATTCATAGCCCTCTACTGTTTTTGCCAGTAAAAATATCATATACTAAGTGCAGTATTTAATTGTATATATCAAAAATGGCCAATAAAATGCTAATTATAAATCTATGAAAAAGCACAATTTTAACCTAAGATATTTTGTAGTTTTTCATAAACACATTCTCACCGGACATTTTCTACATTTCATCACATTACTACCAAAATCTTCAGTTTAAGTTTTCAGGGCATTTTTCTTCCGGCTTGTGGTGCAGACTAGTGGAAAATGTCAAAAATGGAAGGAAAATGATAGTTTCCAAAAATTTTTAGATAGAAAACATGATAAGTGTTAACCACTCTATATTTTGATACCCCTAAATAGAGTGTTACCAATGCCTTCCGAAGCCAGCTAATAAGCAAATAGACTCCACCTCAGGGGTCCCCAAACTTTCTCCTGTGAGGGCCACATAACTTGTCCCTTCTCTGATGGGGGGCCGGGGTCAGTTTGTAACAGAAAAAGTGTGACGATTGTAAGAGTGCTAAACATAAAAATGTATTGTTTTTCAGAAAGCACAATCAAATAACCTTTTCTGGATTCTTCAGAGAACAAAAGTCAGGAAATAACACTATTTATGAAATAAATAATAACCAAATAACACTGGGTTCTCCACATAAAAAAAAGGGTTAGGGTCAATTATATGCAAATAGTTACTAACTAGTAGTTAATAATAAATAAAGTTCATTACTAAGGAACATTTATTTTATTGCAAAAGTCCAACTTATCAAACAAAAATGCACATATATGAAAATACTCTGGTATCGTTCAGGGGGCCGGACCAAATGTGGAGGCGGGCCGCATCTGGCCCGCGGGCCGTAGTTTGGGGACCACTGCTCCACCTGAACAAAATTCATGTTCAGTATAAATACAGACATTTGTTAAAATATTAGTAAACAAACAGCTTTGCGGAGACCAAGGAACACACCAGACATGCAAATCAGTTTTGGAGATGTTTAAAGCTGGGTTAAGTATAAAAATATCCCAAACTTCAGTTATTGTTACATTTCAGGTTTATTTCGGTTCGTCCACAAAAGAATAACAGCTATTTTTCTCACGAGGCTTTATTTTTGCAAGTCCCCCAAATAAACAAACACAAAACATTTAAGACAATATCACCATAAACAAGCACAAATACAAAACTAACTCCATACAGACAACACTTTCTTCCATCTTCAATGTTTGCCATTGTTCTGAATTTCAGTGCGAGTAACTCGAGCTTCAAATAAACTATGAAAAACAAACCCAAGCAAAATGGTGCGCACACAAACATTACCAGAATTTCATTGTAATTTCACAGATGTGCAAAACATATATAACAAGACAGTTGACAAGCATGTATGACAGTAAAACACACACTGAAAATGAGCTGCTACAGTTGAACGTGTCCACGACAGAGTTGGTCGCTCCGGTCATGACGTTGGAGAGCAGAAAAAACAGAAGCTGATTCCTGCTGACGGCCTGGATGAGGCAGAGTCTCTCCACTTCAACTCTGCTTCTGGAAACCGGAGAATCCGTCTTCTTCTCCTGAATGTTCATGGACGACGGTAGGAAACGACAGGCGGACGCTCCTTTGGAGAACAGTATGACCATGTCGGCCAGACCTAGGCAAGACATGAAAAACAACGACTGAGCGACGCTCCAGATGACGAAGGGCAAATTCGCCGAGCGGCGAGAGACCGGCTCCACGAGTGTCTGACATGCGAACAAAGCGCCGTACGACAGCAAACTTCCTAGGGAGAGGGTGAAAAGCATCTTGAGGCAATCTTTGACTTGATGTCTTTGTTGCATCACGTAGAGTCCTATCTGAACTCCTGCTAGATAGATGGCAACATAGCCGGGTATGGAGAATATGCCCTCCTTGTTAGCGTGCACAAAATCCTTTCCTCTGTCTTTATTGTGCATCAGGAAGGTCTTTAGTTCGGATGTTTCCAGGGCGAACTGATAACACCCACTGATCAGAATGGCAAAGAGCCACGACAGTCCAGCTGGTAAAACAACCAAGAGAACAGAAGCTAGAACTCTGACGATGGCCAGCGTGAAGAAGAAGTTCCAGTGGATGCCATATTCCGTCACGTGCTCGTGATAGCCTGTCATTTTGATGCTCACCAGCCGCCCCACACCGAGAGCAAGCAGAGGCCAGACAGACAGGATCTGCTTTGCAACATGGCTCATCTTGGATCCCGTGACTTCCCTCCTCCGTGCCTCAGGACTGACAAGTGCATTTGCAAAAACAAACGCCCCGACTCCAAAGTCCATAACTCCTGTCCCGTAGGTCTCTGTCTTCGCATATCGCCTCGGAAAGACGCTGAAGTCAACAGCGAGGATGCTGATGGCTGTTTTCACGTTTACAAATACTCTGAAGAGAGTCACAAAGGGGACCTGGTGGAACTGAACGCTGCACTGAAGAAAGTTGCTGACAATCTTTTGTGGCTGCACAGCAGAGGATTGCAAGCTGGAACGATAGATGTAGCAGAGCACGCAAGCTAAAATAAAAGTTAGGCACACGATGACCTGCAGAAGAACATCACTGAGAATTGTGCATGATAATACGAGGGGAAGGACGAGCAGAGAAAAATCAAGGAGTAGATGGGAAATCAGTGGAAGTGGTAGCGGTAGAGTCCCTTTGGCCTGGTAGTAGAGGACTAAGATGAACGCTCGGTGGATCAGACAAACTGGAGCGAGAAACGATCCAAGAACCACCTCTCCCAAACTGGTCCCGTTGAGATTACTCACAAACGCCTCCTTTACTTCCTTTTGAGCCATAACCTGCAAACATTTAAACACAAGCAGTTTATATTACAGGACGCAAGGGGCAGTGTATCCAGAAAACATCCAGACTTTATTGAAACCGTCAAGGAACTGTCCTTTCATGATCTTTCACTACACATCCCTCAGAGAACCTTAGATATAGTCAGAAAGGGATCCTGAAATATTATAGAAATTGATGCAGCACATGAAACCACACAGTGTCGCCTGCTAAGATGATCAGTTCATATCTTAATTTGCTGATTTAGACTTCTCTGTACACAAACCTTAGCTTATTCGCTAAGAAACATACGCAAAGAGCAGTCAATGCGTAGGTTTTCACGTTTAAAATAGGCGCAAATAGTGCTCTGCTCCCTAAAGCAGCGTCCTACATGCAAGAGACAACAGTCAACAAAATTATTAGTTTCATGTTTTTTGGAAACGTCAGAAACAGCAAGGTGTCTATTGACCAGCACTTACCACGACTTCGTCTGTTAAAGACGGAAGCTGAATAAATACCTGTTTAACAGCATTATTATTTTTGCTGGCTGCGCAGAACCTGTTCAGTGATGGCACGTTCACTCACTTCCGTGTTCGCGACCCGTGATGCATTCAAGAACACTGAGTTTTCTGGCACTTCTTGAAGTGTTAGATTTTTACTGCCGTAAAAGAAAGTTAAACGCATTTCCCTTCCTTACAATTTCATAAAATATACAAAAATGTATATTAATACAAAAATAATACTCTAAGCAACCTACTTGTACACAGTAAATCCCGTGGAAGACTTTATATATGGAAAATTAAAAAAAAAAAAAGTCACGCTGTGGAAGTTTAAAAGGCCCTCTTTGTATGCTAAAATTAAAATACAGCTCCAAACTGAACCCGTATTCAATTAGAGGGATAATATATGTATGAAGTTGTACAGCATTCAGGTTTGATTTTGCTTCAAACGAGCAGTCCCTGAATGGCTGGGAAGAGGGCGGGAATGACGTGTGGTTCGGGAGTCTGGACTGGAAGGCAGCGGGACAACCAGGAGAAGTCGTCCTTGAGTTGTTGCTGACAGCAGAGGACGTTTTATCTATCATAGAGTAGTAACTCATTTGAATCAGAAATAAGGCCCAGAGGTTTTATTTTCTCGGTAGAGTTTCAGGCCAGATACAGGGAAAGGTATCAAATAAATGCGTTCTTCCACCGACCGGCGGAACTTTGCTGTGGGACCCAGGAATGGAGGGGCAGCGGTAAGTTAGGACCCGAACACGAAGTTTTTCACCGGGAGTTTATTTAGATCTTTTTCTGAGTATATAAACTTATAATATGTTATGTTTAACCTAAACAACAGAAATCCGTACCTTCTCTTGCTTATGAACGCCAGACTTACAGTCATAAAGTTTATCTTTTTTTTATTTAATTGAAGGACATGTATACCTGTGACCAATCTGCGCCTGATTAATAATGAAAATAAATGTACAATGCTTTACGTTGCAGCTCTAGCTGTCAAACAGTGTGTCACAGCAAATGTAAAGTTACTTTCTTTGTGTTGTTCACACTCACTACTAATTTATAATAGACATTTCAAACCTTATTATACATCCCATGTTATGTGTGCTGATAATTACAACCTGTTCTGTTTCCTAAATAAATTACATCATGGTTCTAAAATGGCGGTATTATGGGATGTAGGCTACCTACTAGTGGATTAAGTGTCTCTGAACACCTTGAACAGGTGGCAGTCTTCAAGAAGGGCAGCAGGTTCAGGTCATATGGCAGGCGTCCATTAGTCAGGGCAAATTGTTTGTGACTGAGTAAATGCATTTTTTACTGGGCTTTTTATTCTAAAAAAAAAAAAAAAAAAAAAAGAGGTTACAGGGTGTGCAAATGTAGTAACCACATTGCATTAGAGATTCATGAATCAATCAATCACAGCTTGGATTAAGCAGTGATCAAATGCAGAAAAATACAAGTCTTATTTTCCTGTTAATTAAATTAAATTCATCCACACTCAGCGCTGCCACCATGTTTAGATTCTAAACATATCAGCGTCCACATGTACAGTATTTTATTATTATTATTATTATTATTTTTACTTAAAAATCAAATAAAAGGTAGGATGTTAAATGGCCTGAAATGCTTTTCTGACCTCTAGAGTATTTTACGTCTGGTTTTAAAATTATTTTTGATATTTAAAATTGTTTCTTTCTAGTTATTTTAGATATTATTAACTTTAGATTCATCCTGATGTAAAAAAATAAGTTCTCTTTTAGCATAAAGCAAACAACAGCCCTGTTTCTTATACAGATTTCTGCAAGAAAAAGATAATTAAAATCCAATTAATTGAATGTTTTAAAATAACTGACAAAAGTCATAAATTAACTGATAAAAAGTCCCCTAATATACTCTGAAATGCCTGGATTTTAAAATGGAAAATTTGAAGGAACCCTGAATAACCCTTAATATCATGAAGATGTCACGAGTCGTTTTGTTTCTACAGAGAGGTGTTTGTTTCTAAATATGTCCCTCATGTTGTGGGAATAACAAGCATAATATGTACAAAACCACATCATCATCATCCATTTGGCTTCAACTACATCAATCCTTTTAACATTTTCTCACCTACTCTTTCCACTCAGGTGAAGGGAGTCACCCAGAGAGTCCACTCACCTGACCAAAGCCGAAATGATCCGTTGGAGGATGACGTCCAGGCCTTTCTTATTGACGAGGACCAGCTGCACACTTTTGATGACCTCACCAAAGTGAACCCTGTGACTCCAGCAACAGGTACCAAGTGCAAAATGTCCAAATGCTCCAGCAGAATTCAAAACTTTGTCCTCATCACGTCTTTCCGTTTAATGCTTAACATTAAACACTCGCCTTCTGCTAGTGCTAAAATGCCTGCAGGCCAGGTACAGTTTGAAGGTGTTTTACACCCACGCCGGCTGCACCTTGGTGGCTCTCAACCCTTTCCAGGCCATTCCAGACCTGTACTCTGTGGATGTGATGAAGGAGTATCACTACGCTACTCAGCCTCAGGTATTCACGTCATCGCTGCTAAAGCGCCATGCCGCCATCGACCTGTTGGCTCTTATTTAAATATGGACTTTCCGGGTTCTTTTTAATTCCAGGAGTTCAAACCTCACATCTTTATTGTGGCGGAGGAGGCTTACAGGAACGTTCAGGGTCAGCTGGAGCCAGTGAACCAGTCGCTGGTTGTTAGCGGTGAGAGCGGAGCCGGGAAGGTAAATTCACAAATAACGCTAATGCTTTCATGTCAAACAGATGTTTAAAATATCAGTTTAGCTTTTCCTTTTTGATTTTATTATAGGTCTGTGGAGTTCCCCTGCTGTTGCTCAGATTTTTTAAATATTTTTTTGAGTCGCTGTTGGTCTGTCAATGATTCCCTTTGTTCTAGACATGGACGTCTCGCTGCCTGATGAAATACTACGCCACTGTGGCAGCCTCTGCCCAGGCCGTCAGCAGTCAGGACGCGGTGGAGAGGATCGAGAGGAGAGTGTTGGACTCCAATCCTCTGATGGAAGCTTTTGGTACGACAATAAACTATATGTATGTACACTCCCTTTACAAAAGTATTCATTCCTTGCTCTTTCATAGCTCTAATTTTTAAAAAACGTTGTCATGCTCCCACCACAAACTTTAATGTATTTTATTGAGATGTTGAGCATAAATGCACAGCACACTTTTCAGAAAAAAAAAATTAAAAACCCTATTACAAATTTTCCATCCACTTCACAATAGTTCACTAAAGTGAGATTTACTGGTGTGACGAGTCATTCATCAGCGCTCTCTGTCTCCAGGCAACGCTTGCACGCTGCGCAACAATAACAGCAGCCGCTTTGGAAAGTACATCCAGCTGCAGATGAACAGGTACCAGTGGCACCTTCCACTTTTCATGACCTCACATCCTGTCAGCGGGTTAGCTCACCCTGTCCGACTCAACTCACATCCAGAGCTCAGCTGCTGGTCGGCGCTTCAGTGCAAACGTACTTGTTGGAGAAGACCAGGGTGGCCTGTCAGCCAGCCAATGAGAGGAACTTCCACATCTTCTACCAAGTGAGCCCCCGACACCTGATGCCCGTGTGATTTATTTATTTTTCTACCTGTACAGTATTGGTGTGTTTACAAAGCTTTGTGCTGTTTTTATAGATGATGAAAGGAGCCACAGATGAGCAGAGAACAGACTGGAAGATGCCACAGGATCAGTGTTTTGTGTGGCTGCCGAATTGTGAAAATCAAATTGAGGGTTGGTGTTTGTTTTTATATCTATTGAGGCCTCCTAGTAACGTCTGTACAAATAACTTAATTGTTTTCTTTCTTTTTTACAGAGGATGGTTTTCTTGAAACCGCTGAGGCAATGGTTCACCTAGGAATTGATGCAGAAAGGCAAAGACAGATATTTAGAGTAAGAGTTACACCAATTAATCATTTGAATAAGATTCAATGTCAAGTAACTTGTCTTTATAGAAGCTACTTTAGCTGCACATTAATTAGTGATGCAACAATAAATTGGTCCCAATTTTCTTAACTTTGGGAGATTGGCGATTGGCTGATATGTAGATGTAAAAGTGATGTTATCCTCTGATTCCGTCTAACTCCACAAAGGTTTGAAAATCAGCCACCGTTCTCCTTTTGGTCTAATGCATGGGTGTCCAAAGAGTGACCGGGGGCCACTCTTGACTGATTTTGTACGGACGCGACTGCAATTTAAAAATAACACAAAATTAGCCCCCAGCACAGTTGGTTGATGCAGATGGAAGCTTTTTTATTCTTAATTGTGGCAGAAAGATAGCAGATAATTTAAAATCTTATTTAAAAATCAAAGTATTCATCTTTAAATAACCATATGTTTTGCATTCTTGTGCAGAGACAAAATCTATCCAGTTCCAAAGACAGTGACCTAAATCCAGCTTTTTTAACTGACTAAATGTTTACTATATTTCCAATAAAACCCTTGATAAATATTTATTTTAATAAGACAAATCTACTAAACATGTTTACACATCACCTTTCATTAAAACAAATCTGACTACTGCTTTTGTTTAATTACACTATTACATTCTTAAGTTGGTAAAAAGAAAAAATCACACGAGTAAACGTTTTTACTAAGAATATTACATTTTTAGGCCCTCAGGATGTTTTGACTTGACAGTTTTGGCCGATGTGACAAAATGTTTGTGAGACTGACAGACTCACCCAGCAGGTTCATGCAGCTGATAGCCATCCCACTGTTGCCAACTTAGTGACTTTGACACTATATGTAGCAACTTTTCAGACTAAAAAAATCAGCACTTAATAATAATAATAATAATAATAATATTGTGTAATGTTTTTTCATTACAGGTTTTGGCAGGGATTCTGCAATTGGGGAATGTGAGTTTCTGCTCTTCAACAAATGAATCCCAACCCTGCGACCTTGACCAAGTCTCTGAAGGTAGCTTCGATTCCACAGGTTGATCAGCAAATCGTACAAATACTCAAAGAAAAACCTACAAATTTGGAAAGCTAAAGCTAGCTCATGCGTTGATCATCATGAAGCACGACTTTCTAGACTTCTTGCAGAGAGCCGGCGAGCTGCTGGGCGTCCCAGCGGAGGAGCTCTGTAGGTGTCTGAGAGTGAGGACGCTGAAGGCGGGGAAGCAAAACGTCCTGAAGCCCTGTTCCCAAGCAGAGTGCGGAGTGAGGCGGGACTGCCTGGCCAAGGTCATCTACGGCCAGTAAGAGCTGCAAGTTGATCATTAAGTAGTCAGCAAAGTATTCATTGAAATTAGTAACCTTAGCATTTTACAGCAGCATAAAGTAGGACGTAACTGTGAAGTGAATGATGTCAGACTGGATGCTGAGAGTCTGTGAGGAGAGATTTAAAGGGGCAGTATTATGAAGAATCAACTTTTTTGAGCTTTATGACATGTTATAATGTTATTCCCTCATCAAAAACATATATGGAGTGTTGCTTTTATTGGTTGAGAAATCCTTTTATCTCCCGTGGCAGTCATTCAGCCTGTGTAGATCTAGCACCACCGTCAAGGCGCAGCTGCAGTTTTCAAGTGACCTAACTTCTTCCCTTTCTCGCGATTCCCCCACTCAGCTCCTTCAGACTAGCCAGCAGCAGTTAGCAAACACCTTGTAGAACATCTGCTGAGCTTATTATAGGAGCTACTTCTTCAGTGCAACACTGGCAAAAACGTTAATAAAGGGTTAATAGAGGAGGCATGTTTTGATGACTTCCTGAAGGCGGAGTCTCAGAAAGAGCAGGAGTTTCTTAAAGAGACAGAGGCCCAATTTCAGGTGTTAAATTCTGAACACGAGTACATGTTATCACACTTTTTAGATTAGTGTGAGAAAAAAAACAAATTCACTTAAAAAGTAAGTATAAAGTCCCATTCTAAAGTTAGTGGTTGTAAGTTGACAAAACGTAAAATAGGAGAAGTGGTAAGGCTAAATTCTCATCCCCATTTTAACATATTTAATGCTATATTCAACGTTTTCCTTTTCCCACCAGATTATTTGAGTGGTTAGTGACGTTCATCAACAGCTGCATATGCGCCGACCAGTCCAAATGGTGCAACTTCATAGGTAAAGCTTTATTCCCTCCGTCGGAGTGGGAATGACCCCCAGCTTCTCCACACCAGCTCTGACAGTCGTCTGTAATCTGCAGGCGTGCTGGATGTGTACGGCTTCGAGTGTTTTCAGATCAACAACTTGGAGCAGCTGTGCATCAACTACGCCAATGAGAAACTGCAGCAGCACTTTGTGGCCCATTACCTCCGAGCTCAGCAGGTAGAGACATTCAGTTTTTTTTACCACGTCAGTAGGGATGCATTTGGATGTACGTTTGGGTATTTAAACATCAGCGCTATTTGTTGCCTTTCCTCAGGAAGAGTACGTGTCAGAAGGCTTGGAGTGGTCCTTCATTAAATACCAAGACAACCAGAGTTGTCTCGATCTTTTAGAGGGAAGCCCTATCAGTGTGTTTTCTCTTCTTAATGAGGTAAACTTTTATTTATTCTTACTCTACAGCGACTTCCATTGTTTGTAATTAGAGATTACAAACAATTCTTCAATCACTAGATAAAATCTTGAAAAATTGGGATGCTCTTCCCAGTTCATTAATTCCGTCTGAACGGAGTATTGCCTCCATAATTCAGTTCCTCCAGAATGTTGCCAGGTTTTTTTGTGATCGTTTCACAAAATAACATCGCAGGAGATTGATTAATTTTTAACCGATAAAGCTTCATTTTTAAGCTTTATCTTTGCAATTGCATGATCTTACAAAAAAGGTGACATTGCTGCTCACAACAATTTTTTTTTAACACAGTTAATATTTACAGTGCAAATAACATTTTTAAGTACTTCAGGAAATCTCTTTTAGCTAGTTGCAAAGCTAAAGGAAGTGACATGTTAGGAAACCCTCTCAAAGCTAAGGTTAAAGGATATGACACACTAAGGAACGCACTTTCTAGGGCGTAGCTCAGATAGAGGCTAACAAATAGAATGACATATTGTTGCTTGTTGCCATTTTGTCTGTTAGCTCCTAAATGGGGCATAAGAAATAGACCAGCTGTATTTTGGCATTAATAAATGGAATTCATGAATTCAACTCACTGACTCTTCTTCAACCTCATGCATCAAGAACCTAGCATGGAGAACAGATAATTCTCCACAATACAAACAAAGTCATGCCCTGAGGAGTTGTCAAAGTGCAAAAGAAGAATTCCTGGTTATTCAAGTTAACATGAACTCTATTCAGAATAAAAGCAAATTGTACAGAACATCGCAAAATGGTTTTTGCAAAAAAAAAAAAAAAAAAAAAAACATGCGTTCATCTTGCTTGTTCGGCTTTCAAGAGACGCCATGAAATGAGGTTAAATTAGAAGAGGACTAAAGAGGTTGGTCAAAATTCAGCTGAGTTTCTGACTGATCAGAAAAAAAGAAAATACAGAAAACATTCAGGTGATTAGTCAGATTTATGGAGAAGTTGCGATTACTTTTGAAAATAGCAAATCCACGCAAACTTTGCGTATAATGAATGAATAGTTGTGATCACAACATCGCATCTTCCTGGAGAATCTGAATTTTGAGACTGTAAATGCGTCAACTAAGAACATGCAGTTCAATCCACTGAATAAAAGTCATAAGGCGTTAAGGACTTTTGTTTTGATTAATAAGTGGTAGTTTCTTTCATTTTTGTTGAAAGTACCTTGATTAAGGAACCTACAACACACATATTTTCTCTCTTATATGATTTAGACGTTTGAAAAAATCTAAACCTCCAAGTCTAACAAACAAATTGGTATTGGCCAGGAAAAGCCTGATCAGTGCATCTCCAGTTATCACATCCACATTCTTAAAAGCAACGCTGCAGCCGACTCAACGTGTCCCAGTGGACGAATGACCTGTTGGTTTCTATCTCGTCCTGAAGGAGAGTCGTCTGAACCGAGCCTCGGACTCGACAGCGCTGCGGGGTCGCCTGGAGAAGGAACTGGGCGGCAACGACAACATCTGCTGGGACAAGTTCAGCAAGGTGCCACACTTCACTGTGGCCCATTACGCGGGCAAAGTTAGCTACCAGTTAGAAGGCATGGTGGAGAAAAACAAGGTAAGAGGCCGTCTTTTAGCTCTCGTTCAAACAGAGTGACCAAACCTCCATCTGGTCGTGTTCACGAAGGTTTTCTCTCTCAGGATCCGGTGCCACCAGAGCTCATTGGCCTGCTTGAGAAATCTGACAATCTCCTTCTTCATGAGATCTTCTCTGACAAGGAAACTGAGATTCCTCATAGCAAGGGACTCAGTAGAGTCACAGTGATCTCCAAGTTTAAGGTAGGAGTAAACGACAAAAGCATTTATCAACAACATGCTTGCTGTGGGTTGTGCTGTTTCTCCTGGAAAGGTTTAACCATAGTCCTGATGTGTGTGTGTGTTAACACACTGCATCTCAGCACGGTACTCTGGTAGCAATCAGGGCAGAAACAATTAGTCAGATTAATTGTGATTGCAGGACATAATCATCAGCTGATTCAGTAATTGGTTAATCGTTTAATCAATTACTGATTGTAATATAAAGAAATCACAATTTATTTATGTAAAACAACCTCAGCTGACTGAAGTGCTTCCCAATAATTGCAACATCACAGATAAGCAACATGATAAGATAAGACATAAAATTAAGTTTGATTAAAAAATATATATATATATACTTTATATATATATGATGATAAAATTGGCAGTAATACCAACAAAATAAAGAGTATAGATTAGAATTTTTTTTCTTTTAGAAAAGAAAGTGAGAAAAAAAATATTAAAATTGAATCTGGTATAAAAACAATGGAGATTAGAGATGAAAAGATTCTAAAATGATGTGATTTGCATGTAGAACTCGCTGGAGAACCTGATGAAGCTCCTCCTCACCACGGCTCCTCACTACACCCGCTGCATCAAACCCAACTCCGACTGCAGGCCGCTCACCTTTAAGAACAGAGAGGTATAGTGATCGGCTCACACGTCCGCATCGTCTCATCGCCGTCCACGTCCACCGAAGGGACATGTCTGATGCTTTTCCGTCAGGTTATTTTGCAGCTGGAGGCCTGTGGGATCGTGGAGACCATTCACATCAGCGCTGCAGGGTTTCCAATAAGGTGCAGCTTTCCTCCTCACACTCTAGTAGTGCGATATTTTTCTAAGCTTTAGGGGGATCTAATTTAATTTTTGTTGCACAGAATTCCTTTGAAAAGCTTCGTCCAGCGTTATGGACCGATCGGGAAATGTTCAACGTCAAGTCGACTGGATGCTGGTGAGTTCATATTATTATTGAATCGGTTCCTGGTCGATCGGGGAGGTCTAATGATTTTATTTCCTCTACCTGGATCTGCAGGTTTATTCTCCTTACCTTTCATTTGTCTTCTCAGTAAAATCACTTCTCTACTTTTCTTGGGACTTTTCAGTTTGAAAGACTTTTTAGCATCTTCTGAACTTTACAGGTAAACGCCATCTCTGCATGCCTCACCACTCCGTCTTTGTGTTTGGGTTGTAAACTTTTATTTAAAGCATTTGTTTTCCTCTAATGTTCTCGCAGCCTCAGCTTATTTCTGTGCTTCACATCTAAGCCTGTTGCAATAAGCAGTGAGTCAATTAATGATAAATTGACACAAGCTCAATAATTTCCATTCTGTTGATTAATATTGTTTGAAGGGAAATTTTGTCTACAGTTTTATTTATAGTTTTGCATATATATAGGTTTTTATTCCCATTTTCTTGTTTTTGGTTGCATTTTATTTTGGATATTTGGTTTGTTGACATTACTCACTCACCTTTAGAGCTGAAATGATTCATCTGATTAATCGTGACAAATTGATTATTGGAATAATCGTCAACTAATTTAGTAATCGATTAATCATTAAACAGAGTTTATATATTTTTGCTATAAATTTGCTATAAAATATTTTCTTTTTTCTCTTTCATTAATGTAATGCTCCACACCATGTATATTCTATTTTGATATTAAATATTTTTTAAAAAAAAAGGTATTTCTAATAAGATTTAGTGGTTAATAAAAAATCTGAAGAATGTACCAATTTTTTTTCGTCCGATTAAATATCAAACTAATTGATAGAATAATCAATTACTAAAATAACTGTTAATTGCAGCCCTAAATCACCTCTAATGAAGCCACAACTCTTCATCTCTGAGTTTGAAGCACTTTAATGTTTTCCATTAGCTCTCAATATTCCTCACACTGACACAGATGCTGTTGGGTTGTTAGGCTGATCTAGCCTTTATTCATCCTCATTCCTGTGTTTCAGATCCCGACGCCACCGAAAGCACCAACGTTCTGCAGCAGGAGGTGGAGAAGCTCCTCCGGGTGGCGCTCCAGCATAATGTGTCGTGTGACGGACGCAGGTCGTTGGTGCACTGCGGGAAGACTAAGGTCTTCCTCACGCAGCTAATGGTGAGTGGGTAACTACAGTGGTGTGCAAAAGTATTTATTTGATCTATTTTATTGGGATTTTATGCAACAGACCAACAAAACGTTGTGCACCATACATGGTTTTCTAATCTTTTTACGAAGAAAAGCCTGAGGTGTATTGTGTCTACCTTTATGGTTCAACACGTAAATGAAATCTTTAACTTTTTTGCTGAATGCCCTACAAGAACTTCTTATATCTTCCCTTCTGTGTCCTTGTTGTTCTTTCATTACGGCCAGATCTATAACTTTATTAGAAATGACTAAGGACACAAAGAGGAAACAGAAAGAGAAAAATGGGAGTGAGATGGGTCAGTGAAGAGGAAGGTAGGACCAGAAGACAAGAAGAAGAAGAAAAAAAACAACAAGAAAACACCCTGGAAGTCTGTTTGTACACCTGCAAAAAGAGAGAGAAAAAAGAGAACCAAGAAACCACAGAGACAAACAACATATATAACCACAACAACAACAATGAAAAGTATACAGTCCTAATTAATACAAGATGTATTTAGCTATTACCACAGCCCAATATTTCTATATTAGGGCTGAAACGATTAATCGGATTAATCGTGATTAATTAATTATTGTAATAATCGTCAAGTAATTTAGTTTTTGATTTATCATTAACTAGAAAATGCTCTGACAAAGGTAATTTGCTGAAAGAACAACATAATCAGAGCAGTAATTAAGCAAAAATGGTACAAAAAATATATACATTTTACATCCATCCATCCATCCATCCATCCATCCATCCATTTTCTGTTCACCCTTGTCCCTAATGGGGTCGGGAGGGTTGCTGGTGCCCATCTCCAGCTACGTTCCAGGCGGGAGGCGGGGTACACCCTGGACAGGTCGCCAGTCTGTCGCAGGGCAATACATTTTACATTTGAGATAAAAAGAAAACTATAAATATGTTTTACCTGAACTGCTCAAATGGCTGTTTTAGCTTGACAAAGTTTAAATTCTGTAAAAAAAAAAAAAAAAAAAAAATCATATAAAGCACCTTTTGCTGGCCAAGTATTTATCGGTTAATGCAAATATTTATTAATTACTGCACAAATGATACTGCAAAGGAATGCTATGGTATTGCATTTTAGGCAATAACTATTTATTTTTGTATTTAAAAAAATAAGAAAATATTTTTCGTATTTTTTATTTCAGAAAATAGACTGTACTACTATTGTGATATTAGAAATAGCACACTATTTCTAATATTGTAGTAGTTAAATGAAGAAAAAATGCAGAATGTGAGGCAAAAAAAATATTTGATTAATCATTTGAATAACTGAATACTAAAATAATTAGTTGCAGCTCTAATCTATATTGATCTGTAAACACCCGAAGGCAAAAACGCTGACTTCTTTAATCAAACGTTTGCAGCCGATTTTATTGAGGTGAATGAGAGTCGAGCAGACTGAATAAAAATGCATGCCACATTATTCAGATTTTCATTTCCTTAAACTTTCCAATTATGTGCTACTTTGTTTGCGTCTGTCGCATGAAATCCCAATACAAGATATATTAATTAAAATTAAATAAGTGGTGGGAAAACTATTTTTAAGGCACTGTGACGACAAACACGAGAGATGAATTGACCCCCAAACTATTGCCAGGAGTTTGTCGTTGTGACGTTTCGACTCAGTCGGATCTTTCAAATTCTTCACAGCTCGACCTGCTGGAGGATCACAGAGGGAAGATCCTGTCTCGGTGTGCCTTCACCATTCAGTGCTGCTGGCTGCGACACCAGCGGCGCCGACGCCTCGCCCGCCGGCAGTCTGCCACGTTAATCCAAGCAGGTAAACTGGTTGCCGCTCCGAACAGGTGAAGCTGGCAGGAATTAGGCAGAGCCGCCTGGCCTCGATTCCACTGTGAGTGCTGACTCTGACCCGGTGAGTCGGGAACACGCGGTGTCGGCACATGGAGGTCCAGACAGGTTGTCCTCTGAGAAGCAGGACATGCCGCATGTCGTCTTACTTTCTGATGTTCTTTCGGTGCAAGTCTGAGATAAATACGTGTAGCATTTCTGTCATTTCATGAATCTCAACTAGGGCTGAAACGATTAATTAGATTAATTGGATTAATCGTGATTAATCGATTATTGAAATAATTGTCACCGAACTTAGTAATTGATTACTTGTTAACTGGAGTCCATTTGCTGAAAGAATAACACATTCAGAGCAGTAATTGAGCCAAAACTGTCCAAAAACATATACATTTAAGAATTTAAAAAAATTAAATAAATAAGTTTTACCCAGAATCCCACAAGTAGCATAGTTCATCTGGTTCAAATTCTGTAAAAGAAAATCCTATTAAGCACTTTTTGCTGCCTAATTATTAATCAGTTAATCCAAAAACGTCGTAATATTATGAGAATAATGTTGTAATATTACTGGAATAAAACCATAGTATTACCAAAAAAAAATGTCAATATTATGACTTCATTCTCATAAAACTAAAACTGTATTCTCATATTATTTGCAACGTTATTCTCATAATAATATGATTTCATTCTTGTCTTTTTTTTTGTCATGGCCCAAATGCTCCATTATAGACTTGCTACAAATTATCGAGCGTACACTAAAAGAATACTGTTATTGCATTTTAGGCAGTAAAATATATTTTAAAAAATCTTTGCATCTCTCAATTTGTTTCTAATATTATATTTTTTAAAAAGTACTAAATAAAACATCTGTAGCATGTGACTTTTAGAATAATCAATAGATGAATCGATTACTGAAACAGTCATTAGCTGCGGCCCTAACCTCGACATGACTCGTGAGCGATCCGGCCGTTTACTGTCGGACGTTTCGGACTGTGTGCAGCTGTGAGGTCCTGGCTGGTCAGGAAGCAGATCCGGAGGTGGAACGGAGCGGCCTCAGTGATCCAAAACACCTGGAAGAAATGGAGGGTGAGAACGAGCGCCACCATTTTTCCTTTTTCTATCATTTTTATTTTTTCTTGGACACGGGACGTAACTTCACGGTGTAAATATTCGGGCAGGCGTTGTTGAAGTCCTTGGCTGAAGCAGAGCTTGACGAAGCGGAGGACCTCGCGGCGGACGACAGCCCGGCGCTGAGCGCTGTCGTCAGGGAGCGGGGCTCCGTGCAGCTCTCGAGCTTCCAGGAGCCCGTCCCTGTGCGCGGCTGGCCCATGGGCCTGGCTCTGGCCTCGGCACCCTCCATCACCGTTTCCCTGACGGCCACGGGCTTCCAGAAGATGATTTCCGTGATGACCTCCCTCAACCTGCCGTCCAGGAGAGGAGAGTACAAGGTGGAGACCAACCAGTACAAGCAGGGGCTCGCCTCCATTCGGGCTCGGCCCAGGGTGAGAACACGATTCTTTCTTTATAAATGGATTTCAGTGTGATTCTTTTAATTTTTTGTTTTGTTTTTCTTCTCCCAACAGGGATCTGTGAAACTGCACTATCAGCGCTCGCCCCTTCTGTATGCCGACATGCAGCCGGACCTGAAGAGCAACGTGACGGGGTTCAACGAGATC
Organism: Xiphophorus couchianus; assembly: GCF_001444195.1. Taxonomy (NCBI): domain Eukaryota; kingdom Metazoa; phylum Chordata; class Actinopteri; order Cyprinodontiformes; family Poeciliidae; genus Xiphophorus; species Xiphophorus couchianus. The sequence continues at coordinate 24,330,485 of NC_040238.1, forward strand.
CTGCTGGAGAAGACTTTGTAGTAACTTCAGTTGAAACAGTTTAGTTAATCTAAATATATATATATATATATATATATATATATTTATAATGCTTCTCTGCATCTATTGTTGAACACTAAATCAAACAATTTTTTTTGCCAAAATACCATTATTTGTAAAAGTTTGCGTGTACAGTTAAGTGGTCCAGATGGATAATGCAACATCAAATCACAAAAATCTTCTATACATTTGAGATTGTTTTTGGAGCAATATTTATATGTGATTCATATCTAAAATATATAAATTATGATTATTTTAATTGTAGCATTTCTTAACAAAACCACAAAAACCAATCTGGTTGCAGTTCCTAAGATGTACTGAAGATGGCACAATTTTAGCACCATAAACAGTCAAAGCACTGCTGCCTGCATGAGATTATGTCTGAGCCCATTAGGCCTTACTGAGTGCCTTTTGGAAAAGCTACAATTGATTCATTTAAGAAATTACATTCCAAAAGAATAAGCAGTCATGTCGGGAATAAAACGTTTGGAATTTTTTTAAATTTGTGTTTCAAATTAAAGCATATTAACAGATGATTTACAAGGAGACACTTGCATGAAGTGTCTTGGACCAAAGTCTTTTTTGTACATTGTACATTTGTGGGCATGTGAGAGCTTAATTCGTCTGACAGTGTAGCTGTTAGGCATTATGAAATTCAGTTTTAAGTGCAATATATTTGTATGCTTAACCTCCAGCGTATTTTCCATTACATAACATTGGCTCAGAAAACAGGGACTTACATATTTACTATGTAGTTTAGTGGAGTTTGTCACATTAACGCCACAAACGTCTATGAGTTTTAAAGTAATAAACCAACACAGTGATATTCTGAAAGCTACACATTTGTTTTCACCCTGGAACAGTACTGTGTAAACTACTTTTTTCACATCTTTACCTGACCTTTTACATGGATCATTATCAACCAAATTCCATATTATGCAGCATATAGTGCTAGTCTTTCTTAGAGAATCTCTATGAAATACATAGAACTTTGTGGCTAAATGCAGAAAAGTTGCATTCTTCCAGTTCACTGCATGCATGAAATAGATCAACTTGATTTACCATTTGTGGTAATGTTGCTGCTCTTAGAAACAAAGTCTTTCCTATACTAGATCAACGAAAGGCCTGTAAATGTAAAACACAATATACCAGAAGTTTTTTTTTTTTTAATGGATTTCTGTCTGGAAAAGGTAGCTGCTCTGTTCTAAACTTTCCAGTTTTTAGCCTGCATAAAGCACTTATGAACAGCTTTGACTCAGTATATGTAAAAAAAAAAAAATTTGCTTTTCATTTAGATGCAGATTCATGAAAATGTCATTTATAATTTAGTTCAATCAGCTGTTTTTGTCAGGTACAAAGGGATCCATGTATGCAAACTTGAATCACAAAGAGTCACAGTTTAATGTTGATTTGTAAAAAATATTTTATATAACTGTTAAATGTCAATAAATTACTGTGCGTATATGTTTAATCAATAATCTATGAAAACGTGAGCCTTTATTTGAACATTATTTACATACAGCGTCATTAGTGGTAAATATTGCTATACAGTGTGCTTGGAATTGTATGGAGAAATATCAAAAACTAGCTGCACATGTAATTTTATAAATCAGTCATTAGAAAATAATGTGTTGCCTTCACCTTCAACAACTTTTAAACACTGATCTGCAAACTCAACAAAAAGAGGTTCCTGCATGGCGGCCTTCATGGCAGACGCTTTGCTCTCCGCGTCGTCAACGGAGCGCAGTAACTGCCTCAGGTGGGGGTTGCAGAGCAGATCCCTGAGCTCTGTTGACTGACCTGTAGCAAAGCAACACGATTGAAATAAAAACGCTGACATATTATCATCGCTCTCCCCGCCCCTCAAACCGTGTTAAAATTTACAGAGAAACGTAAAACTGGTTTGATACCCAATAACTGGAGCCTCTGCGGTGGCACTTTGTCGATGACGTCGTCCTCATGCAGGAGATCGCCCAAACTCGAAGGCTCTGCTGGGGAGTTAAACGAACAAAACATAAAACATATATAAATTTGACATTATTAACTGGTGCAAAAAAAATAAAATAAAAAATTGTTATTCTGGAAGGATGTTCAGTGGTTTCACTTTTTAGGCATTGAGAACCAGGCCTCAAAAGATACATCGTTCTGTTTGATGACATAGCTTTTTCCTGATGAAAGTATATCAGAAAATTTTGGAATCGCAATGTAATTTGCAGTTCTGGTTGAAAAAAAAAAAATCAATAAAAGCAGCTATTTAAATTGTCTTGATACTCAAAAACACAATATCCAATCTTTAGCAGTTCTGGCAAAATTTGATGGAGCCCCTGAAGGAGCCGAAAGGTTTGAGATATCTGAGGTAGACCAAAGACGGCAAAACACCAGGGCGGAAAACTCAAAGCAATATGGCTTAAAAATAGAAAATGAACATCAAAAGTTTAAGAGACATGGAAGAAAAGTGCACTAAATCTGTTCTTTAGTAAAGACAAATAAGTTTAATGAAAGGGTCAGCAGTATGGATCCAATGAAAACGTTAATGTAGCACATTTGTTATGATTAAGTGTAAATCAATTTTCCAAAATAGTTGTTTTTTTTGTTTGTTTTTACAGCAAAACAAATGCTAAATAGGCATTTTAGAGAATAAGAACAATATTAGCGATTTGGAATCATTACCAGATACAGCAGCATCTTTAGATTCAGGATTTGACGAAGCAGGCTTCTCCACAGGAAGGCAGGAATCTGAATACAAGATAACTGTCAATATCAGTTGTAAATACACGGTCCGAATAAAAACTTACAGGATTTAAACTTCCGAACCTTTGTGTTTCTTGTAACAGCCAAGCGAACAACTGCAAAGATTGCAACACAAAAAAGAAACAATTCAAATAAATTCAAGCGAAACTTTAACAAAGACGCAGTATCCTGGTCCATAGCAGCGATAATAAAAACAGAAAAAAGGGAAGGAGGAAAAGATAAACAGTTAATTATGAGATAATTGTGGTAAATTATTAGATATTTGAAACATGTTATTCCGAATTATTCCCGAACTTATAATTGTGAACGAATATTAAAAGTATTTAAAAAAAACCTGGCCCATTCACACTTATTTTTCCAGTTCAATAGTAGCCAGTAGGTAGACTAATCGCAACTCAGTTTGACCCAAACCGGCTCCTGTACCATGTGTTGAAGTTTTTATGTTCGTTTTTAATGTATTATAGCGATAAAACGTTAGTTATCGGGGGAAACAACGGTGACATAATATGTTAACACCGACAGGTTTGATTATCTACATGCTTTAAGTCACAAACTGCTTAGGTTTAGCCTTGTTTTTATCCACAGTATTCTTACATATGTGCCTCTATTTTTATTTAACACAAAAATATAAAGTTGTATTACAAGAAATATATGGACATTTATAACACAGATTATAATAATAAACTATGCTTCAGTGTTTCTACTTAGGCTAACAAAATCAGCTAACACGTGATAAGCTGTCCCGCAAGCATGTAGACGCGTTTACTTACTATCGTAAGTTGCAGGTTGGACATCTGTATTTTGGAGTCTGTTCGCTGCACACACTGCATATTTGCATTTTCCCGGCAGGTACAGAGCTAAACATATAACAAAAAATACTAGTTTTATTGCTTTTAGTTGACCAGGGTAACAGAGTGAGTAGTAGTTCCGGTTGAGAGGATTGTCTTTCACAATAAAAGCATTAGCTTCCGTTGGGAAAAAAATAACGGTGATTTCAAGTGTTACTGATTCTCTGACTTATTTTTATAAGTCAGAGAATTTGAGCTTCTTACCACTCATATTTAGACCCTTTGTCTCATTTTAATCACTCAGTATTAACACCAGAGCCAGCAGGGCTGTAAAAAGAAATTATTTTTCAGTTTCCGTTAAGAGTCATACTAATAATCAAACTTTGTTCAGTAATGACTGTATTCAGTGGTGGTGGATTTTTTTTTTTTTTGATCCATGCAATCAATGCTGCTTAAACATTCCATTATTTTTGTTGCACATTTAATTATTTACTTAATTAATTATGTTTTACTTTTAATTAAGACTTTGACAACACTTAAAAATTCACAGAAGCTCTTGCTAAGCCTTTTTACAGCACCTTTTAAAAATAAAATAAACAAACCAAAAAAAAAAGTTTAAAATTGAGACATTTTATTTAATTTAAATACAGTGTAGTACCATCTTCACCCACAGACATGGCCATATTTGTACAGCAAAGTTAATCAAGCACACAACTGACCTATATAGCTCAACACTAAATATTGTTGCACAGCTGTAACATGAGAGGGGTGGCTCCTGTTACAGGGCAGGTTAGGAGTGGAGCGCTGTCTCCTGACTGATGAATGGCTATGCCCTCAATGTCACAACCTCCATTTGCTGGATCAGGAAAGGCAGAGACTCCTGGCCATGGTCAACACGAGAAATCCAACTGATCTGCAGGGAAACAGTGATAAACAGATGTCTGAATTAGACGTCCAATTCAGCGATAGGTAGAGTTTGTGCATTATAAACACCAATGTTTTTGTATTTTTCAAGTTGTTAAGTTGCCTGAATTTATACATCTGAAAGATGTTTCACATTTAACATATAAGAACTATATTTAACCAACAAGCCTCGTCATAAAATAGCCGCGTCAACATAATAACAAATGTTCAAATCCAACGTGGCAAAATGTGATCAAACAAGGCCAGCTGTGTTCTGCTCAGACATGCGGCCTGTGCAGCTTGACTAGTCAGCAAAATCTCTGCATGGAAAAAAAAAAAAACAACAACAACAAAAAAAAAACACATCGCTTCCCTATTTAGATCATTTCTACTATGATTCTCACCTATAAATATCCAGAAAAACAAACAAACAATGGCATCACGAGGACGCGCTCTTGGTTCTTCTGCGCTTCATTTGGCTGTTGTGATATTTTTCAGCGATCTTCCTCTCGTGCCCAGCGGGGCAATGGCGGTTCGTGTTCAGCTCGATCTCCCTCTTGGTTCTGCCCTTGCCGCCGGCGTGGCAGGAGTATTCGTGCAGGTTGTAGTAGTCGTACTGATCGTAGTAGGCCTCCTCGAAAGAAGCCAGTCTTTCCATGTCTGTCGCCATTTGGAGACGCGGAATAGCGGCTGTTTATCCTCGCAGTCGGGTCTGGGAGCAAGTAAACAGATGATGTCACTCTTTGTTTATATTCGCAAAGTCACGTGATGGCGCCACCTTCTCTTTGGTAGTTATTATTATGCTGTTGTTATTACTGGTGTGTGCTAATGTGATATCTATGGAAGCCCGTTTCCGCCACTCTGTTGAAAAAATAAAATAAATTATCTCATTATAATGAGGTAGTCAGTGTCTCATTATTTTTGACTTTCCTGATTTTCTTTGGAATACCTTTTCTACATAGTGTTATTATCTTGTTTTCCTTTACTGCATCTTTCTTTGAATTGAAACTCTCAGTTTATTCCTACCTGTATTTTTCTTACATTTCACAGCAGCCGCCATTGTTTGGATGATGCAGCACGCAGGAAGGCGGCATAAGTCGCTCTGAGAAGCAGACGCAGGAATGTAAAGAGGAAATTCACAACGCAAGGTGATTGTAAGGTAGCGGAAACGACAGGAAGGAAATAACGCTCATAAATAAAACAAAGTATAATTATTTGATTAAAGTACTTTGTAAATAAATAAATGACTGAATTGTGAAATTCATTAATTTATTTATTTACAAAGTATTTTGATTTATCATGAAGAGAGACAAACACAATTTCGATTTCATTGTATGTCCTGCGCATGCTTTGAACTGACAAAAAGTATCTTGAGTTGCAAGACATAATAGGGAAATAAAGGTTATTTTAAATTTTAGTAGTCTACACGCAAAAAAAAAATGAATTAAAGAACATTTGTAATACGGAGCAATAAAGCTAGTAAAGCTGAATTTTGTTTTATAATCTCAGTACAAATACGAGCTTTTTCAGAAGACCTTCATATGTCAATATGTCCTTAAATGAAAGGGTGAGCATAGTGGGTGTGACTGGTTGGGGTGAGAGTCTAACAAAGTCCAAATTCTGTTGCACCAAGCTGGGTTGATATTGTGACACTCCAAAAAAAAAAAAAAAAAACCCATAGGATTTACAGCACTTATTACAACGTGTTCTAAAGCCACAGCTCTATAATCTATATAAGCTATGATGCTACCAGTGGTGGCGCGACTCAGTGGAAAGTTTAATATTAAAGAGATAAACATGAAAAATGAACTGTGATAAAATTCCAAGTTTAAAAAAAAGACTGTCCACTATTTGATGTGCTTACTGATCAGGCTAACTATAAAGGTTACACTATTAGGGGAAGTATTATTAGCAACACTATGTATTTCTTTGCCTTTTTTTTAAAATATTGTGGTAAGTATATAGTTAAATTAGAGACAAATTGTCTGAAGTGCAGAAATATACATACATATTGTATTTATAGTAGTGTATTTTTTGTGTTGGTAGTCCAAATGGTTTAAAGCACAGGTCTCAAACTCCAGTCCTCAAGGGCCACAGTCCTGCAACTTTTAGATGTGTCTCTGCTGCACCACACCTGAATAGAATAATTAGGTCATTAGCAAGACTCTGAAGAACTGATCTACACAAGGAGGAGGTAATTAAGCCATTTCATTCCAGTGTTTTGTACCTGTGGCGCATCTAAAAACTGCAGGACAGCGGCCCTTGAGGACTGGAGTTTCACACCCCTGGTTTAAAGGGCTGTTTTCATGTGTAGTTCCATCTCAACCTTACACAAACAGACATAAACATGCAGTGAATAAATTGATTTTCAATCAGTTTTTTGGACCAAAGAGTTAATAATAATAAACACATTTTCACTGAGGCTCTTTATATGTGTATATATTTGACATTTGAAATTGACATGTGACTGTATACAAAGTAGACCAGCAAATATTGCAGTAAGCTTACTGTAACGCAAAAGAAAAAAAATCCCCATATTCCTTAGAGGGCTCCGTAGATTAGGTTCACATGCATGGCAGCCATATTCTATTTTGAGGTCTTAATTATTAAGTTATGAACTCTAAGAACCTTTTTCTTTTGTTTTCCCAACATTGAAATAAGACTTGTACTTTGGTTTTATTTTATGACATAATTAAACAAAGAAGAAAAAGTCCCATTGGATACTATTTCGAAACGGCTCCCAAAGTGGTGGCACCCGTACTGAAAGCGGCATTTACAAAAAAAAAAAAAAAATCAAAACTACTCTGAGCCGTGTTGCTTGCCATAATAAACCGCCAGATAGCTGTTCGGTAGCGGCCCGCCCCTCACGGCGTGGCGAGTCCTGACGCTTTTCCACGTCGCAGCTCTGCCTCATAGGCGAACCAGCTGCGTGTGTATGCGTGTCTCCAGCTAGGCCAGAGAGTGATGGCGGCGCCCGTCTTGAGAGTGTCCACCCCTCGGTGGGAAAGAATAGCCCGGCTCCTCGTCTGCCTGCTGGGCATACTCCTTTCTCTGTATGCGTTTCACGTCGAGAGGGAAAAGGCCCGGGACCCGACTTACGAGGCCATGTGCGACGTCAGCACCTCCATCAGCTGCTCGAAAGTGTTCAGCTCCAGGTAATTTGAATTCAGCAAAGAGCGCCTTCTGTGGCGCTCAATGAAAGCTGGGCTGCTATTGTGGCAATCTGGGAAGGGTTGCGCGCTTTAAACTGTCAAATGCACTCCGCTAATGTTTGACTGCTGCCTTGGACCGCAGAGACTTGACTGTAAAACTGCCTTTTATTACTGCAGGGATGCTGAAAGATATTTGCTAGGCAGAAAACCTCCAGAAAGAAGCTCCCTGCCTGTAGTTGATAAGCACAACATTAGCTTTTTAGCTTGGCAAAGCTAACGTTGCTAACCGCTAGCAAGCAGGCTACCGTAAGTTACTTTTAGCCGGCTTTCTTTTAAGTGAATAACGACGGATAAATAATTTATTAATTGTAGTTTTCCAACATATTTAACCCAAACTTTATCTGCTTGGTGAGAGTAAAGAAGAGGTGGTTTGAGCTTATTGAAATGTTGGTATTGTTGGAAGACCCTTGACTAAAACTAGAATTTCTTGTGGTTCGGGCTTTTTTAATATCGCCTGTATTTCGTTAAATAGACGGCGCTCGCTTGTTCGTTTATCATTAGTCCCCAGCTTTCAGTCTGACCCACGGGTGTAAGCGTTCACCCTGGACAACTGCAAAAACGGAGAGCGGTTTCTGAGCATAATCAGGCTCAGGTGCCAGTTGCACAGACAGCCGCAACTCAGCTGATGGTCTGCTGCTACTACTGGACTTTGTGTTGTTTCTGACTGGTTTAAGACTTTTTGACTTTAAACGTTTGGTCCATTGCCCAATTTAGGATTTCAGTCTTCAGGTCTAACATGAAGGGGTTTTTGTCCAAATTCTAAAAGAAATGCAACTTGGACGGGGGAAATAAAAAGCAGTTTTAGATAGAATGGTTAAGACAGTAAAATACTCACTAGTAAAATGATTTCGGCATATCATTGATACAATGTTTCCCCCAGGAAACTTGCTAAGCCCGGTGTTTGGGTGCCAGTGCAGTCATTCATCCAGCAGTCTGTTGTGTTTTTGAGTTAAAAAATGTTTAATGTTGGCAGGAAATTTTAAAATATCACTTGATAATTATGTGTTATTGAAAGAATGAAGATCAATACCTGAACACCAACTATAAAGTCTTAAAAAAATGCAAACATTTTAAAACTACTTAAATAAGTAAGTAATGCTTTAGCCTGGTGGGGACACAAGTAAAGCCTGGTGGCCCGCCAGGCTTATAATACACTGAGGGAAACCCGTTATTTTAGCGATATGGCTTGGTTTCAGACTTAGCACGTCACTGTAATTTTTGTCACTAATTAATGATTTCAGTTTCTGAAGTGACCTATATGCACTGATTGATTTAAGAGTTTAAGTTTCTGTGCCAAGTGTGTATGTTTTTTTTTTTTTTTTTGGTCAACCAAGACAACATTTTCACATACCGTACACCAGAGGTGTCAAACTCCAGTCCTGGAGGGCCGCTGTCCTGCAACCTTTAGATGTGCCTCTGCTGCACCACACCTGAATAGAATAATTAGGTCATTAGCAAGACTCTGGAGAACTGATCTACACAATAAGGAGGCAATTAAGCCATTTGATTCCGGTGTTTTGTACCTATGGCACATCTAAAAACTGCAGGACAGTGGACCTTGAGGACTGGAGTTTGACACCCCTGCCGTACACCAAGTATCACTGTTTAATTCAGGATAATGCATTGCAGATTTGCAGGGAAACAATCCCCCACTTAAAAGCCAGATGTAGTCTCTGCCTTCTCAGTTGTTTTGCAGAGCATACACAAATGACAAAACCCAACTTGGCAGAATAAAAGGCCACAATGTCTCTGGAATGCAGACTGTTGAAGACTTGTTGCATATTTGTTTGATGATGAGTCGAGTTAGTCCTGCCCTCTTCAAACCTGAATAAATTACCAGCTGTAGGCATTTCCTCGTCAGCCAAACATTTATTAAAAACTTTCTCAGTGTAAATACGTAGTTCCCATGGCATGGTTACCTCAAATTAATGGATATAAAAAATATTGATACCTGGTCCTGCCTATAATATATACAAGCATTTGCTGTACTTTCCAGGTGCTTATGAGACGGAATATTATTACCTTTTTGTCATTTTACACTATATAGAATAGCAGTGGAAGTCTGATGAGCTGACATTGGCCTGTGAAATCGTTGCCTTATCTACTATCCTGCAGGCAGCTGGTTGACAGACATGACATTCATTGCTTGTAGTTTTAAAAAATATATATATTATTTTTACCTTCAATAAAGTGATGGGATGCTCCTCTTTAGGGACATTCCCTTGACTGTCCCTAATAAATAGCAAATGTAATGTTTCTTTTTTATAAGCAAAGGATAAGTGTTATAGGCTTATTTCAGACAGCCAACACTATGCAGTCGAACTCCCCTAAAATCCTGCAAAAACTTCTGGTTTCTCCAGGACTTTCATAGGAATGCTATGATTGAAAATTTGAATATTTTTAAAATGGCGGTATTTGTTGGTTCTGGAAGCCTGCCCATGAATCACAGTATTTTACATATGGGAATTTCTTGATGTTATCAGGGTCTGTATTATTAAAGTGACTACCCATCAGGTGATGATGTAAAACATGTATTCACAATAACAGGTTATTTTTCTTTTAATGGTAGAAATCTTTCTTCCATCTTTCAGTTCAGTTCTACAGCGCCAATTTACAACAAATGTCAAAGCACTTTACAAAAAATAATTTCAGTCCAATTACTATAAATTATCAAACTGTACAATAAGCTCAATTAATTATTCAAAGTAGCTTAAAAAGCTTTTATCTAAGGAAACTCAGCAGATTGCATCGAGGCACCGACTTACAGAATTCACTCCTTCTGGACTTGTGTTGTCGTTGACTTTACAGCAATCCCTTGTAATGGTCATGTATGTAGCAACAGTGGAAAGGAGAAACTGCTGTTAACAGGAAGAAATCTCCAGCAGAACCAGAACCTGACTCAGGACAAGCAACCATTTGCCACGACCAACTAGTGGTCTGCCACAACCGATGGCTGGAGCTAAACAGGATTAAGACTGGCAAACTTGTGTCGCTGTAGTTTATTTTATACATTTTAAATTGTAGGTTTTAAATAAACTTTTATTTTGTAAGTATTTCCTCGTCATCTAAGCGTTTATTTAAAAACTTGGCTGACAAGGAAATACTTGTCAGCCATTCATTGTAACACCTGTCGCAATGAATATAATAGATGAAACTGAAATAGCTGACGTAAACTGATGAGCTAAAATACAGGAATTAGCTTGAGTTGTTCAGCAGTAAAAACGTGCTTTGATGAGGATTTGGCTTTTTAAACTGTTACATGTCACATTAGCGGTACTCAGACTCAGTTTGGTGCTGAAAGGTAAATATTAAACAAAATAAGATTGAAATTTTGACCTCTGAGTACCAATGAAATGCAAAGTTAAGAGTCGGCAACTTTTGCTGACACACCCTTTGAAGTCGAATTTTTGACTTGTAAGGTTGAAGCTAACTGCACTAGTGTTTTTTTTTTTTTTTTTATTTCAATAAAATGCACAAGAAAATTCAATAAATTTATTTCAATAAATCAGTATCTACGGCCGCTGATTGAATTCGATTACTGACTAATCGTAGGTGGTATCATGGGTAATCCCAACAATTAGCAAAACTTTCTGGTTTTCTGACTAGCAGCTGATATGAAGCGGAGTTTGGCTGAATGCCGTTCTGTGATCCAAAGCTGGCTCTCACAGTTGAACTGATTCTAGCTACTTCTGATCTTGGATTCAGATGGAAACCTCTTAAGAGAAATATAATGGAGAATATTTCGAGAACCCCCGTGGGAACTGTGAATTTGAAAACAAGTGTTTGTGACTTCAGCAAACGCCTCTGTAGAACCTGCGAGCAACGGAAGGGAGATGGGGAATTTGATTTAAGTCATTTCTAATTTATAAGCAGTAGATTTGGGTAGAGGATAAGTCTACTAGGTGCCAGCATCGTTGGATGTTTCAACCAGTTACGCTGCTACTTAAGGAGCCTTTTATCACCAAAGGTGTTGCTTTTGAACATAATTTCTGGTTCAGAACAGTCATTAAGATTCCATCCGCCTCGTTAAGCTTGGATGTTGGAGAAAATTAGCGCACGCACAAGGTTTTGTAGCATTGAGTAACTTTCTGTGCTGTGTGAAGGACACAATGTCACCATGTGTTTACTATTGAACATCTTCACTGAGTCGAACTCTGATCTCTGTGCCAGACGTTTTAAATTGGCTGTTAATGGAATCCTTATGAGAGTACACACACTCTTTCTGGAGGCCTGCTGTTTTTTCCTTTTTTTCTACAAACCTTTTCTGACTGCAGCTTTGTAAATTGGAACAAAAATTTTAGTGAAGCTAAAACTGACTGAGGTGTTTCTATCTCAAATGCAAAATGTATATATTTTTGTACAGTTTTGGCTTAATTACTGCTCTGAAGTTTCTCTTTTCACAAAATACCCCTTTTTTTGAGTCTGTGTGTCCTTGTTAATGATTAATCAATTACTAAATTAGTGGGCAATTATTTAAGTAATTGATTAATTGCGATTTATCCAATAAATTGTTTCAGACCTAACTCAAATCTGTCACAAATGGACCTGGTGAACTCTAATGTGTAAGTTTTAATTCATGTTGTGATAAACATGACGGTGATCATATGAGGTGGTCAAATAGTCTGAGCTGATGTTATAAAGATTATAAAGCTTTCCAGGCTCAAGTTGGAAGCATGTTTTAGCACAGCTCCACTTTGAAAATCGCATTGTTGCTCAAAGGTAGTATTCCCAGTTTTCCAGGAAATGATGTCTACCTGAAATTCCTTGAAAAGTAGGTGGAAACCCCCCCTTAAAGAAGAAAACAAGTTTTTTTGTTTTTTTTAACTGTAACATCAATAATGGGCAAACCACTAATTCTGTCAATTTTGCTCTCTAAGAATTCCAGGAAGTTGCATCATTCCCTGACTGCAAGGACATGTTTTATCATTGTTACCTGCAGTACTCGACTTTGTTTTGTTGGATTTCCTGAAATAAAATTGTCCTCTTTGGTGTTTTTTTTGTTGTTTTGTTTCCTGGTCTAGGTGGGGTCGAGGATTTGGACTCCTGGGCTCAATTTTTGGGAACGATAGTGCGCTGAACCAACCCAACAGTGTCTACGGGATACTCTTTTATGCCTTTCAGCTCTTATTAGGTAAGATGCAATTTTAGTTGACGCAACCTGTTGCGAGCGCCGCAGATTCAGGAGACTTTTCCTCTCGCTTCAGGCACTGCCTCTGCTGAATCTCCCCTCTTATGTTGCAGCTAAATTTTGACCAAACTTGACCCAGATGCCCCCTGGAATAATATCAGACCACCATATGGAAATGATATTTGTCCTTTTAAATCTAGGGTATCTAATGAAATGAAGGCAGCATCAAGTGGGTTGACCCCTAGAGATAAACATTGCTGTTGCTGAGCAATAACTATGAACATTCCTCCTCAAGTGCAGCTTGTTTGAACTTGAACGCTTCTTTGTCACAGACACGTTGTCCTCCCATTAACACACGGTGTGTTGATGGGAGTTATGCTGGTAGACTCGCTCGGCAACCTGGGCTCAACGCCGAGCGAGAGTTTCTTTTTAAAGCCAAATCAGTTACCGCATATGTGACTGAAACAGCAGCTCAGTTCAACTAAGAAACATGGGAAACACTAGAGGCTGCTTTGAAAACTTTGATTTCTCCCATTTCCTTTGACCTGTCCAAAAGTTAGCACCCCTCTAACTTTTAAACTGTTTGTCATGTAACGACTGTAAACTGAACTTTTTTTCCACTGCAGTAGTGGATAAGGGTGGGCAGTTATAATAATAAAAATGATTATTAAGAAATTTATTCTTGTTTTAGATCTTGAAAAACATTCCTATTTAAAAGAAGCCTCTTCAGGATGCCACTTACTTAAATAAGTGTGATTTAAATCGTTAAATGACACAAATTTTTGAATTTTCTGCTATTTATTGGTGTTCTTGTTGCAAAAACAGTGCAGGAAATCATAAAAATTTCTGTTTTTCTTTAAACATTAACTGAAGTTTATAGTGACACGATAAATAAAAATTCTCATCATGAAAATAAATTTTTCACCATAAATGCATGCTTGTGATTAGAGAAAATGACGCACAACTTTCATAAGAAAATTTTAATCTGAAAGTCTTGTGGGATATGTTTTTTTTTTTTTTTTTTACCAGCTCTGCAGTAAAAACATATTTTTGTGTCTATTGAAAAGGAGAGCATTTGCAAACAGCAAGCATTGCCACAGAATTCTAATTAGATGGACGTCTGGGCTTTGACTACACCATTATTACAAAGGAATGTGCTAATAAACCCTTCCATTGTAGCCCTGTTGACATGTTTTCCTCTGGTGTTGCCCTGTTTTAGCTTCAGCCATTTTCCCACAAACACTGACCTGCTTCCCTGTCCCTGCTGAACGAAAAGCATCACTCCTTCGTGTACACCATTTTCTACCTCAGATAGAGGGAATCTGCATGTTGCCAAGAACCTTTAATTCTGGCCTTATCCTATTGGCTCTGACTACGCATCCTTACAGACCTCTGCACAGAAGTTGCAGTCGATACTCTTCTAAAGTCTGTCACTATTCGTTTTGCTTTCTTTTTATTAGCTTCCTTTGTGTCGTTATGACCTTGTGACAACACTTTAAAAACGATCCAGAAAGGCTCCATCCATTATCACTTCTGTAAACAGTGTGATGCTGTGTGACGTCGGCGTTCTTCTTCTGCACATGCATATCGTACTCGGGATGTAACCTGTTCAAACAGAAGTTTGAATGACCATGCAAAAAAAAAAAAAAAAAAAAAGATTTCATCAAAAACAATCGTAATTGAGCATCAAGATCTGCTGTTTGAGTGTAGCCTAGCCAAGCTTTGAGGCCTCCGTAGAACAGCTGGATTTATACTGAAGTTAAATCACATCTTTTTAGTTGTGATTGCTTGTTCTGGATTTTATTTAGGGGAATCCAATTAAAGTGGGTTGCATAGAAATGCACACCACACTTTTAAAATTCACAATTAAGTCCATCATATAAGCTTACAATAATCCTCATTTTTCAAGGGGTGCAAATATGTTTACATGTTAAACGTTGTGAATCCAGAATATGCAGAGCGCGACTTTAAACGCACATCATGTCAGTGAATGAGACATTGTGCTGCTCCAAACAGTTATGGACCTCAGTGTTGGTCAGAACACATAACAAATGGTGGTTATTTCAGGGATAAGTAGCAAAATACCCTAAATGTCAGCTCATTTTTATTCTATAATTATTAAGGCTTACTTTGTTCATACCTGCTAATGTGTTGGGCCCTACTCAACCTGTTTATGTGGATTAGAGCTGCAACTAACGTTTATTTTAGTAATCGAATAATCATCTAAAAATATGACAACAGATTTTTCATTTAATCCTTTATACATTAGAAATGCATTAAAAGATTCAAATAAACAAATTCTTTAAAAAAAAGAATTGAATTAAGAAAGTAAAGCTAAGTGAAGCTAAATCTATGCCAGTTGGAGTTTTTGCTAAAACCTACTTGCAGACAAAGGTTGTTTTTTTTACCTTGCAAAATGTATATATTTTTTGTACGGTTTTGGCTAAGTACTACTCAGAATGTTTTTTTTTTTTTTTTTTTTCCTTTTCAGCAAATAGCCTTTTTTAAGTTCCAATTAGCAATTGATTACTAAAGTAGTTGACGATCATTTCAATAATCGATGAATTATGTATAATCTGATGAATTGCTTCAGCCCTAACACGGACCCTTCAGGTTTAGGTGGATTCTTGTAAATGTGAATTGAACAAAAGCAATAATTCCCAACTGTTGCAATGCACTGAAGAGACCCGGACTTCAAAGTCTGTGACCGCACTTCATGTGACAACACAAAATGACCAGTCAGCTGAGCTTTTAAAGGTGAATGTCATCACGAGGAGGCGCTCAGTACAAAAGGAGAACTGTCTGAGTCCCAACGCCTCGGTGGAAAGCGCAGACTCATCAGCTTTGGTTTCTTTTCTTTTTTTTTTTTTTGTCCCTCTCTGCTCAGCTAAGCTTCCGTTTGTGTTTCTTGCCGCAGGAATGACCGTCAGCGCAATGGCCGCCCTTTTCCTCATGACGACGTCCATCTTGTCGGTGGTGGGTTCGCTTTACCTGGGCTACATCCTCTACTTTGTCCTAAAGGACTTCTGCGTCATCTGCATCACCACATACGCGCTGAACTTCATTCTGTTTATCCTCAACTACAAGCGACTGGTTTACTTGAATGAAGCCTGGAAGCAGCAGCTTCAGGTCAAACAGGACTGAGCTTCCGAGAGGGGGCACGACTTCAAAGTCAAAAAGAAAAAAGAAAAGCAACCTGATAACAAAATATTAAATAAAAAAAGAAAAAGTAACGCAACCTCTGAACATTTGACTTGCCACCAGGAGACCTTGCTTCCAAACAATGTTTATTCTGCTGTGTGTTAGAAAAAAATGAAGAAATTTAACTTAAATGTTGGGCCTGACATCTCAATATTGATTGCAAAATCTGAAGGATTTGTAAGTGAAAGATGGCTTTTGTTCCATTTGATCTCCCTTCCTCCCCTCCATTTAACCTCTCACTTATGGGCCCAGCTGCCTGGGTGTGTGGGTGTGGGCGGAAAACACAACGCTGCTGAGGTGGAAGTACCCGCACAGGACGCACCTATAGGACAGCTCTGCTCTGAACAAAAAAACGGATCGCAGACTGGAAGAAGAGGAGGAGACGGAACATTAAACAGTGAAATTGACAGATCATCTGTACTCAGAGCTGAGCAAAAGTCCCCAAGTCAAAACAAAACGCCCATTTGGTTACCGTGTAAGTCTGCAGATAAGGTTTTTACAGCAGGTTGAGAAGAGGACGATGCAACAATTACCATTTATAAAGGATGATTTGTTTTTTTTTTTTCTTCCATGTTTACACTTTGTAGTACATTTTTTGTTTTGATTTTTTTTGATGAGGACCACTAAATAAAACATGGGACAATGTGAGATACTGTGTGTAGATCAGTCAGATGTTTTTTTTTTCTTTTTTTTTCTCAATTCTGTACATAGCTGCTGAGCAATACACCGGGCTAGATCGTGGCATAAATGACACAAAACCCTGACCAACAAAGCTTAAACGGTAAGAAGATGACAGGAGATCTGTAAGGTTGCGTCCGGGTGGATGAGTCTGAGGATGTGCTCGGGACGTCTTCCTGCTCCGTAACAGCCTGGTCGGGCTTGCCGTTCAGAAGGCTCTTTGTTTTAGAAGTGAAAGTAATTACATCAGAAACAGATCTGCAGGTTCGTCACTCTTTGCTCAAAAGCACCCTCACTCTTATTTTCGTCGTGTGTAAAGCATTCCTGACCACCACACAAGTGGGATTCTTTGAGACTTATGTGCCTAAAGGAGTGTTAATGTGAATTACCTTTTTTGTTTTTTTAAAATATTTTAGTTTTGGGGATAATCCGGAGGGAGTTGATGTCGACACCAATTTTTCCTCATTGTTTTATCGTCACGGGACATTTTGTTGTTGTAAATGAAGAGCATTGGCATGGGCTCGTGTGGGACTCTCCCGGTAAAACTACAGTATCACAAATTTCAGTGTTTATGAAGCAGAATATGATCCCTTTTTTGCAGTTCTGTTTTTTTTTATAGAGTAACAATGCTACTAAACAAGCTGGTGCTAGCTGGGGAATCAGTCAGCCTATCTGCAGTTAGCTTCCAAACAGAAATGCCACTTGTAGTTTGCCAACTCGTAAGGAATAAGCAGTGTTAAGCAGTAGTTTATGGACAGAGCTACTTTAGTGCACTTCTTTCAGCCTGCTGGCTGGCGGTGTGTAGCAACATTTGTGAACATCCAAGGAAAACTGGTCAACTAAACACTTTCTTTGGTTTGAGTTGAGGTAGGCTAGCATTAGCTGGTTAGTCAGGCTACCTGCTCAGGCAGCTCACCAATTTCTCCTTTGAATAAGTTCCAAACGACCCAATTTGTCTTTTTAACCCTCCATGCAACGCTCAGGAGGAGTATTCCAGATGTCATAGTTGGACAGCGGGCAAGTGGGGGGTCCCGTCAGACCATCAGTTCCCGAAACCACACGCACACAAAACTGGTAAAAACACACCCGGCGGTATAAAAGATAATTGGACCCAGTCTCTTAAGACCGTGTTAGGGTTAAGGTAGCTGACTGGCTTTGATCAGCAGCACGTGTGGGAGGGGAAGCGTTGCATTCTTTCTACGCTCCATGGAGTCAAAGACAAAGAATAGTTTTGTCTTTCTTTCTTTGGCATCTCGTTAAAATCATCTGAATCAGGAACACTATAACAAGAAATTTTATTTTCTGTGTGTGGTGTTTTGTTTTTAAACCTTTGATCCCGGTAACCGGTCCATGCCAGGAAGATGCCGCCGAAGTGTTTGTCCCTCTTGTCGTCTCACGAGGTAGCAATAGGCTGCTATACTGTGACCATCTGTGCATGGTCACAGTGGCCCACTGGCAGAGGCGTCTTTAGCCTCCCGGGTACACTAAAATTGCCTGGCTTTCGGTTGCCTGGTTCGGTTGGCATACGGTTGGTGGGGTGTTGGTTGAACGGTCCCATGAAAAACAAAAACTAGTGCACTGTTGATGTGAACTGCACATGTGAACCAAGGAGTTAGATTTACTAAAGAACTAAATGTTGCGTTTAAGCCATATGTGGATTTTGTGTTGTTTTTTTTTTTGTTCTGATAGGACAACCAAGTCCCTCACTGTTGTTTTAAATTGCACCAAGTTTTAGATCTAACAGTCAGGTGAAAGCAGAACTAGACTGCTCTACGGAGAAAGCAGATGTAGCTTCTAGAGATTCATTTTTCTTCCATCCAGAGGTCATCGTTTTTTCTTTTCTTTGTCCTTCACATGGCCATAACACAGTCTTACACTTTCAAAGATCTGTAACAGTCACTGTAATAAATGTAATGGTGTGATTCATCTGTGGTAATAAACCATCTCGCCTATGGTTCCCTTAGTACGATTTGCATCCTTCCTGTTGTAAATGAAGGGAGTGTTGAGGTGCTAATTAATGTCTAGCTGTGCTTTCAGTGACGTGCTTCTCGAGACGAATTGTGAAACCATTGGAAGTAATGAATCTATCCTGGCATATTGTAACCTGTGTCACTGCTTGTTTCAGTTGACCATTTTCCGAGGCCAACAACGTGTTTTAGCCCGAATTATTTTCCCCCCTTTACATTCCAGGCACACATTCTTTTCTCTGCAGACCATAATTACTTATTACTTATTACTTTTTTACTTATGAAAAAGGCATGGGCTGCTCTGGATTTCTCATGGTATAAGCTGATGGAAAAAAAGGCCACAATATCAGTACAAGATTTTCACAATGTGTAACAATTTTAAACAGAAAAGCAATGATTATTATTAGTTTTAATATAATTTAATCAGTTGTCTTGTGCTGTTTTGACAAGTATGGAAGGATTTTTATTTTTTCTCCAAGTAAGGATGAATATTTAAGTATTTAATGTTGAGAATTTCTGGATTTTATTGCTTATTCCATTTTAAAGTTATTAGAAATTCTGGAAAAATAAAGTTACATGGATTTACTTTTTGTATGACATCGGGTTTGTGACAATTTGAGGATTTTTTTTCTTTTTCTTATTGCCAGATGAAACTCATTCAAATATAAAAAGAGCAAATTCACCGCATTTTTTTGGCCTCTGCCAGCTTTTTTAACTAGACCAACATTTATGATTTAAGTTAATCTTACAATTGAAAATGCTTCATTTTTCCAAGATTTTTCTGAAATTACGGTATTACTATTCACAAACAGATTTTAAAAGATTTCAATTCAGGATCCTTCAGTCCAGACTTTTCAGTGTTATGCATTTTAAACTGCCTAGATGCCATACAAATAGTGAAACAGCCCTTTACCACACTGCCAATTCACCGTGTTTCATGATCGCTGAGGGGTACAAAAACGGAGCATATAAGTGAATTACAAGGGGATGACGATGTAAAAAATCTGAAATGTAAATGTCATGGGAACTCTGAGTAATTATTTCGATACAAACTCAAGTAAAAATACTTAATCAAATAAATACATTGGAAGTAAAACAAGTTATTAGCTGGCTAGCTCCTCTGCTAGCTAGCCTGACGTTAGCTGCTGAACAGACATACCACGCCAACTGTTTTAAAGTCTTTAAGAAGAATTGTTAGTTTCTACATGAGTGCTTGTGTTATTTTGCAACTGGAAACTGTTTCAAACTGACAAATTGTTTTTTTTATCTTCTTCTCTTTTCGTTCTTATCTAGCACAGCTGGTTAAGCTAACTAACGGTGCGCCCCAACAGGTGCGGGAGAAACGTTCAATCTGGCACATTCTGTGGCATCACATTAAACGATTCTTAAAGTGTAGGAATGGTGCGACCATCAAATTTTAACATAACGGAATTGTGCAGTTTTAAACCTGAACAGTGACAACCAGCCCCAGCTAATGACTATTTTATTTTGCATTGTACCAGTCTGGGTGGGACTCCTTATGGTCTATATGTAGCTTTTTTAAAATGTCAATAGGAACCAATGGCTGCTTAGACAAGATTCTGTGTTGACATCAGTTTGGTTTTCATTGCCCGTTTTGGGAACATTGTATGTAAAACCAATTTCCATCTTCATAAGGAATGAACTTATAAAGAGTAGCCTATGGCTTTTTATTTATTTTTCTCAACGCAAAACAAACTGACATTAATCTGCCAGGCTCTTCCTGGAACTAAATATGGGCCTGGTCGTGTTTACGTAGACCAGGCTGTGTGTGTAGGCTTGCATGAGTGTGTAGTCACTCATGCAAGCCTACTTACACTAATTCTTAAACGTGACTTTGAGGAAAACGCAGTTAGGAATGTTGGGCATAAAGGATCACTTTGTCGTTGGATTATTTGATGTGAGAGCGATCAATTTTCCATTCTTATTAATATTATTTAGGCCTAGAGGTATAACTGCCATGTTAGTTGCATCACTAATGCCAACAAAAGTGCCTTCTGTTTGATCACCCGGCCTCGAGCCAAAGACGAGCAACAGTAACAGCCTTGTAAGAAGAAATGCACCAGGCACGTCTGCTTGCCTTCCTAAGGATGGAATCACAGAAATTGGAAATTCCCAAAGATTTAACATCCAGTAACGTTACAGTGCAGAAATGTGTTCGCCAATTACCAGACGGAAGACCCTGTCAAACCCTGTCGTTCATTGTTTTATTGTTCCTAAACCCCACCATGTAATTCTCCTCTTTTTGTCTAGATAAGAATGGTTTGTTTCAAAACAGTACACTGTTCAAATGAGATTGTAATTTTCTTTGATCAATTTTGCCCTTTAGCTGTTTAGACTGTTAACACCGAGTTATTTTAGTATATAAAAAACAACCAAAAAAAAAAAAACTAAAGTTGAGAGGCTGGAGGGCTTGGAATTCATGTGTCAGTGAAAATTGTTTATTAAAATTCTTTGTGGAGGAAAACTTACTGGGTTTGCTTCAATTGCCACAAATGTTTTAAAATGCTGTATTTTCTTACATGGACAAGTGTTACACTAATGGTAAAAATGTGTGGAGAAAAAAAAATCTAATTCATTTATCCTAAAACATTAAGAAAGCCAGGTAAAGTGGAGCTGATTTGAACCTGTTACCTTGAAATGATACACCATTAAAACATTCTCCCTGTAAGTGTCATTTTTAGTCATTTAAACAAACAGCAGTATTGGCAACATAATTTATCAGTATATTATATCATTCAGCACAAAACAGTTTCACAGTACTAAACAAAAACCTTTAATGTTTACTTAAAAACAGAAAGCAACAACTATTCCTACAATTAACATATGGTTTTATACTTTTGTAATTCTATAACATTTAATAACGGACTTGATGTAGAATGATGTCACACTTTAAGTAAATGTACCTCTTGCTCAGAATATTAGCTGCCTACATAGTCAGGCTACCTGCTGTGAAATCCAACCTACAGTCAGCTGGTTACCAAATATGCCGTTAATAAAGCCACAAATGTAGCTTTAGAAGCATTTTAGAAAGAATTGGGCAAACCTGCCCAATTCCCTGACCAAGATTATTTAAATGTATTTTTTACTTTTTGAAAAGACATTTCAAATCCACAAACTTTCAAAAATCTCTACATTTCTAATTCTTGTGTCAGTAGTGCCCCCCAGGAAATAAATTTTTAACTTTACGTTTTATTTTATAAATCAGTTTGATTTGTACATCTATGCTGTGGGCAACATTTTCCAACAATGGGCCATGACCCCCCCCCCCCCCCCGGCCCACCCCTTGAGGATGCCACTGTCATGTGAGTAAAATGTGTTGTATCCACATCACATTTCAGCCATCTGACCAGCAGTTTGGAGTAAAAGGTAGAAAAGGATTGGATTCCGTCAATTCCGTCATTGGATTCCGAAGGCGAGAAAAACAAATATTCTCTAGCATTCAAAAAAAAAAAAAAAACTTGGCAAACATTTCAAATGTTTTGAAACTTTTACCATGTTGCTGGTTGATCAGCATTATTCTACCTTACTTTTTATTCACTTATTTAGAAATGTTAGTCAACTCTAATATGTACATCCATCTTTCACCACTAAAACAATAAAACTGGGAGAGAAACCTGCTAAATTTGGCCATGCTTTGTAAGAAGGTTGAGCCTTGAGTTTGTCATTTCTTTGGAAAAAATCTTCATTTTCAAAAAATATATATCTTTAAGATTGATGATACTATTTTAACCAGGTTCCTACTTGTTGACATGACTGTATTCCAACTTGTGATTTTGTTCATTTCTTCTATTTTTAATTCAACTTTGGAAACATTTAACATTCGTTTCAGGGTGTTATTGGGCTTGTGAAAGAAACAAATGTTTCCCGTTATTTGATGCAATGTAGCAAAACTTCAGCTGTCTGAAACATTACTGTGGACTCAGGAAAAAAAAAAACGTTACTCGGAATGATTTGGAAATAGTTTCATAAGCAAAACGTGCGAGTTTAAACGGCTGCTGTCAAAGTTAGAAAGGAATAATATTTGCTCTGCATTGGTGGAACTTTTAAAGCAAAGGTCAGAGATCAGATGAGGGCAGATACACTGATAATAACCGTGATCACGCCACTATCAACAGTAGTCACGTCACTCTTGTTTAGCATCATGCAAACATTTAGCCAGACTTCAGCATTTTAGCTGCAGACAAAAACAAAGGACAGAACCTGAGAGATAAATGTAGTGTCATTATATCGTCTTTATTGCAGTGATTCAGATATAAAATGACTTCCCCTCAATTTGTTGAAAAACATCACATTCAGATTTTCCCTTAGATAGTAACATGACATTGGTTGTATAAAGTCAGACTGGCATATTCCAACAGAAATCATGTCCCTCCTTTTATCATCGTTACACATCAGAAAACCTAAAGAGGAACCAATAATTCATTTGTCCAGCAATACAACTGATTAGAAAAATATTGATGGAAATGATCTGATAGTTTATTCCCTGAATACAGACAGATGAAAAATATGCAAAGCTACAGTCAGATCATGAAACTGACCTATGGTTGATGCAGGAAAAAAAAAAACTACAAAAAAACCCCACAACTAAATCTCAATTTGAAGAAGGTTTTAGTACAAATGGAATGGGAACAACAACAAAGCCAAAGACATTTTTCTTAGATCCTTAAAAAAACAAATTGAAGTGTAACTAATAAGAGCAATTTAGACCCATTGAATCTAGTCTGCATGATTCAGAGTAACATGTCTAAACTCAGCCTTGATTTGCTTAGGCAACTGTGACTTGTGCTTCTCCAAATACGTTGCTACTTCACAACATTTTCTTAGATTTGCAAAGCAAACACGGTTTGAGTCAGGTGACAATACTGTGAAGAACTCTAGACCAAATACGCCAGGTATTTTCCCGTTCATTTCATTTCAGATTAAGTTCTTGATCCCCTCCATCCTATGTACATGTTTTTGTTGTGGTTTACATGAGCTAAAATGACCTGCAAAATGTAATATCAGTGAACACACTCTTTTCAGAAGCTCATTAGAAGAAACGCTTAACAGGCGCTTAAATGCTCTTGGAGTGGCAGCTTCTGATGGATTTAAATGTGAATTTTCCAAGGAGTTTTGTCAAACTTTTGTTCTGGTTTACTCAATCTTCAGAAAACAAAATCCTTCCAAGTTCACAGGAGGGAATACCAATCCCTCTCTAAAGCTAAAAAAAGTGGAAGTGCTCCAATTATTGTATTTTATTCAGACCCAGTTAATTAAGCCAAAATAGAAAAAAAATTAAAATAAAAATCCCTTTTCAAAAATCTATACACTGAGGGGAGTAAATACTGGCCATCATTATCATAGAGGACCAGATTGCCTTCAGTGAACTTCTGAGTCTAAATGTCAGTCATTTGCGTCAGAGTAGTGGAGAGCCAGTTGTTGTTTCTTTACGCTGAAGACGGTTTAATGGTCCCACCTGTTTTACACACACATAAGGTTTGATCTTAGCGCTACAAAGCTAAAATGATCTCCAGCTGATATTTGATAGACAGCTCAACAACTCTGGCAACAATAAATTAATTGTACAGCCCCAATTACATATAGGAAATGCTTTATTTCTGTTTTATACAAAGTCTCAACTTTTACCCAATAATGTACAAAGCACTGAAATTTGAGAGAAATTTTATATCAGCACTGATGACTCAGACTGGGGTAAATCTGGACCAACGCCATGACTACATCCTTCTGTAATTGAGCCACCTCTGTTTTATATAAAAATCCTGCGTCGCTTGCATATTACAAAACCCAAGCCGTGACTGCAAGCGTGAAGCTGTCGATTACGTTTTTTTAATACAGCACCAAATCGCAACAAATTTACATGAATATAATCATGATAATATTGCATCACATTTACATGGTGCAATATTTGCATATTGCATCATGTAAATGTCATTACATGGTGCAATATTTTATATGTAATAAAATGTTGCATCAAGTCAGACTTTCATTTTTCCTGGATATGTGTGAAAACACAGCGTTACTGGCTGAGCATGTTGGAGGATCTGTCCAGTGTCTTCAATGTCTGGACATAAACAAGAAGGCAACTTTGCCTGTTCTACTCCTCTGAAAATGTTCTAATCAAATCTAGGAACCTTATTTAAGCACATTTTAAGGCTTTCCTATGGTTTTGTGATTACTGTTGCTGTTTATTTTTCCTTGATGTCATTTTGATTAGACATGATTTTCCATACAGCTCCAGTTGTCCTGCGGGGCTAAACGCTTGCGTTGGTCACTCACAGTGGGCAGGGGTACTTGGTCCAGAGGGGCAGGGCGCCAGTTTCATTTGCCAGTCTCCAGTATCTCTCCTTGAGGATGAATGCAGCAGCTTTGGGTTGCCTTTGCCGAGTAAAGACCCCCTTTTTGTTCCCCACCACACGCGTGATCCCTGCAAACGCAAAGGACAGAAATATTGGACAAGACTTTAATAAAAATATTAGCATTCGTGTGTATGAAGCAAATAGCACGCATAAAAACTTCAACTATAGCCTCTGTATCAAGGCTACAAGCCCAGATCCTGGGATAAATTTGTAGAAATTTATCTTTAAAATGACAAAAATAAAAAAATTGGAGATGCACCTTGTACTCATCTGAACAAAATCCTTCAGATGACCCTCCAACTACAATGTAATCTTAACAGAAACGCTCTTCAGTGTGGATGTTATTGAGTGAAGACTCCAGGTTAGCTACTTTCAGTATTGGTGAAATCCAAGGAAGAACCAAAAATTGAAACGGTTGTCTACGTCATAACGAGACGCATCCGCACTTCAATCAAGCAGACAAAAAGAAGGCTGGACAGAAAAAACGCTCTGAACTGTCAACACTCATCCATCCAAGAACAGGATGGATTTAGAAATGTTGGCACCCGATGGAGACTAAACTAAAGTACAAACAAATCTTGTTTTACAGCAGCTGCTCTTGCACAATGTTCCCTTTGCTCCCAATATAAATAATGGCCACACATGGCAGACAGGCAAGGAGAAAAAGTTTTAAAAGCCATTATATTTTGCTAAATTCTAATTAAAAATCAGTATTTTAAAGTAAAAGTTTTACGTAAAACAAAGTGGCCTCAAATAATTCTGGCTGGGGCTTTTCTGATCAACAGGATATGAACAGAGAAAGCGAGCAGCTCTGGTTCACCTTGTGTAGTCATGAAGTCAGCGAAGTTCCAGATGAGCTCGCCAATGACGTACTTCTTCCTTTTCTGGTCGAACACACTGTGGTACTGCTGCAGGACCACTTTCTGATACTCTTCAGTAAACATCACCGGGGGATCCTGAACAGAAATATGACCGCATGACTCAAATATCATCATACTATGGTGATGAAAAAGGTCAAATCCTTAGCAGACCTCTCAAACAAAAATACGAAAGATTACATATTTAATGGGTAGGAATGGCATAATACAGTTGGGCTTTTAATTATGTGCTTACACTTGTTTTTCAGATCAAATTAGTTGTGCCTAATTTAAAATAACAAAAACAAAGCAAAGTCTGGAAAAAGTTTCTAATCCGCAGGATCCAACTTGTACTGGGTCAAATATGTTTACATGTGTTGGTTTTCAAGCATCGAAGCCTTTAAGAATTCCACATTATTTTTAATAGGGTTGCAGTAAAAAACCAAACAAAAAGAGGACTAAAAGTGTTAAAATGCATAAATAAAAAGGTCAGAAAAGATGCCATTAATGCCCTGTGGGTGTAGCTCCTCACATTATGAAGCCCTGGCACGACATCAGCTCCATACTCGCTCTGGATGATGGGCTTCTTGTACTTTCCGTACCAGTCCTCAAACTGAGTGTTGAGCTGGACAGGGATGACCTCCAAGTGGCCGGGGTCGTGGTACCAGGAGAAGTAGCTGTTCACACAGATGACGTCCACAAAGGGAGCCTAGAGGCGGAGCAAATTAATGTTTAATAAAATAAATACAAAAATAAAATAACCTCACACACAGTCAGGATTCTTAAATTAAAAGTATATATTTTTCTACAAACTTCCATAGAATTCAATCATTGATTGTTCTGGAATAACAGCACTAAGGGTTGGTTGATCCTAAGGAGGTTGATCTAACTAATCTAATGTCACAATTATAAACTTTGCTGGATGATAAATTGTCCCAAAAATTATTGAGATGAACAATAATCAAATGCAAACATATTTATACTTGAAATAAGATGGAACTAACTTGCAAGTAACTTGTCAGCAAGGTATCCAAGCTTTTTTTAAATCTATATTTGACATAAATTTTTTTTAAAAAGCATTAGTGCCACTGGCAGATTATTTCTAAGTATGGGCTAAGTAAAATAATCTGCCAGTGAAAGTAGGACTTCTTCCATTAATTTTATAGCTGCAGTATACAACTTTTATAAGGAGGAGAGTCTTAGTGCTGTCAATCGCCAACCCCTTTGCTAAACTAAGCTACAGCTGGTCCACCACAGCATAGCCTGTCAAGAATGCTAATGCTAATTAGCATGGCCACAGATTATGGCAGAAAACCTCTTCCTGTAATAGAGAGCTGGATTTCCATCATTAGCACCTTGCGCAGCGTACAGGAGGTTGATTGACGGCGCCAAGACGTTCCTCTGGTTGGTTGTTTTAAACTGGGAGTGGTGCAATTTTTCAGACTGCCATAGTAGCACTGGGAAAAGGTGGAGGAGCTCAATTTTTCACAGCGTTTTTGTCTCTACTATATTGTCAAAACATTGTGACAGCTTTAATAAATACGGAAAAACACTTTGTAAGAGTTACATACTGAAGCTTTAAGGAATGATTGACTTTAAACAAGCTCCTATATATTGCTGAAAAGTTACTTTTAAGTTCGTTTTGTCTTATTTCAAGTGCACTCAGATATTTGCATAAGAAACTAGACCAAAAATACTTGGTAAGGTTTTGTCTTTTTGCATTGAAAGTTGCCAGGCTTCACATAAACAGAGGGTATTAACTTTTTTTTTTTTTTTAAATACTGCCAGCAGTGAGATGAAGACGGACTCACTCCTTTGTCCCGTGAGAAGTTACTGTCTGTGATGTAGGTTACGGGACGGGTAGGGTCCAGAGCTTTGGTGTGCATTATCAACGTCCTGCAGGGGGGAAAAAAAAACAAACTGCAGTGAGCCATTTTGCAAGCGAGTCGTCAGGGGATTGAGCCACATCGCAGATGGATGATTACATCATCACACTGAGGGAAAGAAATCTGCTGAAGTCAGCTCTAAACTTTATAGTAATCATGCATGCCTGTGCCAGTAGAAGCGTGAGACGATTTTGTTCTTCCTACATCACAGTTCGTCTGATGGAGGCAGTGATTGGATGGGTGGGTCGCCGCAGTCTCAGGTGAGCCCTGAGCTCCAGCTGTTTGCGGCGGCTTTGTAACCAGCCTGACAGGATTCCCCACATTACAGCTCAAGGGCAAACCGACAGTTCTCCACTAGTCGAGGCCAAACTAATACACCTTAATTTTCTGCTTAATTTTTCCTGCATTTCATACTTCTTGACAAACTCAGGGACTTCTCTCTATGTTCATCAAGAAGTTAATAAACCACAGTGTTAGAAAACGTGGCATCAGTAAATGCTTCAATCATTTTCCCCCATCAACTCCTTTTCTGGTTTACACCTTCCAGTCAAGTTTCTTAAACTGATGCACTTAGCACCTCCACAAGGAGCTATGAAGTAGTGCAACCAAAAAGGAAATCCGTTAAGGCAAAATTCAAACAACTCTTATATTAAAAAAATATATATACAGATGAAGCAATATTTACATTTTTATTTATAGCAGAAGTAAATATTCTCTACAAACCAAAGACCCACTGTTGCCCTCGCTTCCCCATCTGCCCTTTGGAATACATTTTGCCCTCTTTTAGTGCATTTTTAATGATATATTATTTGCAACTCACAGTTAATCAAATGTGTATGGCCATGAACATATATTTTGTAGTTATTGTCAATGGGGCAAGTTTATACAATACGCTTTTCTTCTTCCTGCTTCATTTTCACATGTGTAGAGTAAGTGCTAAGAGAATAAATTAATTCTGAATTAATTTGAAACTTGTAAAAATTGAGTGAATAAAGTAAAGTAAAAGTTTAGAGTAAAACAAAACCATAACGCCACAATAACTTACTTGAAGTAGTTCTCAGCAGGGGGCATCTCTGCAGCGGGCTCATTGGCTACAGACCACATGACCACGGAGGGATGGTTCTTGTCCCGCCGTACCAGCTCATCCATAACAGCGAGGTGGTGGGTCAGGGAGGCGTTTCCAAAACTGCGACTGCGGTGGAAAAAGCATAGGAGCAACATTTGAGGGATCACAAATGTGCGGAAAACTATCAAAGGTCCACTAAGGTCAGGGGGAAAAATAAAAAATAAAAATTGCATTTATGGTGTTTCCATAAAATAAGGTCACTTTTCTATGTGGTCACAAGAAAACCTTTGCTAAAGTGTGCAATTCAACGTTTTCCTCTCCTTTTGTACACCAAGAAGACAAAAAATAAAAATAAAAACCCTGAATGTCAGATTAAACACATTTTGTAATGATAAAGAAACACGACAGAGATCTGGTTGATATACTCATAATGGAAGAAATAAATCATTATCATTTTTAAGCAACAGACTAGACCAGACATTTCTACAGACGTCAAAGTTTGTCATTTTAGCTAGCTGGGGCAGTTGAAATTAAAATCAGAAGCAGCACAAAATCTGTGGACAATAAGAAGTATTTTCTATAGAATTATGTCAGCTGTTCATTTGGGTTTCTACCCAACAAAGGACAGTGGAGGCGACAGTCTATAGTTTTAATACTAACTGCACTTCCTGCTACTGTATAGCCATCTTAAAATGTAAACATAACCATTTTTGTTTGAAAAACAAAACACTGGAACCTCATTTTTCTGTGCCACAACTTTCACGACAACAGGGTGAAATGTGACCTTTAAACTGGGGCTGGACGATACAGCTGAAAAACATGACGATACAACCGTTTCATATCAGTCAATATCAATAATTGATTCGTTTTTTGTATCAAAAATCTGAAATGCTGCCAAACTGGTGGTGAAACCTTTTCTCTTTTCCACAGTTTTTTGTTTTTAAGCAACCAAAACGTGAGTGAGTTGGTTGATGCCACTAACTTAGCTTAGCTAGCCGTGAAAGGTTGAGCGCCCAAAGCCTTTCCTCTGCCTACATCCCCCAGAATGCCGTGTGGCTCTGGATCAGAGTTCAGTGAGATTATTGAAAATTCTATCAGACATCTACGCATATTGATCACGTGTCTATATATCATTATTTATTGCCAAGTCCTACTTTAAACCCAACATAAATACCTGCTCACATCATTGTGTAACTCCTTTAGAAAGGTGGACCCTCCATTTGAAGACTTAAGTCCCACACATTTAACTAACTAACTAAAAACTAACTAGCTGGCTTTTGATTGGATGAAACAACATCCTGCCAGATCTTACATGTCTTTAATGCCGACCCCTGGGCTCTCATCGATCACCACAATGCCATGGCGGTCACACATCTGCAGAATCTCCTCGGCGTAGGGGTAGTGGCTGGTGCGGAACGAGTTGGCCCCCAACCACTTCATCAGGTTAAAGTCCTTGACGATTAGGGGCCAGTCCAAACCTTTCCCTCGGATCTACAACACAAGGCAAGACCGGCTCAAAATGGTTTGATCTGACATTCCCAGTCCATGAAAATGTAGCAAGGTATACATTTGATGTTCTGTAATGTTACAACCACAACTTTCTGAACAGAGCTCCAAGACAACGGTTCTCAACCCCGGTCCTCAGTGCTCACCGTCCTCACCCAGTTCAATAAACAGATCTATAGAACCTGATGGCATGCTTAGGAGATAATGCAATCATTAAAATCAGATGTGCTGCAGCAGAGAAACGGCTACGACATGAAAGACAGAGGAAATAGGTCAAGTACTATGGATCTACTATGAGATGTTCAGAGTTTGGACAAGGGTGTCATTTTTATTTTGGGCCACATCAAGATCATTAATGTTCTTCAAGGGCCTCAGTTTTCTCGGAATTTGATTTGTACTTCTTAAGATTAAGCTGATATAAAATCTCGGATGAGATAAAGGTAATTTGGCCCTATAAAAATAAACTGATTTGACTGATCAATATTTAAGTCCAACTGTTTTCTTAAAGCTCCTGTGAGGTCTAGATGGCCACAGAAATGGCTACGACGGGCCGGATTTGGCCCACAGGCCTTGAATTTGACACTGTCGTTTGCCTTCTAAAATAAAGTTATGAGCTATATTCTGTCGGTCTGTCGCATACAAAACGAGTTCTTCTACCAAATATGAAAGTTCAAGGCAATGCATTTAAACTCAACACCAACTGAGAGAATAAGTCCTCAGTCAGTATTTAGCTTCTCTCTGGTACTTACGTCAGCATCTTCATGCTTATTGACTCCATGGAAATAGAACGGCTTGTTGTTGATGAAGAATTGGGTGCTGCTGACGTTAACTGTGCGGATGCCAACTGGTAGAGTATAAACATCCTCATACGTTGAGCTCTCGTCAGTAGCCTTCAGGCGAACCTGGACAGGAAAGTGATCCAGAGATGGTTGCCATTATCTCATCAACTATAATCTGTAGATTTTATTTTATGAAAATCTTTCATTTTAATTCCTAAAAAGGAGCAGAGTGCTCCATAGCACTTCCTTGACTTACATTTTGACCTTATTGTATACATGTGGACTAAAACTGGCTTTAAAATAACCCCAAAACACGTAGTCTCGATCATTTCAGAAGGAAACACTGGAAAATGCATCAACTCAGATGCCCTTCACGGCAATAACGGATTTTAAAAAAGAGATGCTTTACTAATCTGCTTACTTTCCAAGTTTCACTTCCCTGGCGGCATCCCTCATGTGATCCACATCGGAAAGTAAATAATTTAGATCGAAGCATGACTCACCTCCAACAAATAAAGATAACCCGGGTTTTGGTGCATCAAGTACGGCCACCACAGGTTGACATTTGGCACTTTGAGCACTCCAGAAGCCTCATTGGAGGAAACAACGCAGTGGCCTCCTTTGTCAATTAAAGTCACCTTCATAGCAGCGGAGGTTGTTCCTTTGACTGACACACCATATCTGACCAACCCTGGAATCCAGAGATAACATCATAAGCTTGTTGCTTTTATTACAGCTCTCTGTCATTTGATGTTGATAATATCCACAGCATCACACGTGAAGTCGACTCAGTTCAAATGGGGACCAAAATTGCGATATTTGCTACATTTTCAGCTGCTGCAGTTTGTTTTCACACTGCACTGCGTCAAAAGAACCTCAACTGTGAAAAACCAGCTCCACCCCGCCCTCACCTGTGGTGGCGCTGCACCAAGAACCACCAAGGAAACCACATGAAAATCTCTGAAGACGACACTGAGCGCAACTTCCTTCTTTAGAAAGTGTAAAACAAAGATGAAGTAGCAAGATTTTAGTGGTTGCACACTGCAAAAACAAAATCTTACCAAGTATTTTTGTTATAGTTTCTAGTGCAAATACCTTGAACTTGAAGACAAAACTAGCTTACACGCGTTTACCAAGATACAGGAGCTTGTTTTAAGTCATTAACTGCTTGATATTGATAAAAAAGAACTAGTTCTGCTAACAGACGTTTTTTTTTACTTCCAAAATGGGAAAAATGTCTCATTTTAAGTTAAAAACTTTACCAGTGTAACTAGTACTTTTAAAATGAATGTTAAGGACTTATTTACTTAAGCTTCTACTACTTAATCTTGCTGAATAGTTACATGTAAGTTAGTTTTGTCTCATTTCAAGTGTATTAAGATATTTGCACTAAAAACTAGACCATAAAAACTTGATAAGATTTTGTGTTTTTTGCAGTGTAATAATCCTGGTCTTTTTGTCTTTTTCTATGGTCTCTTACCTTTAAGCATACCTTTAAGCTATGTCCCACCTTTAAGCATATTATTAGGAATAAAGGCTTTTTAAAGTTTTGTTTGCATTTACCCAGGAAACCTTGCGCTGTAGTTCGCTTCCTGGTTTTGGAGTGGTCACTGGTCTGAATGGTATTCAAATATGCATTCAAACCGCACCAGAGTTCACTTCAACCAAACCAAGATCTAGATTTTAAAGGAGGCCAGAGTTTGTGCATTTATATCTCCCCAAATAAACCACTTTCTAGGTAAACCAACTGGACTTTGATTAAAGTGGACTAAAAAAGGATGGTGTGAGTGAATCCCAAGACTCTCGACCCGCAGCTTACCTGTGTTGTCCAAGAAATCTGTAACAACGGTGATGTCATCCACATAGGCTTTAGGAGTGGTATACAACAGAACAGGACGATGTATTCCGGCATAGTTGAAGAAATCAAAATTGTAGTTCTGAACAAAGAACCCAGCAGGATACCTGTGGATCAAAGAGTCTTATTAGCAAAACCATTCAAGGTGATTCATAAGAAAAACCGAAGTTTGGCGTTAACCAAGGATTTGAATGTGAAAGATCACTGCAGAGATGAGAGGCTAACAACAGAGGAGTTTACCTCGTACGGTCAGTCATGTACTGGATGGTGCCTGGCGGTAGTGTGTGCAGATTCAGAGTGTTGTTCACAGCGATGGTGATCCTGCAGGGCATGGTTGGGTCTTTACGGAGTAAGGTGCCTATTTCTGCCTCAAACGGCAAATGGCCGCCTTCGTGTTCAGTCACCTTCACACCATTCACCCACTGGTGGATATAAAGAAGCTAGTTAAAAACTAATCTAAAGACTTCCAATGCAAATTCATTGCCCCTGTTTTTCTAAGTCCCTGGCTCTTCGTTGCTGAGAAAGACTCACCACTACGGAGTAATAGTGAGCGCTCCCCACTCTGAAGACCACTCGCAGGCCGTCATCAGTGATCCAGCGGGTGGGCACTGTCACCTCGCGCTCATACCACACCCAGCCAATGAAATCTCTCAGTGTGGGGTCTTGAGTGATGTCATTGTAGCTGGCAGGAACCGGCATGTCGATCACAGGGCCGGTCTGGAACAACATACACGGCAAATGTTGCTTTTAGTGGATTTCTAAAAAGTACAATTGCACCGATCAAAAATAGATTCAAATAATTTTGGTGCCAATATTAAATATTTTCACCTCTAGTGCAGTGGGCGAGTCAAACTGCTTGGAATCTGTGATTCACTGGACTTTATGGAAGAAACTATAAGTCAAGAAAACCACAATCTGACAACACCTGCATTTTTAGGGTTGTGAACTATGATCCTACCATCAGTGGTATATTTGTGTCCTTTTGAAATAATCTGATTAAGCATGTCACTGATCAGAATAGCCCTCAACACTACGCACAACTGCAACAATCCTATAAATATTGACCAGGAATATAAAAAAAACAGAACAGCTTCCAGTATTTCCTAAAAACCTATATTTACTCCATGAATGACCACTTAATATCTCACGCTGTAACACAAGAACCATCAAAGTTTCAACTTAAAAAAGTTAAATACTTAAATTGGCATTACTCTTTTGTGCACCCTTAAGTTTTAAAAGTGGAAACCAAGAGGCAGTCCTCAAAAACTGAAAGGTTTTTAGTATTTGTAACTAGTGGTACCTTTTGTCGCTCCATCCCACTGACTATTCATACATTCCAAGCTTGTGGGATGTATGAATAGTGTTGCTTTAAATGCAATATTTATCCTCAAATACATTTTCAATATTGACTTGATTGGGTGTCCCACCTTTAAGCATATTATTAGGAATAAAGGCTTTTTAAAAATAATTATTTTTATTGTCATTTATTTGACAAATTCCAGTTTCTTCATGTGTATAACATCTTTTGTATAAATACCAATACAGTTCTTGTGTTCCAAAGGGTTTTGGACTTGGACCAGTTTTGTTTGCTTTACATCCTTCCCCAGACCTGCTTGTTGTATGAATATCAACTTTGAGAAATTTATAATTTTCAAAAGAGCTCTTTTTTTAAAAAAAAATACGTTTTTAGGTTTTAAAGTGAAGAAAAACTTAAAACATTTGCAGAAGAGATGATGAATGCGTTTAGTGTACCGTTTCCCCAACCCTGGCCCTCACCCTGCACACTGACCTGCATGTTTTAGTTGTTCCTTTGCTTCAACACGCCCCAGTCAGATGATTGCAGTTCAGCAAAAAGACTATTAATAAGCCATCAATTGAATTCATATGTGCTGAAGCAGGGAAGTGCCTAAAACAAGGCAGTGTGCATTGAGCTCTAGGGTAAAAAAAAAACCCCACACTGGTTTTGTGGATTGTTGAAATTATGGGAATAAATAAATAAAATTTTTAGTGTCATTCTGTAGTGGAAAATCAATTTGACGTGAAAAATAAAATCAGGTTAAACCAGCATTTTAAAAAATCTATATCTATTTAAAAACCAGTTGGCTATCATTTTAAGCCGCAAAATGCAGTAGGCGCATGGAAGACAGGCGACATTTTCCAAACTAAATTGCATGGACGAGGACGCAAAAGTTGTGCAACATTTACCACTAATCGTAATAAAAGCTGTGATTAGTTTGGGTTAGTTTATGGCATGCAAAGTATTTCAGTATCTTACACTTATACTTGTACCTTATTACGGTCAGTTTGACTCGCTCCGCTTCTGCAAGCCCACTCACCTCTGCCAGTCGACTTTTGTACCAAGCGCTCTCGAAGCCCTGGTTCCTGTTGGGTGATCCGTCAGCCCTGAAAGCCCAAAGCCCGTTCAGCTCCTTCCGCTCTCTGGAGGAGGACTCCCGCGGAAACAGCATGCCTGTGTCCAGCAGTAGCGCCGCGTCCAGGGCGGCGAACAGCCACAAAACGCGAAGCATCCTGAGCTTCACAGGTCGCTCCACCGCTGGCAACTTCAACTTCTCAAACGACCGTTTCCCATTTCCTTTTGTCACGTGACCTGGTCTAGAATCACGTGACTTCCCAGCCGCGTAAGTTCACGTTCCGTCTGAAATATCAACGCCGGTGCGATTCAGGCAATAAAGCTGTTTATATTGCACCAATGTAGCTTGTAATAAATAAATGATTAATTTATTTCAGTAGTTAAAAAGAAACTGTAGCTAATATTACACTGACTCAAAACACACGGTGATATATTTCTAGTGTTTATTTCCAGTTTGCTGATTATGCATATGATTATGCTAATGAAAAGCCAACAGAAGCAGTATGTTACATATTTGTTCAAAAACAAAAACTGAAAAATATAGTACAGTGCAATATCAGCTCTCAATATTTGACTGCTTTGGCTTGAATTTAGATTTAAAAATACTTTGTTGACCCCAAAGGGCAAATAAATAATTGAATCTCCAGCAATGAAGCATGAAGGCAGTCTGTCTGTAGCCTGTTCATTGTCTACCTACACAATTCATTCTATAATCTTTCTTCTGTATCAGCAAACAGACAGAGAAGTTGTGAACTATGGCATCTGTCTGCCTGTAGTTTTAGCAATGGCGACAGAGGAAGTGTGAAGCCGTTCATTCCGGGTTGGCCACGTTCCCATTGCTGGTTCAGCAATGGGCATTTCTCTCTTTGAAGTGGGGGATGGTTGTTTACAGTGCAGGCAATTTCCGGTAAGCTTCATAGCCTCCACCTGGCGCATTATGTACATCGTGGGCAAACGTTAGCCATTGGGTAAAGTTTAAAGCTTAAACACTGTCCACACCTCCAACGAAACAATATTGAGAAATGTTTAAACGTTTCTCAATATTGTTTCTCATACGATATTGAGAGTTATCTTTCTCAATGGCCAAGGGCTTACCTAGGGCTTGATTGTACTGGTTGTAACAAAATTTTAATTAAAATTAAAAAATAATCTGAACCAACAGAAAAATAGCAATCCAAGTTATCATTGACGGTGTAAACTCCACGCATAGTTAAAGCAACCTGGATTCTGCACCTTTCTTCTCTTGAAATGCAAACTTTAATTTGAAAGAAGATTTGGGACCACTGAGTAATGGTCCAGACCGCAGGTAAGAAATATCCCTGATGTTGCAGTTGGTGATATGAACTTTCATGCCTCATAGAAACATATAATACTGTATTCATGGTATTATGGCTGGGCCCTTTTTAGCACTTGAAGTTCATTCCATTTGTTTGCTAAAAATCTCATTTTACCCATTGTGGACAACGAAAGGAAGGGTTTAACTTTCCTTCTTCTCTGTGCTCTACATTCATGATGCGTCCTACTCAACTTATCTGAGAATCCAAGGTTTAAAGGTATTTGAAATTTTGTGATATTAATCAAACATTTAAAAATATAGAATTCAAATTCAAAAATACTATATTGATCCCAAAGGCAAATTAAATGTTGTTGTAACTCATTAAATCAGATTCTTCAAGAAGTTATTGTAGATAGTGATGACTGTTTTACAGTGAATCTGAAGAAGCCTCTGACTGAAGACGCTCTGTTTTCCCAAGACAGCCTGAAGAAGAGGTTGGTCAGTGTTGTCCATAATTGTCTTGCTTTTATGAAGAATCCTTCTTGGCATCATCATCTCCACTGTTCCACAGTCGTCCCCAGAACAGAACCAGCCTTCTTTATCAGTTTGTGGAGCCTTTTTAGGTCTGTGGCTCTGATGCTGCTGCCCCAGCAGATGATGGATGAAGAGATGATGCTCTCAACAACAGACTTATAGAAGAGCTGCAGCATCTTGCTGCAAACCTTTCAGCTTCCTGAAGATGTACAGTCTGCTCTGTCCCTTCTTATAGATGGCTTCACTGTTGCATCTCCAAATGCCAAATGGTCTGTTGTCCAAATCCTTGGAGAAAAAAAAAAAAATTAGTTGCTATAGTTACGCATCATAACAACTTGTCAAATGTAAAAACTATTAACAAAACTCTTCCCAGCTCCCCACTAACCAAAAGCAGAGGGAATAATTTTCCAAAAAACCTGATGAGTCTGAGGGACGTGGATCATCTGGGTGGGACTACTGAGCATAAAAACTGAGAAACACAGAGGGAACAGAACTAAGCCCAAAAGAATCTAGGAAATGGTTGCCCTGTTGAATGTTGCCTAGCAACCGTTTTATTCATGCTGCTTGTAAACAATTCAGACTCGCTGTAATGCAAACTGCTACAAGAGATCTTTCCTGCCAACAACCATCACAATCTACAAGAACACTTTTGAAGAACCTGGATTAATAACATTTAATTTCCATTTGGGATCAATATAGTATTTTTGAATTTGAATTATAAGGAAAACAACATGATGTCACAGTAGTTGATCGGATGAATTATGGTGAAAATACTAGAGACCAAGATTCTTCATTGTTCACAGAAATTGAACTGGATGAGCTAGGAGAGATAATGCCACGTAGGATGGGTAAGAAGAAGAAGCAATCGCTTCAGCTTCTTCGTTTCTGTTTGGCGACACGCCGCCCCGCTGATGAAGAGATTTCTGTTGAAGATGCCGAATCGTCAATCCGTTCAAGGTCTGAGCCATCCACTGAAATTGTCACTGAAAAACGTCACAGTTCTGTGATGGAAACGCAATGTGATCAGGCGGACTGCTTAGAAAATGACACCAAGGAAACTGTGGTTTCTACTCCTCCATTGGTCACCGAAAAGCAATCAATCTATAATCTACAGGAGACGCTGAGCCAACAAGGGAAGCAACAAAATTCAAAGACCAAGCAGGTGAAAAAGAAACCAATACTGTGGAAAACGTTCCCTGCGCCAGGCGCTTTAGTGGACCTAACATTTTTCACTGGAAACCTTGAAAATGATGACAGTTCTCTACCAGCGTCAGGAAACTGTGTGAAGAAAACATTCTGGAATCTCTTCCTGAGGCAGAACCTCAATTGGATATACATTTTTTAGATGAAGATTTTAAATGCCAAGATGTTTCAAAGGGATCAAAAGAAGAGTCAATCCCTGAAACATTGGATACACAAATTGAGATTCCTGACAAACAAACCAGTGGTCAGGAAGAGATTGTACCTGATGTCTCTCACTATCAAACACCAGAAGCTGCAGGCCACAGGAATCAAACTTACAGCAACTCCCAAATCCACGTCCCTTGGCTTTATCCATGTCCAACACAACAAGAACATTTACTTGGACCGATTATCGACCTTCGGCAACATACACATCTTCTTCAACATCCATGTTCATCCATTGCAGTCTTTGCATCTGATTTTAAAAACTGTCACCAATATATGAAACGAACCGTTCATTGATCATTGGATAAGACAAACCACCCGCTTTAAATTCACATTTTAGTATTGTGCTGCAGTTGCGTGTAACTTACACGAGATGGCGCCAAACACTAGCACATTTGCTACTTTATCAAATGGCGCCTCCACATCCGCTGACGTATTGAGATCAGTAATCAGAGATGAGTTGCCACCAATGAATTGAGGGTTCAAGAGTCAGTTGGATTTGTATAGACCATTGATGATTATGAAAAAAAATTGCATTCAAGACATTACTGTTGCAAATGCATCCTATAGGAGCATGCAGAAATTTCACAGAAAATGAACTTTTTATTTCCATTCTATTTTTAATAAGAGGTTAAGAACAATGGATGGTTTGATATGCAGTGAGAGCCAGAATTATACATTTACACAGATGAATGTTTGAAAACCTTTATTTCTGTCAATTATGATGATTTTCCCACTTACAGCTAACAAAAACAACAAATCTTGTATAAACCTGACACTTTCTCAATAATTACAAAATAAATGTTCAGAGCTGCATACATTGTTATAATATTATACAATATTACATCAGACCAATGAAAATAACTTATTTTGAAATCAGACATGTGGGCTTGATATGTTTAGTACCTGATTAGAGGTTGTTATTTTCGAAAGGTACATTTAATTTAACAAATGAGACTCATTTGGACGCGTTTTCTAATTTATTGAATATGACTACAATTCTGACTTGTGTGGGTTAGAAAAACCCCCACAATAAATAAAAACTCTTGATCCCAGTTGCTTTTAAAATGTTTTTCTTGCATTATTAGCTCACCCTAGGGGAAAAAAAAAAAAAAAGATTTAAAGTGCTTTAAACCTCAATATTAACATAACATGCATGATGAGAATACGCATGTCTAATGAGTGATGGAAAATATTGCTTAGAATGAAGTGAACTCCAAAAGCTATCCAATGTTTTGGAGAGGAAAACCACATACTTTAGAGAGGCTGTGTTGCCATGGCGATGGCAGTAAAAATGACTGACTGTAAAAATGTAATACGGCTGCATATATCAACCAAATATCTTATTAATGATTGAGAACAGCTCTATAGTGTCCTTCAGACTGAGAAAGTAATGAACTTCACATCTATTAACTTTATTATTAGTTATTTATTTATTTTAGTGCCTGATTCCCAGATTCCCCTTCAAACAACAAAACTCTAATAGATTTCTTCCATGTTTGTAATAAAGAAACGTTCAGAGTGACAAGCTCTTCCAAACAGTCCATAATGCTGCCATCTGCCTGAAATGAATGTGAGGTTAATGGAGAGTTCAGTCCTAATTTCCTGCATTATGTCTGTCAGCCATTTTCCCACAGATTCATTAGGAATGTTTCAAAGTAAAAGTTTAACTTCTGGATCCATCTATCATGATTTGGTTCCCAACATGCGTTAGAAAGGATTTAATTCAGGCTTAGCCATTCTTGGAATAATTTCTGTACGTAAAATTGTGTTTATCTTGTAAAGAGCCTTTAGACAATGTTTGCTGTGTTGATGCAACATAAACAAATCAGATTTTGAATGAATTCATTCCAATTCAAAGTCCTACTAAGCGTGGTCGGACCAGAAAGACGATCAAGCAACTCGTTCTGTGGCAGTATATAACAGAAACTGCTGTTGCTTTAAAGTTTGAAAGGTTTAGCATCACAAGAAGAACAGAAGAAGAAGAACAGAGAGGGATCTTTGAGTCCTCTTCTGTTCTTCTGCTAACCTGATAGGATTAAAGCCTGGACACAGAGATGGCAATGAAAACAGGCTGACTACCGGAAAACCATTTTTGTCCTGATTTGTGTTGCATCATTATGCAGTAGAAAGACCCAGCGATGATTCATTCTCTCTTTATTCCCAGTGGCCGCCAGAATTTTTTTATGTTTCATGGTCACATGCAGTCTAACAAATCCTCCAGGCTGACAGCACTCCTGTGCCGAGCTGGATATCCAGCGTACCTTACCTTGGAGAACAATAAAATCTGGCTTTCCCAGAGGTTTATCAGACAAGCCCAGAATCCAACAAAAGTCAGCCTACATTCCCGATCACATAGACAGACCTACTACTACTAATACTTGTACTTAGCCCTGGTAGATGCTAAATAAATTATAAAAATGGAAGAAGCTAAACTACTAAACCTGCAGATTTAAAAGGCAACAGTCTTTGAAATATTTGAAACAGATTTAGTCCCACAAATATTATCTGACCTTTTGGGGGAAAAAAACAGCTACAGAAAATCTGGTGTAATTCTTAAAGGGCAACTGCTTTTATACTTATTTTTAGGTTTTAGTATAAAGAGTATAAACGTACAGTAAGTCTGACTGCTACATTTTCTTACGTCGGATGTTATTTGTACAGTTTCATCCTAAAAACAAGAAAACAGGTCTGAAAAAATGACTGAAACATTTCTAAGATCTGGATTTGTTTTTTATTATGCAGTTATAAAGCTTCAGTCGTTTACCATTTTTAGTCAGAGTTGTTGAGAGCCGTTGTGGACAGTCCAAAGAGTGAGCAACAGACGATTTCCCACATGTTCAGCTTTTGTTTCCTGAAAAGTTTGACCTTAGTCTCGTCTGACCAAAGCAGGCAGTGCAAGACGTCCCTGTGGGGTTTAGTAGAATTAAAACATTAATATTAGTGATGGTACGACAAAAAAAAAAAAAAGCCGTGTTTCTTATTCCCAAAACTCTGGTTGACATGAAGTCTGTGTCTAATGGTTGCTATGGAGACAACCATAGCAACCCGTGACCCCATGGCGCTACTTTTTGTTGTAGCTCTAGATTAATACAGATCCTCTTCCAGTTTGGAGGCCAGTGTAGAAACTGGTCTTGTCATGTGATGTAGTAGTTTATAGAAACTCTAAGCAACTTAAAATGCTGCTTAATCTGCGCTTGACTTATAACAAATTGGTAGATGTGGTAATTTTTGTTCCATTTTGTATTATTTTTCTACCACTGGACAAATTTATTAAAATAACAAACTGGATTTTTCAAAATATCTTAGCGTAAAGGTAGGCTAAGATTTATTTGAACGGTTTTGCACGTCTTTATTAAGTTTGAGGACGACGACACGGCTCGATATCGTCACCTGAGGCTCGCTCAGATCGTCCTTATCCTTACTGATGCAAAGGAATCAGTCTCTATATAGACTTACAGGAACTTTTAATCACTTCAGACATGAAAGGTCGCCTGTTTGGTTCTGTTTACCGCCATTGTTGCCCTGCGGTAAAAAAAAGTTATAGTGGACGGGAGGAGCAAAAACTGAGCTCACAATCACATCAAAGCTTATTGCTTTGAGTCATTTTATGAGGCCGATTTCGCGACGTGCAACATATATTTAATGCGAAACTCAACGTTGTGTTTTAACAGGAACACATATCCAGTGGTTCTGGATGTGTGGTTCACACACAAAGCTTTGTGTGCGAGTTTCCATTTGATCTTCTTTTTTTTTTTATCTCTAGTGTCATTTGAAAACTTTTTAAAGCTGATCTTCTGGTAGATGTTTTTAGAAATAAATTCATCCCTTAGAAAATTAAAACAGTTGAGGGTAAAAATAGCTTGAAAGTGTATTTTTCCATTTATTATTCATAACCAGGCGAGGGGACGGGTTGGGGGGACACAAAAGGCAGTAGACAGAGAATAAAGGAAGACATAATTCCCAAACGGCTGATGTGTTGCTAATAAGTTTTTCCCAGCTCTGCAGTCGCCTTTTTTTACCTCCGCGTATGCAGAGAAGGAAAACGCTGACACTTTCATTTCTCAAGAATAGCAAGACTCCCACATCCGACGTCCTCTGATTGGTGAGTAATACGGGACTTCTTCCAATAAAGTTCATGTTGACGTAAAAAACAGAAACACAGAGTGTGAAGGAGAGCTCCAAGCACAGCCAGTACCATACACAGCCTGGGACAGATGAATGGTTCTGTAAGCCCGACTACTAATCTGTATTTTCCACATAGTTCAAATCTGGACGCTCTATCCACTGATAACATCCCATTTATGTTAGATGAACAAGTCAACGGTACACTCTAAAAACCAGTGGGCTCAAAATAAACCAATTATTTGCTGACCCAGTACTGGGTCAAATATGGGCCGAGGCTTGAGCTGATTTAATTTAACTGAGTTAGGTTTACCAAGCAGGGTTGGATTTTCAACACAAAGAATGAATTAAAATGACTCATTTTAACGTTAATAACTCAACTTATTACTATATATGGGTTTTTTTTCTACCAATTTGAATTATAAACTGAACTTAGACTGCATTGATTCATGACTAGAATAAATTGGAATGGAGTATGATTGGATTAAATTGACTATTTTTGATTGAATTAAATTAAATAAAGTGGTACCAAAGAAGAGGCTAAGTTCCATTTGGTTTAAATGAAATAAAAACAATAAACTTATGATGTTTAACAAGACGTTAGGTTTTCTTAAAATGTTTTTAAGGTGCTGGTCACCTTTATTTGCAGTATTTAGGAAAGGAAATTGAGAGGAGCTTTTGTTGAGAAACAAACGCATTTGGAAAGTAACATTCCTACGCTCCATGTAATGACGCATAAAATATTTACCTGTCTGGAAAATGATTTACAATATGCAGCTCATGAGGGAGATGATATCAGGTTTACAAGAACCAGACGGGTTGAGATGTTAGTAACATGTTCAGGGTAAACTAAGAATCTCACTTTTATCTAATATTGTAAGGGTTTCATAAATTACTCAGTGTTTTAAATGACCTGAAATCAGATTAGAAATTTTATGTCCAGGTGTCTTATTTATTTATTTATTAAAAAACACTTTTTTGTGCGATTTCAGAAATTAAACTTTTTTTTTTTAATCAGTGAATGTCATGAAGATATTTTATTCAGTGCCAAGATATCCAGCTCATTTTTAAACAAATTAAACTTTGAACTTGAGCTCACCAAATGCGACGCAGACTCTGAATTGTGAATTAGCATCGATTGGACATAGCAAAGCAGATACTGACTTTAGCACCGTTAGCAACTAATTGTTGGCTGGTTCTGGTGTTTTCATAGCCCAAATTATTCAGTTCTTGTTTATAGGTGTGAATAAAGTTACGTTTTTTTTCTGCAGAGAGCCCAAAATGCTGGCAGGAAAATGATAAAGTGTTCTTCCCTCTGAACCCAGAATTTGGGTTAAAATACCAACCCAGACGTTTTTCCAGTGTCATTAGAAGAAGCAGACAGCTAATTAGTTACATTCAGTGAGCTGTGGACCCTTGTGCTGTTTCTGCTAAGCTGTGCATCCTGTTTCTTTTCACTGTCGATATCGCGTGCTCTTCTCGGATAAACATTTGATGCCGGGCGACACTTCTGATAAACACCCAGAAGGGACGGCCTGCGTTGCTCCACGGCGCAGAGAGAAGGACGCTGGCGAGCTGGTTTAAGTCTGGAGGCGTGTGTTTGCGTGTGTGTGTGTGTGTGTGTTTGTTTTTGGATGGATGCCTCCGCAGTATGTCTCACTCTCCAGTGTCAGCCAGAGCAGATGGAAGGAAATCTCTCTTTTGGCTCGCTGGTGGTTCTGACAGTTGGACCCGGTGAACATGTGTAGGAAGGTGGAAGTGGACATTTCCTCATCCTCTGTCTGCGGATTTCAACATATAACATGTAACGTCTTCGCATCTAGTCACTTTAACACACAAATTTATTGGGGATTGTATTGGGGTTTAATGTAGCAAACACAAAGCAAAACTGGGAAGTGAAAAGATAATGCTACGATGTTTTCAAAATTATTATTAATACAAATCTGAAAAGCATGGTGTGTATTTGTTTCCATACCCTC
This sequence comes from Xiphophorus couchianus, assembly GCF_001444195.1. Lineage (NCBI taxonomy): Eukaryota > Metazoa > Chordata > Actinopteri > Cyprinodontiformes > Poeciliidae > Xiphophorus > Xiphophorus couchianus. Next base: position 24,375,170 of record NC_040238.1, read on the forward strand.
TTCCCTGTGATACCAAATTAATAACTAGTCTATCTTGTTTGTAATTTTATTTAAATACAAATCCAGCTGTACTGTGAAGGCCTTGGATGGTTGTTTGAAAGTCACAAGAAGAAAACCATGCCTGAAATAAAACTGTAAACAAACCCGTCTCCAGCATGTCAAAGGCAATGTGGGAGTCCAGCAAAACTGAACTTCTTGGCCTGCGTACAAAACATTATTTTGGAGGACGAGCACTAGAAATCACGCAGAATAAATCATCCCACTGACAGAGAAATGTGGTGGTGGCAGCGTCATGCTGTGAGAATATTCTTCTGGAGCAGAGATGGAGAAGCTGGTCAGAAACAGGTGGAGCTGGATATGGGAAAATCCAGGAAGAAAACCTCCTAGAAGCTGCAAAAGACTAAAGACTGAGGTGAACATTCACCTTCCAGCAGGACAACAACTCTAAATCCGTGTGTTTAAAACGGGAAAAGCATGAGCATAAATCAAGTGTAAAATCTGTCACAACTTGAAATGTTCTCAGATGTTCTCCACCCAATCGGACTGAGCTTAAGTTCTGTAAAAGATTGGGCAAAACTTATTAGTATAATGAATATACGTCTCACAGATTTGCACGTCTATATACTAACAAACTTGTAAATACTAATTTTTACAGGTAAAAACATCCTCCTTCTTTACAAATATGCTCCAATTTGTGTTAATTCCCCTGAAGATCTCAGTAAAATACCTTTGACGTTTGTGGCTGTTATGTAATAACATGTGAAAAACCTCTGCGGAGACGCATGTGTTTGAAAAGCACACATTGGACGACAATATATGTGAGTGGAGTCTTTATCTAACCGTCTGTTTGAACCAGACAGCGGTCTAATATAGTCACTCTGCAGAGTTGTTGCTGTTTGCTGAAGCTCACAATGTGAAACTGCTGTCAGATTTTTTTATTTTATGCTCATCAGAGCATGAATCAGCCTCTTCCCTGGAACATGGAATATAAAGTAAGCCCAAAGACACGCGCGGCTCCACGGAGGTAGCAGATTAGTTGAGTGGGCGCATGGATGACGGAGCAGGAAGTCCTCGCTTTACTCCTGCTGCCAGCGGCTCTCGCTGCCAAAGCCCGGGCTGCGATCAGGAGCCTGCAGAAGAGCTGAGAGCCGAGGGGTTTCTACTCACGGCTGCTCTCCTGCGGCAGCGCTCAGTTAGAGGAGGCGGCATCATGCCGGCTGCAGATGCACCGCGGAAATGTACAGAGGGAGTAAGACGTGTTTTCAACCCGCTGAGGAAGTAATAAACCCCCAGTCTGGACTGGATGCCGTGATTCCTACATTTTGCATTCAGTGAATGAATTGAAGGCTAAATGAGGAATAAATGATGCTGTTTGTAAAGTTACACAGTCAAAAATTAACAGCAATGATTTTTTTTGACAGAATGGGAGTTCATTCATATTTTTGCCATGTTAGTCATACATTTAGTTCCAAACTAAATATTAAATTCACAAACTGAATATTTATATTGCAGGCTAAATATTAAGGTTGCAAATTAAATATCTAGTTGGGAAGCTAAATATTTGGTTTGCAATTTAGATATTTAGCTCAGACTTACAAATTTAGTTCAATTAAATATTTAATCCCAAAGTGAATATTTATTCTCCAAACTAGACATTTCATTTTCAAACCAAGTATTAACTTTTCAAACTATTTATTTTCCAAAGAAAATATTTATCTTGAACATTGTATATTTAACTCAGAACTAAATATTTATTTTGGAAAATACATTTTCAATTTGGAACAAATGAAATATTTAGCTCAGACTTAAACATTTAGTTGAGAACTAAATATTTAGTTCGCTAATTAAATAGTTAATTAGCAGATTATGTGTTTATTTTGAAAACTAAATGTTTAGCTTGTGAATAAACTTTTTAGTTTGGATCTGAGAAATTTATAAATTTATGAAAAACATGGTGAAAATATGACTTTGATAAATGAATGGCCATTTATTTTGCTAAATAAACCAAAATCATTGCTGTTAGTATTTTTTTAAACGGTGTAACATTACAAATGGCACCCCATAGATAAAAGCCTCTCTTTTGCCTAAAAGCAGGTTGCCAGTAGCGACAGCAGCTAATATCGTGATAGACACGTTTTAAGACGCGAGTTCTGCAACCCATTCAATCACACACACACCCACACACCCACACACAGCCCTTACTATGTACAACGTTCACATTTTGTACCATTACACCCACAAACTTCAACGTATTTTGTTTGGATTTTGTGCGATAGATCAAAACAAAATAGTGCACAGTTATGAAATGGAAGGAAAAGGGTCATGTTGTTGTTATTATCATTATTTAAAAGTAAAGACAAGTAAAGTGTTGTACTGTGTGCATACACTCACCGGCCACTTTATTAGGTACACCTGTCCAACTGCTCATTAATGCAAATGTCGAATCAGCCAATCACATGGCAGCAGCTCAATGCATTGAGGCGTGTAGACATGGCCGAGACGATCTGCTGCAGTTCAAAACGAGCATCAGAACGGGGGGAAAAAAAGGTGATTTATGTGACTCTGAACGTGGCATGGTTGTTGGGTCTGGCTGATTTGAGTATTTCAGAAACTGCTGATCTACTGGGATTTTCACGCACAGCCATCTCCAGGGTTTACAGAGAATGGTCCGAAAAAGAGAACATATCCAGTGAAGGGCGGTTCTGTGGGAACAAATGTCTTGTTGATGCCAGAGGCCAGAGGAGAATGGCCAGACTGGTTTGAGTCGATAGAACGGCAACAGTAACTCAAATAACCGCTTGTTACAACCGAGGTGTGGAGAAGAGCATCATGTCGAAGCTTGAGGCGCATGGGCTACAGCAGCAGAAGACCGCACCGGGCCCCACTCCTGTCAGATGAGAACAGGAAACGGGCTCACCAAAACCAGACAACAGAAGGTTGGAAAGAGTCTCGATTTCTGCTGTGACATTCGGATGGTAACAAGGTATGCTAGCAAGTTGTACCTAATTAAGTGGCCGGTGAATGTATATATATATTTAGTCCTGCTGAGTCAACACTTGCCCATTCTTCCCTGCAAAGTGGCTCAAGCTCAGATAGGTTGGATAGAAGCTATTTGATCCAACTTTCATTGATCGACCAGAATTTAGCTACATCCATCTTCCCTTCAAGTTTTCATTGAACTGCTACATTTAAACTAACCTTAAAATGTACACACCAGTGGATTCTGTGCTCATTACTTCAAAGGCAACTTCTTGTTTTGGGTATCAGAGTAAAGAGGGTTTAAAACAAATGTAAACCACTATTTTCCCATTTGAATTTGCACAAACAATTTGAAAATAACACATTGGTTTATTCCACTGCTTTGTGTTAGTGTAAGAGTCCCAATAAAATACACCCAAGCTCAAGTGGTATGAATACTTTAGCAATGCGCCGTAGCAATAAGGGATTTGGCAAATATTTTAGACAACATCCGCAAAAGCAGCATGTTCTAAAATCACATCTTTCTGTCCGTTTCTGAAAAAGCTTGGAACATTTTGGAGGAGAGCAATTTTTATTTCATGTTTAGCCCATATATATGCAAGACTCACAATGCTGCATGAAAGCCTGAGCTAAAGGGCAGGAGCAGAAAGAGGAAATAAATAAAAAAAAGGGAGAGGCATTCATTGCATCTTCCATCACTGATCTCAAGTGGAAATCCAACTGCTGAATAATTCATAGCCAGTAGGAAGTGAATAATGAATGTGTGTGTGTGTGATTAAAGCATGCATAGTGATGAGGCAGAGTGAGTGTCAGAAGAGGGCTTCCCCCGCTGTGTGATCTTTCACACCTGCCACACAAAGGGTTTACGCTCCGGCGGGATGGGGAGGGGGACGCTACGGTAACAAGAGGACACAACTTCTGTTGGATCTGGCTCCTAACAAAAAACAGCGCTGCACTCTTAGTGAATAAGACTCAACAAAAATGGAGGGAAAAGAAGAATGGGTGTGTAGAAACGCTGTAAATGAATCACGCAGGCGTCACGCAGAGCTTTTTCCTGACAGTGGGGGGCAGGAACCACAGCTGCTGCATCCGAGCTTCAGCCCACTCCTGTGGCTGTGAGTGGATTTAAAAGGAGTCTCTCGCTGTAAATGTGCAGCAGCAGCAGCATCTCCATCCGTGTCACATGAAACAAATGTGTGCGAGTGCGAAAAAGGATCTACGCGCGTCTGCCAACGCAACACCCACTGGTCCAAGGTGTGTGAAAAAGCAACATGGAAACCATGAAACACATAAAGATATTAGTATTTATTCAAAATGTAAGTGGTGGTTATGAGTGTCAAACATCCAGGAGGAGCTTGATTAACAAAAGATGAAGATGTGTTTTTTATTTATGTTTGTGTCATAAATAAAAGAAGGTTTTTTGTTTCAATACTGAACAGAAAGCAAAACAAAACTCAGTCTGGAGCCTCAGTGGCTGCATTGGTTCAGTTGCTGCAATCATTCCCATTATCATAAGAAAATCAAAATATTGTGAAATGGATGAAAATAATTGCAAATCTGGTAAATGATTTAAAGATATCTTGACCTGAGAAAAACATGATAACCAAAGTAAGTCAAGTGAAGGCTATCAGATGAATGCTTTTGATTTGCCCAACTTGAAAATCTAATCGATCCATCAAACCAAATCATGGGCTGTAAGTTAAGCAGCTACACATTAATAAAGATATTTGAAATTTACCTTACAAATGCTAAAATCAGATTAACTGTAGATCTTTCACAATGTACCCTCTTTTTTGTTTCTTATCATTTGATGGAAGTTTGTAGTATGGAGGTCAGAAACAGCCAAAACCATAAATGCAACTCTCCTGATTTGTGATGAGAGCACACTGCACAATCAAAGTATGGCAAGTATATAAGCGCCAAACATTTTAGCTGTTGTGTTTTGCAACATTTGAAGCGTCTGATTGCAGATTTAATGCTAAACTGAGTACAATTTATTGTGTAAACTTTTCTAACTGCATGTCAGAGCATTTGTTTCCTCAGCAGCAGCACGTTGTGCTGTTTACGATCGGTGCTTCTTGTCTGTGTGTGAAGTCCTGGCAGTGTGACTCTGTTTATACTCTCAAATGTCCTTAAACCCACATTAACCTCATGTAAACTGTTAGACGTGATCAGATTTCTCTATTTCTAGAAACACGAACCTGTTCCCAGCTGGAGCCGTCCCAGAGAACAGAACGCGAGATGAAATAATATTTTACGTGACTTGAAAGGTGAGCTGAAAAAACTTTTGGTTTATATTTCAATCACACAACGTCTGCTTGGCAGAATGAGCAGCATGATGACGGATGTTACGTTTTGCACACGTTGACGTCAAGACGCAGAGACGATGGCGAGTTAGAGCCACTGTAGATAGAAAAAAAAATAACAGGACGAGTAGATTTCTGGCAAAACAAATCTGAAAATTTGAGATTAATCTCAGAAATTGTCTAGAAAAAATCATGAACATTTCTGAGTCTGTCAAAAATATTAAACTTCTGAAACTCAGAGATGTACAAGTTTTTTTCTACAAAATTTCAGATTTTAATCTCAAAACTTTTTTTTTCTAGCAAATTTTAAACTTTTCAAACTCAAAAATGTACAAATGTTTTCAAGACGTTTTCTGAGATTAATCTCAAAATGTCAGATTTTTGGCAGAAACTTACTGCTGCTTTTTAAAATTTTATTTACAGTGGCCCTAACATGCTGTCGTAGAAACCAATTCACCCGTTGCACTGGCTAGTACTTCTCTTTATGAGATAAACAAATAAGACCTTATTTTTTATTTAATTTAATATTTAACATTTATCAATCCTCAATCCAAAACCTCAATTTTCTAGACAGATAGGAGAATACCTGCTGCTGTAAATGCAAAGAAATATGTCTCCACAAAAGATTGACTCAACAGGTGCACACCACACATTTCAGATTTTTATAAAATATTTACATATGTATAAAAAAACCACTTCTCTGCATCGGTTTGCTACATAAAAAGCCTCATAAAAGGTTTCAGGGGTTCTTTATAAAGGCACTAAATGTGTTAAATTAATGTCATCCAGTTTTTATATGACTGTAATGATCAACTTTGATTGGCCCTTTCACAGTGGAGTCTTGTTGTCAGTTATTTTCCATTGTGGACGCAGAATGCTTCGACTTGAAAATAGAGCAGAGGTGAATGCTCCCAGAGCGGGTCATTGTTCCCCAGAGTGAAGCAGAACCCTGCGGTCTTCAGCTGAGAAAATATATCAATAAGCTCCTTTTGCCCGTCTTGGAACATCAAAGCTGACCACCACAACTCCCCCCCCCCCTTTTTAACATTTAATATGACAAACAGCCATTTGTCGCACAGCCTCAGCGCTTCTGATGTGGTCTATTGTCAGAGGAGAGGTAAACTTGATCAGTGTTTGGCTGCTACACACAACCAAACACTCAACTTCCTCTTCCTGTCTCTGTGGAGACTAGTAAGAGATGTTTGGTGGGTTTAGGCATTTCTTACGAAAAACAAGACAGTCTGGGTAGAGGGAGCGGGACTTCAAGTTGCCACCATGACAGCAGGTGAACAAGATGAGACAGCTGATCTATCAACACATTTCTGTGAAGAATGTCATCTTTAATGACGTTTCTCTTCAGGGACAGAACCAGGCTGACATATGTGGGAGTTGAGCTTGGAGAACTGTGGTCAGGGGTGAACCTTCACCGCTTGTTGCAATGAACCTCTTATCAGAGATGCTAAAACAAACAACAAAAAACCAAACATGCTTATTGCATCAGAGATTAGAAAAAGTTTTAACATAGAACATACTGTACGTCTCCCAGTGGTAAAATATAACTCATTTTAATTCTGCGTAACAGAATTTTTCAATGGTGATCTGAATTATTATCGCATAATCCATCCAAATGTGGTTCAAGTTGATTTAATGCAGTTGGTTTTGAGCTTGGCGTGTGTTGAAAAAAATAACTCATAACCTGACCTACTACTAGAAAACATTTCCATAGATGGGTTATCAGCATTTGGACACTTGGATACCACTACCAAATATTGCTTATCTATTAAGGTTATAATGACACACCCTACAAGAAGAACCAAGATACTGGAGTCATAAAAACAAGACAACATGAAATTTTTTAAATATTTCTGGGAAAACTAAGAACATTCAGGGTTTTTTTAAGCTTTCACAAACTGTGTTTGTGCACCAGGGACAGGTTACCAGTCCAGGTTAAGCTATGAATTATGACAAGAAACTCCAACTGCTGTGAAGTAGAATATGAAGAAAAAACTAAAGACTGATGCACAGTAGCTAGCTTTGTTTAAAAATGCTCTATAGTATAAATGTTAGGTCATAAGGTAGCCAGCAGGCAGCTTAAACTACAAAGAAAACAGCTAGCGTTAGCTTGCGCAAGCTACTTTAAGTGAAAGAACTTGTTTTAACAAAAGTCTTTAACACCACAGCATGACATTATTTTTGGTTATAATTTACAGTCCTGTTATTTTACGGAAAAGATAGAAATCTGTGAAATCTGATCACGTTGTTGCAGTTGAACAATTTTGGCGGTTTATGAAGAATGATGCAGATCCTTATAGCCTTTTATCTTCTTGTTTTTATTGTTAAGTGCAGATTTAAATGGCTAGGGAAAGTCAGTTTAGCACAAAATTATTTTTTCACATTTCTAAAATATCAAGTAGAGGAAAGATTTCCCTGGCACCGTCTGTGGCACTTTTGCGTTTTTTTACTCACGCCAGGCTGATTTCTCAGAGGAAGTCCTCCTTTATCGCAATCCGTGGATTTGTTGTTCCAGCAAACTGTGATCTAAACCCTTCTTTGTGCCTCAATCAAAAGACTTAATCTTTGCTTGTGATCACACAAACACAGAAGTTGTCCTCAGATGATACTGCCAGCGCTCAGCGGGACCACCGGTCCATTTCAGCATGCAGGAGGCAGAATGTCCTTACAGACTGGTTAAAGTCATGCAGACTGACATGTCACCAACAGACTACCTGTCTGGCTTGACCAGGCAGCCCTGCTCTCCCTCCTGGCTGCATCCTGTTACTAAAAGAATGACGTGATCAAATGCTGTTTATCCATTGTCCCACGGCGGACAAGGTGTCTCTACCTTTTTTCTCAAAGGGCATTTCATAAGCTGTACTTTGGTACTTTCCCAAGCTTTTCCTAATCCTGCTCCGTCCTTAAGTTGATTCAGAAACACGGAACATGTCACATGGCCACGTACTCGTCCACGACACCATGCGTCGCTCGCACACTCTGGGAAATGAAGGTCTGGACGAGTTTTCAGCCGGAGTGCATGCAGAGGGACATTTCCCCCAGGTCTGCAGATCTTTGACATGTTTGATGAATATTGAAGGAGAAGTTAAAGCGAGGTTTTCAGAAAAAGCTTCTGTGCAAAATCAGCACTTTGAAAGGGGTCAGCTTCATTAAAAAGTTTGGACAAAGTTTTCAAACATGTTCCCACAGGAGAACGGCCGCATTAAATATCAGCAGTTAATACCTTGGATATTTACCTATGATGGTTGACCTCATGCAGTTTACCTGTGAATGTCATGTGAATGTTAGACTTTTAATGATTTATTGAGCTGCTCTTTTCTGAGGATAGAAAAACCTTCTATCCTCAGAAAAGAATAGAATAGAAAAGAAAAGAATAAAATAGAAAAGTCAATCACACTGGGATGCTGGATGTTTGAAACTGAAATTTAAAGTGTTATCTTGAACACATAAGAATCTAAAAAGCATCCTTTTGTATTCACCCTTCCGTTAGTCGGATATGCCTAAATATAATTCAGTGCACCCAACTTTATTCAGAAATGATTTAATCAGTAAATGAGTAAATCCAAGTGGGAATCTATTGATAAAAAAAGAAAAATAAATAAATAAAAAACACCACATTTTTCATCTGTTAATAAATAAGACATATATATAAAAACATACATCCTTTCCCTACAAATTGTGTTAGTTCATCACATAAAATCCTGAATTTTAACATAATAAAGTTTAACAAAGAAATAATGATAATTTTGCGAAGAACTGCATGAGTATTGTGACTGGGACTATTGGAGCTCCCCCACAGAAACTCTCACCTCCCACTGGTGTCCTGTGTCAGGTCAGGTCATGACCTGGTGACCTTCTGGAACAATGGGTCTGATCTCTGTGGGCTGGGGGTCCCGGTTCAGAGCTTTGCCGTGTGCCTGCAACCAAACAAACACAATGAGAACGGGACAATGTTTGTCATGGAAGATCTTATCTCGGCCAGCATGATTCAGCTCTTATTCGTCCTATCAGGAGTATTTACGAGGACTTGGGAGGAATGTGTCAGATTCTTTTCAATTAAGAGTGCAAAACACACTGTTAATACTGTCTATTATGATATTTTAAGCTCTACATTGTGTAGAGCTTAAGAACAACATCTCAGAAACCGGTAATCCATAATTGTTTTAAATACTATATACATTCTGGTGTCTCCACATTACCACTTTTTCGCTTTATTTTCACTTTTTTAATTTATTTTCAGGTAATTCATCATGTTCAGTCATAAAAAATGCAGAAAAGGTAGTATTTTCATGTAACAAGAAAAAACATCCATTAAAAATTGATGGAATGAAGCAAAGAACATTGAACAAGGTAAATCAAATGTTAATTTTGCTGCCACATGAACAAGATTAAGGATTCACATGTTGAATTAGCAAGGATGCAGTTGAAAAGATCAGTTGTTGTGCTGAATTCAGCTTCTAAATTACATAGTCGAAGGAACCCTGATACCCTCATGCAATTACCCTTAAATTCAACAGCATGCGTAGAAATGCTATGTTAGCATTGCCTTTCTATGTGTGATGATCCTCAGCTATGAACATGTAGGAAAACAGCACATATACAACCACATATACATCATTCACACAACTGCTAATCTAAAAATCACAACAACGAGCCCATAATAATATTATTGAATCTCATCTATCACTATGCAAATGCTTTGTCTGCGCTAATAAAGAGTCAATCACACCGGGATGCTGGATGTTTGAAACTGAAATTGAAAGTGACTTATCTGACCACTTGGGGACACTATCTGCAAATAAAATAAGTTTGTTCCCACAAGAAGTCATCAAAAACCACGATGTGCCATCATCCTCCAACCACTTCCTGTTGTCTTCTTCTTCTTTGTGGTTTTGCGGTTTCCTCAGCACTGCAGTAAGTCTGACAATCAACGCCAGACCGTTGCCAGTAGTCAGAGCAGAGGAGACCCTTTCCACTCTGTGTCCTCATTGCAAATGAATCTCACCATTGCAAAGCCGAGTACTACGATCAATGCTCACCATGGTCACACTCAGTCTGAGATGGTTTTACACCTGAACCCAGGGCTGTGATGAAGTTGTACCGAGCTGTAGCACTGCAACTAACAGGAAAATTCAACTGCACAATCACAGTTCCACCGAAGGAGGCCAGCAGTGAGACGGTTAAAGCCAAAATAATGCAGAACTATTACTATTACACAAAAATGTCAAAATTTGCACAGAAACACAAAGATAGGATCCTAAATAACCTGTTTATACCATTTATCTCCAAAAAATATGGATTTGTTTGATAGTTTCACTTCACATTTCAACAAGATCTAAACTCTTCTTGAAAACACTGATCAGACTAATGACATGTCACCCAAAAACTAAATATTTGCTCCTCCTGGAGGAGCCAGAATCACATCAAGGTCACATTCACAGGCATTCAGACAAAATACCGAGACACAGCCATAATGTTTCACCAGTGTTTTCAGGAACACATTGCAAAATAGCACACAAAGAAAAGAGCCATCCCTAACTTCTCAAAATGCCTTCAACGTAAATTCAGACTTCTACAGAAGAAAATGTAGGAAGTGGTTGAGCAAATCTCTTTGGCAGAGTTTCATAAGATGGCTGAAGACCGCAGAGCTGGCTCGTTTGGAACATTTATCTAACTCAGGCTCTCACCTCTTTCACATCTTCCAGTGCGATAAACAGCAAATGTTTGTATAACTGAACTCCAATTAGATGCTGGCTGCTATAATTGTCCTACTAAGGATGTCTAGAAGGGAAACCAGAACCTGCAGTCAGGCTGGCAGCCGTCCTGCTGTGGGAACAGATCTAGGCTATTATTGGATAAGCACAAGTGCTTCTTGTCGTACTGGCAATTACACATCTACTTAAAAACTCCTTCTGTGGTGAAAATGGGATGAAATGAGCCGCTCAGGATGCCTGGGGTGTGTCTACATAACCTGCTCTGCATCACACTGCTACGCATCCTACAACCCCACCAAATGACACCAGAGCCGATCGCTCGCTATGTCATTCCTGACATCATCGAAGGTCACACCGCGGGCATGTTAGGCCCAAATATTGTCCCCCTCCCGAAGAGGCGCCCCTGCTTTTATAAATAAACGTGATCTCATTTTCTTTCTGTTGTTTTTTTCAGCTATTGACAAAATCTCATCCTATTCTGGAGAATAATTCACGGCAGGATGTGCGAATGATAAATATTAATAATCCCAGGGGCCGGTGTTTTGAGAGCCGCTCATCTGAGGGAACAGTCAGAGGCAGAAAAACCCAAACACGCGGCAGCAGAAGCCGAAGCGACTGTGGGAAAAAAAACTGGATTCAACAGATTCAGGAAGAATAATAATTCTGTATGGGTGAACGCCCACGGGTAAATCTGACCAGCAGGCCATTAGCGATCATTTTTTAATAACTGGAGATAATTGCTGGAAAAATAAGAGCTTAAAATGTGTAAAAAGGTCAAACAAATAACTAACACTACGGCAGAGGATTGTCATCCAGAAACTCCTGCTTTATTCCTTTTAATGCAGCGTTATTGAAGTGTGAATACATTGTAGGACTTCAATAGGACTTGTTTGACCGTTTCCACAGCATATCATAAATCATTGCTATGATTAACTTTGTCTATTGACTAATGAACATTTTGACGTTTCTGTCTTCAAAAACCAAGTTTAGTGTAAATCAGTATAAATGAAGTAAGCTTTTTAAAACTTGTGTGGCAAAAACCAAGAGAGTTTTTGCTTTACTGCGTATTATTTAAAGTTCAGATGGTCACATGGAACATCTACTGTAAATTTTGTTTACACAAGAAAATGGACACCCTTTCAGTATTAATATTATGCCATTTTAATTTACTTTACCACGTCATCTGTTTTATGCAGATCATTCTATCATTCAGATTGATCATTTAGGATGTCAGTCAGATAACTCTTACAAATATACAAATAGTCATTTTATGAATTGTGCAAAGTCTTTCAAATATATTAATAGATGTAATTTTTTTAGGTTTGTTTGATTCCTCGGAATTTAAAGACACGGGTGGAGCATATGACAGCATGCACCATAATGACTCAGAACCATTATGAGTCGTTATGATTATGACTTATCCAAAGTTTCACAAGTCATGATGTGATCTCAGAATGTTACAGAAATAATAGTAACTCATCAGAGAAATAAGAAACGTCAGTAGTAACAGGAAGGTGTAAAACCAAAAGTTTCTCTACTTGATTATTTTTTTATTTTAACCTCTTTCTGCACGGACCCGCCTTAACAAAGTGATGTTAAGGTCCCGTTCACACAGCAAAATGTCTTACTGAAAGTTTTGAACCGTTTTTGACGTTTTGGGAACCCAAATCGAGTTTTTTTGTTTTTTTTTAGCAAAGCCTATTCCAGAAAGAGAAAAAAAGCATATTTAGTGAGAACGACAACGTATTAGTTTAGCACAAAATTTGTTAACCCTTCATGTACGCACATGGTTACTGCTCTGTTTTTGAATATATTGTGAATTTTCAGCGCAGACTGTGTAGCCTGTACCGTTTAAAGCATATAAACGGCCTTTTATATGCCGTTTATATGCATATAAAAAGCATATTAACGGCATGGGCTAATGATTTGGCCCATTTTCATTTTGGGCCAAATCAAAAATCTGAATGTTCTTAAAGGGCCGGTTGTGCCAGAATCTATTGATAAAACCCATTGAACTGTTAAAATATCAATAAACAGCCATTTGTTTCTGTATTCAATAAGTGTTTCTTAAAATGAAATAATATTAAGCATCTTTTCACACTGATCAGTACATCCAGGATTTTGTGATTGTTTTTTGTGGTGTTTGCAGTAAAATCAGAAGAAAAAAAAAAGTGGGAATCTGTTGATTTTGTGTGAATTTTGCAGATTTGTGAAAAACTGGAGGAACTTATTGATGTAACCTTGAGTCTAGAGGGCCACATTAAAAGCTACAGCGGACCAGATTTGGCCCCTGGGCCTTGAGTTTGACACGGGCGTTTCAAGTTAATTTGGCTTTGACACCATGAGTTTCCATTACTCACAACATTCTAATTTTCTGAGTCATTTTCTGGTTTGGGTTGTCGTCATCTGTAAGTTGTAATAATCAAAATTACAACAAACAAAGGTTTGAAATATTTCACTCAAGATGCGATGGTTCTGTATAATGCATGACTTTCTTTTTCTGCACTTTAACGCAATACTCTAATTTTTAAGTGATACAGTCCTGTATCATAAACCACGCTGAAGGGAGGATTTTTATTTTAAAAAACTTTTGCCCTGTGTAATTTTGTGACAGTGACAATAAAAACAACTCTTCTTAGATATCCGTTCTTTTCGGGGTAATTGCTCCTGTACAGTCCCAACTTTCCGTAAAGAAACCGTTTTCTTCATCCATCAGAGTTTCTCTTCGTCGGCCTCAGCTTCTGCCTGAAGTTCCAGCGTCATGTCGGGTTTGTGCGACTCCCTGATCAACAGCAACGCAGACATCTGATGCTGACAATAGTTGTCATCTAAGCAACATCTCGCGGGCCAGAATGAGGACACCCACTTGCAGCCGATCACACAGGGCCAACAAACAGCTGCGTATGGGACGGAGAGGGGGTAGTAAATGTGCAGCAGGGCGGGTGCAGATAAAATGAAACTCGGGGGAACTCGTATGCCTGCAGATTGCTTTTCGAAACGTTCTCCCCGTCTGCGTCCCAGTCAGCATGGAGTCAGCAGAAGAGAAGTCCCTTGTCCCCTTGTACAGCAGGAAAAAGGCTGAATGAACTTAAAGCAGACATCCGAGAGGCTCGCCGAGTCCCTCGGCGCACGGCCGGGATTTCACCTGCCAACATTCTGCTGGACGGACCGGAGGACGGGGCAACCGATACGCAGTGAGAAACTATTCAGCATGGCAGCCAACGTCAAGTGTAAACGTCAGTGAATCCGGTTTTTAAGTACAACCAGGGGTCATCTGAGCACGAGACCTTAAACCATGCAAAACTAACCAGAAAGCAGCTTTCTGTTTTAATGGTTCGACCACTTGAATGTCAGAGGAAGTTCTTGGATTTTCCCTTCTTCCTTCAGTCGCTCTGTCTGGCTGCAGTGCATTTTTGGCAGGAGCTGGCCTGCTAATTCCACTGTGGAAAAGGTGATGACCTGGTGTAACAATATACAGAAGATATTTGTCCAGCTATTAGAAAGGTCGCCGAGCTTTGGCCACAGAGGCAAGAGGTGACACTAACATCACACTGACCTCAGGCAGGCCACTCAGCTTCACAGTATCAGGACTGAATATTCTGAAGCTCTGCAAAGAGGCCCAAACATTGATGAAGGCAAAAAAACTGAATATAATCAGAATTTAGAGATAGAAAATGTAAAAAAAAAAACCCTTAAAAAGTCATGATTGAAATCCTCACAGTTTATTTTTTATTTTTCCAAAGGAGATAAGTAACTTTATTATTCCCTTCATTAAGAGCTTCTGGAGCTGTGAATCCCACAAACAGGAATTCACTTTGAAATGTGGATGATGACTAGAGGTGGGTAGGGTGTTCAAGAAATTACTCAGGTAAGAGTAAAAAAGTATTTCGCAAAAAGGTTGAAATACAGAGTAACTGATCAAAGCACCTGGTGTAATATTTCGAAATTATGGACAAATATATAAAGTAATGTGCAAGTTTTCTCTTTTTCTGCTCTCACTCCTTAACTTTTATTTATCTCCATGTTACCTCCCTGTTCTTTTCATCTGGATTTCTGTTTTTTGCTCTGTCTTGGCTCCCTGTATTCCCTGTGATTTGGTTCAGTTTTGTCCTCCGTCTTTTCATTAAAATACTCATCATCTACTCAAAGCCTCTGCCGTTCTGCATTTGGGTCCATCATCACCAATACATCATAACGCATCGGCTATTCTGCTACCAAGGTACAGAAAAAAGTGCTGATGCTCACTCATGAGCATCGGAGCAAAAATGCTGGTCAGAACTGGAGCAGAAACTGCACCTACTGCCACAATATTACATTTTTTTGGGCACAAGGGGCCACTTATTAGTGTCACAGATAATTCAGAAGTTAATTATCAATTTCAAAGTGCTATAAATTATTAAATATGTTCTTTTGAAGTTTTCTGAAAAGGTGAATGACAGTGCAACAGGCGGCATTGTGAGTGGAACGTGCAACTCTGTTCAGTTCTCAATTTTAACAGCGCTTACTGTTACCTAACAAGGTTACCAAGAACTGAATGTTGCAACGCAGCATCTACAAGAAGAGTGAAGCAATATATCTGACCAAACTCAGTGATGACACAGTGAAAACCCTCTTATTCTGTATTCTAACATGGACTTTTTGAAATTGTTTTTATCTAGATTGGCAAAAATTATAACCACAAACGTCTTATTCTTGTCAAATATTCACAGAGATAGAAAAGGTGGACATAAACTTGAATTTGAAACCAAACATTCAGCTTATTTATTTGATAATTGCCAGTACCTGTTGGTTTTATATATATATATATATATATATATATATGTATATATATATATATATATATATTGTATATACTGTATATATATAAGAGTCCATTATGTTTATTCCACTTTCTGTTGTTGATTTAGAGGGGTTTGTGTTTTCATTTTATCTTTTTGGCAAAATGTTACTTTTCTGGGCTCCTACTGTTTGTTTTTTTTCTCATGGTTTGCTGAGTCCAATATTTTGGTCCTTTTATACCTGGTTCTTGGTTTACCAGTAATCACTCTTCTCCTGTGCCGGTTTCGCTCTCTGTGTTTTCTTGCCAGATCCTCACTGTATTCTTGTAGGCTGCCAATCATTGCATTTGGATCGGTTTGTTAAAAGGAAATAAAAACCTGCCGGTCTGAAGCCCCCTCTCCTGCACTGTCAGCAGCTCATCTGAAGGTAAAAATGTTTAAACTAGCTGCCCAATTTCAAGTTTCTATTTTTGTTTAAATAATTAATATTATAGTCCTTGATTACACTCATCTCACCATTCTTGTTGCTGTTGAACTTACATTAGCAACCATCCCAGCAAGTACCTGATCCTAGATTGTGTGGCTTGCAAAATCACCTTAAATAACATTTTATTGGTGATACAATGACTCTTGATTTTATCTCAACCTTTACAATGAAGTTCACAGCAGCAGACAGGTTACATTTGCTGCTGCGTTTTCTCATCCGTCCTCTAATGTTTAATTAAACAGTCTGTGCTACAGAGAGCAGCCGAAACAATGCTCATTCAATTTTACAACGTTCTAAGCAAAACAAGCAGTTTATGAAGCAGAAGAAGTTTTATCCACTTCCAGCTCAGCTGAATTATCAAACAGTCCTATGAAAACAGAGAGGAAACAAGCAGACTAGCGTAGAACTTCAGCTAAATCACTAAACATTCAAACATTGCTGCCAGGAGAGGGAATTGGTTTTTACTGAAAGACAAAGTGAAAGTAGATATTTACATACACAACTATATAAAAGACACAAGTTTTCTTTCTTAGTGTCTGGCATTAAATCGGATTAAACATTTCCTGTTTATTGTTAGAATAAGCAAAATTATTCATTATTGATGAAGGGAATTTTTCTGAGGATTTTTTAAAAACAACTTCCTTCAAATTTAGAAGTTTACTTACATTTTCTAAGTATTTGGAATATGTTTTTTTTAGTAATATGTAACTTCATGACTTGGGTAAAATGCAGCAGGGTCATTATGGTCAAACCACAGCTTTATCATGTCTACAAAAGTTCTTTCTTCTTGATTGTGTTTGCTAGCTATTATATGAGTTTGTTTTAGGGAGGAAAACCTAGCAACCAAAGAGGTGATAAAGAAGTTCCTTATTCTAAATAATTAATCCAGCACACAAATGCAGTTCCTCTTTCTAATAAACACAAAACTCAGATGTTTAATAACTTAAAGAAGACGTCCATGCAGTTGCCCTGACCTTGTGCAAGTTGCCATGCAGAGGAGAGAAGCGCTGGAGGGTTAATACCAAACTAATAGTTCTCCTTGAAGGGGTAACTAAACGTGTCACGTCGTGTGTTCGGTGAAAGTCAGATGAATTCAGAAATGTCTTAAAGCTCAGGAGTTAGACCAAAACTTCTGACCTTTGAAAAAAAAGAAAAAAGGTTTTGGTATTTTAAACTGGCTTCAAAAGGACCTCTGACACGTTCTGTGATCCGAACATTGAAATAACTTTTAATTAGAAATAAGAGGTAAGCATAGCTTCATAACAAGAACACAAAAATTCTGCCTGAACAACCAAACTGTGTGGAGTAATAAGAGTTTTTGACTCTAAGATCATTCCTGTGTTTTGTTTCTGCTTCTGTTCTTCCTCACTAAGCAAAGGAACAAACTGTTCCAAAGCTGTTATTTTCTTAGATACTGTTTGTATTTAACAGTATCTCAGAACTTTTTTGATTTAACAGTCATTTAATTTTATTAGAGACATTTTATCTTTTGCCTCCCCAACCTGTTGGGAGTGTTTGCCAGAGAGAGGCAGGCATGTAGGAAGGGAGGCAGAGAGCTGGGAGTGGGGAGTGTTGCTTGATGATGCGTCAGCAGACAGAAACGCTTTTCCTCTCATTGTTTCTAGTCATGGTGACTTCAGAAATTAATAATGGAAAATGATACTTTTTCTAGCTTCCTCACACTGGTGACAATCAAGTGTTGTTACCTAGAACAACAGTTACAGACTTGGTAGAAATGGTAGGAAGGGCTGTTTTCCTGACCGTACGGTCACATCCTCATACGTTGATCTGCAACTAGAACGAAGTTCTTGTTTCTTGGACAGGAGATGAGAATCGTTTCTGTGACCTTTCACACATTTTTATAAATGCTTTTATTTTGCTTAAACTACATGGCAAATACTGGGAGTAGTCCAAAAATATCGACACTCTTTAAACTTTCCATATTTTTATTTTGTTGCAATGAATAATTTTATGTCCCAGACCTGCAGAACGTGGAAGTAAAAGGATACATAGTTTTTAAGTTTTTGCTATTATAGATCTGAAATGTGTGTACATTTGTTTTTGTTTAAGATTTAGTTCAATAAATTGACTTCATAAGTGACCAGACGTGGGAACACTTCTGCTAATGCACTAACAGCAAAGCCATTTTTTACTAACTTTATCACAGTTAGCTTTTGCTAAATTAATTTTATATAATTTCCTTGGCTGTTTTGTAAATTGTCAGTTGAATAAAGTTCAAAGATGTTTTGATTATCGACTGTCAAGACTTCTTCAAGTATTTAGACGTTTATATCCATGCTCTTATTGTGAAGTGGGCGACGTTTGAGCAGCAGATCCATTTCCTCATATCGCATATTTCAAACAAGAAACGTACGGAACAAAATAAAACACAAACAATAGAGAACCAGAAATAAACATAAATATACTATCTAAGGGCATTATAGAGCATGTAATTATAATGTCAATATGAACTTGGTGCTGAAGGGTTGCAATCTTTCAAAGGCTAATATAGTTTTAATTGAAGTTATCACTTTAGGATTAGCTTCTGCTAAACTGCTAAATACCATATGACGATTAGAGCCTTTCTACAGGACAGATACTCTTCTTGAACTGCACAAACCCGACTTTTACATGAGATCAGGAAGTAAAAAAGAACTTTCTATTGTAGTTTACAACGAGCCGTGAAGGAAACACCCCAAACATGTGAAAGAAGGTGCTCTTCATATTAGTCAAAAAACAATTTATTTTGGCTAATATGCAAAAAGCTGAGCAGAAAAGTATCACCAACAGACAACGTTGGACCTTTTCAGAGATCAATGCAGGACAATCCTGAAAGAAACATGCAGGAGGCCCAAACAGGGCCTTAGGTTTACCTTCAGGCAGGACAACAACCCTAAAAATACAGTCAGTTACAACAAAAAGGATATTTTGTGTTAGAATGACTCTGTAAAGTTCATCCATCCATCCATTTTCTTACATCCTTGTCCCTAGTGGGGCTGGGAGATGCTGGTGCCAATCTCCAGCTAACGTTCCGGGTGAGAGGCGGGGTTCACCCTGGACAGGTCGCCAGTCTGTCGCAAAGTTCAGACATAAGACTTGAAAATAATTTGATGTTCGCTTGAACTTTTTCTTGAAGAAGAACAACGGTAAACACACTTCAGACTCTAGATGTCCAAAGACTCTACAGTTGCAGCTCTCATTACAGAAATAGATTGTTCTGGCACAGCTAGTCTTTCTTTAGTAATCAACTTTTGAAGGCAGTTTTATTCATGGGTATAGAAGTAAAGAACAATGTTTACAATACAAAATACACGTTTTAAATTTGTACTTTTTTGCAAAAAAAAAATCAATGTAAGGATAAATGATGTATAATTCTGAATTATTATACTAACCTCGCTGAAAGAGGTCATTATCACGTTTTCAATTTCAATAATTAATTAATTTGTTATAATTTATTTATTGTATTTTAATCCAGGTTGATTCAGGAATGTGGGATCAGTGTTAGTCCATCCCGCCCTCAGAAGATCTGCCAAGATGCAGCGACAGTCCAGAGTAGATCTGTTCCAGTGTGTTTACATCCCACTCAGACTGAATACAGCTGACTGTACCTTTTGTTTCTGATCTGCCTTCCTGCAGACCGAAGCCATTTGGTTTCGGGTCACAAGTTTTCTTCCACTCACCAGGGCAGATGTTAAAATATTTATCCTGCTTCCGTTCTGTGAACAAATTTACTTTTGTGACTTTCTAAGACCTGTGGCGTTCAGACAATGCCGGCTCTTACGTCAGATCTCCGTGAACTTTGTGCAACATTCTTGGTAATCAGACTAGAATAAGACGGTAAACCTCACTTCCTTTCAGTGCTGCACACCTTCAGTGTTTTGAGAACATCGTCCACGTTAACGTTCCGTAAAGTTGCCTTAAATAACGAATCAAACACTGAAGAAATTTCCTTCATAGCATATCGTAGGAAACTAGTTTCATCAACTTGGAATGGGACGTCCGGGGTAATTTTTGGTCTACTGTGACTCAAACTTATAATTGCCAAAGTTTCTGTGTGTCCCTGAAGGAAATCTCTTGCTAATAGGATTTGCATGTGTGACACGGAGGGTTCGCTTCACTGATTGATGTCTCCAGTGGCTGCATCTCTCCTTCAAGCCTGGAGCAAGTCATTCTGTTGATGATTGACTGTTTGTGATTTGACTTAGAAGTTTTTACTAGTAAAATGTAACATATATAGTTTAAAATGTTTGTTTTTTTTTGTTCGTGTGTGTGAAGGTCATTGTTTTTGTCTCAGTTGAGTTTGAACTTCTTCAGCAAACAATCAAGACTAAAATAACTCGACTAAATATAATAACCAAAGACCTAAACAAGAAAGGTTTGCTAAAGGCAATATTTTATTATTTGGTTTTATTCTGATTTATTGTGACGTGATAGCTAAGATTTTAGTTTCACGTCATTTTGAATGCTTGTATGTCTAGGACATATTTGATTTTGATTTAAGGATTTTGTCTAAATGTATTTTTCCTGGCATTATATTTTTAGGTAGATCTGTTTAACTGCTTGTTGAGACAAATAAGAAATCAGACAATTTTATGGTAGGAACTCAATGCACTTATGAATCCAACCATGCTTAAGGTGACTTATTGCTAAAGTTTAAATTGAGCATCAGAATGGGGAAGAAAGAGGAATAAGATACTCTGAATGTTGCATGGTTGTGTGTCAGACAGGGCTGGGTATTTCAGAAACTACACTGATCTGCTGGGAGCTTCACGCGCAACCGTCTCTCAGATTTACAGAGAGCGCTTTGAAAGTAGAAAATATCTTGTGAGCGGTGGCTGTGTGGGAGAAAAGTCATTGTTGATGTCAGAGGAGAATGGGCAAAAATGACAGAAAAGCAGCAAATAACCACCAAAAGTATGCAGGACACCATCTCTGGAAGAACATCGTGCTGATCCTTGAAGCAAATAGGCTACAGCAGCAGAAGACCACAGCGGTCAGCTGAGAACAGAAAAGATTCACTAAATTGGGATGTCTGTGATTGAACAAATGTTGATTTCAGTTTTGGCATCAGATGAGAAGGTCAGAATTTGATTGGAAAAAGAAAAAGAAAAAGACACAAAAACCTCCAATAAATAACACTGTAGCTTTTGGTTGGAATATGAAAGCTTTGTGCCTTCAGTGATTTGTCCAAGCTGCTGCTGCTGCTGCTGGTGTAATGCTGAGGGGTATGGATTCTGGACAGACTGTGGGTCTCTAACTACCGACTTGGCAAATAACTCAGAATTGCAATGAGTTATCTGCTCTCCCATCATCTTCAACCCTCTGCCCAGGAGATGCACATCGCTGACTTGCAGTCGACAGATCTGCGGCAGCTGTGTGATGCTGCCTTCTCAATGTGGACAAAAGTCTCTGAGGGATGTTTCTGACACTTTTTAAGGCTCAAAATTAAGGCTGTTCTGAAGGTAAAAGTGGGTTCAACTCAGTACCAGTAAGATGGACCTTAACAAAGTGGTCAGTGAGTGTTTCTGGTCAACTAGGGTCAAAAATGAGTTTGTTGGACTCAGCTCCGACTCAGCACAGAATGACAAAACAATAGTCTGAATTTTGTGGACAAATAAGAAACAATTAGTTCAAAAGAAGCTACATCCACAATGTGTTTGTCATATTTTGTACATATCTAATGTTTTTGAGCATTAGATATGTACAAAAACATATCTAGCTTTCAGCAATGTTTCCACTTTGGTTTTATCTTTGTGTAAGGTAATGATAGGATGAGAGATTCTGAGCTTTTTTTTTTACTTGTGCAGTTAGATTTAACTAGTTTTAGAATCCTTCCATTTTTGTGTTAAACCCCTTGAAACAACAGAGGAAGTACTTTTTTATGTTCATCATGACTGTAGCTAGATAAGCTTCACTTTTTGCTTTGTAGGTGAACCATTTTAAACTCACTTTTTCAACGTTTGTGCCTTTGTTGCAAAAAAAAAAAAAAAAAAAAGACCCAACTTTAAAAAATCTAGGTCAGCTTTTATCCGTCACCAAGAAAATTAACAGTTAATTTTTTTTATAATCTCCATTTGATAGATGAATGAGTCACATCTATCTGTCTGGTATCCCGACTGTCATCCACAACAGAAATGGAGAAGTTATCCCAGTTATCCCATTGAGCCTGGCACCGCATAGAAAAGAACCACATGACTCGTTAGCGATAGACCAATTGACTCGTGTTGTCATGGCAACATGTGACCCCCGCCCTTCAGATGAACAAGAATAGTCAGTAAAGTTGAGGTATTTAAGCCCACTCATCTTCCTGCTGTGTAAGACCAAAAGGTGTGAAGTTGCTTCACAGTATTTCCTTATTTGTCACAGCTCTGCATGTAAAGTGAGAACCAGTGTAAATAAGCAGTCGCCTGCTGTGACTGATGGGAAATGTATGCTAATCACTGTAGCTAACAGCTGTGAAAATGTTGCACTGCAATGAGACCCTCTCTGAAAAAGAGACGTTAGTGGTTAATGGAAACTTTAGTTTGTCCCCGAAGTAGCAAAGTTACTGAATGTTAAACTTTGAAGCGGGGCTGTTGTAAATGTATATTTTAGTAATTGAAAAATCTATCAATTATTTCTACGATTAATCGAGTTATCGAATAAAAAATTTATGAAATAAAACATTGGTAAATCTAACATAACAGCAGTGTTACTATCGCATATCAATTTCAGGCCAATTTTTCACAGTTGAGCTTCCCTAACAATAACTTTCTTGTAGTTTAGAAAATTAATTTGTAACAATAAAAGCTCACTTTCCAAGTTAACCTAAAGAAAAATTATACAAAAATCAGAAATTATATTAAATTCAATAATAAAGAGGCAGGCTCACAAATACGCTTATAAAAAATGTCTATACTCCAGCTTTTCATTTATGCATTCATCTTCAGTTATTATATTCCTTTATTTAATCAGGTAAACCCCATTGAGATCTAGATCTCATTTTCAAGAGGGACCTGAGCAAAAAATTTGCAATACATAGCAATTGACAATCAGTCAATTTAATAGATGAACTCTCACCTTGCTGTGTCATTTATAGCGTTTGTGTTTATGTTAGCGACGGGACTTGACACCTCAGTTCGTCACACACTGAAACGTCTACCAGCTATGTGCCGCCACAATGAGCTCCGCCATACATTTGTTGAGACTGGGATGATATAAAACAAATTTCCTGGTTTGTCCGTAAAGCTACGCATGTAATGCGCAGCCGCCCACAGTGTTCAGTCTGTCTGCTCACCTGTATAAATACACCTGCAGCACTCTTCCCCACTGTTCGCTCTGAACCGCCACCAGGCAGCAGCTCCGGGAGGAGAAAAGCTGCCGTACTCCAGGCATCGCGCCAGTCATTTTAAGGATCTTTATTGGTCCCCTGAAAAACGACAAAGACCCAAACATGATTATCAATCAATAAAATCCTCCTAGGCTAAACTAGAAAATTGGACATTATGTTGCTAACACTTAGCTTTCGTCAACAACACAGGCGGAAGTGAAAGCTCTGCGCAATGCAAATAACGACCCGGCCGGAACACAATGTGCTAAATAATAAAATATAACTTAACAAAACTTCAAGGCAGGTACATTTTTCTCGAGGAATTTTAATCATTATTAAAATTATTAATATTAATAATTTTAATATTATTATTAGTTAGTGTCAGCTAATTTTAACTTGTGTCAAAGTAAGCTGAGACAAGCTAACTTTGTGTCAGCCAAGCTAACACAAAGTTAGCTTGGCTGACTTTGTGTGATGTGTTCTGTACCCAAACGTGGAGAATAGTCTTAATATGCCGGGCAACTCAAGAAATACAATGTGCCAAAGGACCTGGTCAAAATTGTTTTTGCACACAATCTTGACCAATAATTGGCCAACTTGAACAGTCCAAATTGGCAGATGTTCCACACCAGCCCTGACTTTAATGTCACCATTAAATCATTCACCAGATAACACAACGTTTACCAGTTCACACATCTTATAGTGGTAAAATTATCAGTCTGATCCCTGCCCCCACAATGAAAGATTCCCGCCAATTTTATGACTTGCAGTTAAACACAGATAAGTTATAAGTTGGGCGTGATGTAAAACGGGAAGATCTGTGGTTGGCTAGCTGCTGCTACATACCTGGAAAGTATCAGAAGCTAATAATTTTCCTGTCTAAGGTTTCACCATGGCGCTCACAGTTGGCAGGTACTTCTGCGTCTGGCAGCTGACAGCAATATGAAAAGGTCAACAGCTTTTCAGAGCCTTGCAAAAGAATTTACATTAAGTATTTTTTCAAAGGTTTAATGAGTTGTCAAGAAAAGGATTACATGGGGTTTTTTTTAGATAAAAGTCTGAAAACTGAAGCATGTATTATTTGTATTATTATCCTTTAATAAAATCAAAATAAACCTTCAGAGGTCACCAAAACATAAAATAGAGTACACCTTTGTGTCATTTAATCTCCATGTAATTCCAGCTGCTCTTGAAAGGCCTCATGTTTGTCAAGAGAGCAATAACAGCATCACAAAGACCAATGAACGAAGAAAACAGATCAGTGAGAAAGATGCAGAGATCCACGTCTCAATGTAGGAGAAAAAGAAAACTATTAGGTGTGTACTTCTCAAATCTGGTCTATATGGAAATATGGCAAGAAGAACACAATTCCTATTTGAGGAAGCCATGAAGGCCACAAGGCAAACATGTGGAAGAAAGTGTTGAGATAAGATGAGACCATAACTTGAATTTGTAGTATATATACGGCTGGGCAATATGGCTGAAAAACATCACAACATCACAGTTTCATATCAGTCAAGATAGATAATTTGTTGTTTTATTTCGTTGTTTTGTTTTAAGTATCTGAAATAGTGTCAAATTGGTGATGTGACCTTTCCTGTTTTTCAAAAATATATGTGCAAATCTGGTAGAAACATCCACCTAAAAACTGGGCCAACAATATATCGACTCAGGAAGAATTGATAATATTCACATTTTTATGTGTAAAAAAATTTTAACTTCAGTGACATTTTCCATCCAGGGTCTGATGTGACTAGTCTCCTGTTAGCGAAAAGATCACAAGCACACTGCCAGATATCCATGACTCTACAAGAATCTGAAATCTCTGCAAAAGAATGAAGGAGGCTTTCGTTTACTTTTTGTGTGTGGTCTCTTGTAGGACTGCTCCTGTTTGCTCAATAAAAGTCTTTTAACTCCCTAAAGATGGCGCTGGGGGTTAGTTAGCATGATGGGAGGAGGGAATGCAAAATAGAAAGCGTGTTGAGAGCCATTTTACAAAAGTTAGTTGCACCTAAATAAAGCGTTTTCCAGTGCTTGAGCTGCAGTCTGTTGTTCATTTGTCATCCATCTAATAAAAGGAAGACAAGAAGTTCAAGCAATTTCTCACAAGGACTTCAGATTCCCAAACTTCCTTCAGTGTCCATTCGGTCTCAAATGAACATTGCGTTACATTACAAAGCATCGCTGAACATAAATCGAATCTCCCACAGATTTTCAATTACTTTTAAAACTGGAGATTGACATTTTAACACTCGACCATGCCTTGACCTAAACCATTTTATTGTAGCTCTGGCTCGTAGCGCTGGTTATATATTTGGGAACTGTGACGGCCTTTCACTGCCGCTAACAGGATTTCTTCTAAGATTGTCCTGTATTTAGCTCTCTGGGTGCATTCACACCAAACGTTTAGTCCGCCTTAATCAAACTCTCATTCATTTGTCTATACAGTCCGAGCATTCAGGGTAAATACAACCAAAACAAAGGAGAAATAGCTTGTAGTCTCTTACCAACGACAAAAGAAAAATCCTACAACCGCTAAAATGTGACGCCAGTGTCTCTCTCTCTATGGCGCTGATGACTGCTCTCCATTTTGTTTTCATTTCATGACGAAGAACGCTGCGCTCAATTCTTCTTTAGAGGTTTTTCTGTTGTTTCCTTCGGTGGTTCCTGTTGCAGCGCCACCACAGGTGAAGCGAGGAACGGGCGCAACAGGTTTTTCCAAGGGTTTGGTTCGCTTGACAAAGTACAGTGTGAAAGCAAACTGCATTGGCTGACAATGAAACAGATGTTTGCAATTTCGGTCCCCAATCGAATCGAGTCAACCAAACTATCATGTGTGAAAACACCCTCCCTGTCTCTGTTGAAGAAAAGCTTAAGTTTGTGCCATATACGCAGCAAAAGCTACATTTTGGTGTTATCCTTTTTTCCTTTTTGTTCAAAAAAATATTTTATTGATACCAAAGGGAAATTAAAAGTTGTTGTAACTCATATTAATTCAAATTCTTCATGAGTCTTCTTCATGGCTTATCGCATATGGAATATTTTTCAATATTGAAATTGAATATTTCAATTTTATAATTGAAATTCCTTTCAGTTATCTCTTTGGTCCTGCTGCTCTTCCATGTAAGCCACATTTATTGAATGTAAAACTATTAATAATTACTACTAGAGAGCCGATTGTCCCTCTAGACATGTGAGCATTTACACTTTCTCCAACGTTAACAAGAGCTTTCTGGCAACTTCTATTATCACATTTTTCCTTTTCTAGCCTGCTAGGCGGGACGATGTAGGTTAGCAAATGTGTGATTAAATCCCAGAGTAGTGAATTGTTATTAACTAATTATGTTACTTCTAAGGGCAAATTCAGCTCCTTATTGTAGCAAATCTAACAAAATACCACTTGAGGTAATGCAGAGCTGAGACCTGACTGCTCAATTTGTGGTCATGCAAACAGAAGCCAGCGTCTTTAAAAAGGCATATAGTTTATTATTCAACAGTGACATTCTATTTTTCTATGACACTTTCAAGCATTACAACCTGGAGTCTCAAACATTTCAAGAGTACAAGTAAACTTTATTGATCATAAACCGTTTCAAGCTTCATATATAGTTTTGCATTCTATATGAATGTTGCAATACATAAATAACAATAACTGTGCATCTCATCTCTTAATATGCACACTCAGTACATAAATACATGTGTAAAATGACACCTCATAGAAATATAACTGGATTTTTTTCTGAAGCAATGGAAAATACAGATTATCCTTCCTCACTGTAACAACAGTTTTTGCTGCCAAATTGCACATATTCCTCTCTATACATGGCAAAGTTTTCTTAAAAAAACAAACAAACAAAAAAAAACAACAACAACAAAATAGAGCTGAGCAGGGTGTGACTCATTGTCAACAATTATTCATACATCCGAATGCCGGTAATACTAGTCATGGAAACGATTGAGGTTTTGAAAAACACGCTCCTGTGAAATTGAAGCGCCTGTTCTGGAAAAACACTTTGTGAATTTGGGAAGCCCACTTCCAGCAGCCAGGTGGTTTATCTCAAACATCTGGAACATCACAGCATGCAGAGTCATGCTCTTCAAAAATGATGTGTATAAAAACTAACTCTACAAATAAAAAAAAAACCTTGGTTGTGTGGCTGCGATCCCTCTTTAATAGCGGACTGGCACTATCTTCGACTCTAGGATGTTTGCATCCATGTCTTTGCCCCCAAGTGACTCTGTAGGGAGGGAGTCTGCCACTTTCAGAACTTCATGCAGTTGTTCTTCATGGTTTCTGGTGAGCTACAACAAGACCTCCCCCACATGCACTTTCAGAACAGAGCTGCTGACCGATCTGAGAAGCCTTGACCCGGCTGTAGAGATGTGATCTGCTGTACTTTATGAGAACTGCATTCTCCTTTGACGTCTGGCTTTGAATTGCGGTGTTTTTTTTTATCGACTCAGTCCTGCTATCTATAACTCCATCCCTTTCACATGCTCCGTTAATAACAATACATCATGTGCCAAGTCATGGGGCTGACCCATAAACCATTGGCAACTCACACTGGTATTAACAGATACTAAATTTACCTGACATTGGACAAGGTGGATGAGTTAACATGAAAACTAAAGTTGTGAAAAGAGAGAGAGTGTGTGTGGGCGTGTGTGTGTGTGTGTGTGGTGCATGTGCGCGCTCAGTACACCCGTCAATATTGGCTTTGCGCAACCAAGGTGTGCACTGGTTCTCAGTACAGATATTCAAAGAGAAAATCAAAATCCAGTCCAAAGAGAAGATTTGGTGTTGAGTTTGATTACCCATGTAGACTGCCCAGTAACTTGATTTATGGCACATTCATGAGGCTTAAATAAGAAATAATACTTCACTACACATGCATGGATGCCAATTGAACCCTTACGTCACCTTCCTTGAGGCGTTTCTAACACACCTCTGTCATTTGGGTCACAAGGGGGGAAACACCATTTGAGCGATCCCTACACTACGACGTGGTCCATTGTCGTTTGCAAACGTGTCAGAACTACGTTGGAAGCAAGAGTCTCAGCAGAGGACTGGCGCAGATCAGTTGGGTCTTATCGATGTCGCAGTGCAGCGTGGGATGACTCGCTTTTTAGTTGGGCTGGGACAGCCCCAGTGCCGTTGTGAGGGCAGCCGCAAGGAGGGCAGAGCTGACCAACAGCGCGGCACCTCCTGAGTGGTACACCAGCCGGCCGTTGAGGGGTTGAACTGGCCTGAAGTTGTTCACCATCGACTTGCTGTCGTGGAACTGGACCATGGAGAAAGCTTTCATCTGCAAGAGAAGATTGATGCAAATGTAGAGCTGCAGATTGGGGAAAAAGACTCAAAAGTGTTTGTTAAGATATAATTTCTTATTCTAACCTGGTCCATGCTCAGAGGGATAGGGGTTTCGAACACAGTCCAGACCACAGACTCGGAACACGGCGGGGTGGTCAGGGAACCCTGGTAGCGGTAGTAGGAAGTCAGTTTCCGCTCAGGAGGGATCAGCTGTGCCAGGGAAATGGAGGGCAGAGAGAAGCTCACATCTGAAAACACAAACACCACCATGTTAGCCGCACGGCTTTGCGCAACCAAGGTTTGGAATTACATGCAGAAACTTTCAACTCCTACTTTTTGATGCGACACTTTGCACCCCCTTTATGATGGTGTCATACATTCGGTTTGGACTCTTGGATACCTTAACACAAACAGAAAGACACGTGACAAGTGTCTTACTGTTATAAAAAAAATGTGAGCAAACTATAAATAAGGGTTAAGAAAAAGTACCTCATAGAAAAACCCAAGAACTGCAACCCCTTCTGGATCTCTCAGGGCTGTTGCCAGGTCAGCATACTTGTTCTTCATGTGAACGATGTGCAACTGAAAAAGGAAGTTTACTGCTGTCAATGTAAAGTTCATAGTTCAGCTGATGTCCAAGGTAGGATTTTATACATATATGTGGTGGTCGTTTACCTCCATGGGGTACTGCTCCCCGTCGATGGTGTGTTCAGAGCCGGGCCCGCCATCTTTGCCCCAGTGCATGTGTAACTGCACAGCCTTGTATGTGGTCGACAAGTCTCCGCCCGAGATGGCGCTGATTATAGGAATATTAACCTGAACTGGAGTAGACACAGTGTGAGCACAAACACCTTCAAAGCTTTCAAAGGTCTCTTGATGTTGCGCTCACCCGAGTGGCCGGTGTTGGTCATAACAGTTTTGAAGGTGTGCTGGTAGTTTTTGAACTCAAGCGGGGTCAGACGCTCCTCTCTCACTGCCTTCCTGGTGACGATGTTGACGGGTGACTGGGATTTTCCTCCACAGTCCTCGTTGCCGACGGTCCACTTCTCTGGTACTGAAACATGAGGAATACCAGTGATGACTTATTGCTGTAGAGATGTTTGAGGAGATGACGATCAATTTTCAATCTGCATTTGTTCCAGGACCATCAGATTAGGAGTACCACCGGGATGATCAACTAGTCCTTTGTTCTTCTGTGCATTTCATTAAGCAATAAATTTGTTTGACTTTTGTAATGATGATCATGTGGATCCATTTTTCTTATTTCATTAATATGCTCATAACAGGGCAAAAGTCAGTTCCAAAAAATTTAAACATTCATAGAGGACAGATTGATATAAGCAGGAAATCATTTTTATGGTTTAGATTTAGGCTATAATAATTTTAATACTGCTTTTTTTATGTTAATCATCCATATTAAAGGTTAATTATAGGCTTTTTTTGTTGTTTTCCTTAGCTTTTGATATTATTGTAACCATGTTAGAGTCAGAATCTTGCCAAATTATCTTAACATGACAAGAATAGTCTGAAGAAATTCAATGGAATAATAAAAATGACTTCAGTTTTAACATTTGTTTAAACCTACTGTTTAAAAACATGTTTCAATACTTTATTTACAAATGTCTGATAGATATGAGGGTCTGTGTACTTTTTTTGCCTGATATATACAACTCCTAACCAAATTCTAAACATGTTAAACAGTTAAACAGTCATAATTTTACCTTAACTTCTGAAAAAAACTCACCGCTGCACGGATGATCGCAGGTTGACTGGCTGTGGTAGCACCAGCCTGAAACAAAATCAGTCGTTTATTTACAAAATGTTTGCATTTATTTTTTCGCTGTGAACAATGCAAGCCATCTGCATGTCAGTCCCGTTCACCTCTGACTGACATCAATAAGCTGCAGCTTTCTGTCAGAGCTGAAAAGAAAGTTTTTTTATGTTGGCGTGTTGCCTGGCAGAAGTCCAAGAAGATTTTATGCACATAAAAAACTATCGCCTCATATAACCGGTTTATTTTGCTTTGCTTCTGCAAACAGGGTATTGTCCTTGTGGATGTATGCTCCTGTTATTTATACTGTAAAGAAAGTTTCCTAATTACCAGGAATTGTGATCCTATTCAATAAACAGTTGTCGCTTTATCTTTCAGCCTTATCAGAGAGCTCCACCCCAAACTATTTATTAGTAATTTGCTACTAGTTTGCATGTTTCCTCCTTTGCTCTGAGAAAAATATGTGAGAAATCAAATATTTATAAAAATATAATATTAGACTGAAGAATAATGGGGAGGGTCTCCTTCTTGGAGCAAACTAGGACTTCAATGCTTGGTTCCTCTGTCATCCTGATTAGTTTTGTTTCTGCTAAAATGTTGAAAATATGCAAAACCTCAGGGTCAAATATTTTTAGAGGAAAAATCTACCACATAACATTAGAAGATGCTCATTTCTGTGACAATTTTTAAAAAAATGTATTAAAGAATCAGTCTGGATTTGCATACATTTGGGCACTGATGGGGGCGATGGAGGGACATATTGCAAACTCAGAAATTTCTAATTACTTTTAGTCACTACAGGCTGGATGCTGAGCAGATTAAAGGGTCGTAATTAATCTCCAACACTGACTGCAGGAAAATGTGAAAACACCCACAGCTGTGTGAGGTCTTCAAAGATATGTTAACTACAAACAGAGCTGATAGATCTCATAATGTCAGAGTGGGATGGTACTTATAGAACTTATGAGTTGCCATAAAAAGATTATTGTTCACTTGATAATATTTGTTGATAGTCGTTGATGGTCGACTATCGACATTTTAGTTCTTGGTTGGAGGAAAACGTTGATGCGGACAGACAGACAGCTCCAAAATTAAAACTTGACTGAAAGTTAAAACAAACCACATTGGAAAGCCAAATTGAGCACATTGGTATAGCTAGGGGAGACAAAACAAAAATCCCACAATGACAGGAAGAAAACTTCCAGCAGTCGTGGGGAAGCTTTAAAATGTAAGAATGCTATATCAGTTGTCAAGCTTAGTGGTGGCAGAGTCAAGCTGAGGGTTTGTTTTTGCTGGTTTTGTTGCCTGAGGAATGTATAATTGGCTGTAATAATGAAAATGGAGGACTACCATTAGCTTAGCTGGTTACTAAAGCTAGCTTAAAATGGACAAAGGGCTAACAGCATCTAAAGAGGACAAAATCTCAATGCTGGTGAAACTGTATGGTTGGTGCCTGACAGCAGGATTGGGAGCTCCTGTAAAAAATTTAGATAAATATGTTTTAAGAATTACATGAATGCAGGGGTGGAAATTAAAAATGTTCTCAGTGGCTGGAGAATTTTTTATTACCGGCCATTGTTTTATTTCTTTTAATTACAAACCCCACCAGTACCAGCAAAGGACATAAAATACACGATTTATTCTTAACTCTATGAAAACCAATTTACTGACAATTAGTATACCATACATATGTAAAATACAAACTAATTTAACATAACAAAACATGGATATCTTAAAAGAGGTGTAGTGCAATAAGTTCACTTGGAGGAATTACTAACAGCAAACTTTAGCTACACAGCCCAAACATTCTTGCAATCATTTCTATGTTGAACATTTTCACATTTTGGATGCAACTCCCCGAGATAGTGTTTACTGAAGATGTGTCTAGTAATTTTTAAACATAAATGGTACCAATAGCTGTTTTCTAACTGTTCTATTTGTTGTTCCTTACTTATTACGTTTTCTATTGAAATTCACAATTATTCCTCTCAAAACGTGTTCATTATTAATTCCACGGGCCGTCATCATTCCTGTGTTATCCCCACACCTGTGAAGTCTCCCGTTTTTTCTGGGAAACTACTGTATTTTACCTACTGTATTTTACACCCCCTCCCACCCACTCGCGTTAGCTTCTCTCCCTCCCCGCCTTTACTGTAACTGTGTGGTAATTAACATATCGATTAGTTTGACATATTTTTCTGAATGGGCTTACGCGCTTTTTAGCTTTAGTTGTCGTAACTTTTCTGCTCACTTTTCTCGGAACCGTCAGCTGACCTGGAGCTATTTATAACTTCGGTGGGGAGGGGCGGGCCAAGGAGGACTGAGGGATTTCATTGGATAAGCCCAATGTCCGTCAATGAGATCAACCAATGGGCTGCCGCGGTCGATAAAAATTATATTTGATATATTTTTTGTTAAATTATAACAGCCTACGTCCGTCCCATATACAGTATGTGCATCAGTCTGTAGTCCAGTCAGCCACTCCTGCCCTGGGTCTGGACAGAAGTTCAAACTGAATGCACCTTTTTTTTTTTTCCTGTTCAAATTGTCAACCTGCCACGACGGCGGGTGCGTTGGTCCAATTTACAAGCCACTTTTATCCGCATTTAGCCAGTGGCGGATGCTAATTCCCACCGCTGCATGAATGTATTATGTAATCAGAGATATTCCACAATATGTTGTTTGATGTGCGCTACTAGGCTAATACCAGTCCACCAGTGGTGAAAAGAATAGGTGTAAAACAAAAAGAAGCGCCCAATGTATTAATCTATTATTAAAAGTCACGCTTTTAAGTCTTTCACTTTTTAATTCTTAAATACTTCATTTTTCTAAATAACCAGATCTACAAATAGCTACAGGAAATCTATTTGTCAGAAGGAGAATTGCACACCACTATTACTAATCAGGCGTTGGATCATTATTAAGTAATCTCCAACCCTCTTCCGTTGCAAAATGCCTATTTTTTATTTAAATTATTTGCTGGCCTTCATTATCCAATCAGACGTCGGTCCGCTCCAGCCTGGACCAATGGGCGGTCTTTTCCGAGAGCAGAACGAACAGTGCCGTGAGCGGGTTTCAGTGGATCTGAAGCCAGCGAGCAGAAAACAAACACGCTCGAGTCTGGTCAGATCTGAAAAATGTGAGCACAAACGCAGCATTTCAAAGCCGATGTGTTGGGCGCGCGACGCGGATCTAGCCGCTGCTCCCACGCGCGCACACAGACACGCGTTTCTGAATGAATGGTGGACATTAACGGAGCTGTCCATGCAATCGCTTCGTTCTGGCGGAAATCTGCGCAATAGAGACGCAGCTAAAACACAACCTTCACCTGCATGACATCGACAGAACATCGGATTAAGCAGAACTTAAGCAAACACACACATAGAGGACACTCAAGACTCAAGTTGTGTGTTTTTGGGTCTACATGTCAAACGCTATGCGGTGGAAAACCAACACTGCACCTCAACCTGAACACACCATCCTCTTGAACAAACATGTTGGTGGCAGCATCATACTGTGGGGATACTTTTTCTTTTCTTCTACATGTAACACATATTAATGGTTAGGAATTTATCTAGATTAAATTTTCAATCGATTGTGTTAATAATACTCTGTGACTGACACAGGCTACAAAAACAGTGGGTTGGGCTCACTATTTTTGTTGTTTTATTTTCAATTTTTATTATTATTTTAATCTTGTTTGTTGTTATTTAATCAGAGCATGAATACATGTTTACAACTATTAGTAACCTTTTGGTGGTATGATTGTTCTATCCTATTTAAACTGTTATTAGCTTATTTGATAATGTATGAATTTAAATTTTAGACATTGGTTTGTGTTGTGGGGTTCTGAATGTAGGCAGGAATAGCTGCCAACATTCAGGCAAAATGACAACATGTCTACATATTGTCAAAAAATGAACTTTTGATTATTTCCCCCCCTCACAGTCTTGTCAGCTGTCAGATATTTCTTGGTAACACATTTTTGAAAAGCACCACTGGTCATTTTCCTTCCACTTCTGTCTAAACTTTGTGCTGGTCTTTCACATGAAATTCTAACTAAATATATTTGTAGCTTGACGGCACGATGTGACCAAATCTGAAACGTTAGATGGAAATGAATGTTGTTTGCTACATCAATTATTTGTGATAATT
This sequence comes from Xiphophorus couchianus, assembly GCF_001444195.1. Lineage (NCBI taxonomy): Eukaryota > Metazoa > Chordata > Actinopteri > Cyprinodontiformes > Poeciliidae > Xiphophorus > Xiphophorus couchianus. The sequence goes on from NC_040238.1 coordinate 24,409,992, forward strand.
TAGCATAAATGCTACTGCATTCTTTATTGTCGTCTTCTGAAATGGTTGCTATTAGCTGGACTATCACTGTTCTCTGTGTTTAATGTCTCAGTGCAAATATCTGGAACTCCAACAGTTAGTCTGATCTGTATTCATGCACAGCTTTGGGATTCTTGCGTGGCTTAAACGCCCCCTTTTCATTCTGCCCCATTAAAAACATCGTAAAAATGTAAATGACTGCAACTTTGGCCAAGTTGGCGCATCTTTAATAGCGGAAAATGACACGTAAAATCTGAAGAGCGCTGCTGCGCCTTTTATGCGCAAAGCCCCGGAGGTCGCAGAGCGGCTCAGTGTGGGGTGACGGACACCCTGTGGGCTGCAGAGAGGCTAATTAGCTCCTTAATGACCCTCAGCTCTTCACATGGGAATCGGTCTGACACTTGGAGTCGTCTGCGCAATCTGATCTGACTGCTGTTCTTCATGCGTAATTTTGTCGCTCCGAGTGATTTCGATCCATTTACGTTTTAGAGTGCAAACAAGCCCCTTATGCGACCCGTCGCTGTTTATTTGGAGACACGATCGTCGCGCACGACGCGGATCTATGCGGCAAACGGTCTCCCCCAATCTGTCACAAACCGACTCCGCGCGGAACCGAGCAGGTGCGCCACCAGAGAGGACGGTGTCCGACGTCCTCACGGGCAAATGGACGGAATCACAGCATGCGTCTTCGCCTCACCGGGGGACTTTGTGGCTGAGGGTAAAGGTGAGGGGGTTGGGGGAGTGCAGGGACCCCTCTCCTGCTCTCCCACGCGGCTCGCAGTCAGTTCAGGACGCAGTAAGGTGTGAATGTTGGCCGCGCTTTGGAGAGCCTTGTCCAGTGTGACGGACGGGGCAGGTGCGGCTGTCCCGGGCAGGTTCCTGGTAATTTTATCCGAGGAGCGATCTATCATGCGCCTCGTATTTACATTTTTAATCATCTCTCTCCCTCTCTTCTGTCTTTGTGGAATTAGAGAATATTTAAGCGTGGAACCAAAAACAATCTTATTCTACGGTCTCACTAAAACAACAGCAAGGACAGGTGCACACATCTCTCTGTCCTATAGTTAACATCAGAAATAAGTGAGTACAGAAAATGATCATGAGCATTATTAATAAAAAAAAACTTTCTCAACTGGCCCTTGATTTAGTCCTTCAAGTCCTGTTTTACGCAAATGAATGAAATCAGGTGTAGGGACCTACCTCCTGCTCCGGCGCACACCGTGCAGAAGGATGCCAGCAGAACGGGAATCATCATCAGCTGCTGCATGTTGGAGCGTCTCTGACTGAGCCGAGAGAAAGCGACACAATGATTCGATTCCCTCCGATGCGATCGCATTCCTCAGGGCGGGCGGTGGGGGTCCTTATACAGATCTATCACCACACAACCAAAGGAAAGGAAGAATGCGTGGCGCCTCCTCCTTTTCGGGTATCGCCTCTCTGCAGTGATCAGAGTCCGAGTCACAGGGGCCCCATCAATGGGCTAACGGTGAGAGAGGGAGCCGAAAAGAGAAAAGAGAACGCAATAGTTACTGGTTGAGTCAAGCAGCTTTCTGATGATCTGTGATGAAATCAGAAAGACTTAATCATGACCGGGGGTGATGAATGTAAAACTATATATATATATATATAAAGCTGGGTAGCTCTACAAAATACAAAATGGAGCCATTTTTCCCTCACATTACTGGCTGCAATATTGACACCTTGGAGATGCCATGAGACCTAAATTCTGGACGTCATGGCATGGAGTGCATCCCAGTTTTACATGTCTCGCATATAACCATTCATTTTAGCTTTTAAACTGGTTATATTGATCCTGTGTCCAGACAGAGGGATATATATCATCATGACCTGCTTGTTCTGAAGATCCAGCAGCTTCCACTTCGTCTTCCTAACATGGCGCCTCCTCACCCTGACTCTCATACCGAGGAACCACGGAGCTCCGTTAGGTTAAAGCCACATCTTCTGAAGTTGGGATATTTTTCCTCCAACAGGTTGCAGAGGAATCTCCTCAAACCAGATGTTGGACTGGAATTTGTTTCAATGTAATTTGTGTGAATATTAGAGCCTCATTTTCAACAGTGGAGCTATAACGGTTGAAAAAGTTTATCATTTTGGAGAAAGTATAATCAACATAAATACTTCCACTAAATAAATAGCAGATGGAGGAAAATCCTCTCAAGATGCCAGAGAGCACCAAACTATGTTTTAAAATATTAAACAGTAAATTTAATTTCACATAATTTTCGCGGTAGAAGCCATTTGTTTGTTAATGAAACATATTGACCGTGTTTGATGCATGTTGTGAATGACGTATGCGCGCAAACTAATGAGGTAATTAGTCCAATTTCGTCGTTTATTGAACTTTCAGAAACTACAGCGGCCGTAACGCGCCTAAGCAAAGGTAAACAAAGGTAAAACAACCTGAAAACGTGATCAACTCAAAACCACTCCTACCTTTTTACTCTCTCTCTCTCTCTTTGTAGTTTTTTTTTTTTTTAGCACACCCATTGCCGTGGCAACCGCCTGCGCCCCGCATGCCGAGCAGAGATTACGTTAACATTCAGGCTTGATATTTATTTGCATTTATAAATAATAAGCGCTTTCATGAACACAGCAGTGGTCGATGAGCTAATTTTAAACTTCTGCTCCGCTAGTTTAAAAAAAAAAGTCGCCTTTTTATTTTTTAGGTAATGGAGCCCAAACGCACAGAATTGCGCGACACCTTGTTGAAATAATAATTACTGAGATTATTATTTTTGTTGGGTCATTCATTTGAACACGTTTTGTTGATTTTCGTTGTTGTTGCTCTATAATAAAGTTATAAACGTTTTGTCGAGATCGACGTATTGCAGCCCTGCTCTAGCAAAGCACGAACAGTTCGGAAACAATATGAAATGAGAAAAAAAAGAAGCTATTTATTAGCTGATTAAGTCGTGTTTTAGACTGTTCTTGAAAAACTAATCAGTCACGGTTGATTAGTGGGTGCAACACGGCTGCAAATCTTTTAGAGGTACGAAGTACTGCGACTGTACGCAGTACAGTACTCATCATCATGATGAGTCATGATGAGTCATGACTCATGAATCATGAGTCATCATGATTCATGATTCATGACTCATGAATCATTGAGTCATGATTCATGAATCAATCATGTAGGCCCTCAAAGGGATCAAAACCATTAGAAAAAATAATCTTTAGGCTGAAGCTAAATGATTATTGAAGTTATTCAAACCAAATAGTTTGAATAACTTCGTTATTTAGGCGTTTTTAAAAAACACAGCTGCAGATGTTTCTTGAAGTAAAACAGCATCATTCAAACTCTGAACTCAACCTAACAGGAAATTAAATGTCCTGACGATCTGTGCTACCTCGCCACACTTTCCAACCGTGTCGCATCTCAATAGCTCATAATGGGCTCTTTGCAAGGGAAGCTTGCAAAGAGCCCATTATGAGAAGCTGACGTGCAAAGAGCACGTCAGCTTCCGCGTTCGGGGAAAAGCGGCTCGGTCTTTTCCGGTTTATTGAAAATGGCATTTTACATTAGGTGCTTCGCCAAGGTAACAATGATGTACATTGATCCGAAGCCCCAACAAGTAAGCTGGAAAAAGGTTTTAAGATGTACGCCTCATTATACATTCACGGATACGAAGGTAAGTTCTACTTTCTGACTAACATTAACTTTAGCTGACACTAGTAATATTCTCTGACATTTTTCTTACAAAAATGTGCGATTTAACTATCTAAACGTTTTAATCCATTCTAAAGAACAATGTTTTTACCTTATTTTGTACTTATTTTCAAGTATGTTATATTTGTTCATTGTCGTTAGTCTCAGAGACCAAGTAACGGGGAGATTACGGTTTGGGCTTTTTGCTTCCGAAGCATGAGGAAGCACAACAAGCCCATAGCTTAGAAGTAGGACAGCAACTGGTGTCAGAGTTTGAGTTCAGCTGACTGTTCAGGTTCAAGGTTGTTGCTTTTAGAAACATATGGCCGTGTTCCTTAAAGTCGCCGTGTTATTTCGTTTTATTACTATTGCATGCTTGTTGTGAAGAGCTCAAATAGGATGGCACAGTTTGTACAGGTGGATCAGTTGCTCGGCTGACTGGCTCTGGTCTGCTCACTTGTTTCCATACACTTGCTCTTTCAGGCTGAATACAGAATTTGTTTCGTGGAAATAACACAGGAAAGGCTCCTTTATTTACCATCCATCTTGCCCCGGTAGTTTTAGGCTGAAGAAGCTGATCCGGAGTGAAGGCTGCAAACTGGGAGCGACGAATATTTACAAGCCACGTCTTCTTAATTCAGGATCGTTTGGAAATCCATGAAAACTTAAAAGCCCATTATATTAGGAAGACAACAATGTTCATAGTATTGCTTTATTTGCGTATGAAATACGACTTTATCTTTTCTAGCTGTCATGGTAACTCAAAGCGGAAACAAAAAAGCCGCATTTCGCTCCTGTGGATGTGACGTCAGCGCACCTACAAGGCCCGAAAAAGAGTTTGATTAGGGTCTCCGCCCCCACCATGCTGGTGTAACCCAGTCCAAAATAAAGGTATTTTGTGTTGAGTTAAGTTCATGGAAGGTATAATAATTTAGAATGTGTTAAACATTGCTTAAATATGTTAAAATTGTTATAAATAAGTACAGTATTAACAAAAAGCTGTACTTACAGGTACTTGAAGTAATATGGTATAATAAGTTAAAAGAATTTGGAAAAATTTACTTAATACCATTTTATAGAAAAGTAATCTTCAACATATTTTATTTTGAAGAGCTCATGTTTGTAAGAGGATTCAGGATTCAGGAAGTGGTGTAGAGCCAAGCAACTTTACTGGTCTGTGGTGGGCTGAGGGTCAGGAAGGGATAGGAGAGTAGAGTGGAGAGACAGGAAGTAACTTTTTAAAAAAATATATATTATTAAACAAACAGTATACAAAGACTCGTTGAGGTACAAAGAACATTGCAACATAAGTACAAAAAAGAAACAAAACATGGGGCTAAGACTAAAGACAAACACATAAACAGTAAAGCAAATGAATATAAATATTCACTGAGCTACTTATAGCAATATAAAATAATCTGATTATATTACAACATTTTTCCCCAAAGCCAAAATATTTTAAGGTTTTTATTATAAAGCAGTGTTCCAGTGAGTCAAAAGCCTTAAAGAAATCCAGGAGTAAAATAAAACTGTCACTATCAATAAAGCTACGATAATCAATCAAATCAAAAATCAGTCTAGAACGGTGATGTATATTTCTTCCCTTTAAAAACGCTGATTGGCATTCATTAATAATTGTTCCTAATCCACTGTTTAAGCGATTGGCATAAATAAGAGCTAAAATGTTATAATCTGTACATAAAAGAGTGATGGGTCTCCAATTGTCTAGTGATAAAGGATCTTTGTTGGCTTTGGGGATCAGAGGAATCAGACCTCGTTTCATGGTGGGAGAAAGATTATTGTTTGAAATGCATTCCAGCAGGGCCTCAAATAATAGTTTTCGTAAATCTTTCCAAAAGAAAGTATAAAATTCAGTGGTTAACCCATCTAGGCCTGGAGATTTACCCTTTGCCATTTGTTGTATTGCTACGTCAAGCTCTTCGATTCTTAAGTCATCTTCCATAAGGTCTTTGAAATCAAGATACATTTTTTCAACAGATTTCTGAATATCTTCAAAAAAAGACTGGCAATTGGATTCCAAATACTTAGAACTATAAAGATCACTATACAAATTTCTAATTGCTACATGTATTAAATCCAGGTCTTCAGTGACGCTACCATTAATAATTAGTTTCTGAATCTTCTTTTTGGACTCTCTCTGCTTCTCAAGATTGAAAAAATATGAATAGTTCTTTTCGCCGTCCTCAATCCATCGAGCCCTGGAGCGAATGAGAGCCCCCCTTGTTTTATCTAGAAAAACATCGTCTAGTTGAGATTTGAAACCATCAAGCTGACTCAGCTTTTCAGACGATAAAACTGATTTTGAACATAGAGAATTAATATTGCCAATAAATTGGGATTTTTTCTGTCTCCTCAGCTTTGAAGCAAGTTTGCCTGCCTTTATTGCTGTTGTCCTAACATTAAATTTAAACCATTCCCATTTATTCAAGGGCGACAGATCCATTACTGAAATATCCTCAGGAAAGTTTTATTATTCAGCAGATTACTATTAAACTTTCAAGCTAAGTTTGAAGGTAGTTTAGATTTATTCAGAGAGAGAAACAAGGTAATTGAACAATGATCTGTTAGAGGAGCCGCTGAGATTTCACAGCTTGAAATATTATTTACCATATTATGAGGGATTAACCAGTAATCCAGCCTAGAGCATTGGCCATTTCCAGAAGGAAATGAAAGAATTAGAGATTAAGTTTACAAAAAATATCATTATAAATATGGTGCTGCCCCCGAGAGGGGAGACGATCAATCGATCCATCTGGAGTTACATTAAAATCTCCTCCTGAGATAACCTGACCAGTGGAATATTTTTTTTTCCATTGTTTTATCATCACTTTGAGGTCAGCAAAAAATATACAATTCATCGCTTTATTATTATATCCATATACACACACCAAAATGATCTTATTTCCATCAATCTCCACTATTACAGTTACCCAGCGGCCATTTGTATCACTGATATGCTCCAACAAAGAACCTGGGAATTTATAAAACATAATCACAACCCCAGCTGAATGCGACGTACCATGACTAAAATAAATTTGATCACCCCATTGAAGTTTCCAGCATTTAGCCTCCTCACTTGATGAATGAGTTTCTTGCAGAAAAAAAAACAATTTGCCTTTTGCTCCTTGCAAGAATGAAAAGTAGCCTCAAGTTTAACAATATTTTTTAAACCCCTAGTATTAAGTGAAAGTAATGGCAACATGAAATAAACACAGTAGTTGTGCACAAATTAATCTCAGGAACGATGAGCAGGAATGGGATAACATAGCCAGTAACAGCTATATGGAATAGTGCGACAGCCTTTTAAACAAATACAAACATAATATACCATACCAGTGGGAGTAAAAGGAACATGGCGGTGTAGTTAGTCAGGGTCCACTCTTCGATTATCGATCAGGGTGGAACCTTATCAGTCCTAGCTCTCATTTGTCCGGATCCACCTGGTCCAGACCAAACCCCTGTCATCATTGGCACCAATGCAAAAGCCAATCTTCCAAAACGCTTGGCTCAGCTGTGTGAGGAAACATCTGAGGTGCATGTTCAGACATTAGGAATACACGGTCTTCTGCCTGGAGGTGCAGAAAGAAATTTGGATTTAAAAGAAGAGAATGAAGAGATCGGATGTATAAAATGGGAGGGTCCTGGAGACCTGACATTTCCTGCTGGGAGTAAATGTAAAGCATCTTGCAGAGTGGATGTGGAGAAGCCTCTCCTTGACGACATCTCGGTGCTGGAGTCTTCAATCATAAATCCCCTTTCTGCTGGTGTGCTGCTACAAGCCATGGTTATTCCAAGTAATGCTGTGGATGTGAACCACTTGACCTTATAGTTCCAAAATAAATCCTGGAGAGACATAACAGTTCCAGCTGGCACTGTTGTGGGATGTCTGTGCGTCACTGATGTTGTCACAACAGTGTCCAAACAAAACACGGTATATTCAGGAATCAATGCAGGTCTGATAAATTTTGGAAAGTCACCCGTTCCAGAACAATGGAAGCAAAGACTTGGTCAGTAGCGATCTGAACGAGCATCTGTCTTTTCTCTGGAGGAGCTGGATGTGGGACTCGCTAAAGAGGTGGAGCACACAATTAGACTGTCACATCCCCGCCCATTTCAAGAGCGATCCAGGCACAACGCTCTGGCAGACATTAATGATGTACGTTATCATATCCAGACACTGCTAGCTGCAGGCATCATTAAAGAGTCTAAAAGCCCATATGCATCTCCCATTGTAATTGTGAGAAAAAGAATGGAGATGTGAGGATGTGTGTTGATTATCGGACACTTAACAGTGGAACTGTGCCTGATCAATACACCACGCCGCGTATTGATGAAGCTCTTGACTGCCTCTCTGGTAGTCAGTGGTTTTCAGTCTTAGACTTGAGGAGTGGCTATTATCAGATAGCTATGATGGAAGAGGACAAAGAAAAAACAGCTTTTATATGCCTTCTAGGATTTTATCAGTTTGAGAGGATGCCACAGGAGCCATGGTGCAAGCAAGTCTAATTATCCCACGAAAGAGCAGGAGAAAGGTGTCTTTCTGGCTTAGTACAGACAGAGACAGCTAAGGTGGCAAGTCTAGTTATCCTATGAAAGAGCAGGAGAAAGGTGTCTTTCTGGCTTAGGAAAAATTGGAGCTAAGGTTGCAAGTCGTTCAGACCACTGGAACAACCATGTTTTAGAGCAAATACAAAGAAAAGGTGGAGAGGACGCAGATTGGGTAGACCTCTGAAGAACAGTATGGGTTGTCTTTCAGACTCACCAAGAACAGTACAAGGCAGTAATAAAGAATTATAATAATTCATTAACATCTGCTCTATCTCATGACATCAATAGCTACCACCCGCTGTGGTCAGAGGTGTGAAATTCATTAACATATAAACCTCATCCCCTCCCCCTATTTTCATATTCATATTCATAACCTGTCATAAATTTTGATTGAAGGGTGTACCTGATAACTCTCTAGTAGGGCTCAAGATTTCCCTGGATAAATGTCAGTTCTGTCAGACAAAGGTGAAATATGCAGGTCTCAAAGTGTCTGCAGAAGGTGTCTCAGCTGATCCAACAAAACTTCTGTTGCTGTTATCACATGGCCAATGCCTACTAATCTGAAGACCCTGCGGTCATTCTTAGGATTTTGTGGGTACTACCGAAAGTTTATCCAGAATTATTCCTCCATAGTTCGCCCATTGACTGACCTAACTAAAAAATATGGACCCACGCAGCGTGGGAGAAAGCCCAAAAAGGGTGAAGTTAAGTTTATTTGGATGAGCGGGAGCCATTCCGAAAGGTGGGATCAATCAAGCGCTGATGTATTTGAGAAAGTGAAACACTGCCTTACCAATGCCCTGGTCCTGGCTTTCGCTGACCCCAGTAAAGCTTACGTCTTGCATGTAGACACCAGCCCGAACGGACTCGGCGCTGTTCTTTATCAGGAGTTTCCGGAGGGAGTGTGACCAGTGGTATTTGCCAGCTGCAAACTAAGCTCTTCAGAAAGGAATGATACCATTATAAGTGGGCGGTGGTGGAGAAATTCCACGATTATCTCTATGGAGCATGATTCACTGTATGAACGGACAACAATACCCTAACTTATGTCCTCACCTCAGCAAAGCTTAATGCTACTGGGCATTTTAGGCTGTCGGACTTGTCAGCCTACGATTCTGACATAATCTACAGATGGGGAAAAACAGCATTGATGCGGACTTGTCACGGATGGAACCTGGAGAGAAAGATTCTGCATGGCAAAGTATATCGCAAGTGGGAATGAAGTCAATATGTCAGGGAGAATTTGTCAGAGCATTATGCTCATTACACTAATTATGCAGAACAGCTTGGAATTTCTCCTGAGTGTATCCCTGATGTATATGCTTATCCTACTGTCATGTTCCGTGTTTTTCTGTGTGTTTATTTTGAGTTTCCTGTGTCTCTGAGTCTCTGTGTTGTCCTGTCTCCTTTTGATTACTCCCAGGTGTTTCTCGTTCCCTAATTACCTCCTGTGTATTTAGTCTCACCTGTGTCTCTGTGTTTTGTCGGGTCCTCGTCGCTTGTTGCGTCGTGTCTGCCTGTGTCTCCAGTTGTGAGCATCTGCCCTGCGCTCCTTTGTGCTGCCTGGTCTTTTTGACTTTTATTTTCATTAAAACCTATCAATTCATCTCGACCTGGGTCTCTTGCCTCTGCCTCACCACCGCACTTCATGACACCTACATGTTTGCAACTCAACTCACTGGAACAAATGTCAAGACAAGAACTAATTACAGCTTAAAGTGAAGACTCTCTCATTGGACCAACCGTCCAAGCACTGAGCAATGGAAAATGGTCTGATGATATCAAAGCTAATCCAGAGATGGTGGCTATGAAGAGAGAGATTGGAAAGTTAAACATGAAAAATGGACTGTTATATCGTGTGAGTAAAACTCAGTCATCAGACAAAACTCACCAACTGGTCCTGCCTGCCAAGTTCCGAGCAACAGTGCTGAAATCTCTTCACGGTGATTTAGGTCATCTAGGAGTTGAAAGAACTACTGATATGCTCCAAAGTAGATTCTTGTCCACTGATGTTGAGCAGTACATGAAGAACTGTGGAGAGTGCGTGTTGAGGAAAACTCCATGTTCAAAAGTAGCACCCATAAACCAGATGGTTAGTACTGGGCCATTGGATCTGGTTTGTATTGATTTCCTTTCCCTGAAACCAGATTCCAAAGGCATCAGTAATGTGTTAGTCGTCACAGACCATTTCACCAGATATGCTCAAGCTTTTCCTGCTAAAAATCAAAAGTCTCTCATGGTTGCTAAGATTTTAGTGAAGAAGTATTTTGTGCATTATGGACTTCCAACACATATTCACTCTGATCAGGGGAGGGACTTTGAGTCTCGACTCATCAAGGAACTGTTGATGCTGTTGGGCATTAAAAATTCTCGGACAACCCCGTATCACCCACAAGGTGATCCGCAGCCAGAGAGATTTAATATCACTTTGCTATCCATGCTGGGAACATTGAGTCAAGAAAAGACAATGGAGCTAGCATGTTGTTCACTTAGTGCACGCTTATAATAGCACCAAATGTGATGCAACTGGATTTTCTCCATATTTTCTAATGTTCGGGCGAAAAGCAAAACTCCCAGTGGATGTGTGCTTTGGGACACCTCTGGACGAAGGTGGGGACCATCAGCATTCCTCTTATGTTGCAAAGTTAAAAGATAACCTGCAAAGGGCTTATGAGATGGCAACTGAAGCAGCCAACAAACTACATCTGCGTAACAAAAAGCATATGATCGGAGACTTGGGTTTCATCATCTGGAACCTGGTGACAAAGTTTTGATGAAAAATCTTGGATTAAAAGGGGAACATAAGCTTGAGCCATATTCCCTATGTTGTCATATTCCCTGTGTTGTTGTGGAGGAGATGCCAAATCTGCCTGTGTAGAAAGTGAAGCCACAGAATGGAAAAGGGACGTTCAAAACTTTGCACAGAGACAACCTCTTGCCCATAGGAGACTATGTGCGTATGCCAATAGTGGATAATCTTCCAGAAGTTCACCCAAGGTTACCAGCAAAATCTAAGAGACACAACAATGATCATTCAGTACAGGTGGCACATGGCGAGTGAACTGAGTCATCTGACTGTGAGTGGGAGTTACCACACCGGACTTATCTGGAGGGAATACTCCAAAAACACAACAATAGACGTGAACCAAAAGGGCCTGAGGTTCCATATTGCAAAGGACGAGGAACCTTCACAAGTAGCAGACGAGTTAACCTGTGATGACACAGCATCAGAGTCAGAACCAGTGGCGGCTCCAGAATATTTTTTCCTGCAGGTGCTGAGGGGGAGCTAAGCATTTTACTGAGGATGGTATGACGGATCTTTTTTCCCTATAGTTATCAACACACATGCATTAGTATTGTTATTTTAATCAGACTGATTTGCATTTATTTGAGGCTGAGACGTCAGCATGAAGCCTTGAGCCGTTAGCCAGATGACTTCCAGATAATATTACATTGTTTAGGTTAAAACAGCATTCATGACAAAAGGGATACCCTAGTAGGGCTGAAACGATTCCTCGGATGATTCGAGTACCTTGATTATTAAAATTCCTCGAGGAAAATTTACCTTCCTGAACCAAACATCTCACGAATTTTTTATTTTTTTATGTCACATGGCTTCTAAACAGCACTTGAAATGTCACAGGAAAAGATTTTTTACGTATTAATTTTAAAGACAAGATAGGAACATCATAGCTGTTTATTGCCTTTTTGTAAACTGCTATGAAATTTGTGAACTTGCCATTTTAATAATGTAGAAGTCAGCTTTGTTCTTCGCCCAACTCTGAATAGCTCTGAATAATGCTATGATGCAAATAATAGTGAGTAAACTCAAGATAACATGTTTTAGTGTACAGTGGTTGAACACAGAGGATTCACAAACACATAGAAAATGATCACTCATACACCAGATACATTATTTACTAAATTATGACAGCGGACATTTTACTTTAAATGATAAAAAGATGTATAAAAACGTTGACATTTCTGATGAGCAAAAATACAGATGTTAGCTCCTGTATCCTGTGTGGAATGACAAACATTCTTATGAGTGTATGTGTGCTATGCGTGTGCGGGCGTGTGTGTGTGTGTGTGTGTGTGTGTGTGTGTGTGGGTGGTCTGAGGGCCTAAAGCAGCAGCGCTGTTTGTTTATGCCTTGGGCCGGCTGTGATTTTGCCTCAGTAGGTTGCATCACTATCAGCTGTACTGACGTAAAAAGCTCCAGATGTACCGTAGTTGGAGTTCATGAGGACTTTCTGCACTTGAACTGTCAATGTTTTCAAATGGAATATGGAACAGAAAACAAATATCTAATCTGGTAACAACATGCTCGGGGAATTTAGCACATATATTAGCATCAGTGTGGTGGGCGACGGGTTTAACAGGGAGCGGGACAAATTATTTAAAAAAACGCCTTCACTCAGATTTGAATAATCTAATCATCATTTAACTTCAACCTAGAGATTTTTCTAATGTTTTTGATCTTTTGAGTCAGGATGTTTTCATTTACTCGCTCTGATGGTTCGTCATTTTGCACGAATTCATGTAATTTAGGAAAAATTCTAATCTAATTCAAGCCGGATTGAAATTTGACCAAAGCAGAAATTAATTGAGGTTTAATCACAACACGACGACCAAACAATGGATGAAGACATTTACAACATATTTCACAGATACGATTATCACCTTTAAACTGCTTGCCTGGTGGGAAACTTCCCACAGGTGTCAACAATCTGAACGATCCACAGGGCGGATGGGAGGCACAGCGACCCTTGTGACCTTGACGGCCCTATTGGACTTATCAAACTACAATTTTAAAGCTCACCAAGGATGAGAACTGAGGAAGTCTTTTTCCTTTAATAATCCTTTAGTGTAGAACATTTCAACGAATTTTAAATCTATTTAAACTCGACAATCAAAATCTTGTAGAAGCCAACTTAAAGTTAAGCTGAGTATTTGTAAAACCGATCCCATGTGATGAGCTCTCCGTGACCTCTGACCTGACTCAGGAGGGATTAGCTCTGCTTGCACACACCGGAGAGAAATGTGTCAAAAACGGTAGATTTTCAGCCGTGGAAATGGCCGAAGTGCAAAGGTTTGCAAAAAATCGCAGCACTCCACCTGAACTTTTCCAGCCATAAAAAGTTAGGAGCTGTCACCTTTTATTTTCATTCACCTTGTGGAGACCTAGATTAGCCTCGGCTTGAATTATTGATCATGCTGCGTTAACATTAGCAGCAGTTCCTCTTAAAAGTAGGACTTGGCTTGTGTTTCACTTCTGGAAAAAACGTCACGCTTCTGAATAACTGCAATGAAACTCTGTGGAAGTCCAGATATTTACACACTGAATGAAGACACATTTTTATCTCACTGTCTGAAGTTTAGTCCAACCAAAGTTTTCTCTTTTTAAGTTAGTTAGAATTAGCAAAATTATTCCTACTTGCTAAATGCCAGAAAATGTGGTTATGTAAATTTTTTTTAGAGATGATTTTGCAACTTTCTTTGAATTCAGAAGTTTACATACATTTGGTCAGTATTACAGATAACTGTATGACTTTTTAAACATCATGAGACTTATGCAGATTAACTAATACTTTATTATTCTTCCAAAGAAAAAAAAAAACCCCAAACTATTAAAAGAAAAGAGGAACTTTATTCACTCATACCAGAAAAAGAAATGGAGTTAAGAAATATCTCACTGTAAAGTCATGTAAAACTCTTGATTTGATTGGTTGAAGGTGCTGGGTTTGCTTTAGGGCACTTGTGCTTCTGCTGGTGAATAAACGCCATCTAGTGGCATCAAGAATCGATGCAGCAGCCACTGAAGACTAAAATGAAAGGAAAAAAAATCTCCCAGACAGTAAAACTTTTCTGTTAAGTTGGGATTATTCCATGTTTGCCTAAAAATTAAACATGTAGAAGAAAATGAGTTAATGTTTAACATAGAGGGTGTTTATGCATGAATTTTCTCAGTTTACCTTAACACTCTATGCATCTGGTCTCTATGGAGCAGTAGTGGCAAGAGTAAAGCTATTCCTGTTCGCAGTTCCCAACAAGCCATGTAGGGGGCGCTGCAAACTTGGGAAAGCCTGATCAAATTAGATCGAAATGTAATTTTTGTGACCCAGCGTACCAATCTAAGGCAGAAAAACACTTCAAATCACCCTAAACACATTATCTGCCTGTGAAACATGGTGGTGGCAGCATCATGCTGTTGGAGTGTGGTAAGAAAACCTGATAGAGACTGCATAACACTTGGTAATGGGCTGATGTTTACTTCTAGGAGGCAATATGACCATCAGATCAAAGCATAATCATGTTTTGGAATGACCTAGTCAAAGTACAGACCTTCATAGGATTGAGAATCTGTGGTAAGACTTTAAACGAGTCTCTCCATTCAATCGGATTGAGGTTAAAATAGTTTGTAAAGAATCTCTGGATGTGCAAACTGGTGGAAAGATACGCTAAAATATTTTTTAGCGTATCATAGTAAAGTGTTTCTCTTGACTCAGGAGGGATTAATAAAATAAGCTTTTTAAAATTTTCTTTGTAAAAAAAAAAAAAAAAAAGAAAAAGTTGAAAATCAAGAATCTTTTTACTTTGATGGTCTATTGTGTTAAAACAGATTAGTCAAAGTTTGTGGTTGTACTGTCAAAAGGTTCTGGACTGAATCAGGAAGATGTTTTTATTTTATACTGCCAAGTGTTCAGCGTCTCAGTATAAAAATTAATGCTTACCTTTTGGGATAAATGTGACATTAACTCTCAACAATGAAGCAGCTGTTTTCTCCTAGAAGTGTTTAAATGGCTGAAGGTTTTTTGAGTCAGTGATTTTTGACAGACACCGATCGAGTTCATATGATGGTTTATTTTTAACTCTTGGGATTTCAGTTTTACAGTGCATTTTCTTTACAACAATTATTAGGTAACGAGTTTTAGCCATCACTACTGATCAGAAAACTTCTTGTTACATTTTTGATCTCGCCTTGAAAATTTCGACTTCGATATCGTGCAAAAATAACATCGCAAACATTACACAATGGTTAACCTGGAACGGCTTGCTAATTCAGTTATATCCCATAATTGTCTTTATCTAAACTCAACAATTTGTTATCTTAATTTAAGTCAGTGTTATTAAGCAGCTAAATATTTGCACCAATAAATCATACACAGACGTGGCCAATTAGAAATCTGCTGCTGTCCAGAAGAAATTAAAACAAAAAAAAGGCTTTTAAACGTAGACAAAAACCAAATATGGCACTATTGATTCAAGAAACAACCAGTAGACACAAAAACATTTTTTAGTGGGAGGAAAGAGACGGGAGAAAAAAGAAAAAAGAAATCTGGGTATTCTGTATCCAGTTCACAAGCTTGAGATGTTCAGATGAGAGTTTCGGCATAAACTCATCACGGAAAAGCCGCCAGCACCTTTAAAATCTCACATCCCGACTCCCGTCTTCCTCCTTCCTCTCAGCCGTCGTCTCCGAAAACAAGCGGCGCCGTTTGGGACGTCCGACGCCGCGACACGGCCGCAGCGGAGCGAAGCAGCGACAAACACAGAACCACGTTGACCGTGCATACACAGAAGGTCTGAGAACACGCGGCAGAGACAAACACTTAAAGGACTCCAGCGAGAACCGAAACGGATCCAGTCTTCCCCAGCACACGTTACATTCCGGCTCTAAGGAATAAGATGCGTTAGCAAAGTAAACAGCAGATTTCCCCCTTTTTGCTCAAGTTTGGTCTCCCTCAAATACACAACAGCTAGTAGTGCACAAAATAAAAATACAAAATTAGACTTTTAAATACTGTAGCAGCATTTTTTTTCTTTCCTCTTTTAAAATCGCCTCCAGTGGTACAGGTGGAGGCCGTCGGAGTCCCCGACACGCGAAGGTTGAGCGATTGTCCTCTGGAGAGCGAGACGGAGTCCAGCCAGAATGGTGGACAAAGGTGGTGGACAGAGACGGGACGCTGTGTCGGGGTGAAGAGAGGGGGGAGGGGGCAGCAGGACGCTGCAGCGCTCCGGGCTGAAAAAATGTCCCAACAGCATCATCGTCACCTCCGCTTCCTGCTAACCTGCGTCATACCTTCTAGTCTTGGGCGCGTCTGCGTTTCAAGACAAACTTCTCTTCCTCGTAGCCCCTCCGTAGCCATGACGACGGCGCGTCGAGGTCGCCAACGGGGTGTCGCTCCGCTCCAAAGCGAGCAGGGCGGAGCAGAGGTGGTGCCGCGCGTCGCTGTGCGTCCTCTCAGCTGGACGCCGTGGCGATGGCCTTCTTGAGCTGCTGGCTGCGTATCTCGCGGGTGCGAGACTCCAGCAGGTGGTCGTGGCAGGTGTTGCACACCAGCACCGGGTCGTACAGCTGCTGGTCCGGGATGGGAAGCTTCAGGTGGCAGCAGTCTTTGCAGAACACGTTACCGCAGTTCCTACAGAAAAACAAACAAAAACCGATGGTGTTATATATTTGTTTTTGTTTGAGCTGATGTTTTGTGTGAGTAAAGAGAACTGCACTAAAATGAAGCCTTCATGTCAGGATAACTAAAAAGATTCAAGACCTTTTAATGCTGCTTGAAATAAAACGTATGGTGCTCTGACTGTTTAAAGATGTTTTCCTGCTTGAAAACAAACAACTCAGTCAACAAGTGTACATAGTGGCTCAGGTGCGAAATGTTTGATGCATTTATGGATCAAACATATTAAAGTTTTTGTTTAAGGAAGCAGTAAGTTTGATAAAATTTTCTAATAATGGTACAGAGAAGAAAGCGGACATAATCAGGCTTTTTGGAGAAATTATAGTTGGTGATTTTAAAGAACAGCTGCGCATTTAACACCGTTGATGAATGACAAACTCAACTTGTGTGAATCATTCCAAAAAGCCCCTGTTAAAAATAAGCTGCTGTACACAAACTGGTGTGACTTGTGTGATGCAAAAAAAAAATTAATAATAATAATAAAAAGAGTTTTCATTACACACATTTCAATATGGTTGAAAAAACAGTTAATCCCAGTGCAAAAACCTTTTATCAAAACATCGAAATTGGTAAGCAAATTTATTTTTGCAATTTCAATTTGCTCAATTCTATTGTCAATAGAAATGCAGTTCTAGTTACACGGCGGTGGACTCTGTTTACTAGCTTGGTCACTTCTAAAGGTAGTTAGTTGCACTGGATACTTTAGTGGTATTAGAGTAAAGAAAGTAAAGTCAAGTTTCTCCTTGTAATGACTACATTAGTGGAAACTGATTTAGTGTTGTCATATTTACTGACATAAAGCCCCACCTGCAGTGGTGACGCCTCTTGGCGATCCAGAACTCACAGTCACAGTTGAAGCAGTGAGAGGCCATGTGGTCGGGGACCCACCTCGTCACCTGTGCACACACACACACACACACCCACCCACCCCACATGCACACACACACACACACACACAGAGCAGTGGAGGATGTCAGGATCTGCTCCTTGACAGGACAGAGTCAGAGAGTCAGGATCTGTGTTTGTGGATGAAAGACGCTGACCTCTGTGTCCTTGGGTTCGACTCGATCCCAGCTGCCCTCAGACAGACGGTCCTCGCTGTGGGTGGACAGAGAGTCCTCCTCGTTGCTGTTGTCTGACTCCCGCAGACACGTCTGGAAAACGGCAGACATTTTAGAGGACACACAGTAACACAAACATTTGACAAAATGTAATGTTTATCGATCGTTTCATAATTGGTGACTGAACAATGTTTTTATGACGTAAAGCACTTTGAAATGCCTCGTTGCTCTACTAAGAAACTTGACTAGAAAAACTGAGGAAATATTTATGAAATCTGCAGAAAGAAGAATGAAGAAGAAGAAACTCACGATGTCGTCCTCGTAGTCGACGTCCGACTCGGAGGGCGGGGTGCTGAACTGTTTGCTCTCCAGCCTCATCTGCAGCTGCCTCACCTGCTGCCGCAGCACCTCCACCTCCTGCTTGTATCCGGCCTCGATCTGCCGCAGCCGCTGCTGCACGGCATCCAGCGGAACCGGCAGCCCGTCGTCGTCCAGGTACGCCGGGGCGTGGGGCGGAGGCGGCGAGCTGGAGGCCGACGGGGAGGAGTACGATGCTGGCAGCAGCTGGTGGCCTGCCAGGGAGTAGCTGAGGTTGCGGGCGCCGCTGGAGCAGCAGAGCGCCTCCCTGCGGCAGCACTGCGAGCCGCTGGCGGCGGCAAAGCCCTGCGAGCGCAGGAGCTTACCCAGCAGCCGGCGGCTCTGGTAGCCCCCAGGGTGCCTGTAGTTAGACTGGCCCAGACCAAGGATGGGGACGCTGTCCCACGGGGAGCCCAGCAGAGGCAGGTCGGACAGCTGAGAGGTCAGAGGTCGGAGGACGGAGTCGGTGTGGGCAGCTGAATCGGTCAGTGTCCTCCCTCTTCCCTTTGCCGGTTCCGTCCTTGAGCTGTCCTCGTCTTTCTGCGGCGACTCGTCGTCACTGGAGCGGCTCTGATGGAGCAGAGGGAACGAGGCTGGCGGCAGCTCGCCCTCGTCTGTGAGCGTCTCCGTGGAGTCGTCCATGCTGGCCGTCTGCTGCCTCACCGCCAGCAGCACGCCAGGCGGCGGCAGCCCGTCAGCCTCGCCGTCGCCATGTCCGTTGGTTAGTAAGGTGGAGGCGTTGGCCGCAGGCTGGGTGTTTTTGCAGGGCAGAGGTAAGCAGGGCTCTGGTTTGTGGGACGGGGAGAAGGGTTCTGGAGTCCCAACCGGACTCTCCGCCTCCAGCAGAGGAGACGGCAGCGGCGGGCTGGGGGCCTGAGGCGACGCCTGGTGGAGGACCGGAGTGACGAAGGCAGTCTGTGAGCGCGTTGGGGAATCACAGACGGGGGGTAGGGGTGGAGACGGCAAGGGCTGTGTGGTCAGACAGGGTTCTTCCTCTGCCCCCAGTCCGCTTTTGTAGTTCTGGTCCAGACTTGGACCGGCTGCCGGCGGTGCCTCCTCCGCCCCGTCAGTCGGGTCGTCCTCAGAGGGGCCTGCAGACGGGTCATCCGCTGCAGCTGAGGGCTCCGAGGCCGGGCGGCCCTCCTGGCAGTGCTTGTTCAGGTTCGGGTCACTGGATGTCCGGGTCAGAGGAAGACCGTTCTCCAGAGCGGACAGCAGGTTGTCCATGGAGCGAGTCTTGGGAAGTCTGGGCAGGAAAGGCGAATTATTTCTCCCACATTTTCTTATTAGGGACACTAGAGGGCAGTATAACTGTCTGTTTTCATTTCCCTTAAACTTCTTCATTTTTTGACCTTACAACTCCAAACTTCAATATAGTTTTCTATTTATGATTTTTATCATAAAAAACCAACACAAAGATCAGGGTTTGTCCATTTTCCCACAGAAATTCAAGAACTTTTCAAGGTAAATTTGTTAAGTTTTAAAAATCAACACAGATGAACTAAAAACGACAAGCTTCAATTGTGATGTCACTTATTTCTGTTATTAATAATGTCTTGTGATATTATTCTACACTGCAAGGACAAATAAATTAAAATATAACATTTTGTTTTGAAAATTCTCTCACACTCAATGCAACTGATTGATCTGAAAACAAAACACTAAAAACAAAAAGATCCTCTGATTTTAATAATGTTTAAAATATAAGATAACCTTCTTTTCAATTACACAGATCAATAACTCTTTGAGCCATTAAGAATTATAAATAAATTAATGTGATAAATCAAAATGAGCTCAATCATTTCCATTCTGATGATAAATATTTTTTGAAGGGCAATTTTCTTTTTTTTAGAGTCATCATAAACTATTTTGTTTATGGTTTCGGTTGTAAGTGTTTTTTTAATTTCCATTTTATTTATTGGTTTTGGTTGTCGTGTTTTATTTTGCATATTTAAAATATCTTCCAGTCTTAAGTGTTTGGCTGCAGTGAGACTCAGGGAGGCTGAATTCACATGCATGGCAAACCTTTTACATGTTTCACTGCAAACTCAAGCACTACTTAGTTCTGGTTTATTACCACATAAAAAAAAACACAATAAAATAAATTGAGGCCTGTAGTCATAATGTGATAAAACTCTGGCTTGTGGAACGGGGAGGCGTAAAACGTTAAAAGAGGCATAAATACTTTTGGAAGAGACAATAAATAGTGAATTGTGAACGTACCTGTCCAGTGAGCGGGACGTGAGCTCATCTCCAGTGGCACATGGGGGGAGGTAGAGCTCCACAGACTCGTCCACAGCTGTGCAGGGGGACGAAGTGGGCAGGTAAACAGCTGTCCACAGCTGTAAGGCCCGCGTGTGGCAGACTGGCTGCAGCACCTGGCAGACAAGAGGCAGGGACAAACACGGCAGCTCAACAGCAAGTCATTGTTGTGGATTATTTTGTAATTTGTTTCCCAAAGACAAAAAGTGAGGGTTGCTCTTCTGATCCTTCATTAAATAACAGGAAGTTAGATTTGGAAATACACGACTAAAGCAAACCCGCAAAAACATTTCAGATAATCAGAAGTTTTTCAGGTGCAGCTTAATTGTACAGTGAGTATATAATATAAAGTCTGATATTACCACATCGTGACCGGCAACGTAGAGGAAATTCTGGAAGTTCTTGTTTCCCGCGCGGAGCAGCGACCACACAGAGCAGGTGCGCTTGTAGACGTTCTTTGCTTCTCGCTCTCGAGCGTTGTTGCACAGAAATGTGCCGTAAAGACAAGAGTAGGTGTGCTGCACCAACTTGACCTGCACGAAGGAGGAGGACGAGTCACATTAGGTCTTTTCAGGACATTTTGTCTCTCTTAGCGCCAAGTGACGGCTGAGTAGCGTAAAAACGTACAAACCTAAAACAGGATTTCTGCAGGTTTCACAAACACAAATTTCTGACTTCTCAAAACCTTTTTAAGACAGTTATGCGTGAAATTTAAGACCTGTATCACGACAAAAATGCTCAGAAGAAAATTGCATATTTTATTTAGTTCTTGTGGTGCCAAGCTTTTTTATTTTTTTTAAACTGATGCAGCAACGCATCGGTTGGCAACAGAAGCGAGCCAGTGGCGAAGACGAACATCGTCCAGCTTCCTGTTAGAGTTGCGTGACTTGCACTAAGTTTATGAAGCAGGAAAACAGGTTTTTTCTGCACAGTTAATGCTTCCCATGACTCACTTAAGTCACTGAAATATTCCTGGAGTTTAATTGTTACATTTGATTTAACTCGTGTTGTAGCGACATGCTGAGGCTGACCTGAAGAGACTCCTGTAAATGCTACTGTTGCTCTTGTAATACTTATTGCTCTTTCCAGCACTTGAATGCCATTGACTAGGGCTGAAATTCATCTGTAAGTATGTTCTACCCAGAACTCGTCAAGTGGGATAGTTTTAGCTTAACCTGGTTCAAATTCAGGAAACATAAATCTCCTGTAAAGTTTCTTTTGCTATCCAATTTTTCATCACTTATTCAAAAACATAACTAGCAGCTCAGCTCTACACCTTACTGATAAGTCAAGCAGAAAGGGCTGAGTTTGTCACAGGAGCATTTTTTTAAGCTGCAGTTTTCACTAACAAAATGTTATTGGATTTATGCTAGAAAATGTTTATTAAAAAAATAGAAATTGAATTATTTGTTATTCACATCCATTATTGTATTTCTAATTTTGTTTAGAAAAGGCTTAATTTAGTATAATTCGCCAATTTTTCGATACGATTAATTGTCAGAATAATCGATAACTAAAATCATCACTAGCTGGAGTTTGACTATTTACTTAAATAACTTGAATGTAGTATTTGATTGGCAATCAGTGCGACACTTTATAAAGATCTGGCTCAGTATCGAGGACAAAATATCTTAATTTGGACATCTATAATATTTTCACTAAATTCCATCAACACAATCTCAATTTCTCGATTTTTTTCTTCTCGATTTCATGGTGAAAGGCGCAGGGTGGAGAGAGCTGGGCGACCACCCACCAGGAAGGCCTCGTTGAACTCGAACAGGCAGGGGAACTGTTTGAGCAGCTGGTGAACGCAGTCCAGCCACTGCAGGAAGACGGGACACTGCTCGCTCACATCGTCCGCGTTCTCCTGGTGGCCGCACCGGTCCCCGAATTTATGACCGTAGTCCAGCCAGTCCGTCTCCACAAGCACCTGAAAACCCTGTGGGGGAAAAAAATTATTTAACAGTGAAAATCTATAAAAAAACAACAATAAAATATTTGCTGATACATAAAAAAAAGAAAAATAAGTAATCTCTCACCTCTAACGTCCTGTAGTAGGGGTCTAGAAGAACTTTGGCCAGGGCTACTATCTGGGGCGTTCGGTCCCACCCGTCTGAGCAGTGTACCAGGACGGGCCGGCCTTCCCGTTCCACCGCGCCACACACCAGAGTGGCGGCCTTCAGCATGACCGACAGGTGCTGCAGCCATCGGGTGCTCTCAAGAGCCGACAGCCAGCTGAAACCACAACAAGTGACCGATTAGACCGACCGGCTGAAATCCACCCTAAGTGGTGTGATAATGAGCTTGTAACAGGAGGCAGCTTCAGCGTATCCTAAAGTGTTTTTGGTCCGCAGGTTTAATCACAAAGAGCTCATCACAACTCCACTTAGAGAGTCAATCTTGTTTTTCTTATCTTTGACGTGTGATTACCAGTTATGTCTACTAGTTTAACGCTGTACACAAACACAAAATCTAAGTATTTTGGTCTAGTTTATAGTGCAAATATCTTAGTACGCCTGAAATAAGACAAGTAATTTTCAGCTTGTTTTAAGTCAATAGTTCCTTAAGATTGATAAAAAAAAAAAGTATTCAGAGCAAAGTTCAAGTAATACAGCAGCAAGTCAAAGCAGGAAACCATTTAATGAGTGGAACCGGAGGAAGAACATAAACATTTAATTTCTAATATGTCATAAAAAGCAGATTTTTTTCCTCAAATCTATCAAAACCACCAGGAAGTGTTTTTTTTTTTTTAAATCATATTTTATGTAATAGCCCCCAATAAAAGTAGGTTTAGAATTTGTATTTTGTCTTTTGTTTGATGTGGAACGCCCCTGAGATGATACTTTGTAGAGCTCTGTTTCACTTTCACTATTAAAACTGAACGTTTTCTAGCGCATCTCCAACTTTCCACACCCAGCGATACATGTTAGCCATTTTTCTTTGCATTAGCTCAGTTTGGTCAAATGCGTTTTTTGTAAAAATGCACTGCAGCCACAAGCGTTAGTGCAACAAAATCTGAAAAAGTTTACAGGGTGTATGAATATTTATTCTGAGGCACTGAAAGAAACACTTTAGACACACAAGGTCTTTTACAAAATAATAAAAAAAAAAACAAGGTGGCATATTTACTCTGATTTTTTTAGGGTCTACATAACCTTTGGTTTTATGGTAGGTTTCCATGGTGATGCCAGACATCAGCCTGCTCTGTGACAATAAAAACCTCACTAACCACGTAGTAAAGGCCTCTGGAGTATTTATACGGATACGTCAGATTAAGTTACTCTGCGTTCACTTATAGTGAATTTTTAGATCGCCATAATAGAGAGACTCTGAGCTAAAAACCTCATGAAGAAAAAAAACAAACAAGCTTTACAATATGATGTCTCAGCAGCTGGGTTATCAGGAAACCAAACACATAAACAAATAAAAATTTAAACAAGTACGGATTGATGTGTACAGACGGACGGCGGGTTAGCCCGGCAGGAACAGGAACTGCTGTGTGGCATCGCTCTCATGTCGGAGAGGTGTTGCTTTACCGTTGGCATGAAAACAGAGGAGAGGGAGACGCAAACGAGGGCTGAGCTGCTCAGATGGAGAAAGGTCAAACAGATCGACTTACTTTCCCGGATCTGGGATCTGACTGCAGACAGCCCGCAGAGCCTGGAAGCTGTTGCGGATGGCATGGATGTTGGCCATTCCCATAAACATTACTTCACAGTTGGGGTAGTACTCTAAAAATAACAACACATATATACGTCAAAATCTCTAAGCTTTACTGCAAGATATAGACAACATTTATATATAGTAGTGCTGTCAATTGATGAGAAAAAACATTTAAGTCAGATTAATCACACTCTAGTGCTGTTATTAATCACAATTAATTTTCTTAACTTTCTAAGCTTTGAATGCAAATATGGTCATTGTTTAAGAAAATGTTCAAGGCGTCCCAGGTTGAACTCTACCGTACATTGAAGTATTATCATAGGCAGAGTTTCAAACATGATGTGCAGACAGATTTCACAAGAAGGAAAACCTGCTTAATATGTGATCAGACCAACCTTCGCATTCGCAGCCGCCACCTTTGGCTCGGTTGGCCACAGCGGCGGTGTAGGAGCGGGCGTCCAGAATCAGCAGCTTCTGGGGAACCGTGTTGTCATCGCAGCCAGAGCCGCCCGTCAGCGACGAGTCTGAGGGAAAACAGGAAGGACGACAGAGCTGAGTGAAGCCTGGTAGCAGGACGAAGGGGAAGACGAGAAGCAGGGAAACAGAGAGATGCTGTGGATGTCATAAAGAGAAAAAATATATAAATAAATCAATAATTCCTCCTGATGCCAATCACAAGAGGCATACCTCCAAAAGCTTCTTGTGCTGGAGAGAAGTAATTATTGTGGTACTCCAAGTGAGCGCTGAGTAAAGCTGGTGATGTGCTGCAGAGGTGCTTAAACTCTGCAGACTGACACACTGATGCCACCAACTTAAGCCTGAAAGATTCAAAGAATTGTTTCCTTTGCAGATTCAGCCGATGAAATGTTTCTAATTTTCATAGAAACTGAATGTATGAACACAGCAGTCATTGATAACAGCTGCAAGTTCTGGTTTTAAATTGAAGCACGCAAAAACAGAACTACAAATGCTGCTTCATGTTATATTTAATTGGAGAGAGAGCTACACAGGCAGGTTAAAGTGGAGCTTACTAAAACTACACATGACTGGACACACCATTCAAACTTTTTTTATCCATCATTGCAGCAAAAGGTAACTTATCAAAGTATTGATCCAAGGTCTAAATATTAATGTAATAAGCAGAACCGAATTTAGAGGCATTATATTAAATGGACCACAATACAATATGCATGTCACGCTTTTCAGATTTTATCTATCTTTTCTGCCACTTCATGCTTACTTTTGAATAAAATGCATCTTTTTTTGGAGGATAATGCAATTTAGAAACATTTAAAGAGCTGTGTAAAACAAAGAGAAGAATTACAAATGAAGGATCTGTTTTCATTGAGTTACTCGATGAATAATTTAACTCTAATGTACTTTGGAGAAAAGTAATGATTGAAATCCAATACTTTAAGTTATACAATGGCACAAAACTGTATTCAAGTCCCACCAGTTTCAAACCATGCTGCAACATGATGACATCTACAGATCCACACACAGCAGATTTACCAAAATCACTGTCACATGAGTCGGGAGCCTCCCCTCTCTGCCGGACCGTTGCCGTCCCCTTGGCTCCCGTATCCATGTGACAGGCCTTAGCGATGGACGTCACCAGGTACTCATCGTCCGTGTTCCTCCAGCCCCACCAGCTGATCTCAGGTTGGCTGCAGCGAGCAATCACCGCCCCGTTTTTCTGGTGCCTTGAACATGAAGCGGCAGGGTCAAACCCGCGTTTTGACGTGCAAGCCGGAGACGTCCGAGGCTGCGCCGGTCGGCTTACCTGTAGACCACCACGGGGATCCTCTTCCAGGACCTGAAGGAAGCCACGCTCTCCAGCTCTTTGTCGGTGATCCA
The DNA here is from genome assembly GCF_001444195.1 of Xiphophorus couchianus. Classification (NCBI taxonomy): domain Eukaryota; kingdom Metazoa; phylum Chordata; class Actinopteri; order Cyprinodontiformes; family Poeciliidae; genus Xiphophorus; species Xiphophorus couchianus. The sequence goes on from NC_040238.1 coordinate 24,435,914, forward strand.
GATGGGAACCAGGAGCTTCTGCGGGTAGCTGGAGCACAACCTGCAGGGGAAACAGCGGGTCAGGGCTTCGCAGTTTCTAACGCGGCATTAATGACTCTCAGCCTAACGCCATCTGTCTCCGGTTGTCTCTCCTCTCTCGTGATACTTTCTCCAGTTCCTCACCACCTGCTGAGGGACAGACAGGCTCTGTGGATATTAGTAGGGATGAAAGTGAAATAGTGTGCTGAGTCACGGGACTCAGCAGGCTGCAGCTTGTTTAATTAGCTCGTTGTCCTGTGTGTCTGTCTCCCTCAGCAGGATGCGCTCCAACGGGCTCTGTGAGCAGACTGACCTTTCTTCATACAGGATTATTTCTAAGCTTTAATTTCCAAACCACCGAAAAGATTTGGAGAAAACGTGGAAACTTAAAATAAAATCTGAGTTTGGTTACACTCGGAACTAGAGGGGCACGATAATTATCAGCCTCATATGAAGAAATTAAGGCGTCATTCTTCTTTAAATAAAAAAATATTTTGTTCTGGGAATGATTTAACTGGAACAAAACTAAATTTATGATTTTTGGTAACAGAAAAATGGACGATTCTATCATAATATCCATGGATTATAACTTAGCGGGACGAGTACATCAAGTTAAATTTCTAGGGGGCGTCGTGGATCATAAATTTAACTGGAAATCTCATATAAAATATGTAAACCAAAAACTAAGTCATGGACTTCTAAATAAAGTAAAAATGGCTTAGAACTATCAACTCTCCTGACATATTGTTCATTTGTTGTTATTAAGTCTTGTACATTTCTGAGTCAGTAATGAGAAAAATTATATATTGTTTGCGTTTTACATTGTTAATTTAATGTATATGTATATATAAATTTTATTTGTAATTATTGAAGAGAGAACAGTTTCATACAAGATTTTTTAAATACTTTCTCCCCCCTTTTCCCTCAAGTATAGTACGTGCTGCAAGAGTATGTGTTTGCGAATAAATGATGAAATTCATTCAGTTCAGTGGATAAACTGATTGACCTATTCAGGAAGCAGGAAGGTTTTCTTGGACTGTTTTTACTGCATCCACCTCTCTATATTTCATCTACACCACATTTATTGCTGCAGCAGCATCATGGCCGCTCACAACCACACAGACGTACTTGTAGTTGCAGTTGATGTCAGAAACTCTCCAGACGTTCTGCGTGTCAAAGCCCATCCGCCTGACCTCCATTTCCATCCTGTGACGCACATGGTCCCCTACACACACACACGCACGCGGTACAGGTAAACACTGAACAGTCTCAAAATGGCAACATTTTCTTTAAACTCGATGTCGTTAGGTTGGTGGAGCAAACCTGGGCGGCAGAGGTGAACGTGCTGGTCTTCGTCGTCTGCGCTGGCCCCGAGGCACCAGGCGTGATAGGCCAGGGCGAACAGGTCCTCCAGGCGGGACGGGTGGGCTATGACCCGGTTCAGGCGCTTCGCCCACTCCTGGCACTGCTTGAATGTCGCAAAGTGGCATCTGTGGAGAATCCACGGTATAGTTGAGAGAGAACATCTTTGTTTTCAATATCCTTGTATAACATTGAGCTTTAGGAACTAGGAGAAAAGTGTAAAGAAACGACTGCAAGATTAACTTGGTTAATCTTAGTTAATTAATTTAGTTAGCAATTACTCAGATTTTTCATTTAAGTTATTTTTTTTACACAATATTAAAAAAACATTAAAAATTTAATTTTTAAAGAAAAACATTTTACTGCCTAAAATGCAACAACGTAGCGTTACTTTAGTTTACGCTTGATCATTCGTAGCAAAGGATGCGAAACACTTCTAACATCAATCTGTGAAAAGCTCAGCCCTTTCTGCTCGACTTATCAATACAGTGTTGACTGTTTTTAATAATAATAATAATAATTAATAATTGGATAACAAAAGTGATTAATAGATTGTTTTATCCATAACATTTGTACTGGGTGAAACTAAAAGTACGCCACTTAAGTTTGGGATACAACACATTTACAAAATTTTTAAAAACTGAATCTTAAATGCAACATTTGTACAGTTTTGGCTTAATTACTGCTCAAAATATCATGTTCTTTCAGCAAACAGCCTTTTTTCACCCTCACCAGTTAGCCAGATTTAGCCGTCTATCTTTAGTCTCAGGTCAAATAACAACCGAAGGGGAAGCATCGATTTAACAGAAACGTAATGAATTGGATTAAACTCAAGCGCTCCGTCACGCATCCTTTCAGCAGCAGAGGGAAGGATTAAACAGAGAAAAACTAATGGAAGAAGTCAGTCGGGTTTCTTCACATGGAGCTAAAACGAGAGATTGTTGCATTTAATCTAAAAGACGAACAACAGAGTAAACGGATTAACTTTTGCACTATGTTTAAACTTCCGTCGCTAACACTTAGAGGCCCTACTGTGGCCGTCTAACATTAATATGAAGCTACCATCGTCTCTTTCCTACCTGACAACTTTGGAGTCTTTGCAGATGATGTGCAGCTGGAACATATCTCTGCTTTCCACACCTTCTACCAGCCTGAGCGGCACCTGCAGGGGGCGACAGAGAGCACATGATATCAGCCTGTTGGCCCACAAAGCAGAGAACAGAGATGTGTTAGAGAAAATCATCACAAATTTCTCCAACACCTAGACCTGCCACGATAACAAATTTTACTAGATAATAAATTGTCCCAGTAATTATTGTGATAAATGATAAAAATAATAATAATAATAATAAAAACAGACCAATACACTTTAATTTGGTAAGGAACATCCAACATCTGCATTAAGTGGAAGATTTTTTACTTGTCAAAAAACAACCCAAAACAGTAAATAAAACGTAAATAAAAGTCACTTATACTCAAAACCATAAATAAAATTGACTATGAAGTCTCTGTAAATAAAATTGCCCTTCAAAAAATATTAATAACCAGAATGGAAATGATGGAGCTCGTTTTAATTTATCATGTAATTAATTGATTCATTGCTTATTTTTGAAAGGCTTAAAAATACCAACAGCTTTTTTTTTCATGTCTGACTGTGAAGTGTCAACATTTCTTTTAAAAAAAATCAACAGGAATAAAATGTCACAGCTGGGAAAATACTTAAAACTGAGCATAATTTATAGCTAGAATACTTGCAGTTATAAGAAAAATAGAATAGAATAGAATTAGAATAGAATTCAACTTTATTGTCATTGCACTGTCACAAGTATAAGCAACGAGATGTAGATGTAATAAACTTAAGTCTCAAGATTATTCCTGAATGACAATCTGGCAGGAAATTAAAGCTTGATCGCCACTGCTCAGCTGAATGTAAGAGACACTTTGTCTTTAGTGCTTCATAACCACACAGAGTGAAGGGCTGAATGACAGAGCTGTCTAATCTGTGACAGAGGGATGTGTTTTATCATATTGTACTCACAGAGATCTCATTGTCCACAGCAGGGTAGGTCTAAAACACAGAGCCACCATGGAGCACACACAGAGAGAGAGAGAAAGGGAGGGAGAGGAGACACACAAGACAGGAGGAAATGGGAAAAAATAAATAAAAAAATTAAACCCCAAAAAGCTTAGAAGACAACACAAATGAAGAGTTAAAAAGGAAAGAAAAAAAAACTCCAAAAGAGTGCAAGATGAAAGCTAACCGAGTGGATGTGCTACTAACGGCACATATCCAAATCAAACATGGATCATGGTGAGGAAGAAAGACAAACAAAGAGGGGAGCAAAGGGCAGAAACGGTTTGGAAGAATGGGGTGAAGTTGTGAAAGGACATCTGGGTGAGAGGTTGTGGCTTGCTGGCTTTCAGACAGAGTTCATCTGTACAGTTGGGGGTCAAGGCAGGAGTCTGAGTGGTTGGGTAATCAGTTGTATGGGCATGGTTAGATGGTGACTTGTTCTCTTTCTGAAGGAGAAAGAGCCCAGGTGGTCAGGCCTCTATACTCTACTCTCCACCGTTTCCAGAAAACCGAACTCTTGTGGAAAACTTGACTACGGTTTGGGAAGGAGGAGAAATTTGACTGCCAGGGAGGACAAACAATATGCTCATTTGTGTTTGAGCAAGGGCTTGACGTCAACAGGACAGCAGCGCCACCAGGGGCCGGGCTTTAACACTTGGATGTCACGTTACACCCTCTTCGCCGGTGGATCAAAGGAGAGCCTGCAACTCCTGTGGTACAATGTTGCTACAATAAACTATGCCGAAACCCTGGTTTACAGCAAGTCCTCTGTGTAAACTCCTCCGCTTTATTTACCTCGTTAGCTCGGTTGTGCGTTTATAAAACATTGGGGTGAAAGGGAGCAGCCTGTGTACGTCCAAACTGAACACTGAACCCTCCTCCCTGCTGCTATTGGCCTCCGCAGTGGCGTGGCATTGCAGACGCTCGGGTTGTTAGTACAGAAGCAAACAAATCCGCAAGCTCCTCTGCCGAGACGGGCACTCACGTTGATGACAGAGTCTTTGAACTTGATGTGGAGTCTGTAGTTGGAAATGGCGATGATGGCTTCGTCGGCACGGCCGAGATATTCCACTCCTTCCCCCTGAAGAACTGGGAATGGGACCTGAGTGAACACAAAGGGATGTTGGAGCGGGTTAAAAGTGTTATCGCTGAACATGTTTCAGTTGTAGCAGAATTATCACCATCCCAAATAGAGTTCACCAAACACTCTTTGTTATAACATATCAAAGTTTTGAAGATTTAACTTTTGAAAAATCTGGATTTCCCCCCCACCAATGCACTTCATGGGTTTCCACAGACCAGAGTGATGTCAGCGCGCCCAGTTGTTCTTGTTTGACAAGCATGTTTTACAGCTTCTGTTTATTTGGACTTTGAATTCGGGTCGAAGCTTTGATAAAATATTAGGGTCAGGCTGTCTTTATTTTTTTAAATCTCGTGATTTTATGAGATCTTCAACACAAAAAATAAGAAACTAAAATGAAGAATGTTGAGCATCTTGTGAAGTTACATTTTAGTAAAGGTTTTATAAATAAGGAAATACCTCATCTTTTAACACATTAACATCAAATTATTACCAGTAGCAGGAGCTTGAAATGAAATATGTGTTTATTTGAGTCATATTGAGGTAGACCAGCAACCAGGTGGAAGAACATTCACTGGTTTGGAAACCAGAATTAAACTTTCTGTGGCATGACATTTTTTCCACATAACATTTTGGAAAACATGTAGCCTTCCTACTACTCTCATTTTACTGAATACCTCTGCATGGCTTGGAGTTTCTGTAAAGCAAAACCTCCACTAATCAAACCAAAGACAATAAAGCTGACTAAGGTGTCCCATTAGACAAGCCTATAGTCTTACAGAGGAACCTTTGTGAGCGTTAAGGGCCTGTTGCTGAGCCTGAATGAGCAGACAAACAAGAGGCGAGGCTGCCGGACTGGATCCCAGGCCTTCCATTAACATTCTTACTTCTACTCATTTTATTACAGTCTCAGCCAAGGCCTGGTTTGGGCTGCAGTACGACACTACATTAAGGTAATTGGTTTCTAGAAGAGGTCAATAGAACTTTTTTTTTTTTTTGCCTTCTTACTTTTAGGCAGGGAATTATCTCTAAAAGCCCAGCCGGTGAATGTGACACACAGTTACATCTGCCAACTTCGAAGTAATGGGATAATCTGAAGCTTTCAATTACCTTCACACAGGTCAGCTTCTCACCTCCCCTTTCAAACAATTGTTAGTTCAGCGCTGAATGTTACTGGAAGATTAGAAATCACTGAAAAGCTCATGAAGGCTGGTATCACTTGGGTTCAGTCTCCTTTTAACAACTTTGCCGTCATAGGGAACCATGAATGGCAACTTAGATCTTGTTTAGTCTCCGCTGGCGAGGACAATGGCGTTGCTTAGAGACAACATTACCTCATTCTGCATTAGCATGTATTGCTGAGTCACACAGAGCTGGAGTGACCAGAACACAATAAAAAGACTGCATGCAGTGAAGCAGATGGGGGGATTATGAGAGAAGTCTGGCAGACTTGAAACGAGAGAAAGAGTAAATGTACTGCATTAATATAACTACTACTATTAATTATAATAGATTTTCCTTGTACAGTGCTTTTCTGAAACACTCAGACACTTTACAGGAATTAAGAAAAATTACAAACAGTGCATTTAAGTATGTCAAGCAAAATCATAAAAAGAAAAAAAAAAAACTGCTCGCAATGGATACGAGAGCCAAAAAGAAAAAAAGTTACCAAAGAATCTAAAATAAAATGTTAGGCATATTGGATGGTGTTTTATTTAGTTTGTTAATGTGTGTTAAAGAAACCCCTGACGTCTGCTCTGCACTTGCTTCAGGTCTTCAGCAGATCCTGCACCCATCAGTCAGACCAGACAGAGAAACAGAGTCCAGCTTAACCTGGGAAATGGAGCACATAGTGCTCTGCAGTAGAACATCAGAGCCAAATATAGGCAGCAGCAACTTCCCCCTCCCCACTCCACTGCAACGCAGAATGGGGAAATATTAAAGATTAAAAATTCATTAGCATTTCAAATGCTTTTTTTTTTTTTTTTAGAAATAATACCTGTACAGGACTAGCTTTGAAGCGATTGAAGATGAAAATGGGCCTGCACACAAGCAGAGCCGGTGCCAGGTTTTCTACAAATTTTTTACAAATTCTTCCACACTCACATTTTCAAAGTTCCCAACACTTCTGTAGCAAATCTGAAATGGATAAAAACAAAATTCCACTGTGAATTTACGACAGATATTTCTAGAGAGAGTAAGCTTCGAATGTAAAACCTGCAAAACTAGATGGATCCAGCAAAAACACATTATTTAGCCCAAAGGGAAATTAAGTAATTCATATTATCAAAGCATCTTCAAAGAGTCTTTGTGGATTTTGATGCAGTGGGCTGGAAAGGCTCTCCAGTAGCAGTCAGTTTCGTAACGGCCGTGAAGAGGCCTCTGACTGAAGACTGTTGCTGTATGACATCATGACTGTCATGAGATGCCAACATGCAGAGAAAATATTTCACAGGAACATGTCCTGGATGACATCATCATGTGGATTAGCAAACTCTGCTAATCCACCTCATTTGCTTTTGATGCGTCCCTATCGTTTTCTATCGAGACATTTGAGATGAGAACATAATTTCTGCCCGTTATGATTGGCAGAAGAAATAGTTTGAACTTCCTCCTTCTCTCTGCACTCTCTGTTTCTGCTCTGCATCCATGAAGCCTCCTTTTCAATTCCTCTGGGATTTGGGGTCAAAGTTCAGGTACTATTTGAGCTTTTGGAATGCTAATCATCTGCTCCTAGTTGTAAAAAAAAAAAACAATACCTTGTTGCCATGGTTACACGTCACAACAGCTGTCTGAAAGTAAAAATTTAAAAAAATCGTTGAGAGTAAAATTCCAGAGGGAATAATTGTGCAAACTCGCCTCAAGCAAAAACACAACTAAAGTCTTCAACAATAACTAATCAGAGGTTCTCCAACATGCTGCTATATGCCAAGTGTTCTAAGACCAGAATAAATTGTAGAATTTAATAAATTTTAAATTAGTTTTATACGGGCGTGCCGTGGTGACGTAGGGGTTAGGGCGACCCATATTTGGAGGCCTTGAGTCCTTGGCGCGGCCGTCGCGGGTTCGACTCCCGGACCCGACGATATTTGCCGCATGTCTTCCCCCCTCTCCTTCCCCGTTTCCTGTGAGCCTACTGTCTTATAAGGGACACTAGAACCCACAAAAAAAAAACCCTGGAGGGGTTAAAAAAAAAATTTGTTTTATACTTTTCCAGACTGTTTAGAAACCCTCTAATACTCAAAACCTGCTGATATAAAATAAAGAGAATCTACAGACTCACATTTTCAAAGTGTTGGGATCTACAGTAAAATGATACTGCAGATCATTTTATCGATCTACAGTATTGATAAAATGAAAAACACAGCACACAAGCATTGTTACAGCAACATGACTGCTGACAGTTGGCATTAAATATTAACGCATGCGACTGAAATGCGATTCTGCAGCCGCTGAATCCGATTGTTTGGGAGACACCCAACACGTCCTGCCCAGATTGCCATAGTTAACATGCTGTACAGACTGGGAGCCGCATTAAACGAGCTGCGCTCCAAAAGCGGGCGAATGAGTCACTGGCAGCTGGCGAGCGCAGCATAAGATACTGTGTCACGTTTCCTCTACGAAGCCTTTCAAGCAGCAGAAACATGAAAAAAAAGAGAAAAAAACAGGAGAGCCACGGAGAGGAAGAGGGTGAGAAGAAAGAAACAACCATGAATAATACGCCGACTTGTGAGTCGTGACTTCCGGTTCGGGCAGCCTGCATATCAGGGCATGCACACGCTGATGCGAGTGAGCGCATGCCGAAATGTGCAGACTCAGAAGAGGGAAAGCAAAAAAGTATTAAGTAGGGCAGGGGAGGTCTGTCATTTTGTCTGACGGAGAAAACTGATGTATGATGGAAACGAGTGAGGAAAATCAGGAGAGACAAAAGCACATCTCCCTTTTTTTAAATAAATTATTTTCTTATTTTAATACATATTTGTGGATTATATCACCTTATTAAAAATAATGACCAAAATCAGTTTTGACTAAAGTGATTTTAGCCAAAAATTAAAATGATCTTTACTTGTATCTTCTCTTCTACTTTGCGCAAATGTTACTTATTTTACCTAAGTTTAGTTTTGCATGGGTGTGTCTGCTGTCTGGGGATTTGTTGTGATTACTTTGCATGGTTTTCTACCATATCCATCAATATGTTGCTAATAATCAATAGAAGGACACGTGACAGAAAGAAGACACACGAAAGATTAGATAAAACATGCGACTGCATGTGTGAACACAGATCAATGAGAATAATTATAAAGCTTTTACCTCCTCAGACTGATACCGATCTCACTCTCTTTCACTGGAAGGCTTTTCAATGCTGACCATTTTAGAAATAAAAACTCTAAACAAGCTGATATCTCCCCTCAATCCACTGGAAATCAAGTGGAAATGTCACTCAATTGAAAACCACTAAGAAAAGCAGCAGAGAGTAACCCAGGGCTGGGTGGGTCCAGCTCTCTTTTGTCATGGTCTCTATGAACGTGAAGCTCGGCTCCATTAACCAAACAGCCTAAAAGCACAAACTCTACTCCACAGGGAGAAGACAGTAAATTACCCATCGTGGTTTTTCAGCTTCATCTTCACCAACAGTCTAACCGATTCTTCTCTCTCGTCTGACCCAAATGTTTTGCAGCTACCATGTTTTTTGTTTGTTTGTTTTTTTCTGTTCTTGTTTTTTTTAAACCTCTGCAGATGCTGTATTAGGAGAGCAGAAGGATGATGGAAGCCCCACAAACGGACATCAAAGGTGACAAATTTCAGCTGTTTATTGTTACTGGTCATCAATTGGAAATAACCAATTACTTTAAAGTAACTGGATTATTTGAATTAAACCAGAATTAAAGATGAATTACTATTATAGTTATAGATCTGGTTATTACTCTTCAGTAATTTGAAGGCGACAGATATCCAGCTCCAACCCTTCACCTTCAAACTCTTCTTCCTCAGAAATGTCGGAGTTGGTGTTTCCTGAACAATACGGCTCACAAAATACGGTTGCAGTTCTCCAGTAGAACCAGTTCACTCTTCTCCATCACTCCATCTAGCTTCTACTTCCAAAATTGCAAATAAATCACACAAATCTTTGCTGAAATCTTCAGTGTACTCAACCTTAGTCGTTTATGGTTTGACTTACCCTGAACAGCGACACTTTGCATTTATAGTATTCTGTGACAAATATTTATCATTAAAAGCGTTTGTGTATACAGAATGAAAGCACAGTAGGTCATTTTAAAAAAAATTTTTTAAGTGGTTTTAATGTGTCAGTGACAGTTTAATGTTGGCCTTCAGCAATATGAAACAGGGAATTGGACAAGATTAAAAGCTGAACTTTAAATGAACTCAAAAGTGACCAAAAATGACGTACAAGAAATTTATTAAGACCCACTATTCAGTCAGAATAGTTAGGAATATTATTAAACCCTAAAAACAACAGATGACTCAAAGCTAAAAATGTTCAGAGAAATTATCTGGTGAACTGAATCAGTTGCTAATCAGCAGAGCTGTTCCTTATTGGCAACTGGATGATCAGAAACCAAATAATCTCTGCATTCAAAAGTTTTCAGATTGTGGTAATAAAGACACATTGATGCTGAAAACGTCCAAGTCCAATCATTTTAAATCCTCTTACTATGCTTTATTATAAAATAATACGTTTAGAGAAACTGGGGTCAGCTAAACTCAGTATAAATAGGTCAAAGGGTCACAAAAAATGGAGGTCAGAAATCAGCCACAAAGGTCTGAGCAGTGCATCTGTATTAAAAGCATTAAGTCCTATTCAGAGCAAATCTGAGTTCAAATATCTCTGTTTAAAAAAGAAAAAAAAGTTTAATACCTGAGAATGTGAAAGCTGTGAAACTGAAGTTCTTGGAGAGAGAGAAAAAATAAGACTGATCAATTTTTACCTATCTGAGTGACAGCTGGCAGCTCTTTCATAATCCTGCGTGTGATGCGTAGACATTCACCACCCAGCCAAAAATAAACTGATCAGATTATTTTAGAAAACGGCTGTCCGATACAGCAGCCGAACAGATGTAACGCCACCATCATAGCTTACAGTAGGAGGAGGCAGCATTTCACTTGACATTGGTACTGTATGCTGCTGCTCTTATAGAGTTGTAGGGTAAACATGCTACTAGGAAAAGATTTTAAGGAGTTCATTAGTTTAAAAAGTTGCGTTCAAAGCAGTATTTCTTACATTCGTAAAAATGTTTACACAAAAAACATGAAAGTCACATCTCAGATTAATAGAACAAACATGGAATGTATACATGATGCCTGATTGGAGTAAATCAGCTGCATTGAAATGCAATTATTTTTCATTAACGAGGTTGCCTCGTTAACTTTTTCTTGTATTAAGCATAAAACAGACTAATAGGCATAATGTCTTGAGTAGTAATCTTTTAATAGGAGGCCCTTTGCTCTTCTGAAGCACCATGTTGGCAGACAACACAGCTTTTCTAGCCAATGTGCTTTATGGAAAGTAATAAGCTCACCTGAAGGCTTTCATCCTCCTTCACCAGGTCCTTCTGGGGGAACAAGTCCTTGGCCTTGATGTACTCCAGACTGGGAGGCCCCTCTTCACCCTGGTAAATGCACAACAATGGATGAAATACTAGTATTCGCAGTGAATAAATGATAGTGAAAACAAAAACACCACCACAATGACTGCAGGTTCAAATATTAAGACTAACCACTGAAAGAGGCACTTCCCAGAGTCATTAGCCTGTGGTGGAAAACGCTCCAAGCTAATGCACAGCAGATTAAAATCTGACTTAAAATATAAAATAAACTTTCATTAAGTTCATTTGTATTGCACATTTCAGCAAAAAGGCAAAGTACTTTACATCAAGAAAACATCATAAGGTCATCAAAGTCACCAAAGATCATCAAAGATGTTGATCAATGTTTAATTTATTATGGTTCAAAGCAAATCTAAACAGGTGGGTTTTCCAGATTTTTTAATCAGCTGAATGCTGCTTCTCCATGTTTGGTTCTGGTTCTGGGGATGCACAGTAGAGCAGAACCAGAAGACCCGAGTGGTCTGAAAGAATGATACAACAACAAATTTTTAATGTGTTTTGGTGCCAAGCTGTTCAGTGATGAATAACCACATCGTTATGGTAACTAATCTTCTTCATTGTTATAACCTGAGCTAACGAGAGCATGTAGCTATTAAATAGGAGGGGACCCAGGATAGAGCCTTGTGGTACCCCACATGTGACTGATGAGAAATTACCTACTGACACAAATGTAATCTTTTTAGGCAAGGTTTCTTCCTTTTATTGTTTAGAGCTCAGTTTAAATATATGGGTTTTTTTCTGAATTATAAATAAAAATGCTGAGTGTTGATGTTTTTAAAAAAAATATTTTTACTGCAATTAGTTGTAGAGTGTATATGACTGTAAAAAGAAATAGTCACTTTATGAACATAATCATCTAAAAAAGCAAGACCAAAACACTCCTGGCAGCTGATGAATCCAAAAAGCGATCCAGGCTTATGAGGTTCATGCCCAACGTAATGGATGGGTTACTAAAATTAGCCTGCAATTCTTCAAGTGGAGGCAGACGGGAGAAAAGGGGAAGAACAAAAGAAACCAGTCAGCGCCGTCCTTTGCAGCCAAGGGTACTAGTGCCCTACTCAGGCTGAATGAACACTTATCAGGTCATACTTTAAATCCTTGGAGAGAAAAAAGTGATTGCACTGAAGCACCTGCATTGGGCCTTTATTTTCGTTTAATTCACTGACAAGAGTTACATAAGACTTACAGGAAGTTCATCTCTACACTATAATTGGATTCATTTGAGCATAAAGTGAACATGTTTACCCACTTCAACTGCTGTGCCAAAGCAGGCGGGACCACATCTTTGCAATTCCTTCATGCCACCAGAACGAGAGTCCTTGCTTTGTGCTTTTATTTTCAAAGATACGACATCCCATGACAACACAATGACACCAAATAAAAGAGGAAAGACCTTGATGATGTCAAACCTTGCGAAACAACAGCCTTGTTGATAATGACAATCACCGAAAGCTCCAAGCATCTAATTAAACCACACAATAAGCCAAACGTATGCACAATGTAAGTTATAACCGGATAGCTAGAGGATTTTTTTAAACCTGCATGACGTAACACTTCACATTTACGGTATGCAAACGAGGTATTCATACCCTTGATTCTTTTTACATTTTGTCATGTTGCAGCAAACTTGTTAAATAGAGATTTTATGTGACACAAACACAAAGTAGAGCAGTATTTCCCCAGCCCTGGTCCTCAGGGCTCACTGCCTTGCATGATTTAGATGGTTTCATGCTTTAACACGACTTGATTCAGAGGATTGCAGTTCAACAAAAGCCTGTTCTGCGGCAATCAATTGAAATCTGGTGTGCTGAAGCAGGGGACGTCTGTCCATCATGTTTTTGAGTTAAAAAATGTTTAAAGTTAACAGGAAATTTTAAAATATCACTTGATAATCATGTGTTACTGAAAGATTGGAAGATTAATACCTGAACACCAACTATAAAGTCTTAAAATTGCAAACATTTCAAAAAGATTTAAATATATAGACATAGGGTGCACAAGTAAAGCCTGGTGGCCCGCCAGGCTTATAATACACTAGGGGACACCCTGAGTGTGAAATGGAATGAGAATTAATCAGGATTTTATTTATTTATTTTTTGTTTTAAATGAAACATAAGTGTGTGGGACATTAGTATTTAACGCCCGTGTAAATGTACTCGGAGTCCATCTCTGCCAGCTTTGCATAATGTAAAGATTCATCTATCCCCATTCTTTTTGGAAAACAGCTTAAACTCAGATTAGTTAGTGTGTGTCCGTAAAAAACTATTTTCAAGTCCTAGCTCAGATTCCCAGTGAAAGTTAGGTCTAAACTTTGAGTGGGCCACCCTAACACATATCTATGCTTTGATTTAAACCGTCCTACTCTACCCCCTGCTGTATGTTTAGACTTGTTATCCTACTGGAAGGTGAACCAGCATGCCAGACTCAAGTGTTTCACAACCTTTTAAAAGGTTTTCTCAGCACCCATCATCTTATAAAAACCAGGAAGATAGATCACATAACACCAGTTTTAAAGTCACTACACTGGCTCCCTGTAGCTCAAAGAACAGACTTTAAAATACTGTTGTTAGTTTATAAATTACTGAACGGCTTAGCACCACAATACATTAAAGATCTGCTGTTGTTGTATCAACCTTCCAGATCTCTCAGGTCTTCCAGTTCTGGTCTGCTCTGCATCCTCAGAACCAGAACCAAACGAGGAGAAGCAGCTTTCAGCATCTATGCACCACAAATTTGGAACAAACTTCCAGAAAACTGTAAAACAGCTGAAACACTGACTTTCTTTAAATCTCGACTAAAAACCCACCTGTTTAGGATTGTATTTGAAATGTAATCAATTAGAAATTTATTGATGGAACTTTACTTAATGTCATGGTTTGATTGTTGATTCTATGTTGCATTGTGTTTTTGTGTTTGTTATGATGTAAAGCACTTTGAAATGCCTTGCTGCTGAAATGTGCTATACAAATAAAATTTGATTGATTGATTCCAATCAACTCTGGCCAGTTTGGCTTCTTCGTGGGGAGTGTTCATTGGGGGTGATGTCCAGTGTTCTTGGAGAAGCAGCTTTCAGATGATTTTGATGACAAGATGTAATGTTTATTACATTGTGTATCATAATTAGTTACTTTTACGGCACAACGCTTTGCTGCTGAAATGTGCTGACTTGACTTTTCTACTGCATGTAGTCTTTTTCCTGTAGGTGAAATTGCTGGGCTGGTTAAAAACACCAAGAAAATAAAAGGAGGGAAAAAACAACATATATTAAACGTTTTTCTCTTATTTTGATAATTATTTGAAAGCAGCTGTTTAACATCACACAAATGGGTAAATCCTGGCTTTTAGTGAAAACACTTTATAGAAAGACATTGTCCTCTGACAGGTAAGCCCTAGAGAGACTTGTCTGGAAACTTAATCTAGACTTAGGGAGTTAACAGAAAGCAGGAGTGTCAACTCTTGATGGAGCATCCTCTGCTCCTTTTATGTTGTAACCGATGACCTACTATGGGTGTGGGAGAGATTAAAGCCATAAGTCACTACATGCAGTAAAAACGTAACTAAACAAAGCAATCTTTCTGCCACATCTACACAATATATTTTACTAAACGGCCATGCCGATGGCAGCTTATGGAGGTGGGTGCCAAGGCTGTGCCACACAGACGTTTACACTTCCTGAAAAATACTGCAAAGTTAAGTGCTTTCTGACATTACCGATGGCTCCATTGACTCTAAGCACCGCCCTTATGTTCTCTATAAAACTAGGCTTCCACTTTTAGGGAAGATGCATTCAAGGTGAAGGCGATGTTGGGAGTTTTGTTCTGGTTAAATGCTGCAGTGTTTTAATCCCGGAGAGCAGAAACATCAGAGAAGCTAAGAGTTCGGATCCTATGTTATTAGAATACATAGCTTATTCCCCATTCACAACTGTGTCTCTTGTCACTGTTTATAGAGGATTTTTATCAACATTTTTACCAAGCATGCTCTGATAAATTGGCCCTGATTTCCTCACTTCTGGGAGATCAATGATCGGCTGATACTTAGATGTAAAACCAATCTTATCTACCTCTGCAAAGATCTGATAATCAGCTACCGTCTCATTTTTGTCTGCTGTGAGAGAGGACTGACTGACCGACCCACCCACCAGGTCGCAGTAACCCGCCAGGTTACTACGATTAATAACAACCATGTGACTATTTCAATTCCTATTCATGACAACTCAGAATCAGAAGTTCAGCTTACTATTGTTCTGAATGTTTCCAATTTGTTTGGCTTCTCACAACTGCAGTTATACGGTAGGTTTATGAACTCAGAAATGACTTGTGAATGAAACTGTTTTTAGAAGATACAGTTTAAAGGATAAAGTAAAATCCTATTGTACAGCTACTGCTCTCACCTGTGTGCAGCAAGATGTCCCCTCTGCTCCTAAAATAAATAGTTAATGACCATTCACAACAAGGAGCCTAGAAAAATATTCTGAATGCTGTTCGTAAATCTTATTTAATTAAAAATATGAAAAGAATTTAAGAAAAATTTAATATGGCATCAGTAGGTCAAAGTTTCACAAAACCCAGACTGGAAATAAGCAACTAAATTCTAGCAAACTTTTCTTTTCAAAGAAAATTATTTGAGAATACAGCTAAAAAAGAAAAAAAAAAAAAAAACATTTTAACTACAGTTCAAGATTTGTGTGAAAACCTCTTATTTAACCTTTTCTAAACTCCGATCATGACCTTTGACTTAAGTAAGCCTACTGCAGACTGCTCAGACCCCTGCGCCTCACCAGTATTTCCAATTTCCCCTGAAAGTAGGTGGCTGGTGACAGTGGCTATCAGTCAGGCGCATCCTCAGAGATTTAGGCCATTACAGGCAGATCTCAGTGCTCACCTGTTCCTGCAATCTAGACGCATGTTTGCTTCACCAGAAAGGTTTGCTTTAATCTCACCCCAAGGGAATCAATGCTCATCAGTTCAGAAGAACATCCATGTGGTTCTTCCAGCAATCAGAGCGACACATCATCAGCTCTCCAGTGTTAATAAGCCACAAGCTCCCTTGGCTCTAGTATGCTTTCTGCTGAGCCACACTACAGTACCTGCTGCTGAATTATGAGATGGAGCGACCCTGACTGTGCATTTTGGTGACCTTTGCACCTTTAAGGATTTTTTAAAAAACAAAGCTGTCTGTGCTGTCATGATTGTTATTTTTTAAAATTATTTTAATAGTCTGCAGGTTCAATAAGATTATCAATAAAAGTCAATAAACTTGAATAAATGCAGTTACTGCGTGCAGTTTGGTGGCACAAATCACACTTTTTTGTGTGACTGGTGTCCCAAATAAGTATCTTACATATGGGAATGTTTTTCAAGAGTAGTTTTTGTGTTTGTGCGGCTATTACTGCTGTGTCATGCAGTCAATGCCATCCAGTTTCATTAAAAATGAAGTAATAAATAGTCCTCATCTCTTATCGTCACAATAGTACCACAAAATATTGTGATAAAACTACGTCCACATCGTCCACTCCTATTTGGCAGTAAAGACTGCAGAAAAAAAAGGATTGGCAAACTAAAAGGATACATGATTGTAGCGGTGTTTATTACACTGAAACTAAACTACAAGAATCTGGAGATTTTGAACATCCTCATACCTTTTTAAAGAGAGTTCAGCTTACTATTGTTCTGAATGTTTCCAATTTGTTTGGCTTCTCACAACTGCAGTTATACGGTAGGTTTATGAACTCAGAAATGACTTGTGAATGAAACTGTTTTTAGAAGATACAGTTTAAAGGATAAAGTAAAATCCTATTGTACAGCTACTGCTCTCACCTGTGTGCAGCAAGATGTCCCCTCTGCTCCTAAAATAAATAGTTAATGACCATTCACAACAAGGAGCCTAGAAAAATATTCTGAATGCTGTTCGTAAATCTTATTTAATTAAAAATATGAAAAGAATTTAAGAAAAATTTAATATGGCATCAGTAGGTCAAAGTTTCACAAAACCCAGACTGGAAATAAGCAACTAAATTCTAGCAAACTTTTCTTTTCAAAGAAAATTATTTGAGAATACAGCTAAAAAAGAAAAAAAAAAAAAAAAACATTTTAACTACAGTTCAAGATTTGTGTGAAAACCTCTTATTTAACCTTTTCTAAACTCCGATCATGACCTTTGACTTAAGTAAGCCTACTGCAGACTGCTCAGACCCCTGCGCCTCACCAGTATTTCCAATTTCCCCTGAAAGTAGGTGGCTGGTGACAGTGGCTATCAGTCAGGCGCATCCTCAGAGATTTAGGCCATTACAGGCAGATCTCAGTGCTCACCTGTTCCTGCAATCTAGACGCATGTTTGCTTCACCAGAAAGGTTTGCTTTAATCTCACCCCAAGGGAATCAATGCTCATCAGTTCAGAAGAACATCCATGTGGTTCTTCCAGCAATCAGAGCGACACATCATCAGCTCTCCAGTGTTAATAAGCCACAAGCTCCCTTGGCTCTAGTATGCTTTCTGCTGAGCCACACTACAGTACCTGCTGCTGAATTATGAGATGGAGCGACCCTGACTGTGCATTTTGGTGACCTTTGCACCTTTAAGGATTTTTTAAAAAACAAAGCTGTCTGTGCTGTCATGATTGTTATTTTTTAAAATTATTTTAATAGTCTGCAGGTTCAATAAGATTATCAATAAAAGTCAATAAACTTGAATAAATGCAGTTACTGCGTGCAGTTTGGTGGCACAAATCACACTTTTTTGTGTGACTGGTGTCCCAAATAAGTATCTTACATATGGGAATGTTTTTCAAGAGTAGTTTTTGTGTTTGTGCGGCTATTACTGCTGTGTCATGCAGTCAATGCCATCCAGTTACATTAAAAATGAAGTAATAAATAGTCCTCATCTCTTATCGTCACAATAGTACCACAAAATATTGTGATAAAACTACGTCCACATCGTCCACTCCTATTTGGCAGTAAAGACTGCAGAAAAAAAAGGATTGGCAAACTAAAAGGATACATGATTGTAGCGGTGTTTATTACACTGAAACTAAACTACAAGAATCTGGAGATTTTGAACATCCTCATACCTTTTTAAAGAGAGCACAGCTGTTCAAACTCTGTACTCCTAAACAAACACATGCAGCACACAGCTCTGTTTTAGTTTATTCCTCCCTAGAGGGCTGCAGATAAAGTGGCTTACAGTAGATTAAGGGGAAACAGGGATGCTCCGACTTCACACAAAAAGATGGAGCACAGCTTGTCCTGCGGCCGGCGGTGTTTTTGCCTCGTCACTGCTGTGAGCCAAAACGCCCTCCCTAACCTCTGTCTAAGCAGCGCTTGGAAAGCTGCAGACGACAGCCGTGTCGCGCACAAGCCTCAATGCGTTACAGTTATAACCGCCACTTTGCATGTCATGATAACACGCAGCACAGTAGCAGTCAGCGTGGCGGCAGACAAGATGCCGCGACGAGGCGAATTAATGGCGTCTGACAGGCGGCTGTGTTTTTATTGACTTACGATCCGAACTGATCTGATGACGGCGTATGAGAAACTGGGGAGGGAAAACTTCTGCTCACGTTTAACTAAATAAAAACAAAACTATCGGGGAGTTCGGGACGTCGCAGAGGTAGGATAGTTGGAGGAGACGGGAAGAACTGGCACACATTTCACTAATAGGTGTCTGGTTACCATGGCTACAACCAGCACTTTTTTAGAGACCGAGTCCCTCAGTTTAGCTTTTGCAAAAGAAAAAAAATAAATAAAAAATACTCTGCCTTTGCCGGATTATTTACTTAATCTGGCTTTGTCCCAGAGTTGTGCAGATTAGAAGAGCACAAAGCAAAGGTGACCTTTGAATTTTTTTGTGGCAGCATGTCCTCAAATATCTGATGTTAACTGTGAACTGATGGATCATTTTAAATGAGAGATACAGGAGTTGGCAATGAAGTTGTAAATATTTTAAAAAGCTTTAAATAGATTTCCAGGTACCTGGAGCAGTGATGTGAGGAGGGCTGTGTGATGTCAATACAAGAAGAACAGCAACAATGTTGGTGAATATTCCAAAAGCAATTTTGATTGTAATCAATTTGTTTTAGAGATAAAATAGTCGTCAACTAATTTAGTAAACAAATAATCATTTAAATGGAGTATACAGACTATGAAATATAGCGTTTGCTGAACACACTCAGAGCAATAATTAAGCCAAAACTATATAAAAAAAACACATACATTTTCAATTCAAGATTAAAAAGAAACTCCGTCTAAAAATATGTTTTACACAGAAGTCCTCAGTTTCATAGTTTTAGTTTCATCTGGTTGAAATTATTTATATTAGGCACCTTTTGCTGTCCATATATTCACTGGATAATATAAAAAAGGTGAAAATGGAGAAAAGAGCTTTTCCCATGCACTTCTTTAGCTACAGATGTATCCTTTGCTACAAATAATCAATAGCCGTACACTAAAAAGTATAATTATTACATTTTAGGCAATAAAATGTCATTACTTATTTTTATTTCCATCTTTTAATATATATCTAATACTGTATGAAAAGACATAAATGGTTAAATGAAAAATCTGCAGAATAATTTTCTTATATGAACAGATAGGGAAACTAATAATTTTAATTATTTGCAACTAAAATAATTGTTAATTGCAAAAAAATAAAAAAGCTCGTAGAGCGGTGATAATTTGTTGCCTTTTAACAATAGTAGAAATAACTTATTTTTGGGTTTTAAATAAAAGCTATTAAATTATATTACATTTTACACATTTTTATTTAACTTTATATTATGACAGCATGAAGCTGTGATCTTTTTCCTCGCGGTTATCATACCGTTTCAGTCTCGCACTCAGTTCAACATATCCTATATCTCAAGATGTGACGGGTGCAAACAGAGATGGAAAGTCATAATTGCTCCTTTATAAAAAAACTGCGGATTCAGATGCATCGGATCTGACAACATAAAGTTCAAGATGAAACAATGGCAGAACCTGATGAAGCTCTCCCATCATACTCCTCTGTTTTCTCCCCCCATCCTCTGTGGCCAGATGAATATTTCATAGATCATCATGTTCTAAACAATCAATCCCATTTTGTGGGATAACTTGGCCTTCCTCCAAATATTACTGAGAAAATTATACAGGAATAGGCTGGTCTGAAGGATAGCAAAGTTAATATTTACATACTTTTGATAAATATACACTAATGGCAGTCAGAAAGCTATATTGCTAAAATACATTTATTGCATTCACTAAACTGCAAAGCAGTCGCTCAAATCTGATTATTATGCAATTCAAACATTTCCATGGCAACAGCTGCATCAAAATACAGATTGCTCCTTCAAACATTTAGGGGAAAAGATGGGTTGCTCTTTGGAGCTCAGTGGTTCTCTGATAGGATGACAAATGTGCACCAAGTCCAGGAGTGACCATTCATGCCTGCATTGCAATTCAATCGGCAAGTCTTGGCTTGGTAGTTGAGAGTTGAACTGTATTATATCGAGTGTAACTTCTGGTGCAGAGGGGATTATTTAGCTTCAAGATGAGCCGTGTAACAGGTTCACAGTGGAAGAACCTGCCTGACCAGGCTACAACGAAACAGAGCATCTTTAGGATTAAACAGAGCAGGCTTTCTGGCCCAACATCAGTGTCTGACCTCACTGATGTGCTTCTGGGGGAATGGTCAAAACAAAACTAGGACTGCAACTAAATCTTTTCATCTATTGACTAATCTATACTACTCAAAAAAATAAAGGGAACACTTAAACAACACAATGTAACTCCAAGTACATCAAACTTCTGTGAAATCAAACTGTCCACTTAGGAAGCAACACTGATTGACAATCAATTTCACCTGCTGTTGTGCAAATGGAACTTTGTACAGAACAAAGTATTCAATGAGAATATTTCTTTCATTCAGATCTAGGATGTGTTATTTGGGTGTTCCCTTTATTTTTTTGAGCAGTGTATTATTCTGACAATCAATTAATTTTGTTATTCAAATCTTTTGAAATTCCATATTACAAATACATTAAAAGAGGCAAACAATTCAATTCCTTTTTAAAGTAAGAAAATAAGTATTTTATTGCCTAAAATGCAATAACAGTAATCCTTAAATGAATGCTTGATTATTTTTGGCAAAGGATGCATCTGCAACTACAAAAATCCAACACGTAAAAAGCTCAGCCCCTGATGCTCAACTTATCAATGCAGTGTAGGGCTGATTGATTATTTTTTGGATTAACTGATTAAGCTGTTCTTTCAGCAAATGGCATTTTTTGAGTCTGTATACACCAGCTAATGATTAATTGATTCAACCATTATTTCAATAATCGATTCCTTGCAATTAATCTGGTTAATCATTTCAGCCGTACACAAAACTAAACCTTTCCATAAGAGTTGACGTTAATTTTGCATGGGGTGGCAAGACATATAAACTTGTAGATTTGTGTGTTTGTGAAGGCAAATGAGCAAATACTTACATTATTATAATTTTGGTAGAATATGAGAAACTGTGAGCGCTCCTGAGCCGTCCCTCCTGCCTGCCTGTAAACTCTTTTTGCAAGGTGAAGAAGAGTTTTGATTGTGTACAAGTGGGATCACAGGTATGAAAATAGTGCAAGAAACAACACCTAAAGCCCATCTCCAAAAAGCTTTTGGTTTTGCTTGATTCGTTTAGCTAGCATGAATAATTTGATTATAGACATGGAAAAATCTAAATCAATTCAATTAGGAGTTGTAGCTCCATTTAGTGAGATCAACATATTGCACATGGAGCAGGCACAGAAGCTTGTTTTTTTCCCCTTCACTGATGGATGACGACAAGAATGGGGATGATTAAAACTCTGCAGCCCTTCTTCCGATGGAGAAGACTGACAAGCCTGGGATCCATTTAGGTAACAGAGGACGTAGATACTAAATTATACAGACAGTGACGCAAAAGAAGAAGTGCTGACTCAGCTGCGCCACAGACATGTTTAAGACTGATCATAAATTGTGTAATGACTGGCTGCATTTCTTTAAAAGTAAAAAACAGAAGGGAAACGGCACACTGCATCTTCATCTATCTGACTTTATAAAATGTTTTCTCAGAAATAAAAGTTGGAATACAAATCATCTCCAAACAACACCATCTAATCAAAACGCAAAGCAATGCAATTTAAAGTTTCTCTCTGTGTACAAAGTGAGTGAAAGATTCCCTGATCTTCAAAAGGACAAACAAAATTTACTTTTCATTCTTATTTTTTAGGGATATTTGAACAGTTTTGTGCAAAAACCTTGAACGTTTTGAGGCTCTCTAGCCATCTCTATGAGAAACTCTTCAGGGTTCAGTTGCAAATTTAAATTTACCTCATTAGAGGAAAAAAAAAAACTGCTCAGCCATTGAAAGTTGATTCTTCTATCATGGCTTCAAGAATCAAAACAATGATAATCTAACCTCACGTTTACGATAGAGGTCCTCTTGTAATTTTCTAACTAATTTTGCTTTCGAAACATACTTTCAGATCCCACTGTAGTCAAAAAGCTCAATTTCAATTTAGTTTAAGTGATTTTTTTTAGAACCGTAGACCCTTCAAAAATATTCACACCTATTAAACATTTTCATATTTTGTCATGTTAAAAGACAAAAAAAAAAAGTAGAGCATTTTGTTAAGAGGGAGGAAGACAACATTCTTTTTTTTTTTTTAAAAAGTGAAGTGTGGCAATGTAAATTTAACCACCAACATATAGTCGTCCCCCATGTGTTGGTGGGGATACTTTTCTTCACTGAGGAAAGGAAATCTCATGAGCGTTGGTGGGACGTTGAGTGCAGACAAATACAGGAAAATCCTTGAACTAGGCCAGTCAGACGCTGCAGGAAACTTGAACCTGGAGCGAAGGTTTAACTTCAAGTAGTGGAAAGACGGCGCTACGATGAAAGGTCTAGAAACAAACACCTGCAGCTGTAATTGTGGTTAAAGCTGACTCTACATTGTACCAGTGTGGCTGAATATAAATCCAAGCCACACTTTTCAGATGTTATTACGTTTCTGAACACTAATTTTCTCTCCATTTTTACACATAAAGTATTTTGTAAAAATCAAATAAACTGTTGTATGCCCTGGTTATGATTTGACTAAAATTTAAGGATTAATTTTTTGATTTTAATGACTGTTGACATGCCTTTGAAAAACGTGACTTGTCACTATGTTCCAGATACCACATGTTGGCATATTAGCATACCTTCAGGATGCCTCAGAACTCACTGAGCAACAGAACATCAAGATAAGTTAAACTTTACATTTACTTTGCTTTATTTCTATAAATTTCTACAAAATTTCAGAAGCTTTAGAGATTAAAATTCTAACATATTTTCCTTGTGAAACTTCTGAGTCACAAGATGTTCATTCTGCTTTATCCTATTATTATATTATACTTTGAAAAGCATAATATGGGATAAGGTAAGAAGGAAAACACAGAAGCCCTAGATGGCGAGTTAAACAACAGACTAGCTGAAAGTTACAATGGTCAATGAAGTGTAAACGAAGAAGCATCAACTTATTCAGTTCCACAGACGTGCGGTCACATTCTCCTACCTGGAAACTGAGATTTGACCTTTCTCTAGCTCCATCTTGACATTCAACAACAGAAACACACCTGCTCCACATCAGTCTTCCTTATTTCCTCCAGAGAGACCAACTCTAGCCCTCCACTGCAGCTAGCGTGGCACAGCTTGTTCTCACTCTGGGCACAAACATTTTGAACCCGACCTTCTCCGGACCAAACCTCGGCAACTTAAAAGTAGTCATTCATCATCTCCTTGTTAACAACACACGTACATTAACTGAAGTTGGTGTTAGTTAATAACTGTAGCACTCATGTTGATAAATCCCTTCCCCCTTTGGTGAGAAGGCAGGCATGCACACACACAGGTGGTGAGGTGAGACGGGGGGAGCAGCAGGAATACACACCCACTGTAATCTGAACTAGGGCAACAACGAACACAATAACATGAGAGTGAACTTACAAAGCAGTTGAGCATGGAGCAGGACACCCTTGCTGCGAGGCTCATGTCGAGGAAAAGCAAGACTGTGCCTGAAAGACGAGCAGCGCGACTGCAGCACTAGGAGCTGGCGTGACCATCCTTCTCCTAGCCGCCCCGGCCCGCCTCGAACTAGTGTACCCCCAGCCACCTTTAGCGGGTTTCTCTCTACTCAAGATGTGCTGGAGGATGACAAGCTGGTGTCATTTAGGATCCCAAACCCCAGTCCTCTCCCCCCACCACTCCAGAGAGGGGAGAGGGAGCGTGCCGGCGTCTGAAGACGGTCCCTGTTGCACGGCTGAGAAAAGGAGGATAGTCCATGAAAGGTACAAAGAGGAGCCGCAGTCCGATGGAGCCGGTGAGGTAAAAAACTGAGGGAAGAGCTGAAAAGCACCGCAGATGGAGTAACGGAGGGGGGAAAAAATGGGAGAAAGGAAGACTGAGGGAACTGCCTGATGCTAAGCTCCACCCCTCCGCATGTGCATCAACCTCTCTCTCCATTTGACACGCTCGCATCTCTCCTCCTGTATCCCTTTCATCTCGTGCTCCTCCCCCCGCTAGCTTCTTACAGGAATACGGTTCTTGCTAAGCAAGCAGCGTAAGCAGGAGGGCCGACAGGGAAAGCTGCCGCGCACGTGCTATCTGACAACTGCAGTGTGCTGTGCCCTCCTCGAAGCTGCACGCGGGGTACGCTCGCAGCGGTTTGACGAATGCGCAGGACACGCACGCACATGACATAAAAACCACCACCAGCTGATCCCGAGGCAGAAGAGAAGGGGAAAACCCCCTCAGCTAGAGGTTTATCGTCACAAAACTGCTGCACTGGATGCGGCGCAGCTGCACTTGTGTAGCTGAGGAGAGAGGAAGGGTGGGTGGGGGTCTGAAGGAGAGGGGATCTATTTGGGGAGCTTTGGTGACACAGCGTTATTGAAAATCCTTCCTCTCCACCATCTCTGCACTGTGGACTGCATCAGTGGATGCAGAGCTTCACTGGGGAAGTCAGGGAGTATAAAACACCCCACCGTCGCCAGCGTCACCCTTCCCCCTGCCGAGTCGTGACAGCTACTCACCTACAGCTGCCTGACCCCACATTATGTAACGTGTAATGAAGTAAACAGAGAATGCAGCATTGCTGGATATTGATTTTATGGATGAAAGAATTTGATCCTACACGATAAGGTTGTGCTTTAAAGTAATGAAATTACATCATTACTGATTTTTTTTTTATATATATATCCAAAAATAGAAAAAAAGGACATCTGGAATATCAAAGGTCAGTCAGGTACAGGCACTTATGCAACAGTAGTATTTATTAAGTTTATGTACAGAATAAAAATTATTAAAATTTTAATCAAGCATATTAGTCTGTAATTGTAATTTTTACATGACTTGTATTAGAAATAAATATTTAAACATTTTGCTTTAAATCCAACAGATGTTGGCTCGGTCCTCTGATATTCAGTGTGTGAGCTGTCCAGCAGAAAACAATGACGCTGAAATGTTTTTATGGGTGCTAATAGGAGGAATATCAACTTAATGAAGAGTTAGGAACTGTCATGGTTAAATTTCTATGGTAAAAGAAATTAATTTTCTTTCCACATGTAGCGAATTTAGCTACAGAGCCAGTCAAGCTTCTTAACCCAGTAGCAGTGAAGATCACTTTGGCTGTGGTCTTTAAGAAAAATGTAAGCCATTTTTACATTAAATATGTTCCCATTACCCATTGTTATCAAGAATGTAACACTAAAAACACAAAAAGATCAAATAAAATCTGAAAATATCTCGGTTTTAAAGTAACAATTCAACATGTTTGTTTTTCTTTTTTCACTTAATTCAGCAATGAAACTACTTGAGTTTCCATAAAGAAGCCAGCATAGAATGACCAGAGATCTTATTTGATTTTGTCAATTAATAAAATAATTTAGCAGAAACCACCTAGTTGTGGTAATATTACCAAACAGCAGACTCTAGTGATAGCTGGGAGTGGTAGGGTTAGGGTTCCACTTCCTAAAGTATCGTGGCAGAACGTAAAGTTGGATCTTATAAACTTTGAGAATGAAATTACATGGCACTCGTTCAGTACAAGTGTGAACTGAAGCAAAAGGGTTGCAGCCAAAATTTCCAATAAAACGCATTGTTAAAGCCATGATTCTTATTTTTGCTTTTAGAATAAAATAGAATTATTAGAAACACAAAAAAAGGGTTAGCAAGAATTTTACTAAATAAAATGCTGTAAAATGTAAAAATGCTGTGGGTACATTTTTAGACATAAAAACTATATCTTAATGTAATTATTCATCAGAATAATTACATTTAGACTACTTAAAAGAAAAAAACAGGTGGTAAGAATTGAACTGACTTTGCTAATTTAATTCATTTCAGAGTTTCTTTCACTGGTAAAGAACAAAACGTCTCAGAAATGTTGCTTAAAATTAACCCCCCGAAACCCAATATAACTGGTTACATTTTATCTGGTTAAATTTTGTCAGTCTGTTTTATCAGTGAATATAAATATAACATGAAATTTAAATAAACTGAAGTGAAACTAAAACTGGGAATTTTAGGGGTTTTTTTTAAATGTGTTTTAAAAACAGGTTGAGTGTTTATTATTGTTTAAAAAGAGGAACCGTGTTTCTTCAGCTTCTCTCCTTGGAACAGAAAACAAAAGTTATTTCTTGCAGACTAAAGAAACACAAAAATCGATGTTCAAAAGTGAAGAAAAGCTGTATATACTCTGGCATCTTTTATTATGATGACAGAGTAAAGTGGATGCTTTCATGTAGTTTTAACATGAAAAAACTAAACAGAGAATTATAGATTTCTATTTATATAGAATGTAAACCATTCAGCCAAAGTTTCTAAACATTTGTCCTTTTAATAAAGGCCAAATACCTTATCTTTTTTTTATCAGAGTAAAAATCTTGATTTGCAATCTGAAACTCCTTTGGTCATAATGGTAGTTAAAAATTAACAAAGAACCTTTGAAATGAGTAAATCACAACCTGCATATGACGTTAGCCAATATGTATTTCTGCCTATTTACATTCAAAAGCTCCACTTTAGCCAGTCACAAAAGTGAGCAGCAGATTTAGGCTCCTGTCTCCGGGTTTATTTTAGGAAAACAGGGCAGCGAGTCACCAATGCATGGTGTCAGCCTACATGTTCATACACAGATATAGAAGTGGATAAGATGAGAGATGTTAGGCTGCATGTCCAACTGGGCAAACCAGTAAAAGTTGAGAGCAAACTGTAAAAATAACCATCGTTTCCCAGCAATTTCAACAATTTGAGAGAAACCAGTATAAATATAAAGTATCTCTATGTAAAAAGTGTTCAAAATTAGGACAGTTATGCAAATAATACATCTCACACAGTAACAAAAAAGAGAGAAATCCCATGTATAGTACACAAAAGTTAGTGTCAAAGTTACATATTTGACTGAAAGCACAGGAAATAGTAGGGAACTAGACTACACAAACAAGGTCAAACTGTGACAGAAGCAAAGGTCCCTTCTGTCAAATCATTAACGTCGACCTTAAATGAACTCGTAGGCCTCAACTACAAGCCTACTGGTTGCTTCTCAAACCACCCACACCTATGCACAGGATTTAATTGGGTTTGAAGCAAGCTTCACTTATAATATGAAACAGGGACAAAACACACCTTTGTCCATGTGTGTGTGCGTGTGTGTGTGGTGTGGGTACGTTAACTTCTCTCACCAACTCCAAATAATCACACAAGGTAGCTTTTCAACGCACAACGGGTACAGAAGCAGGAGTAAAATCAACGCTATTGTCCTTGTTTCCATGCTCCCATTATTCCACAAACAAACGAGCGGCATGAGCGGACAACAGCACAAATTCAATACCTTCCATCTTGTTTTAGTTGAGAAAGAGTGGGGGGGGGGGATGCTTGAGGCTGGGAAGCCATTATAATCACCCTCTCACAAGAGAGGATTAGCAGGATCATATTACCTACAGTAGCAACTGCTGGAAAGAAGTCAGACAATCCCACCTGAAGTCCTAAACCGTGAAGAAGAACTTAAAACTGACGGAAATACCCCTACCTGAAACCATTTAGAGGCTTACTGAAAAAATATGACTTCCTAATGGAGTTAAAGGAAATACAAGTCAAACCACTTGTTGCACAAATACTGCCAACATGTGTATATCCGAATCATAATCAAAACAATAATATGGCCTTAGGTGACCGCCTGCGACTGAATTACTTAAGCAAGGTTTCTGCAGGTTTCACCAACTCAAATTTAAGACTTTTAAATGCTTTTTAAAGACCTGTGGCTGGAATTTAATACCTATATTGCTACAGAAATGTATGAAATTCATCCATGATTTAGCAAGTCATGATAAAACAAAAATGTTTTAAATCACCCGTGACAGATGAAAAAAAAAGCTAGCTAAATAGCAAGGGTATGCTAGCAGTAAGTTAGAGGTAGCCTCAACCGTCTCGAGTCACAGAACCCAATGTAAATGTTTCAGGTCTTAATTTTAGATACAGTCATTTAAGACTAATATATTTTAAGGATGCACAGACACCCTGTTTAAGCTGTGTCTGGTTCACCTAGTCTAGCATTGCAGTTCAAGTATGGTTTCTCTTGCAGAACACAACTGTGACCACACCCAACCACTCTACAACATACCCAGGAAGGCAAGATTGGAGACCTGATGGTGGAAGTAATACATGGAATTAAACTTTACTGCCGGACTCGCTGGTTAGCATTCTTGTTTCACCTGTCTTAGTGGGCACAACACCAGTCGGGCCGCCGTCTGAGCCAAAGGTCTCATTAAAAAGCTGGGAGCTGGGCAACCAGCCACAATGACAGGGCAGATCAGGACGATGAGACACATGTCCTCCTGTTATACTTCCTGTTTCTGTTCCCTTTAGAGTCATCTTGACCATAACTTCTCTTATCTTTCTAGGTCTAGGTTGCGTTTTAAAAACAAAACTCAATACAAATGTTTTTTTCATATGAGCAACTCACTGTGCAAAACAATAATCAATAGTGTTTTGCTATGTGTAAACACCACTGGATATTTTTGTACCTTCACTAGAAAAGCACTGAAATGTGCTAAACTAAATCAACAAGTCATATAAAAAAAAAGACATGCCAACATTAGTCTGGTACTTCAGAAGTAGTAAGACTTTAGCTTACTGAAGACAGTAGCTGAATCCTCAGTGTCCAGTATTTAAAGAAACAAATGACACAGCTGGTGTATGTGTGTTTGTCGGAACATTACAGTGGATTTCTTAAAAATTATTTAGTTCTTCAAATCTCAGCCATCTGTGGTATTACAGTTCAATGAATGGCAACAAATACAAACTGAAACAACTTAGTTAATCTGTGCTACTTTTTCTTCCTCTAAAAACTGAACTAAACGCTACAAAATAGTCTATCCTGAGTTTGCTTTTTGAATCAAGTACTGCAACACCACAATACTAATGTAATAGCGCAGAGGGAATGCAGTGTTTGCATAAATATGGCATATATTTTAAGAAAGTATGGAATGAGGAATCAACAAACGCACATTTGACTTGAATCAGTATCAGAGACAAAAACATCCAGAGTGGAATATCCATGTTGTCAACTTTTTATGGCTTCTGCAAATTGTAGGAAGTTAAATTTTAAGACCTTTTCAAGACTTATGATTTAAATGCAAGAGCTACATGGACTAATAAAGTAAAGCACTGACCTAATAGCTTACATTTAGCTTACTTAATGGGTTAAGCATGTTTTCCAGCTTTGGCAGGAGCCTCAAGTGTCCTTGTATATCAGCTACCCCACTTTAGGGTCTTCTTACTCTTTACAATAAGCTTCATAATGGCTGCGGCTGAGGTGCTCAATTTGAATGCCTGCTTTCATGCCAAGCCTCTTAAATATACACTTTCTCATGATGTCAGAGTAGATTGTGAATAACGTAAGACTAGTTTTATTCTAATGCCTTAAACATACAATGTAATAAAACAAGATAGATTTAATAAGAGGATCATATGCTGGTTTGCAGGGAAGGGTGAATGTCAGGGGATCAGGTCCCTTTGCCTAATGTAGTTTCTAGTTTTGTCACAGCATAACATCTACAGTACATTCCTACGTTAGAACTAAAACAAAATTATGCCTTCATTACATTTTAAAAGAAATGTTTATAAAAATGCAATTAAAGAGCAAATGTAAATGTTTAAATGTAGGTAAATGTACATTAAAACCTAGAATTTAAAATTTTTTGATGGATTTTGGCACTTTATAAGGCCTAAAATTAAAAATTACTACATCTAAGAGTTTCAATAAAGTGTATTCTTGAAAGGTAAATTTAGTTGTGAGTTCATAGAAAAGTGCTTTAGTGAGAATGTTCAAAACATACTGACTTTTTCCAGAACACGTCCACCAGAGAATTAAAGTAAATAAAGTATTAAATGGACAAATCCCCAGTCAGTTGTAGACTATTTATTCATCTTTACTGGGAGCATTTCATGCCATCCCAGAACAAAACACCCAATATTTAATACCTGGATCTCTGGAGTTTTGTCATCTATAGTTTCAAATGTCACATTTATATACATATAAAGCAGGGTTTGTGTTTCATGTAAATATAACATCAGCTTGATGTTATACAGTGAATATCTGTGTCACGGAGTTCCATCAGAGCTGAGACATTAGTGAGCTGCTCTGCTGCTTTCACTGATTAAGACGACAGTGAGCATCTGAAGACACAGCACTGCTGACTGCGCCGGTACCTTGTGGAGCCAGAAGGAGTCACTATATTCCTGCTTGGTTTACCAAAAACAAACTAAAATGTTTCTTTGAATCCAAAGAGTTGGTTCAGACATGAGTAAACGATTAGTGCCTCCCACTTGTTTTAGTTAATAACAAACACAATTCTGATTTATTTCACATATTTTTATAATTGACTGATGCCAACTTTCTGCTTGATATTTTTCCATTTCTGTATCTTTAAAAAAACACACCCTGTGATAACAGCAAAAAGGCCAGTTTGGCCTACAGTAAGACTTGAGCTGGACGCGATCAACATGCAGCAACCAGGAGGTTCTGAACAGCGTTGGAAAGATCGAGGTATGAAGGGTGGATTCTGTAAAACTTGTGTGCGACTCTTCGCGCCTTGTTTAGACCTGCAACCACACTTTGCCGTTTCCTGTAACAGAGTGAGGTTCCAACTTGCCGAATTGTTTACGGGCTTCAGAGAAACAAGCGGATTAAAACGCGTCAGGAATCAGTAGGAGGTGACTTTTTTTTTTTTTTTTTTTACATACACCCGGCCCTCCTCGGTGCGATTGGCTCACCATGTTGCCAGCCATCGGCGTTGCAGACAGAGACAGTGGGTGCTCCCCTTCAGACTCCTCCCCTCTCCTCCTGTCTGCTGGGCTCTGCCGTGCCAGCAATGAATCCTGCCAAGATAAAAAAAAATAAATAAATAAGACACATTACATTCAGACTTCTTCTGTGCGTGGGTGTTTGCTCAAAGAATTCCAACACCCCTTTCGTTCAAAGTAGAGCATAAACTATAGACTTATAAATCTATATACCCAAGAAAACACCCACAATTCAACAATTTTCCCAAATAAGGTTGGAGATAAACACTGATGGTTTGACCGGCTTCTTTGGACGACAAGTGCTCTTAGTGAATGAGTTAAAGTCAACGCAGGGACGCAGCACACATGTAGCGCTGCAGGCGGACACGCAGGAACGTGCCAGACGTGTACTCTGACACCAGGGTAGTGACACGGGAGCACATCGGCTGACCTGACCGGAAATTCTCTGATTTATGAGAAATGCCGAGTCAACGTTCCCTGCCAGGTTATCAGCTGTCAGACAGATAACTTTTCTCCACACCTAAAACACAGCGAGGAGCTCGGTGGGTGTGTTGCCCTAATAAAAACAGATTCTTAAAAATCACCTCAGCAGTGATTATGTATTGGAAACACAGAAGACCTGAAGCTAAATGGCATTTTTATATTCCTACCTTATCGGAAAATGTTATACAACAGTGGACACCTAAATAATACAATACAAATGTTTAAAGTATATATTTATTTTTAACCTGGGAGTTCACTGAATGAATGTGAAGCCCTCTGCTGCTGAATACATTCAGTGCATTCTTTTGCCTTTGCAAGTTCAGTCAGGAGGAAGAGGAGCATGCTCAGTGCAGGTTTAGAGAGAAAGAAAAAAGGAAAACACTGGCTTTCAGACAAAACATGGACAAAGTGTTTACTTCCTTGTTTAGGACTAAACTAAACAATCTGATTATTGTTTCACATTGTTCTATCAAAGTTTTTACTTGCCATCCTCTTGCTCTGCTCTTTTTTTTCTGTTTTTTTTTTTTTTTTTTACAGTGACACACCCCCTTTTGCACAACACTCCGCAGAACAGAACAAATTTTATTTTATTTTTTTAAATAAAAAGAAGAAACATACTCACAAAACCAAACTTTAGCTGCAATCATACCTCAAAGTGTTGGATCAAACTTTCTGTGAAAAGTTCAGTCTACTTTTTAAAGCTGAATTAGAGCTGGGAAGAGTTGCAGTAGCCTCTGAGTCCCAAACAGAAACTGCTTGTAATCGAGTGTGTGACACACCTCCCTCCACTACTGCTTGCTCTTCCGTCCCCCGCCACCCCTGTCCTACTCTGCCTTGCTCCCTGAAGTGAAAGAAAGTCATACTCCAGGCCACACACGCCTTACAACATACAGCGCACTCGTGACTCGTTTAATCGTGGGGCATTACTGTCAATTCCGAACGTACAACACTGATTATTCCATACAGGCGATGTGTTATATACGTGCAGCTGTAAGAGATCACACTAAAAACGAAAACAACCTATTAACTGGATTAACTCTACAACTTTGTATTTTGGAACTGGCAGCAGAACTACAAACCAAAAACGGATTGCATCAACTAAACTGATCGTTTATGCAGGACAAACTGTAAAAAACATTATTTATACAACATCTACCTAAACATTTCCTGTAATCAGAAAGAAGCTTCTAAACTACATTAGCAGGAGCCAAAAGAATCCCACTTTGTTGTATGTTTGGGTGACTGAAATGATTAATCGTGATGAATTACTGAAATAATTGTCAACTTGTTTACCAATCGATTAATCGTTAACTGTAGTATGCAGACAGGATACTTAATAATAGGATATTTTTTAGCTGCAGATCAATCCTTTGCTACAGACGATCAAGAATGCTGTGTTGTTGCATTCTAGACAATAATTTTTAAGATTATTGTTTATTCTTAAAAAGAAATGGACTTGTTTATTTGCATGTTTTAGTGCAAATAAACCCCTTATATCCAATATTGTATAAAAAGACAAGTGGTTAAATGAAACGCCTGAAGACTGTGCAGGTTTCTACTGCAGCCCAAAATAACATTTTAACCACACAAAAAGACAAAAATTGCACAACTTTTTTACGCCTTAGTGCATTGAAATCACAACACTTGAGCAGATTACAAATCATTCGTCGACATTATAAACAGTGAACCTCTGAACAGATTCTGGCACATTTCAAGATGCAAGGAGTTCAAGCCTTATGCTTCTGAGTCACAATTTGACCCTAAAGCTGCAATAAATGACAAATTGGAAGCAAAATAGTGATGATGACATTCTGCCACAAAACGAGTATGAATGCTTTCATAACCCTCTAAGATTCTGTGCATGATTATCACAAAATTTGTAAATGCAGCATAACCCGATTTAACAGTACAGTTAGCGTCGATCCATCCATGACTCTGTTCTAAAGTTCTGCCTTTTATAAAGGAACCAGAGACATTTATGTGTCTGAAAGCCTATTTTGGGAGAGAAAACATTACTCCCAAAATAAACAGAAAAAAAAATATCATGCTATTTCACAGGCAAGAAATTAAATCAGAAATGACTGATTGATTTCAGCAAAAAAAAAGTCTAGCTTTTAGCTTAGCCTCAGCCTGAACAACCAAGCATGTAATTCAATTCAATTAATTGAATATGAAGACAGTGACAGCGCTCATCCCGCTCACTGCAGCATTTTATTAAACTAAAAACCTACACAAACTGTTTTCAAACAGCAACTGCCCTCATCTTGCTACGCATCTTGCGCAATACTCAGAAGATCCCAAATAAAATCATTCAGACCCTTGGGGCTGCAGTTTATGTGTGGTCATACTCGCCGGTGGCTGGCAACGAGTTATCTGGAAATCGAAATTGCAACAGCAACAACAGCTAAATAGGCGTGTCCCTAGGGCTGAAATCAGGTGACAAAAGTTTAAAAAAAACAATTCCAGGTAAATGCTCCTGCACTGCTGTGGGTGTCCTGTGGCTGCTCATGCAAGTCAAATCATGCTTAAACACACTCAGTATTATGACTGAAATAAAACTAGAGCTAAATACACTGAATCTGAGTCATTGCAGTATCAATCTGTGTTATATCACAACCGGACTATTTGGATGCAATATTTGGTAGCACATTATATTTTAAGTAACATCCATGAAAACCCTGCTGCCAATAATATTGTTAGCCAGCTGGATGGACTTCACTGACCTGGATGAGCTAAAGTGGTCAAATAAAACCTCAGGACAATGCAAGTTTAGAAAAGCAACATCTAATAAAATGTTTTTGGTACATCACAGTAAATTAGAATATGTGCTTCGATGAGCCATGTTAGATAAAAGTGTTATATATTTTATATATTTTACAGAAAATGTCCTAAAAAGTCTGCTAAACATCTAAAGTTTACCAATCTTGTTAGTAAACTTACATTTTCTCTTCAAATATACAACCCTACACTAAACATAGACAGTTTTCGGGTAATGCATTTCCGAACAAAAAGCGTTTTACCAAGCGTCGTGTGATGCTTCTTCCACAGAAATATCAAACCGCTGAGATGCTTCTTGTAAGAAAATCAAGTTTTGCTTCACATCATGTGACTCTCAACAGAACATCATGTGTTACATCAAGATATCAAATAAAGACATCGAGTCAGCCTGATTAAGGTTTTATCTGGTAAGCAAAAAAGTTACTATTTTAGTGTTCAAATAGTTATTTGAGAAGCAGTTTAGTTCTTCAAATCTCAGCCATCCGTGGGATTACAGTTCAATGAATGGCAACAAAAACAGACTGAAACAACTTACTGAATCTGTGCTACTTTTTCCTTCCTTTAAAAACTGAACTAAACGTTACAAAATAGTCTATCCTATTTTTAGATCACTGCTGTCCATAATTTTGTTCATTTGACTTCAGTTTCTCACTGCAGTCCAACGGGAGAGGCAATAATGTCAAAAGAAGAGACGTAGGAGTAATTTCCAACTGAAACTTTCTGTGTTGTTGCAGTAGTTAAAGTGATGAACTGCTTTGCAAATTGTCTCAAAATAAAAATAAAATTTGCTAGCTCAGTATTCTTGGATTTGCCCGTCATTATATGAAAAAAATTAACTGGATTTTTCTCTTGAAGACGTTTCAGCTCTGATCTCAAAAGAGTTTGATATAAACTGAAGGATTCGTTGACGTGTCGGTTTATTTCTCACTATGGCCTTCTTTGTCAGTTTTTGAAGGGGGCTTTTATTGTGGCATTAAAGTATTTGTAAAATAAATTCTACAGATAATATATGGAGTGATAAATAATTTTTTTTATTTGAAGAAAAAGAAAATAATGTCGTCTTCCCAACCCAACTGGTTATGCATCTATAATAATATAATACAGTGGAAAAATAATGAAATTAAGTATTTTAAGCTGACCAAATAAATGACAATAAATAAATAAAAATTGTTCAAACCCATCCATAGCTATGGTTTAGTATACATTTTTAAAACAACTTTATGACAGAAACATGCTGTATTTAAAAATACAATTCTAGTCCAAATGTACCACTTTTTAAATCAACTGAAGTTTATTCTGTTTGTCAGAGAAAACAAATCCGGAGATCACACCTAAAAAGAAAGAAAAAAAAGATGTATAATTATGAAATACAATATTTCTACTAACTCACGACAATAGCTCTGTTTAAAAAAAAAAAGAAAAAAAAAAAGATTTAGCTCTTTAGCAGTTCGTGCACTATTCTGCTAGTCAGTCTATTAAAAATTTATTTTAATCGCATTTTTCTTCGTTTATTTCAAACAAGAAGGGAAAAAAACGAAATAAAATATGAGTGATGATAATTATTAGAATCTATTGATAAATAATTTTCTGTAGATCCAGTTTCTATTCCTCCTGGATGAACAATAATTTTGAGGTAAAGGTTCTTTTTCCATGGTGCTTTTCAATTAACTGTGGTAAGAAATTTCCAGAAACAAACATGCTGTTTGAGGAACTGAAGAAAACACAACAGGTGTAAACAAGGTGGGTGAAGTTTAAACCCCCATTGTGTGAAAGTGAAAGTCGAAGCCAGTTTGTTCACAGACTGATGCTGTACTCCAGCGTGACAACTCATCAAACCGAAAGCGTGTCTCTCACTGAGAACTATGTGTCCAAAAGCTCTAGCTGTAGGCTAGCTTCCGGATAGCAACCTTATAAGAAGCAGCTGGGTAAAACTCGCTCATATGTCCATTGAAAACAACCCACTAGTTTAAGGTTCACAAGTACCACCTTAGTCTGAAAGCCCAGGCGCATGTCACATAAAATATACCGCTAAGAAGTCACTTAATTTAAAGAAATAAACCGAGTTACTCACTCAGAAAGAATCAGCTGACACAACGGTGACTCAGTAGACTACACAACTTCCGCATTCTTGTGCGATGACAAGGACGCCAGCCAATAGCGAGCGAACAAACGAACTAGTTTAGCCCAATGGCGCTTCAACGTTTATTTCGGCCAATTACAATTGGCAAAGGTGCAACCAGTGAACGGCACACGCCCACAACCGAGCCAATCACATGTTACTAAACGCTCAAAGCGCACCAATAGAAAATCACAGCGCGGCACAAATTGGGTACGCACACACAAATAGCGCGGTACGTGCGACCGCTCACATGTACAGCAGCGAGAGTACAGCCGACATGAAGCGTTCAAGGAATTCACGACTTCCTGTGCATGGACCACAGCAATAAATCAGAAATGATAGAAATAATGTGGTTTGTTCGATTCAGAACAGGAAATTTTATATGTTTGGTTTTTATAAAAATCATTAAAGTGGTCACGTAATTATCAAACAGAATAGATTTAAAAAAATAAAAATAAATAAGTAATCCGCTGCAGGATCACTGATCAATTTCTCTTACAGTAGCCCACAGTAGTTACACACCATATTATATGGTTGACCTTATCAGTGTTTTAAACAAACAAACAAACAAAAGGAAAAAAAAAAGTACAATTGAATAACCAAAGAGGGAATGGTCAATTTATGTGAGTCACCATAATGAATTAAAGCTCATCATATCAAAGGATTAAGTTCTGGCTATGATTATCGATCAACTCTGAGTTGAGGATTATGATTTGTTTCTTCAATGGAAATATCGCCCTCTGGTGGTACAAATTACAAATTAAACAGCAAAGGTATAGGGAAAACTCTTAGTTACCCTCAACTTTATAAATGTGCAGTGCTTTGTTTTCACCACAAAAGTGTTTTAATTTACTTTCTTACTATGGTTGTATTTTAAAGCTTCCATATGTTTCTAAATCTGTAAATCCTCTGAACTAATATGCTCAGTATGTCAGATTTACCATCCGGCATAGCAGTACAAAACCGTTGCTGTAGTTAATGTATACAGCATTATGTATTAATCTTTGTGACACATCTTTGTCACAGATTTTCAGAGGAGAAACAACCTGGTCGACTGCGGTGCTAAATGTTTTAAAGGAGATGCATCAAGAAACGAGGAGGCGGACAGGTGGGTGTACATCCTACAGGACCAATCACAGCTGGTCATCAGGTCAGTACTTATCTGAAGGCTGCCAGGCCAGACACTGATTTCTGATCTCCCTCTTCTCTGAACTGAGATCCTGCAGTCACACCATGGTAAGTCCCTATAATGACAACATGAGCAAAGAACGTTTTGAGAAAATGGCCACTATTTAATGCACATTACAAGTATGAGATCTTGAGAATTAAGCTCTAATAATTTGCTTCTTTTTTCATTTTTAGACAACCTACACAGATAAAGGGGAGAAGGTAAGGTTTAAATGATCTGATACAGATTTTGTGTTGCTTGGCAGCCATAAAAACTCATAAAGGTAATTTGTCTGTTGGTCTTCTACTTTGTAGCCCTTGAGGGGGCGATTTGTCAGATTTCATCATATCACCTTCTGGGTTGGCAATGCCAAGCAGGTTAGTACCCAAACTGACCGTCACATACAAGATACTCGTTGTGATTCAGCATGCAGTACATCATGCAGTCACTCAAAGCATGAACCCTTGCCTCAGGTGTTGGAGTTCATCTGTAAATAATGTTCAGAGTACTAAGAATCTGATCACATTTCAGGCAGCTTCATTCTACTGTGACAAGATGGGCTTTGAGCCTCTGGCCTACCAGGGTTTGGAGACCGGCAGCCGAGAAGTTGTGTCTCATGCCATCAAGCAGGACAAAGTATGGAGTTTAAATCATGCGTCTGAGCGTCTGAATTTAAAGTATTTCCACCTTCTGCTTAAGCACAACCTCCTCCCATCTCTTTACAGATAATCTTTGTTTTCCAATCTCCACTAAACCCTGGAAATGAAGGCGAGTTTGCTCCTTAGGACACATTAGACACTGAAAGACGTCAGGCTCTGAATGTGATTAGCTGTCTTTGGTTTTCATCATGCCTGTGTCATCTTTCAGAGATGGGGGAACACTTGAACAAACATGGAGATGGAGTAAAGGACATAGCATTCCAAGTGGAGGACTGTGACTTCTTGCTCAAGGTAACCTGACAGAGGACAACACAGATTGGAAACACCTTAAACTTTTTGTACTTGATCAGTATAAGATAGTGCATGAAGGTGAAGTGGATTAGTATTAAAGAGGTTTAAAGATAGACATATGTAATTAAGTCTCAGAAATTTTCTGTAAAGACTTCAGAGGTTTGTTAGAGAACGTCAGCGGACAAACAACATCATGAAGACCAAGGAATACAGCAGGCAGGTCAGGGAGAACGTTGTGGAGACATTTACAGCAGAGCTAGTTTATGAAACATTTCC
The DNA here is from genome assembly GCF_001444195.1 of Xiphophorus couchianus. Taxonomy (NCBI): domain Eukaryota; kingdom Metazoa; phylum Chordata; class Actinopteri; order Cyprinodontiformes; family Poeciliidae; genus Xiphophorus; species Xiphophorus couchianus. The sequence goes on from NC_040238.1 coordinate 24,475,194, forward strand.
CTAAGCTTCGAACATCTCAGATGGAACTATTCGATCTGTGGAAATGGCATTGCACCGCTGTCAAATCTACCAGGTCATGGCTGTCCACCTCAGCTGAAAGACTGGGCAAGTAGACAATATTTATTGACATAAACATGGTACATCTGGAGGAGCTGCTGAGATCCACAGCTCAGATGGATATATCTTTTGACAACTATTCATGTTTTCTACAAACCTGACCTTCAGAGAGACTTAAGAGTTTCTGTTGGATGTGCAACAAGCCATCCGGCGGAGATCACAAACGCCTTGAGGAAGGTGCTCTGGACAGACGAAATCAAAACCGACCTTTTTGCAAGCCACTATTTTTTGCGGGGAGATTAATTGAGCTAAATACACGATAATCACAAAAGAAAACATCTTAGGAGCTGCAGAAGACTTGAGACAGGGCTGGACACACACCATCAAGCAGAACAACTTTAAAACCTACTATCCAATGATACAGTACATTCATGTGTTAGAATAGCCCAGTCAAAGTTTAGACATGTACTGAGATTCTGTTGCAAAACTTGAAAATGGGCAGATTAGTTTTAGCATCTAAGACAGATTTGCTCAGCTTGCAGAGAAAGAACAGACATAAAATTCCTTCTGCAGATGTGCAACTCTGATGGAGATATCCCATACTTGTGTTGGTCTATCACATAAACCTACGGTAAAGTTTGTGACTAAAATATACAAAAACTTTCAAAGGTTGTGAATACTTTTGCTAGGCACTATGACTTTAATGCATGTTTTTAATTCCTTAAGTACGTAAAACTAGAAGAAATTCCACTGGATTTTCTGGTTAGACATTTTTAAAATATAGCTGCACATAAAAGTTACAAGAACTTAAAATATATGGAAACGTTCAGTGTATTTTGCATCACGTCTTAAAGTATAAGAGGACTAATGTCTCAGCCAGATCTAGAGAAACTCATCCACGCGTTCATCTTCAGTCGTATTGATTATTGCAACAGCGTCTTCACAGGTCTGTCCAACAAATCAATCAAACAGCTGCAGCTGATCCAGAATGCTGCTGCTCGCGTTCTCACTAAAACCAGGAAGATAGAGCACATAACACCAGTTTTAAAGTCCCTCCACTGGCTCCCTGTAGCTCAAAGAATAGACTTTAAAATACTGTTGTTAGTTTATAAATCACTGAATGGCTTAGCACCACAATATGTTAAAGATCTGCTTTTATTGTATCAACCTTCTAGACCTCTCAGGTCTTCCGGTTCTGGTCTGCTCTGCATCCCCAGAACCAGAACCAAACGAGGAGAAGCAGCTTTCAGCATCTATGCACCACAAATTTGGAACAAGCTTCCAGAAAACTGTAAAACAGCTGAAACACTGACTTCTTTTAAATCTCAACTAAAAACCCACCTGTTTAGAATTGTATTTGAAATGTAATCAATTACAAATTTAAAAATGGCGAGTGACTGAGGGTCACTGCGCGCACAGAAAACCCTGTCAATTCTAGACTCTAACAGGTAAAAATATTGCACGAAATCCGTGGAGGACGGCGGAGTCCTCGCGCAAAATTCCGTGGTTAGGTGGACGGAGCCTGGTGCCTTCCTGTTCAGGGAGACGGGGCCCGACGAATACCCGTTGCAAAAAAGGACGACGGAGTCCTGCGAGAACAGGCGCTTAAATTCCGTGACAAAATCATAAAGATGGGGAACGGGATAAAAAATGCATTACATGCAGGGTCAAAAGATGCAATAAGATCATGGGTAACTAAACATTACATAGGATTGGGGACTGGAAAAATGGCGAGTGACTGAGGGTCACTGCGCGCACAGAAAACCCTGTCAATTCTAGACTCTAACAGGTAAAAATATTGCACCAAATCCGTGGAGGACGGCGGAGTCCTCGCGCAAAATTCCGTGGTTAGGTGGACGGAGCCTGGTGCCTTCCTGTTCAGGGAGACGGGGCCCGACGAATACCCGTTGAAAAAAAGGACGACGGAGTCCTGCGAGAACAGGCGCTTAAATTCCGTGACAAAATTGTATTTGAAATGTAATCAATTACAAATTTATGGATGGAACTTGACTTAATGCTTTGTTTTGATTATTGATTCTATATTGCATTGTGTTTCTGTGTTTGTAATGATGTAAAGCACTTTGAAATGTCTTGCTGCTGAAATGTGCTATACAAATAAAATTTGATTGATTGATTGATTACCCATGTAGTCTGTTGAACAATAGATGTTGGGCAAACAGAAAAAGAAAAAAATCACGTAGGTGTTACACGTTTGACCTCCAGGACGCGCAGGTTCACCTGCTTCAGTGAACTGTGTTTTATGTTTAACTGATGCTTTACTCTTGTGTGCATGTTGAAACAATCGCAAACATGACAGCCTTGTAATACATTCTACAGCAGCGAAGTCCGTCTGAACTTTTTTTCACAGTCAAGGTCAGACGGGAGGCTTAGATAAGCTGTCTCTGTTGGCTGTCAGGTAGCCGCAAGGTTACAGAATCACTGCTGACTCAATGCAGATACCAGTCTGGCGACATGTTTCTATCTATAGACGGACGATTGAAAACGTTTGTTATTTAGCCACTGGAGGGCCTCCATGAGCCGCTTTACAGAGCTTAGATACACCAAAACACTGCTACAACCATGCTGCTATATACATATATATCCAAACCATTCCTTTGTATAGCTTTGGTCATGTAACCTCTGCCTCAGTTATGTGTTTTTACATCCCCACATCATGATGCTGCCACCACCATGTTTCACAGTGGGTATGGTATATACAGAGTATTATTTTTCCACCACACACAGCACTTTGCATGGTAGCAAAAAAAAAGTTCAAATTTGTTTTGACCTGACCAGAGCACCACCTCCTTCCAAATGGCTTGTGCCAGACTGTAAAAGAAACTTATTACGGCTTTGTTTCCACAATGGCTGCCTTCTTGCTTATGTGCCACAAAGGGCAAGATTAATAGTTGACTTCATAGAACATCTGGATTAATTCTGAGATTAAACGTCAGGCAGGTGGAGCCTTCAGAAAGCTGTTAGTTAAACTTTTGAACGGTACTAGAGTAAAGCAGCAGAATCTAATTGATACCACACATTTCATATATTTCATATTAGTTTCTATTTGTAACAGAAACAAATGTGAAATGGTGTATGAATACCACTTTTTTCCCCCAAAGTAGTTGATCACTCAGTCACCGTTGTGTGCTCCTATTTTCCCCAAACCCATCCCACGTCATCCCGCGCTGACAGACAGCCCGGGAGCGAGGAGCTGTGGTCGTCAGGGAGCCGTGGGTGGAGCAGGACGGCAACGGCAAGGTCAAATACGCTGTGATTCAGACGGTACATAAAAGATGATTCACACACGTAAGCCTCATGTAAAACACACCGAGGAGTCTGAGACTGAATAAGGGTGTTGTGCAAAATGTTTTGTCCGCAGTATGGCGACACAACCCACACGCTCATTGAGTACCTGGAACCCTACAAAGGCCTGTTCCTGCCGGGCTACAAACAGCCTCTGTTTAGGGACCCTCTGCTGGCCAAACTGTGAGTACTCACTGCAACAAGAAAAAACCCCCAAAAAACATAAAACTGTAGCAAAGTTGTTATGTTCAGACTCTAGAATAAACTTCTACTCTGCTTTGCGTATATGTATATTTGGACATAATAAATATGCTGTTAACAAATATAGATAAGGTATACAGAGCCGGATTTACAAGTATGTGGGCCCCTGGGCTGGAGCCTGTTTTGGTGCCTTATTCAATAAGAAAAAATAATTTTACTAATGCAAATTACAGTACATTAATAGGCAATCCTTTACATCACCAGGTATGAATTGATGCATGGCAAGTGTAAAATGTCCCCCAGCCAATATCTCAAAAGAAATCGAAATCAACTATAACTTTGTAATTTTCAAAGATTTGAATATTGTTTGTATTCATCAAAAAAAAAACAAAAAAAACCCAAAATACTAATACAATTCACCTAATTTAGGTCTATGGGTTTAAGTACAATTTTTGTACTTGCTGCCCCAGTAACACATTCTAAAGTCTGGCCCATGTGGTAGAGTATACTGGCAGACAGAATAGCTGAAAACTCTTATATATTAAACTATTTTATACTTTATCTCTGCTGATGTAGTCCAGTTGACTTCTAACTTCCTGAATATGCTCTGTTATGTCCCTCTTTTCGTGTTCTTTGATTAAAATTATTTTTCTTAAATTCCCAGGTAGGATCTGATAAGAAAAAAATATCATTCTTTCTAAATCATTGGAATTTTCTGGGAATCCATCCATAATCATTTCTGTTCACTCCTTTTCTCCGTAGTCCACCAACTGGTTTGAACTTCATCGATCACATTGTGGGAAACCAGCCAGATGACCAGATGGTGCCAATTTCTGACTGGTAAGGCTGCTGTCAGCGTGCACGTACGCCCGCCGCAGGTCGAGGAGTCACTCAGGGGCAAAAAGGGACAAAGTAAACACTGCACCTCTGTTGGAGTGACATGTTTGGACACAAAAGCAAAAAAAACTGCTGTTTCACAAAATCAAAAGTCCACATTTTGTTCAGTAGAAATGATTTCTTTGTGCATTTTCATCACTTTCTTTATGTTTCTCACTAGTGGCATATCCAAATAATAGAAAATGCAGCAATTGGTTAATTAGAAAGTTATCTTGTTCACAGAATTTGACCTAAATCTGGACAAAAAAAGAAAACAACACCACCAAATGCTTATTTGGTTGGGAGACAAAACATATTAAAATTTTACATTCTACAACGTGATTCATGGAGGTTGTGTGTGTGTTTGTGGTTGTGTGGAAGGGAAGGGAAGGGAAGTTTGGGGAGTTCAATCAGTCTAAGAATTAAGACTCTTTCTCATGTCCCAGGTATCAGAAGTGTCTGATGTTCCATCGGTTCTGGTCGATAGACGACAAGCAGATTCACACACAGTACAGTGCGCTGAGGTCCATCGTGGTGACAAACTATGAGGAGACCATTAAGATGCCCATCAATGAACCCGCCATGGGCAAAAAGAAGTCACAGATCCAGGTGGGACTTATTTTCTCTCGGCCTTCCATATAAAAGAAGGCTTGTCAAAATAAGAACTGTTCGCTCTGTATCAGGGGTGTCCAAATATTTTCTCATGTGGGCCAAAATTATAAATAGAAAGCACTTAGAGGGCCACAAGGGCTAAAATTGTGAAATACATTTATTGTACAGCTCAATAACGAATTTAAAAAACTGTATTGAAATGAAAAGAATTGTCAAGTTTTTGTGAAAAACATATCCATAAATGAGAGTAGTTGCGACAGACATGCGCAGCTTTTTGGGTTCATTGTTTTTGTTTTTTGATCTAGCCTCAGCAACACTGCTCTTGAGCAAAATCTGCTGGATGCTTTTGGTTCTATTGACTGCAAAAATAAGATAAATGCAGAAACCATGGTTAATAAATGAGAACTATTTTTTTGTGTTGAGCCATTGGAAATTATTATTTTTTTAAATCATGTGAATTATTTCTGTAAAATCATTTTTTTTAAAATCAACAGACTAGGTTTGCTCCACTGCAGATTTGTGATCAGGGTCCACTTAAACTCATCAAAATCTGAAAAAGCTAAACAGATGCACATTCTTTTGCGATGCACTGACATCCAGCATCTCTGTCCACAGGAATATGTGGACTATAACGGCGGACCGGGCGTTCAGCACATTGCCCTCAACTCGTCGAACATCATTAAATCTGTGAGTGACCGATTAACAGGAAGACTCAGCAGGAACATTCCCGACGCAGCTTTTCTTTCCCATTTTTGTCTTCAACAGATTGAAAACCTGCGGGAACGAGGAATGGAGTTCCTCTCAGCTCCTGACACGTACTACGATACACTGCGGGAGAAACTCAGGACGGCCAAAATCCAGGTGAAGGAGGACCTCGACCATCTACAGGTGAGGATGTTTTTTCTTTAACTCTGTTGTTTAACAGGCCTTTATTGTTTTGGTTGATAATGTATCAGTGATGTGTGTTTCCTCTGCAGAAGTTGAAAATCTTGGTTGATTTTGATGATAAGGGTTACCTTCTTCAAATCTTCACCAAGCCTGTGCAAGACAGACCGACGCTTTTCCTGGAGGTCATACAGAGGAACAATCACTTTGTAAGTTACCAGTGATGTATTTGACCAAGAACTGGTACCGCCAGAGCACTGACAGGAATACCAAAAGTTTGTTGGTGGGCAAATCTCAAGAGTTTACAGTTTAAAATCAAAAATTGTTCAGATTTGGGTTTCAAATCATTTCACATTTTGACCAACATGGAAGTGATTGGACGTAATATGAACATTTTGGAGCTGACCATCAAAGTCCTGACTTAAAATCTGGAGGGATATAAAGTTCAAGGTGATGGTAAAGGGGCTTTCCAGATCCCTGGCAAAATAAATTACCTGTGGAAATGAAAGGTTTGACTGCTGTGAGAAAGTATATTTATTGTTATTTAATGATGTTTTTGGTCTACCTATGATAAACTAAACATGCAACATTTTTAATACAATGAAGAAAGTAATCTGTTAAGTCATATTGATCTGAAAATTTTTTTTGAAAAAGAAAGACATACAGTTTCCTAAACGTTTGTGGCTGAGCAACAAGAACTGGATGTGGGTCACCAGAAGACGGTAGCCATGTTTAAGCGGCAGGCGTACCTAGGTCTACTTTTGAATAAAACTTGCTAAATGCTTGCGATCCTTTCAACAGTTTAGTAAGCTGAAAGCAAAACGCTACTGAAAGTGAAATACTTTGTGGTACGAACATTTTTGATTTGATGGGAGGCAAAAATTGTGTCGTTCTTGAGCTGTGAATGGCTCCCAGCCACACTTTGGAAAAAATAAGGTGAGCAAAAATGGTTATGTCCTGTTTTGTCTATGTGAGAAATGTATTCAAGTGAAACATTTTTCTACATTTATTATTGTGAGATTATGTTACCGAAATACAAGATGAAGCACTTTTACAACATTCGGAACAATTAGCAATAGATAATAAAATGACTATTGCTAAAATTGTGCTCACACTAAACAGATTGGATTCACAGGCCTGTGGTCATTTTTCCCTCCTGAAAGGCAGAAAAATGCCTGAACACCTGTTTGCAGCTCCCACCCGGTGAGAACTGCATCAGACCAGCCCGCTTGTAAAAGCTCGGTAAATCTTTCACAGATAGATTCAGATTAAAAAGCTCACATCTACACAGCAAACGGAGGAGGAGGGGGAATCTTTCCTTTGGCTTGCACCTTGTGGCGTTTCATTTATGACACCCGGCACCCATCCTGCCTGTCAGAACAGGCGCTCACTCTCCAGGGTGTGCAGATGTGGATGGAAAGGATGAAAGACGTGCGTAACTGGATATGGAACCACACCAAAGACTCCCTCAGAAGAACCACCAACACTTGATCTTCTGATTATTTGCGAAAATATTTCCACCATTAATTTGCGAAGCTCAGAGTGACTTATCTGCGCCGGTTTTTCTTCTGTCTTCAGGGCTTCGGGGCGGGAAACTTCAAGTCTCTCTTTGAGGCCATCGAGATGGACCAAGATGCCCGGGGCAACCTGACCGTGATTACACCTGAAGGGAGGGCCAAAGCCTTTCGCTGATCTCCGACCAGACTCAGACTCACTCTGACGGCTATGTGGCTGCGGGCTGTACGACCGAGATGCGAAAAAACACTCACCACAGCTGCAGCACGTCCAACGCATTAGAGAGTGTTGAAAAATCTTCATGTGACGGGCCGCAAGCATTATCACACTTTGCTTCAAGATGTTAGTAATTGTGTTTGGCTAAATAAAGAACGGCTTGTTTATATCTGTCATGTATGTCTGTTTAAGAAAGTAAAAAAAAAAACAAATATTGAAGGTATCTGAGTGTTTTTTTCCCCCCATGAGAGAAGGTAGAAGACAGAAGCTAGCATCCTGTTTTTATGCTAAACACAAAGCTAGCAGCTACTTAGCTTAGTCTTGGTCAGGTGGATTAAAAAGAAAACGTCCTAATAAACAAAGAGTAAAATTACAATGACTAAATGTGATGTATATATAAGACACTCAAATGGTGGTAAGTTCAATCTAGCTGTCAACAAGGCACGACTACCTGTTTATTTTATACCTTGTCGACAACTAGCTATGCTAACTTTCTTAGCGAACACGGGTGAGCAAATAACACCGTGAAGACCAATGAACACAGCAGACAGGACAGGTAAGGGGACGCCATCTTTTCGAGCGAGGCAGATGTGCAGAACTACAGAAGGATACAGTTGATGCAAGATGTGTACAGTGCAAGGGCAGAGGTGGGAAAACATTCTTGGAGAACGTGTCAACAGATAATTAGGATGTTTGCTGACGACACTGTGATCTGCAGCAGGTTGAAAATGTCTTGGAGATAAGGATTTATTATTGTATTGATCAATATTGTGAAATTTTTGTTGTCGTAAGAATTTAGATTTATGATGAAAGCAATAAACTCTACATAATGATGTTTAAGTACCCCAAAAACTAACTGTACTTTCTTTCTCCACTATTAGTTTCATCAGAGCAGCAGAATATATCAATATTTAAGCTATGAATAAATGCAGGTATTGTGTGCTGTGTAGTGATAAATTAGATTAGCATTATTGGAACTTAATGTTGCACTCCTTAATGCAATCAGTACATGTTGAAGTCCATATGGCCCATTCCTATTTGGACATTTAGAGTGAAAAAGAATGAAATGGAAAGTGTTTGGATGAACCGGAGACAAGTAGAAAACTGACACTGAAAGAATAAAAAGGGTTGAAGGTTTAGAAAGTTTAGACAACTGTTGGTGTAAAAAAAATACACCAATGGTTCTAAAGGACAATAAACAAAAGCAAAACTCAATTGTTTTGTATTTCAAAATAATTTATTTGCATATAATTGGAATGAAGACAGGTTGATATATTTGCGATGGCACCGGTCAGTTTCTATACAGAAACATTCACTCTATACAGAAATCTTTTCAAACCTGGACAAAAATGGATAAATATATTAGTAAATAAATATATTAGTGACATGTCACTATATTGAAATGTTCTATTATATATATAAAATACAACACTATCTTGTCTCTGGGTTTTGTTCTCTTTTGTACACAAAGTATCCAAAATATACTGACATTATCCCTTAACGTTCTAGAGGGGCCGCTTTTTCTTTCTTTCTTTTTCTTTCTCTTGACTCTATTACAAAAGGCAGTTTCAGCTCATAACTCTTACAAAAAAACAACAAAAAAAAAAAACACATAAACAACACAAAGAGAAAGATCTTGAACAAGGATGATATCATGCCAGATGTTCTGTGGTAAATGCTACTCTTCACATGCTGATGGTTGTGGGCTGGCTTGCACTAATACTAGGAATTTCAAACTCATTTCGGTATAAAATCTTAAGGCCAAAGTGCTTATTATAATTCAGTCATTTCCATGTCAGTCCCTGGGACTGTTTGGGAACAAAAAAAAAAAAAAAGCAAAAGTCGCCCCCCATTAGCTAAAGGCACATTCAAAGTGAGGTATTTGTAAGAAGGACTACAGGTGATAGATTCTGCATGATTGCCCAAAATTATTACCAGGTCTATCTGAACATGTGCTCTCTTGTCGGGCGCAAGAAGAAATTCAAAGGTAGGGCGAGAAAACGAGAAGGCACTACGCATAACAGCAGGGTTCACTGAGTTCAAGATTTTTTTTTTTCCTCTTTGGTTAGGCAGGTAAGAGCTGTCGTTGTCGTCGGGAGCTTCCTGATTTTAGTCTGAATCAATAAGGCACACGTGAGGGTTTCGTAAGTGCTACTAGTTGCGCTGCAGTTTCCACAAGCCCTTATTCAGCCGCAGCTGGTCTGCCCAAAAGTTACAAAACAAATAAAATAAATAAAAGTAAAAATAAATCCCTTCACATGCTCACTGAGCCTTTCAGAGGATGTGATTATTATTGGTTTGATCTCAGCTTATTTCTGCTGGAGTTAAGTAGGAAGTCCAGATTCAAATGTTGAAGCGAGACTGACTTTCTCCTGTATGGTTTAGTATTTTAGCAATGCACTTTTTTTCCCCCCCTCCACTTGTCAACGGATAAATCGGAATAAGTGGGAACAACTATCTCAATCACAATTGTTTATAGCGTTTTTACACTTAAAGAAAAAAACAACAACATGTTGACAGTTAAAATTTCTTCAATTGAAAGTGTTGCCAAGTTCAAGGTGGATTTTCTTTCCAAATGCCAAGTGTTTTCTTCTGTACTGTTATCAAGCTCTTATAGAAGTGGTGCCACAGCACAGAATCAGATGAACTGATAAAAGTACAGTACCGTGCAAAAGTATTCACCCCCCACATTACAGCAAACTTCAGTGTATTTCAGTGGCATTCTGCGTGATCGACCAACACAAAGTGGCGAATTATTGCGAAGTGGAAGAATTTCTTTTCACTTTTACAAACAAAGATAGTAAATATTACACATTAACTCATAATCAAAAGGAGGGAAAATGTGGTGGAAAATTACTACAAGTTAACATCTGCTGATCATGTTATATTAAATGCTTGTGAACTCTCACCAAACCCTGTACAAGTTTGGCAGTTGTTTTCTACAGCTGCATCAGAACCAGACTGTCTCGCCCCTTGTTTTGAATTCCTTATCCTTGGTGTAAAACTCAAGTGTTGTCTCTGCCTGGCAGAGCGTTTCACCCAGACCTGCTTCATTATTGATTGTCCTACCAGCTCTCTGTATTGTGCACAATATATGAATAAACCTGATTGAGTGATTTCACCTGACAGTGCTTGGTAAAATAGTTTCTTTCCACAACAATTGTTATCCGGTTATTGATCATGTGACACGTGTGATGTGATAACGGTGTTTCCATTGCAGTTTTGCGAAATAAACCAATTTCGATACGGCCAAAACCCGCCTCATCCTAGCAGCAAAAGGTTTTTTCGAAATTGACGTGTTTCCATTAAGCAACTTTTGCCATTATATGGTCAATGGAAACGCAGTTAAGAGTGAACAAGGCCAAGCACATGCCCCCCCACCCTTTACTGCTTTTTTTTGTTGATCTAACACAAAAAACACCCAATAAAATCCACTGAAGTTTGAGTTTGCGGCATGATAAAAGTGAACAAATTCGACCATGTGAACATTTTCCAAGGTACTGTTACATGATTTTACACCAGTTGCGCTACAAGGCAATTATGTTTTGTTTCAGAGGTTGTGGAAGACGAGGGGAAAGCATAACCTTTGCAGCAAACAGCATAACATCAAGGTGAGTTAAAAAAGATAAAAATAAAACCGAAGATGTGATCGCCATCCTTCTGACGAAGAGAAATGACAAAAAAAAAAAAAAAGAACATGACAATAGCTTGTAATGACCATCACATAATTCAGTCAAACCGGCTGGTTCTGAAGAACTAAAAACCTTGCAAACAACATCAAGAACAGAGACGAGAAGGACAAAAAAAAAACAAAAAAAGAAACAGCTGCCATTACTGAAATAATAAAAACGAGGCTGAGCGACCTCAGAGGATGCTAGTCGTTTGCAGGGGGGCTGAGCATCGAAAAACTTTCTCTCTCCGTTTGAACAATCCAGACTGCCAAGAGAGGGAACTACTACCTGTTGAGTTTGTGGAAGCTACATAGGAATATAAAACAAAACACTACAGCAGTACCTGTAAAGACCTCTCCTCTGTCCCCCCACCCTCTCTCTTTGTGTGAGGCGTGTTAAGAAAATCTGAGCTGAGGTAGGCTGGAGAGAAAAGCATTTCTCAGCTGAGAGCGGACTCAGCGAAGGAAGGCAGAGAAAGGGAAGTACCTCTACGAGCGATCAAGTTGCTTTGTATTAAAAAAAAGAAGAAAAAAGAGCAAGTGATGCACTTCATGTGGGCTCGACGCCCAAAGCAGGACCATTCGTTGGGTGGCGGTTGCCGAGGAGCTTGGGAAACTGCGACCATGTGAACAATCCTCCTGCGTCTGACCAGGAGAGTTGTTTCCCCTGCAACACCCTATCCTATCTTCACACATTCAAATCATAAAGTATATACACTGCTAAAAAAAATAAAGGGAACACTTAAACAGGTGTTTAACACTTAAAGTGTTCCCTTTATTTTTTTGAGCAGTATATATTATATCAAATATTCTAGTTTTTTTTTTGTTTTTTTATTACAAAATGAAGATAATTTCACTATTTGGGGATGAGAGTCCTCCTAAGGCAGCTGGGATTTTTGCTTGAGTGAAGGCGTTACTGGTGGATTTTGTAAGAACTTTTTCCGTTCTGGCTCCTGGGCAGCGAAAGGGACGAGATAGTTTCTTACACCCCAGACTCCTCTTCTGATCCTGTGAACACAATTGAATATGATTAATATGATAAAAAAGGAGAAGAGTAGGATTGAGAACAGCAAAAAGCGTATCCATTCACTACAACGAGACAGCTGCGAAATGATTAAACATGGATTTCCACAAGAGGAATTCTCAAAGTTTTTAAAAAGTGCAAAGAGGAGAAATCACAGCTAATTGTACCTCTGACTTCACAAGAGGTTTTGCATTGAGCTGACCAGATGCAAAAGTTCGAAGTAGATCACCATGGGAACCGGGTGTGTTGTTTGTGAGCATAAACTTCAGCTGGAAGGAAAATGCTTTCTTTTTTGTGTCTTCTGTGAGTACAGACACACCCATCTCAGATCTTTTTGAATCTTTGTTCATCAGCCATCAACTTACTTTTCTCTATGCCTGAGCCAATTGAAGGAGGAAACATTTCCCTTCAGTTGAGTATTTTAGGCTTTGTTTCATCCACCAAAATGTCTATCATCAGCTTTTGGTGACATTTAAAGGTAAAAAAAAAAAAGTATTGTAGCGAGGAAACAAATTGATAGAGTTTGAGATGCGCAAGGTGGCGCTAACTAGTTATATCGTGCTTTTTCTACAGTAAGCAGTGCGTGAAGCAGTACAGGGACTTGAAAATTGTGGACTTTAATATTTTGAGACTAATGAATCTCCATGTGCATAATTGTTGCAAAATGTCCTGAATTTCATAAAGAGCTTTTGCGTAGCTATTTTATGCAAAATATTTCGGCAATACCATCGGTATCGGCCAATATGAGTCATTTTTAGCACATTGGTATTCTGCTAAATAAAACGGGCTGATATTTACAAGCAGAGAAGCAGTGGTGCAGTCTCCAGTGTTTTTTGCTGAAAGGGTATTGAAATAATATGTGATGTCACTTCCACATCCACTAGGACGGCAGATTTTATATAAATGAAATAATTAATTACAGCAAAATATCAAAACTGACCATGAAATGTTCTCTAGGTGACATATCTACAGTGACTAAGAGTAAATTTCATGCAGGTCTGACTAGTAGTTTTAAGTACATAAAAAGGGTCCTCACCCTGATTATGGTGTATCGATTGGCAATATAAACAAATGTCTGTGTTGCGCTCAGCAGAGGGCCCCTGGTGGAACCTGCAGGGGGGCCTGTCCATTGAGGTCCCGGGCCCCATAAGCTGAGGCTCTGAGTGAGCCTGCTGCACCTGTCTCTGCCAGACAACGTGGGCCCCCCCACAGCACGGCCACTCCTCTATCCCCGCCGAGTCCAAGATGAGGGGCACGGGGAGCAGGGCCGGGTGCAGTTCGGGCGGCGTGCAGCAGTAGGCCGGGCTCTGGCCGTAGTGGATGTGGATGCTGCGGTCGTCCTGCAGGTCCAGGCTCTGGTGAAAGTGAACGGAGGGTCCGTCAAGTAGACAGCCCCCCACTACAGGAGCGGGGGGGTGTCCGTGGCCCTGGTGGCAACAGTGGGGCTGCAGCTGCAGGGGGATCGGGGGAACAATGACTGGCGGTCCCGTTTGGTCGAGGTCCTGCCGCTCCGTCCCCGGGCTGGGTCGGTCGGTGGGCTCTGGCTTGGGGCAGTGGCAGGGGCTGTGTTTTGGAGGGCACGGCGGGGAGTCTTTGTCCTGACCCGGAGCAGAGGCGGCGGCCCCTTGCTCCTCATCTGAGCACCTGCTCGGCCGCTGGCCGTGCTCCCCCTCCTCATAGTGGTGATGTCTGTGGCGGTGGTAGTGGATGTGGCTGAAAACAGTCTGCGGCTGCTCCTCCAGGCAGCCTGCTTTGTTCACAACAGAATCCAGAGACTTAGGCCGGTTCTGGGCCGTGGCCTCCAGACTGTTCCTGCGTGGGACGTGCCCACTCCCCACTCCGGCCGCCGGCCCCGTCCCGAAATACCCGAACGGATCGTAGTCACTGCTCAGAGAGCTGCGGAAGGTGGACCAGCTGCCATAAACACCTTGCAGGGACACGTCCGTGCAGTTCAGGACAGAGTCACTGGAGGAACCGTGCCAAGGCCCCGAGCTGGAGTCACTGGCCGGCCCGTCCGCCAGGTACCCGCTGCGCTCCGTGTGGTAGCTGCCTCCAGAGCAACTCCCATCGTCCTGCCGGCCGTTGCCCGCCATGCCACGACTCTGCGCCGCTGCCGAGGCACCATGCTGCAGCCTGGAGCCGGATGCGTTCCGCTGGGCCTGACAGGAGGAGCGGTAAGTGTGGCAGGAGCGGCGGGATGCATAGTGATGGGCAGAGGTCCGACAGCCGGTTCCGAGCCTGTGGGGTCGCCCCGGAACGTCCATTGGGAGGTGGAACCCGCAGCCGGCACCCAGCTGCCGACTGCTGAGGAAGTGGAGGGTCTGAGCGTCCATAGGAGACGAGCCGCTGTAGTGGCCCAGGTTGGGGTAGGGTCCAGAGGGACCACGGGGGTAGTGGGGCCTCATGGAGAAGGGGATGGCGTGCTGGGGGAACGGGTGGCTGTGAGGGTTGCTGTACTGCTGCGGGTGCAAGAAGCTCTGGCTCTGCTCTGAACTCTGCTGGTTTCTGTTTCTCTGAGGCTGACGCTCCGTTCCTGAGGACGACAGACAGCGCGAGAACAGAGAGGAAAAAACGTCAGACAAAACAGAAAGAAATAATAAAAAAATTCCAAATTTGTTTGAGTTTTGTACAAAAAAATATTTTCTTTTCTGTTACAGTTTAAAATAATGGTTTTTTAAATCTGTAACAGAAAAGAACATTTTTTTCCAAAGGTTTGGACACCCCTTCTAATTAAAATGGGTTTTCTTTATTTTCATGACTATTTATAAGGCAATAAATCCCACTTATTAACCTGACAGGGCACACCTATGAAGTGAAAACCATTTCAGGTGATGACCTCTTGAAGCTCATCAAGAAAATGCAGAGTGTGTGGAAAGCAGTAATCACAGCAAAAGGTTGCTATTTTGAAGAAACTAGAATATAAGGGGTATTTTCAGTTGTTTTACACTTTTTTGTTCAGTGCATATTTCCACATGTGTTATTCATAGTTTTGATGCCTTCAGTGCGAATCTACAATGTCAATAGTCATGAAAATAAAGGAAACTCATTGAATTAAAAGGTGTGTTCAAACTTTTGGTCGGTACTGTATATATATATATATAGGAACAAATCTGCGTCCTGACCCATGATGTTGTGCATGCAGAGAGGACAGGTGCGGTGCTGCATCAGCCAGGGATCCACACAGTCTCTGTGGAACTCATGAGCACAAGAGATGATCCTCACATTCTGGCAAAGTAGAAAGACAGACAGATTTGTTGATAAATTAGCCACTAGGAACAACAAACCAACAGCAAATATATTCACTCCCTTCACACCATCTTTATTGTTTTTTTATCAAGACTTTATATGATTAAGATAAAGTAGTGAACGATTGAAAGAAAAACTAAAGATTCTCTTGTATTTGGCTTCTCAACCTGAACCCTGATGGAAAAAAAACTATCCCCTCAGCATTATGCTGCCACCACCATGTTTCCCTGTGTGGTCGGTGTGTTAAGGTTTTTTTTTTTAAACATTTTGGGCTCTTCTAACCAGAGCACATTCTTTCACGTTTGCTCTCTCCTATGGCGAACTTTAAATAGGATTTATTTCAACAAAGATTTTCTTCTTGCCATTTTTACAAAAATGGCTGATTGGCAGGGGCGGACCTACACGGGAGGGCAAGGGGAGCCTTGCCACCCCACCCATACAAATTTTATGTCTCAAAATCACAATTTTAAACCTAAACAGTTTTTGTCAAGAAGCATCTTATAGCCTTCAAATTAAAAATTAATTCAGCAAATAATACAAATAAATAACATAATTACAAAATAACTAAACAAAAATGGACATTTGCACCTAAAATATGTCTGTTTACTTCCAAGAGACAGTGGGACAATAAATAAATAGTTTTTTGTGGACATTTTGTTGTTTTATTTACATACATGGGGGATTTTCACATACTTCACCCTCCATGTAAAAGTCAGTTGGGGCACAAATTCTCCCACCTGAGCTGTGAATCTCTGCAGTTCCTCCAAATTTATATAGACGGCAATGTCTTGGTTGGTTGTATAATATGTATATTATATATATATATATATATATGCTTCATTCAGTTTGAACTTCTGTCCAGGTCAGTAAAATATCTTGAAGTTTGTGGTCTTGATGCGACAAAAAGTGAAAAAGTTGAACTCTTTTCGTGAGGTATTGACCAGACAACCCGTTTGGCAGGCTCTCTTTCTCCCCACCTGGCCGTCCTGAAACTCCTCCAGGCAAATGGCGCATACGGGGCTCGAGTTAGAGCTGGTGGCCGAGCCCCACGCCCCACGGTGGCGCTGTGAGCCGGAGCAGGTCTGGGAGCGGTAGATTCTGGTCTCCAGCCGACTGATGGCCCGCACTGTCTGCTGATGGACGGAGTCCTGGACGCACACAGCGGACGAAGACAGTAAAAAAAAACAACCCATTAACAACAACTTTTGAGGGATTTCATCGCCCCAAAGAGCTGCAGCTGCCACTCACTCACCCAAGTTCTGTTGGACTTGCACTTGTAGCGGAAAGCAAAGATCAGCACGATGGTGAGGATAACCAGGACGATGGTAAGCAGGATGCTCACATCATAATGCGGCTGGAGAGCAAATGGAGAAACATGTGTTAGCCTGACCCACACGCTTGCTTCTTCAAGATTTCTTTTCATTTGAACATCAGAAGACGTCCTGCTTACCCATTTGGGCTCCACCTTGGCCTCAATAACAACTGTGGCCTCCTCATTGTGGTTGACCAGATTCATCAGCTTCTTAGCGTCCGCTCCCTTAATCAGCACCACTGGATGGGGGAGGGAGTCTGTGTTCTTCAGCTGTGGGCGGGAATTTGTGCATTGGTCAGTTAAATGAAGAGGATGACAATCATCCTCTTCATGTTTAAGCAATCAATGGGATTATTCAACTGTTGAAATGATCGTTAAAAAACGTTGCAATCGATTAATCCATTTGCTGAAAGAACAACATACTCAAGGCGGTAATTAAGCCAAATCTGTACCAAAAAAATAATAAATATGTCTTGCATTTAAGATGAAAAACTTTCTTTGTATGCAAATATGTTCTACTCAAAACTCTTCAAATGGCTTTAGCTATACCTAGATTAAATTTTGTGCAAAAAGAAAAAAAAATCTACTAAACGTGCCTTTTCGTCTTACTTATATTCGGAGAGAGTACAACGTTTTGAGGAGATTTACCTCGGCATCTGCGATGGCAACGTCGCTGACGTCGAAGATAACAGCTTGGGCTCCCCTTTCCAACGCTATGCGAGCCTGAGGGAGAGACATACGGTCAGTGTCACATTTCAATACATACACACCAACTGTTTTAAGGCTGAAACAATTAATCAGATTAATCGTGACAACTGAACAAAACAAGATATTAATATCACAAATTAAGCTAAAACTGTTAAAAATAATACATCCATTTTGCATTTATGATAAAAATCACCCTATGTCTGTGAATAGATTTCAGTCAAAACTCCTCAAGTGGTGTAGCTTTAGCTTCACCTGGTTCAGATTTACCTAAGGAATGCTGTGGTATTGCATTTTAGTCAGTAAAATATTTATTTTCTAATTTCTAATATAAAAAAAGCCTTAAGTAGAAAAGGAAAAATCTGTACAATGTGCCTTTTTTTTTTATCTGACTCACTGCTTAATCGTTAGAATAATCAATAGATTTTAGTAATCAGTTAATCTATTGATTTATTGATTATTAAAATAGTTGTCAGTTGCAGGCCTACATTCTTTCACTAATAGCCTAACTAACTTGCTCCCAAAGCAACAAACATCATGCTTTCTACAAGTCAGTTTCATGTTGTCCTGCAAAGCAAACAGATATATCTGTCCCAAATCCTCACTAGGTGGCAGTCATGTCCTGCCAGGGGTTCGGACCTGGCAGGACAAACCAACCCAAGTCCCTTCACTGGCCCAACACAGACTCAAAAGAACAATAATGGCCTAACTATCCTCTTAGGATCTTTTACAGACTGAAATCAAGAGCGGATCATTTTATGGCGTGAAAACAAAAGGAGGGCAACGATGGATGACAGAAAATGTGTCCAATATCAGCCCAACATGGAAATAAGGACAATTTGGCATTCAAACGAGGTTCTAAAAATCTGCTCCTCCCCCTCACTTTTTAAAATTTGTCACAGCGTGTGATTTTCAAAGTGATAACAGTCGCATCAGAGCAGGAAAGAGATGGTGTGCTTTTAGACGCACTCTTCATATCCTAAGTGACAGCAAACCGTATCCCTAAAAAAATATTTGAAATAAAAGCAGATAGGAGTTGAAATCTAATGGCATTTTGGGACATAAAGGTTGCGATTGCAGTGTATTCATACAGCTTAACTGATTTCACGTTGCACAAACTGCAATGTGTTTATCATCGTTCCATGTGATCTGATCAACACAACAGTTTTTCTCAAAAGAAAGTGTGGTGTGCTATTTATTTTTTCTGTTGTTGCCATTAAATAAAATGTAGTGCAATAAATTCAGAACTAATAGGTAAATTATGAGTCCACCAGTTTATAATTTGAATTCCTCTGCACCCTGAAGCACCATCCCTACTCTGAAACGTGTTGATAGTTACTTCATACTATGGGCATGTCTCCCCCCCGCCCCCCCAACGAAGACACCTGTAAGGTTCACCTTCCAGCCAGGCAGGTGACCCAAAACGTTGCTTGGAGTTCACCGATAAATCAGCCAGAAAATAAATTGGCACCAGATAAGATCGGCTGATACCGATCTTATCTGACTGGCAGACCCGCTCACCAGATCACATCTGCACCTGTGCTGTTAACAACAATCACATCACTGTTGACAACTTAGCAACTTTATTGCTATATTTAGTAAATTTTCAGACAAAAAAAAAAAAACTATTTTCAAAATCAAAATAGGAAAGTCAGGTTTTTGAAAGATCGCTGATTGGGCACAAAACTGTAATCGGTGCATCCCTAAATCATACTGCATAGATTAGACCTAAACCACAAAGAATGCAGTATTTTGCACAAAAATAGGGGGCAAAAATGGTGAATTTGCAAATGATCAAAGCTGGAGGAGACATACTCCAAAAGGTGGTTCTATAATTTATTGGCTAAATAAGATTAAATATACTTCAGTTTGCCACTTTGAAAACCATACAGGTCCTTCTCAAAATATTAGCATATTGTGATAAAGTTCATTATTTTCCATAATGTAATGATAAAAATTGAACATTCATATATTTTAGATTCATTGCACACTAACTGAAATATTTCAGGTCTTTTATTGTCTTAATACGGATGATTTTGGCATACAGGTCATGAAAACCCAAAATTCCTATCTCACAAAATTAGCATATCATGAAAAGGGTCTCTAAACGAGCTATGAACCTAATCATCTGAAGCAACGAATTAACTCTAAACACTTGCAAAAGATTCCTGAGGCCTTTAAAACTCCCAGCCTGGTTCATTACTCAAAACCCCAATCATGGGTAAGACTGCTGACCTGACTGCTGTCCAGAAGGTCATCATTGACACCCTCAAGCAAAAGGGTATGACACAGAAAGATATTTCTGAACGAATAGGCTGTTCCCAGAGTGCTGTATCAAGGTACCTCAGTGGGAAGTTTGTGGGAAGGAAAAAGTGTGGCAGAAAACGCTGCACAACGAGAAGAGGTGACCGGACACTGAGGAAAATTGTGGAGAAGGGCCGATTCCAGACCTTGGGGGACCTGCGGAAGCAGTGGACTGAGTCTGGAGTAGAAACCATGCACAGGCGTGTGCAGGAAATGGACTACAGGTGCGGCATTCCCCAGGTCAAGCCACTTTTGAACCAGAAACAGAGGCAGAGGCGCCTGACCTGGGCTACAGAGAAGCAGCACTGGAATGTTGCTCAGTGGTCCAAAGTACTTTTTCGGATGAAAGCAAATTTTGCATGTCATTCGGAAATCAAGGTGCCAGAGTCTGGAGGAAGACTGGGGAGAAGGAAATGCCAGAAGTCCAGTGTCAAGTACCCACAGTCAGTGATGGTCTGGGATGCCATGGTGTTGGTCCACTGTGTTTTATCAAGGGCAGGGTCAATGCAGCTAGCTATCAGGAGATTTTGGAGCACTTCATGCTTTAGCTTTATGGAGATGAAGATTTCATTTTTCAGCACGACGTGGCACCTACTCACAGTGCCAAAACCACTGGTAAATGGTTTACTGACCATGGTATCACTGTGCTCAATTGGCCTGCCAACTTTCCTGACCTGAACCCCATAGAGAATCTGTGGGATATTGTGAAGAGAAAGTTGAGAGACGCAAGACCCAACACTCTGGATGAGCTAAAGGCCGCTATCGAAGCATCCTGGGCCTCCATAACACCTCAGCAGTGCCACAGGCTGATTGCCTCCATGCGACGCCGCATTCAAGCAGTCATTTCTGCAAAAGGATTCCCGACCAAGTATTGAGTGCATAACTATACATAATTATTTGAAGGTTGACTTTTTTTATATTAAAAACACTTTTCTTTGATTGGTCGGATGAAATATGCTAATTTTGTGAGATAGGAATTTTGGGTTTTCATGACCTGTATGCCAAAATCATCCGTATTAAGACAATAAAAGACCTGAAATATTTCAGTTAGTGTGCAATGAATCTAAAATATATGAATGTTCAATTTTTATCATTACATTATGGAAAATAATGAACTTTATCACAATATGCTAATATTTTGAGAAGGACCTGTACATCCTTTTCCATCTGTTTCCCAAATATGCAGTACTGTGCTGCTTTCCTATATAGCAACACACTCAAAAATACTAAAGTGTCAAAACGTTCAATGTTTCTGAACATATCTCAAGACACTGATTGCCTTTCTGTACCTCTACAAGGTGGAGTAACCTTTAACCTGATGACAGAAACGTTTCCCAGAAATGTCCACATCAAGAAAACACCTGGATCCAGAAACAAACAAATGGAAATTTTAAGTTGTTTCTTTGACAAAAACAATAATAAAAAAACAAACAAATGAGTTGGATCTGTGCTGGCTCAACGTCTCTAAGATCTGGTGTCAGTCAGCATCAGCGCGCTGCTTCTGAAGGATGTTTTTGATGCTGTGGCCCAGGAAAGCTTTTGGCAGACGCCAGCGTGAAAGCAAACGGCAACCGTTTCATCAACGTCTCATCACATGCTCTTTAGTGTCTGACATCTGCCAATGCTTGATGAGGACGAGACGCGAGTTGAAACACCTAATGGCCCCGGTCGAACCGTCGTGCGCGCGAGAAAAAACCCGACCCTCGGGATACGCCAGCGGCATTCAAAGTATTGACCAAGTTTTTCATGTCAAAATGAGGTCAAGTGGCTTGCTAGCCCTCTGTTGCAACAGCCTCTCCCCTGTTTCATCAGAATAGTAATCGTAGTGCATGCTTGGGCCTAAATGAGGTGCGGTCACATGAAAGGATTTTTTTTTTCAAAGCTGCTGTTTGACATGTGGGAATTTGCTTTACCTGGGGTTCAAAAGTCCAACACGCACATACAAACAGCTCAGAAATATATCATCACACACTTCCTAAACGACCGCTGTGGTCTTTTTATATCTCGGCATTAGTAGTAGTGGTTCCAGATTGTGGTTGCCAAGCCATGTGGTTCCCCAGAGCCGCAGATCCGGAAACAGGCAGAGAGATCTCATTACATGATTAAAAGGAGATATATTTAAACTTTAATGGTGCAGAGAAAATGGACGTCCAACGCTAACAAGACCGTTAAGAGGGCTATCAACACGGGTGTTTCGACATGTCCGGGTCCCGCCACTGGGTCCGGAGCTGAAACAGACATGGCTGCGGTTGAGTAAACACTTATCCTCATGAGGAGCAACCTGACACATGTGATTACACACTGTTTGGCAACGCGAGCAGGAACGACTGCAGCGTCGGAAATGACTGCGGTATTAACGGAGCAACACAGCAAAGACGTCATCAGCGAAAGAAACTAACAAACAACAAGCAAGCGACCTGTTTCCTATTTTAATGCAGGTGGGTTTTTGATGGAGGGACAGGGAAAACTTGAGGCGGGGGAGCGGAGGGAGGGCAGGGCAGGAGAGGAGTGCAGCTGTAACTTTGGCAAGAGAGAAATGAGTTCAGCTGAGGTGGTGGTGTCGCAAACATCTGAGGAAACCCAGTGGCAAACCCCGTTCAAAGCCAATCATTTGGCACCAGGAAGGCATAACTAGGCATGTGAAAAAAACATTATTTGATGTTATAAAGCAGAGGCAGCATCATATGTAGTGATTTTGACACTGAATCTGCTTCTAGAAATCACAATCAACTTCTCAGCTTTACATTTCCTACTGAAACATGTATTATCAAGACTAGAGGGTATTTTCATGTCAATGCCAGTTTAACCGGTTGTCGAACGTTTCTTCTGAGCACTTTAACAAACGAAAGAGAAGAGCTTACGTTTTTAAAATCCAGCAGAAAATGAAGGAAACTTAAAAAAGAGCACTAAAGTGAAAATAAGCTTGTTTCTCTATTCAAGGCAGTTAAGCTTAAAGGGGAGGCATTTTGTACTTTCCAGGCACAAAGTGCTACTTTATAGCACAGTCGAGTAACTATGTTACCTTCAATTGACATAAAAAAAGCTGTTATATGAATTTAAGTCATGACTTAAAAATGTGCAGTTTCTCCAAGTGTTTGCTAATTGCTGCTGCCACTAGCCTGGAGGAGTTTTGTGAAAATAGAGTGGCGCTTTGTACTATTTTAGGCACTCCTAAAATAGTTGCTATCTCAAACATGCGTGAAATAATCAAAGCAACACTTGAGGTATGTTTCTGATGAGGGAATAACATTATAACGTCATATAAAGGACATAAAAGTACATTTTACATAATAGCCCCCCTTTAATATGCAAGGCAGCCATGTTGTGTTTGGGTCAATGGGCAATTTCCCCTGGGAATTCTAACTTCAGCAAACATCATGAGGTATTTTTACTTTCTGAGTAAACATAAAATACACATATTCTTTAACTAAAAATGTAATGCATGTAGAAGGATAAGATTTAAGTCTGAGGCAGTGTTGTAGTCAAGACCACCTAACCCGAGACCGAGACAAGACCGAGACCAAATGCGGTCAAGTCCGAGACGAGACCGAGACCATCAAAATATGGTCTCGAGTACTATGACACTGGTCTGAGGGCCAGGCTAGCAAGGAGATTGATTTTGAGTCAGTTGAAGCATTTCTATGTTTTTGATTTGCACAAACATTTTAGGTCATTGGCCTGCTGCAGCGATGACGACCAGGTTATAAAACAAAATCTAAAGTGTCTATGATGGCTATGATCTGTGGTCCACAGCATCACAGGTCATACACTGTACTAACAGTGAGCATGAGGTTCTTTCCCACAAGCTGAAAACTTGTCTAACCAAAGAAGACTCTCCACTTAAAGTCCCAGCAGAGTTTACTAAACTTTATATGTTAGTATGTGTGATGTTGGATGGAAAAAGACATTTAAATATGGAGCAATTCATTAATACAGGGTTGTCTCTCAGTCAGATCAAAATTAAATTGTCTCTTATAACACGTCAGCCTGTTATTTATTACAGGTTTAGAATGGAAACCTTACAGTATTTGTTACTATCTTTACATTAAGAAGCAAACAAAATTGAAAAAAAATGTTTTCAATTGTTTTAGAACAACTCTAATCGGATGCGTTAAATGGACAAATTAAAGCCTGATTGATGCTTTTTTTCTTGCCAAACATTGGACTCGCAGCATTGGCTTCGAGCTGCTACAGAGATGGGCCTTTGGAAGGAGATGACTCACACAAACAAGCCAGCCCTTAAATCTTCGTATTAACCACAGCGCTGCTTGCGTAAACATCAGTCGGAGCCAGTGATCTGCCCTCCGCAGCTGTGGGTGGCCTTCCTCTGGACCTTGCGGGGCTGTTTGTTTACAACCCCCGGCAAAGTGCGGCCTAGCGAAATGGGCACACTGTGAGCCGAGGCCTGGCATCGCCGCGTGTTGTTGACTGAGCAGAAACAAACGACGCCGCTCTGATGTCTTTATTGCAGACGAGCGTTTTCCATCGCCTGACAAGATGCTTTGCTTGGTAAATCTGTCAGGGTTTGTCATGGGCTTAATGTGGAGCGGATGACAGAGTCTTGGAAGTTCTTACCTCAAACTCTCTCCGTATTACATCGTGACTAAAAGAAGGAGCCACACTATCCGCGCTTTTTTCTTAGAGCCACAGAGTGCATGTAAACAATTAGTTTCGGAGGTCTGTGTTAACATCAGGGCTGAAAGGATTAATCATATTAATCGTGATTAATCAATTATTGGGGCTGCACAGTGGCGCAGTTGGTAGCACTGTTGCCTTGCAGCAAGAAGGTCCTGGGTTCGATTCCCGGCCGGGGTCTTTCTGCATGGAGTTTGCATGTTCTCCCTGTGCATGCGTGGGTTCTCTCCGGGTACTCCGGCTTCCTCCCACAGTCCAAAAACATGACTGTCAGGTCAATTGGTTTCTCTAAATTCTCCCTAGGTGTGAGTGTGTGTGTGAATGGTTGTTTGTCCTGTATGTCTCTGTGTTGCCCTGTGACAGACTGGCAACCTGTCCAGGGTGAACCCCGCCTCTCGCCTGGAACGTAGCTGGAGATAGGCACCAGCAACCCTCCCGACCCCATTAGGGACAAGGGTGAACAGAAAATGGATGGATGGATGGATAATCAATTATTGAAATAATCAAGTCAAGCAATTGAGTAATCGATTTATCGTTAACTGGACTGTACACTCAGAAAAAGCCAACAACTGATAGAATAACAGATGTAATTAAACAAAAACTTTACAACAACAAACTTTGTGCATTTCGAAGTTTTAGTTCCGCCCAGTTCAGTTTCATACGTATTATTAATATCGTCTAAATAAAGTCTCCAAAATGTGCCAATTTTTTATTTGATTAGTCTTCAGAATAATTGATGGATTGATCAATCCCTCAGATAATTGTTAGTTGCAGCCATAATTAACATGTAGAATTAAAGCACACACATTTTTAGCCCCTTGTAGCAGATTTTTTTTTTTATGGCAGATTTTGTGTAATCCTTTAAATTTCTTATAAAAAATGTGACTTACCGTAATTTAAATTAAATATCCAACCCGAAATGGTGAAAAAATAAGACATTTTCAGCCTAACCTGTATGCTCTTATGATATTTCACCGGAAACCAAATTAAAACATTATTCTTCATTTTAGGGGTGGGTGATATGAACTTGGAATTCTATCGCAATATTTTGTCTATCATTGTCTAGAGTGAAAATGATAAAAATTACAATAATTTTTTTTTATTATTTCTTTTTTTTAGGTAACTTGGTGGCTGTGACTGAATGGCATAGCATTCATAGTGCCACAAACATAAACACTGCTCTTGAAAAACATTCCCATTTGAAATTGGCTTCTTCAAGTCGCCACTTAATTAAAGAGGTGAGATTTAATCTGCACACAGTAACTACATTCAATCAAATTTTCAAATTTACTGTTATTTCTTGATGCTCTCTTTGAACAAACATTGGAGAAAATTGTTAAAGCAACATTTCTGGTAAAACAGTCAACATTAATTGAAATGCATTGAGAAAACGATAAATCAAAATTCTTATAACAAGAAATTTTTCACGATAGACGATAAATGATACGATACATGCCCACCCCTACTTCATTCGCCTCTAGGAAAAACAACAACATAAAAACGGAGCAGAACTCTAACTTTATAGTTCCTCTGTAAACTTCGGTTCTACACCCATCATCATGACTCCCACATCACACGTTACACTGCAGAGTAACACGTGTGGGAGGAAGGAGTGAGAGTGAAAAAGGTAAAAGGAACAAGGGAACAGTCAGGGCGGGAGAGGAGCGAGGCACGCAGTGCTGCGAGGCACGCAGTGCTGCGGTGCCGCAGCGCTCTGGTGTCTAATGACAGAGTAAGGAGCTCAGGACCTGCAGGTCTGAGGCCGCCGCTCTGCTCTGTCATTTCTCCACACGGCCACACTGGCGTCATTACTTAGACGCTCGGTGCACCACGTGGATCAACGTGGGGAGGAGGAACGGAGAGGTCTCGCTGATGGCTGGAAAACAGGCGTTAAAGCAGGTGCCCTTTGTGTCAGTTTTAATAGCCCGTCTCTAAATCAATGCCAAGTTCACGACAAACCTCCAAGCGCTCAGCATTTCTGCGTCTCTGCTTATATAACGCTTATTTTCACAGCAGCAGGTCACCAAAGCACCAGTATCGACTTTCTGACGGGCCAGTTGACCTGTCCAGCGAGGAACAGTCAATACGGCTCCGTGTGTAAACTGTTGGCTGAGCTGCTTCAGCTTTTAGTTGGTTTAACCTCAAAGTAACAACAGTTGGACTCAAATCGGAGTTTTTATTTAACACACTGAAAAGAAAAACGATGCTTCTTTAGCCGAAACAAAAGCCCCCCCAACAAATCAGTTACTTCATCAAGACTATTTGAAAGGAGATAAAAATTGTTTATAGTCAACTGAAACAGCATATTTGAAAACCTCTTCACGTTTTTGTTACAACTAGGGATTAATCATATATTAATCATCATTAAATGTCATTAATATATAATTGAAAAAATTGTCAACTCATTTAGTAGTTGACAATTACTAAATGAGACTCAAATGAAAAGGCCATATGCTGAAAAAAACAACATATTCAGAGCAACAATTATGTCAAAACTTTACAATACATATACTGTATATACATTTTGCATTTAAGATAAAAACACCTTTTGTCTGTCAATATGTTTTACTCCAAACTCCTCAAGTGTCTTTTATATTTACAAAGTTCAAATTCACTAAAGGAATGCTTTGTTATTCCATTTTAGGCAATAAAATGTTTATTTTCTTACTTAAAAAAGGAATTAATTAGTTTATTTCCATATTTTAATGAATTTCCAATATTGTAAAGAAAAAAGGCATAAGCAGTTTAATGAAAAACTTGCAGAATGTGCCAAATTTTTTCCAGATTAATCATTAGAATAATCAATTACTAAAATAACCGTCAGTTGCAGTCTTAGTTACAACACTTCAAATGTTCTCATTTGGATTCTATGTGCGCAAAATAGTTTATGAATACGAAGTGGAAGGAAAATGATACATTTCAAAACCTTTTTACAAACAAAAATCTGACAAGTGTGGCATACATTTGTTTTCAGCCCCTTTTCCTTCCTCAGAAGGAAGGAGAACTGCAACCTATTGCTTTTATCTAATTTGTTGGCTAAGGAGAGTGAATACTTTAGCAAGGCACTCTAAGTAGTAAAAGAACATCAACGCGACGGGGGAAATACCTCATCAAAGCTCACGCATGCTGTCATTATCCTTCCCAGGTCCGTTAGATCCTTTTGTTTTTTTATGCCGGAATGCAGGTATTTTGCTAAAACCATTACAGTACGGCTGCTGGATGTCATTTCATAGGAGTTACACCTGCAAGTGGTTGAGAAAGGATCTGAGTTGGCGTGTAGGTGTGAAGTGCTGCCGCCCCATTATGTTCAATGAGTTTCTTTTTGCTTTAATACTGTGTTGTAAAAATTTGTAAAAAAATTCAGTTCCAATTCATTTCTTCGGAATTGTTACAAAAGGGGAATACATTTCAGATACCAAGACAAATATTTCTGACTACTAATTACTATTTTAAAGGAAAATTACCTTTAAAACTCTAAGCTGGTATAACAAACAGGGTTTCTGGGCTTTCCATCCAATGCAAAATCTCATACTCTTCACTGCAAATGCAAGCAGAGTATAATAGAGGTAAAAATTAGATATTTCAAACACCTAATAGCATCTAGTATTAAATATATATGCATGTATTTGTGGACATTAAACCTGCAGGCGTTTTGCATTTCATGTAGCCAGCAGTGGCTAATCCTGCTGACACTAAATCTCACTGCTCTTCAGAACAATCGTGTTCCATGTGTTTGCTTCATATTCCATTAGTTTTTTGGACTACATGTAAATACTCTGCACAAATCTCTCATTTCGTAGCACCTCGCATTGAAGACGAGACCGAATAAATAGTTTTGAATGGAAAAAGAGCCGCTCAGTGAGGAGCCACCGACAGAACAGGACCACAGGTCCAAAAACTGAAATTCTCCATCTCTGTACTGATATTTTTTCTTCTTTCTTCAGCAAAGTACAGCAAAAATAAACACAGCATTTGCTCTAAGTATTGTTTATGATGTTTGAAGGCTGAATATTTGAGTCTAAATTGCGTGTGAATAATCTCAGTACGTTTGTGAGATTGCCGTCTAGCTCGTTACCGGCTGAGCGGCAGCTACGTTGGTTGAAGACGGGAAGGCAAGGGAAGGGTGTGGCCCCGCTGGGTATCTATTACTCAGAGGAGCTCTTTGATGTGGGGCCACTGTATTTGGGGGAGGGGGCCATGAAGTGTATGAAGAGGAAGGAATGGGTGGAGGAAGGGGGTGGAAGGCAAGTCAAGGCAGGTGAGCAGATTCTACCTCTCAGGAAAAGTTTTCAACGTTGGAATGGGGAGGGCTCTGAATCACACATTCCTACTTTCAGTTTGTATTCATCTCACACAAAAAAAAAAGAAGAAATGAAATGAAATCCAGAGTCTGGACTCGGCCATCTTTCTTCACCTGCAATGCCAGCGGGCAGCGGAGGTCATTTAGGGCCGTCTCATTAGCCGGCACAGCTGTACACATTTGAAATGCAAAGCACAAGGTGACAAGAGAAAAAAAAAAGGGAAAAAGCCAGCAACATCTGATACGATATCGCTTGCTAAACACATCACGGCAACATCAAAGAGCTGAGCAGCGCGCGCGCACCCGTACCCTGAGGGTTGTGTGTGGGACGGATCAGTTTGGAGTGTGTGCCAGCAACCGGAGCGATGATGGAGCTGAGAGACTCATCGTGTGACCTACACATCCTTCAGAGAGCCCACTCCCAGGTGTGGACAATCGAGGGTTAAACAGCTGGGAGAGGAGTCAAAAAGAACAGAAAACCATAGTAACGAGATGAGCTAGAGTCCTGACTTAGCCGTTTTTACAAAACATTAGCATTAGCTTTCTACTGCTGTGGACAAAAAAAAAAAAATCTAATTTGATAACATTTTATATGCTTTACACAATAATCAAAGTGTACAAAACCTCATTTCTTAGGTTTAGTCAATGTTGGTTCTGGATTCAGAGAAACTGAAAAAGCAAATCAGCAAATTGCTTGTTCATGACCTCAGAGTTCAATTTTAGCTCAGAATACAGAAGCCAATGCTATGCTACTCAACAGTTGAAAACACACTTGAGACATGTACGAAAGCATGACGGAGGCTGATGAAGCTTTCAAATTAAAGTGTCATTCAAAACACTTCCAGTAGGGGGAACCAAAGACAGGATTTCTTTTTTTACACAGAGAAGAATAATGTAATCAATCTCTGGCAGAGACTGGCTGCAACTAATTTATGTTGTGCTCTAAAAAAATTTTGATTTACAAAGATTTTAACTTTTTGAGTGATTAAACCAAACTGACTGAATTATATGTTAGTTTTAAGATTCCATGCAAAAGGATTTATATTGCTTGACGTTCACATTCTCTCACATTGCAAATCTTTGTTTTATGTAACAGAGAAACACTAAGCAATGTGCCATTTTTATGTTATAAACATTATAAAATTTTCTATCAAAAAAGAAAAAAAAGCCTTTTAGATGGATTCTCCTTTGTCAATCAATCAATCAATCAATCAAATTTTATTTGTATAGCACATTTCAGCAGCAAGGCATTTCAAAGTGCTTTACATCATATCAAACACAGAAACACAATGCAACATAGAATCAACAATCAAAACACGACATTAATTCAGGTTCCATCAATAAATTTGTAATTGATTACGTTTCAAATACAATCCTAAACAGGTGGGTTTTTAGTCGAGTTTGCATCCATAGAAGGTTTACCTGTTACACTCCTACTGTGTTATATGGAACAAAATACCTGTTGTTATTTTTATTCCCACTCACGCTCACAATCGCACATTTTAAAACGATGCAGACAGCATTTTAATGGGCACAAGGCGCCGTACAACTCTTTCTCGGAAGTTTGAGCAGGGACTCCACCGTCCCTCAATACAACCACCATTATGTGCAATCACAACAACTTTGCCATCATTCATGATCATCCTAATATGAAAAACAGCTCAAGCTTTCCACTGATTCTCATTTGGTTTTTGGTCAGGACTTTGATTGAGCCATTCATTAAAATGTTTTGATCTAATCCACTCAGTTGTACTTTTATGGTTGTTTTCTTGCTGGAGTCTCATGTCTTTTGCCGCCTCTAATGGGTTTAACTCTAATGGGTTAATAGGTTTAACCACCTATTAACTCTGATCGTCTTCCCTGTCCATGCTGAGAAAAATTGCCCCACAGCATGATGCAGCCACCATTGTGTTTCACTGTGTGTTCAGAGTGATGCGTCCTTTGGCCAATAATGACTTAGATCATTATGTTAGAAAAGTGTCGATATTCGGTACTCCGATCCACAACTGGATCGGAGTTCCAGTTGTCTGCCTACATTCTGGGGGATGTAGGCAGAGGAAAGGCTTTAGTCGCTCAAGCTCTCACAGCAAGCTAAGCTAGGGTTGGTGCATCAACTAACTTATTCGCTCTTTGGTTATCTAGCAAAAACCTGGTGAGTAAGTTGCTTAGCAGCAGTTTTATGTTTCACTCATAACTAGTTAGAAATAAAAGACAATGGCGTGGAGTGAAAACTGGACAAAACTGGAGAGGTTACCATGCTACCTCTTTTCAATATTTCAGATATTTTAAAAACCCCCAAAAACTAATCAATAACTATTAAAATCCACCGCTATAAATCCTTATATCGTGAAACATTTTTTTGGCCACACTAAGTACCCCAGCCCTACTTGGAAGCAATAAAAAATAATTAAGAAAACTTCATAGACTGTAAGGGAAGCTGAGAAAGAGTAAAGAGGAAGAGCAGGCTCATTGTTTTCTGATCTAGTAGGGAAACACACACACTCTCAACTCTCCCACTGACATTTTCCTCACACCTCCCCACGCACACAAGGGGTATTTTTGAAACCCCAGCTGTAAAATTTGCCACATGAGAAGCCACCCGAAGCCAGAGAGGAGCCACTATCTCTTCATTGTCGACGCTGAACTCAATCAGAATCTCCGCTCAGGAGTAATCCTCCTCTGAGTTGAAAAGGACACCCCTTCTTTGTAGTCCCCGTAGCGTTGATACATTCCTGTAATGCAGCACGGATGAGAGCTCAGACCAGAGGAGGCAGCGAACGGAGCGCTGCCTGATTTCTTCGTAGCCAGCTCTGACAAACGGGCGTCGACACGGAGACTCGGGGGGGGGGGAGCCAATTAGAGGGCCTCTCCCGGCTTTTTAAGAGGCAGATAATGTTCTTGTTTTCATAAAGCATCCTGTTATTTAATCAGGCCTGTAAGTGAGAGCTTGACACCCCCCTCCCATGGTGCTGAGCAGCATCCCTTCCTCCCTCTCTCTCTCTCTCCAATCATTCCTGTCCTGAGCCCTCCATCTCATTCAACAGCTCTTGTAAGCCTCCAGGAATTCACTCTTGGAACAGGCCGTGTCTCTCTGCAGAGCAAACTGAGAGAGACACGTACACAAACACCAGCAGCATGCTGACAACCCCACCACACACACACAAATACAGGACCTCTGTGAATGAGGTTGACCTAGATACAAACAAATTCACAAAAAAATGAACCAATTTGTTGGATTTATTATTGTATTACTCTATTCATTACATGGACAAGTGTTCAGAGATTTTCTGTAATCAGCGGAGGATATGGAGCTGTGTAGATTTCTCTCTGGCAAGTTTGATTTGAAAAAATAATCAAGAATCTTAAATAAAATATATCAACTTATTTATTCTTTTTATAGCTTTTCTACCTAAACTTTATTTTTATGGGGTTTTTTAAAGTTTATGATATATATATATATATATATATATATATATATATATATATATTCAACAAACTTTCAGACCCTTACTGACTAAAGTGTTGAGCATCTAGATGGACGAAGGCAAATTAAATAATAAAACAAAAAGTAAAACCCAGTGTAAGACATGCAAATAAAGCAGAGGTTATTACAATTATCATAAATCTGGTGCAAAGTTCAGGTAGCGGTTACATTTGTCCAGTATTTATAATGAGCATTGATTATTTTAATGGTGGCATTTGAAATGTCTGTTGTTGATCTTTACAACTGTTGACTAGGTGATGTGTTTATAATGTTCTTTTATGTTTTTACGACATAAAGCACTTTTAATTGCAGCCGTGTTGGTGAAATGTGCTATATAAATAAACTTGATTGATTGATTCACTTCATGAAAAAGCTGCAGGCTCGTCGTCGTCATGCTCCTGCTCTGGTTCCAACATGTGAGGATGCTGAATAGTTGGTGACATCTTTAATAAACTTGGGAATAAAAAGTTTCTCTGCCGGTAGATAACCGTATTGTTGGTATCAAACTAAAAAATAAAAAATGGTTGAACGGGTTGGAGTGGTACGTTCTGCGACCTGGAAAGTGTCGGGGCACAAAATGTCTCATTCACATTTAAAAAGACTGCACCAAAAACACGGAACAGGGATCAACGATGAGTCTGTGGAGCTACAATACCAAGGAAGTCAGACCAAAGAACTACAGTTCTATTTTATATAGACAAAAAGTGAATGATTTACATGTGAATAAGAAGAATTTAAAAGCATAATACGTCCACTTTAAACTGAATATTACCAAACCTATTTGGACCAGGGCTGCTTTACCTTTATTTATCTATTTGTACTCATGTTTTCCCTAACTAGATTTTTACCACATCCAACCCGATTTTAAAAACCCCCCACAAAGGTTACTCTTCATCAGTTACTCCCACAACTCAAGTGGGCCCAAGGACGCTAGAGGGTCTTCTCATGCTAGAAACAACGAAGACCAGGCTAAAAGGTAATTTAGAAAAAGCTGCTAAAGCAGATGACAGTCAGTGAGCCTCAAACTAAATCCTGAGTCATTACACAGATTACTGCAAACACAATTTGCTACTGAGCTATGCTTTTGATGTCCTCGGCAGTAATTGCTCGCCAGCCAGTGGAAGTGGTGATCAGCAGACACCTCAAGAATTAGGCAGCAGAGCAAATGGTTCAGTTTTTACACAACTTCAGATTTGTGCAACACTGTCAAGTCTGGATGATTGCAAACGGGCGACAAACACTTGTCTAAACCTGCTGACCTTTTTATTGTAATTGTGAAGTCAAAACGATACAAATCCAGGTTCAATGACCAAGTCAGGAGAAACTTCTAATACATCAATTCCTGATTTAAAGTTGTGAAACTCCTGGAATTATGTGAATTAGAGGTGAAATGATTACTACTTTCAAAGTTTACCTATAAGAGAATTTGTTCCAATTTAAAACAGGCATTTCTTGATCCATTCTCTGTTACTGTACTGCTCCTGCTCAAATCTAAGCCTCCAAACTCAAAAATCCCCTTCTTTCTTACAAATACCATAAAATACCACAAACCTTGTGCTTTAAGTTAACCTTTTAACATTTGTTAAAAGCTTAGATTTTTGGGCTGCCTGCAATGTTACTAAGAATTTACTGAAGTTCTTTTTTTTGCCTGATGCAGTTTGATGCACGTCTACTTTCTTAAAGGCCTCAAAACAGCAGACAGACTAATACAGAACTTCCTGCAAATCGTCACAATAAGAAGCTTAAGGATTAATTTAGTGACCCTAAACCAGTCAAATGCCTGAAATGGGTAAGGCGAGTTCTGAGAAGTCGGCTCGATGGTGAGAACAAGATCTGAGCAACCTAGGAGCCACTGTCCTAGATCAAACATCTAAGCTTTAAGAATATATCAGAAAGATAGCCTGAAGGGATGAAGTGCTCTGTGAATGTCTTACACAAAGAGAACTTGCAGACAAGGAGCTTTAATGAGAATCTTATGGTGATATCACAAGAATCAGTAAATAAATGGTCTTGTCTTCTCAATTGTAGCCAACTGCTACACAAGGGCAAAACACAATGGTATACTATGTCTTCTGAAACCCAGGAGCAAGTCCACCACTGAGTGGCATAATCTGACTTTACAAAAGTTATAGCCTACTACAGCTATTCTCATGTTGTTTTTAATGGCTAATAAACATATATGCCATGCAAATCCAAGTCTAAATAGCGTTATTGTTTTCCAGTAAGTTTCACCCGGCAGAGCCTCACTGTCTGCCCTGTGAATGTGTTTTGTCAAACTCTTGTTAGAGTGGATGGGTGGGTGGAGGGTTCACTTGGCACAAGCCCACCTGAGTCAGTAAAACAGGGTCAGAACAAGAACTGGCCGTGTCCGCCAGCAGGGATGCACTCCCAGGTCCAGCCAGTTTGACCTGAACTCTAGGATTTGCTCTACTTCTTCCCTGTGGATGAAGTTGCTGTTAAACCCAACCTGTCTACTTTCCATTTGACTTTCTTCAGAAGTGTAGCATTGTCTTAGCCTAAGGGAAGCCAAAAAGAAAGGCAGAAGTTAAAGGGACAGAGATGAAGAGGGAAAGAAAGAAAAGAGTAAAGAGACAGGGAGTCTGGGAAGGGTGAATGGATATAAGGAAATGTCTTTTTTTATGGGAATGTCTCACTTAATCTCATAAAGGCAGCGTTAAAATCTCCTTCTGTTTGCAGAGTGGTTCAAAAGAGGCTCCACATGCCTCCGCTTGCTGTTATATGAAAACAACATTCTAATGCAGATCCTAAAGAGAGGCCAGCGGCTCTGAATGCACAATGGGAAGGGTGCTGTGCCAGATGTACTGCTGGAAGACGGCAGTGTGGGAAGAGATTTAAGAGGGAATGCAAGCAGCAGGTACGACTCAGACAAAAAACAAAAAAAAAGACGCGACAGAGTGGAATCAAAGCAACGCTTTTTCCTGTCAATAGGGCTGTGCCTGGCATGGCAGAGTTGACCTGCAGCCGGTCTGACAGACCGGACGGTAAGGGTCACCCACTGGCCTTGCCTGCCACTCCTCTGAATCAACCCATTCAACTCTTCTGTTCCCGTCTCCCTCTTCATGTTTCACCATGAGACTTCCCACTGCCTTTGTCATTAATAGTGGAATGTCCTGGCTGGAATGACAACCTGTGGTTCACTGTGGCTCCTCAGCAGAGATTTAAGGGAAGCACCTTTATATTGAAGGTCTTTGAAAAGAAAACCTGGCTTTTCTATTTCCCACAAAACCATCTGCACCAGGCAGACAAATCATCCATCTACAGTGCCTCGCAAAACTTCGCATACCTACTGGACTTTTTCACATTTTGTCATGTTACAGGCATGAAACTAATTTTGCCAAAGATTGGATTTAGATCTGGACTTTGACTGGGCCATGAATATGCTCTGAGTAAACCATTTTATTGTAACTCTGGCGTTTACATTTACAGTCTTTGACTTGCTGGAAGCTGGACCTATGGTCCCGTCTCAAGGTTTTGTTCTTGAATTAAGCTCCATTGTTCCATCAACTCTGAGCAGCGGTGGTCGCAGTGGATTTTACTTAGTGGTATCAGATCATATGACACCAATACTTTGTGTTGGTCCATCACATAAAAATCCCAATAAAAAACATTGAGGTTTACAGAAAAAGTGCAAAAAAAGCTCAAGAGGTAGGAATACTTTTGCAAGGCGTTGTAAGCATACATAAAATAGATAACCATATATCAACAAGCCTTTGTCATCATGCAATTCTTACATCCGCTCAAGCATTAGGAACCACAGGTCTAATAAACTGCGGTGTCATCCCTCTGTTGCCATGTTTTTGAGCACACGGGTGCTTCTACACACCTCCGGGCCTCCTCGCCCCACAGCCGAGGCAAGACCGGGCCCATCTGCGAAGCTATTTTGACGAGCCATCCCTTCAAAATCTCCAGGGTTCAAGCTGTTGGAAGATCAAAGCACTAATACAGCAGTAATAATAAATTACTGCCCTATGAATGCCTCTTTCATCAGGGAGAGGCTGTGATATAGTACATTTGTAACTGCAGGGCCATTAGGCACTCATCATATGATCCTATTTGCCATCCCTATGTGGAAAAATACCTTCAGCTCTGCAGGCTGACGGGGAAAGGCATGAACTGATATAATGATCTGAAAACATCTCAAACTCTCTAAATATTTTGATACACCACCTAAACCACAAGAGAGCCACCCTTTCCCTACTTGCATCACACTGAAGGTGCCTGAGTGCCACGGACGCATCACAACCAAAAGTATTTTGGCTCCGAATGATATCTCCCGTCTTTCTTCTTGAGGACAACCTCCTATTTTTAGAGCAGCATTTTTTCTCTCTCTCATATCTCATGTGCCAAACGACAGCGTGATGAAACCCTGACCCTTGCACACTCCCTTTGAAGTGACAAGCGAGGGATGTGCCGAGCTAATATGAAAGCCTTGAGAGGCATTCGTTCTGGAATACCAGAAGCAGCCCTGCAGGGTAGGTGGCGTGTTTAACCCTCAGGCGGCAGATAAACAGCCCCGTGTGCACAGACGCACGCCGGGGAAAAGGCAAAGTGTGCTCACTTGTAAACACGACGCACGATCACAAAGGCACTTCGGTGTGTGAGAGAAGAGAAGTCATTAGCTGACTCTCAACTACTGAGAAAATGTCATCTTTGGGTGAAAATTTGCCAATTTAAAGAACCATTCATGTGAGAGCCCACCGCAAACCATTTCCAGCTGTTTACCCTGGGGTTTACTAAGCACGGAGAGGCTGACTCATTAAAGTAAGGGTTGGACAGTTTACGCAATCATCAGATAAAGCAAAAACACTGAGATTTACAAGGGGGCTATTTAAACACAACAGGATGTAAGGAACTATGGAACAGCCTGCTGATTTACTCCATTGAACTCCCTGCGAACATGTGGAGCTGCCCTTCATGGAGGCTATTAGCAGGTTTCCGTTTTAAAACAGCCTCTACTGGTGGGCTGCTCCTTCCACCGATGGCTCGGACAAAAACGCAAAAATGAAACATGCTTCATCAGATCAATCTGACAGCAGGAATTGGGATTTGTTGTAATAGCACGAACATGAATTTACCATGCTAAACATATTTATCAATTAGAGCTATAGACTATTTTCCAATTACTTGACTATGAACTCATTTTCAAAACTTAGTTTGGTCGGCTAAAAACTTTGTTCATTACACCCAATTTTTGAAAGGATTGTTAGAAACACATTACTAGGTTCTGGTAAAAATAAAACAGAGAGAGAAATAAAATTCTAATGTATAACTAGTCAAATTCATAAATTTACATTTAATGTGACTTTTTTTAAAATTATATTACGGTTCCTACTTCTGAGCGCAACTATTTTAAGTAGTGGTAAAATATTTATCAGTAAAGCAGGATAGTTGCATTCTTTGTATGTAAACAGACACATTTATATCATGTAAATTGTTAAGAAAGCCAGTAGAAGATGCTGGAATGTAAAACTCCTTTTAACTGGTGTGTATTGTATAACAATCACTCTGACAAAGCTATTTGATTGGCCACAGAAAGCACTATGAAGCCCTAAAAAACAGGTGCTAGTGAAAACTTTTGTTGCAGTTTTTCTTCTTTGGATTAGACATAATAAGCTCAACATGGAAGTCACAGAGGCTTAAATTATTCTTTAGACAAAAACATATTTAAAATAGAACTCAAGTTATATCCTTATAACCTATAACTGAACCTGTTGGCGGGTTTCAATATTACAATAACACAGAAAATGAAGTTGGAAAGAGGAATATGTTGAATTAAGCTCAGAATAGCTTTTTTAAATGAAGGAATTGTAAATTTTAACAATTTTTCTTAAAAATATGCTTAAAAATGATGATACATCTACTGCTACGTATTAAACAATTTTTCTGACAAACACCACTTTTTCTCAAAATATGGAAGGAAAATACAAAAACAAATTTTAAAAGCCAAAACATAAAGAAAACTAATAGATATTTTCTGTAGTGTTTGAGTGTGGCTTCTTGAAGTGTTAAACACTTTTCTAACCTCCTGTGGCAGCTAGCTGTGCTATATTGTGTGTGTAAGCCGAACAGATTAATTTAACATGTGTTTTATGTCAAAGCACATTTGCTAGCATCTATAAGCAATGAGTGTAAAGTTTCTGCCATCACATGTTAGGGGGAGATATCTTACAATCCACACACAAGTAGGTGACAGTCCAACTGTTTCTATTTTGAAGAGCTGCTTCCCACTAGGCAACAGTGTAGGCATCTCACTGTTTTGGTACAAAAAGTTTGTGGTGGCCCTGATGAAAATGTCCAGTTGGACTGCAGAACCAGAGAAGCCTTTGCCTGTGCAGAGGCTGTGCACAGCCTGTGTGCCGTTTCAGGGAGGGGAAAGGAAGAAGGAAAAAGCAGAAGAGTGAGAAAGTGCGAGCAACAAGCTGTTAATCGGGTGAAGAGAGCCAGCATATCTGAACACATCACCTCCAAAAGAAAACAGCAAATCGTCCAACTCTTATGCATGCGCTGGGAAAAGCTTCTGCTGTTCCTTCAGCTCCGAGTCAATGTTTAGCTTAGCAACGCAGCCATCCTGCACGAAACCGACAAGCCATGACAGGATGGGAGGAGGGAGCACAGCGGAGACCCTCTGCAAATCACTCACACCTTGTTGGCAGCCGTGATGACAATGGTGAACAGAAGTGAATGTCAACAATGCAGCAGGTCAAGGTGGTGTGCTAGGATCTGACCTGCAGAACTGTCTAACCCCAGAAATGCTTTAATGCTCCCAGTATCCAGACAAGGGCGCTGATTGATTATTGCTCTTGTTGTATGCTGGTTTAGGTCATTAGAATTAATGTTGAATTGACAACATATTACGATATTCAGTGATGAATAGATTATACCTTGATTTGCATCAATCTGGGTTTGTGTCCGTGTTCTTATCTCTGTTTGTTAGTGAAGAAAATTTGGGTTATAAGGTGAGGACAACACTCCAAATGTCTTTTACTAGCCTTTTGTTTTACAAATACTCAGCTGTATTTTCGTACATACTAACAACTTTGTTGAAATAAAATTCTGCACTAGTCAAAACTGGTGCTTGACCACCGTGTTTAAAATCCACACAATCTCCAACGTCAGACTTTGAGAATGTTGCTCTTAGATCAGCGGCAGCGCCGACTGTTTTCTGGGGTGCTTTAGTCACTCCAGGGGAGCAAAACTGTGACATTTCTAAGGGTCTGTTAGATCTTGGCAGAAGTTTTATTCTTCTCACACTCTCTACAGTCTTAACCGCTGCAGTACCAAACCTTTATCCTCAGAAAGTATGTAGCATCATATGGCTCATCAGCACTGATGAAGATGAACGTCATCTAGCCAACTGGCAATAAATGTGCAGTTACCCCTGATAGATGCGAAAAAGATAGCTAGACAGCAAGGCCACCTTAACAGCTAGTTAACGCTAGCATCAACCACTTTGAATCACAAAACGTAGATATCTATGAGAGGCTCAAACTTTTGTTTGTCTGAGAAAGGATTTTAAAAAGCATGGAATATATGAGATTAAATAGTCCTGGCATGACAACATGGTTAATGATTAAGATCTGTGATTAACATAATTAATGCTAACTTACATTTTAATAATAAATTTAAGACATTTAAAGGAATTAATTTTAGATACATAAATGTAAGAATTTGTAAGGGTGTACAGACACCCTGAAAATGTAGACCTTTATTTGAGTCTTAGGTTTCCTGTATAAAACAGACATTTGTGTATTTTGCTTTGCCTTTTTGTTATCCAAGTCTTGCTCTCTCTCACCATCTTAAAGCCAAAATGAAGTGCAGAGATGTCTCAACACATGAAAAAAAATAGCAGTTTTTCTTGAAGCAGCTTCTTACATCTCTATTTCTTCTGATTTAATTTCCAAACACTTGATTGATAGAGCACATAGCTAACTTTAAGTCCTCAACATTCAGTTACAACTTCCACTCCAAAGAGTGTTGATGTCCGCAAAAACCGGGTGCATTTACTGGTCGGGAAAAGTTTTCTTGACGCACCCCTCAACAGAGCTGTGACTGAACATCAATCATGATAATAAGTCTCTTCCCATGGAGTTGACTTGTGTTGCTCCACAGGTCAAAAATGCCTTAACGAACATCTCCTCTCACCATCCTGAGGACAGTTCCATGCTTTTGTGTCCCATCTGCTCACCTGAACAAACACCATTCACTATGTGTGGGGGCTTTTGCCTCTCTGAGGCCACGGAAACAACTCTCCCAAAAACTAGGTGGCTGCGAAATGCAAAGGATACCACTTGTTTTTGAAGTGATGACAAAAACAGGAATGCACTTCTCATTAAGTGGGAAAACCTGCAGCCCTTCTCTCTTTGTTGGGTCGCTCGCTAAGCAAAGTTCCCAGTGAATGGTCTCCCCCAGCAATAAAGGCTTATTCTGGTGTTTCTAATCCACCCTCCCCTCTCTGGTTCCAGAGGACCACTGTTAAAAAGTACACGGCTGTACATTACAGTTGCTGCCACACCCAGAGATTCCACCTTGTTGGCGAACTCCCATTGTAACCAGTGGGAAATTTCATTCATGGTGAATCCCTACTTAGCTGGTTGAGGCATTGAACAGCCTGAATGCAGCTGTCTGCCCCTAATGTGTGGATAATCTTCCTGAAATTGTGCCTCCAGCCCTTCAGAGATAAGATGAGGTCAACAAACAGCAGCCCAAGGCTTGTTTGGGTGACTGTAGATTGAAAAACATTCCTGCTGCCTCTGATATTTCTTTGTCCAAAATATTCTTCCCATGGGAATACACACACACTCCAGTGCTACTGCAGACATGACTCAAATTGTCTCCATCTTTGCTCTGTGATACAATCCTCCAAATATGATATACTTTATATTCAATAAATTAAGAATATTATCAAAATGTACATTTATTTAAATAAATTTTATCACTACCTGAAGCATTTATATAGATTAATGCTACACACGCTGGTGTTTTCCAGCCTTTATTTCTGTTGATCATGATGATTTTCTGCTTAGATTTATAGATAATAATAGAAAAATGTGGGTTTAATAAAAAGTAAATTTAATACGTGCTTAAAAGTTGTTATTTTGAAAAGGTTCTTTTAATCTGACAAATGTGCCTGTTCAGAAAAAATATTCTAATTTATTGAACATGACTGCAGGTTAAGCTGCGGTGATGGAATTATTATTTTTTATTTTGCTATTTACAATCATAATTTCTTTTAGTTTTTTATTATATTATATCTTTTGCTGATGCAATGTTTCTAGCAATTATCTTACATAGATGCAATATTTCATTAAGCTTTTCATTTTATCTCTCATCTGGAGTTTAATTTGAATATCCAGACTTGTGGAGATATTTGTTCTAGAAAAGCAGATTAGAAAATTCTGTTGGTTAAATTTTTACTTTGTATTTCATCTTAAACAATGCAAATAAGAACAGTATTTAGTTATAAATGTATTATTTTAAGTATTTATGAATCCAGAATTTTCTCCTGTAAAGTTTTATGTCACATGTTTTAATTTTCTAACCAAAAACAAACACCAGAATGAATGGTTTTTAGCATAGTGCTGTTTTTTTCTTCTTAGCATCAACAACAGCGCAAAAGCAAATGAGTAAAATGTACGGCACGTCATGTCGGAGTGGGGTGGGGTTGGGACTCTTCCCGTTATAGGTGGATAAGGGAGTAGGTCTGACAAAGGTGCACATTGTGTGACTTTGTTGGAAACCCTCAGGGAAGAACAAGAAGGACGCAAAACAAACCGAATGGGTGCAGAAAAACAAACTGCAGAGAATGAGGAAACGTAAAAAACACTCGTCGTGATGCTGAGCAGTCAATGCTCGGTCATCTTTACTCAGGCTTCAGCAACAAGGACAACGAGAACATAACTACATATTTATTCCATGACTAGCTTCATCCATCTTAAAATCCCTGTTGACCCTGCTGACGGAAAGCATTCCCGCAGCATGAGGCTGCCACCGACGTGTTGCACCTAGTCCACCTCATGCACTAGTTTGGTTTTCCATCCACTCGCTTCCACCTGTCTGCTGGCTGGCTTGTGGGAAACATCTGTTTCTTCTTATCATTTGTCTTCCATAAAGGCCAGATACATGAAGCCGCAAATCTCGGAGGCCTTCACCGAACAAATACATTCATGTTCACATTAGAGACCAGGACTGCAAATAACAATTATATTGACTATTCTTAAGATTAATCGATTAATAGGATTAAAAAATCGGCACTTCCTGCAGATTTTTCATTTTACTACTTAAACATTTTCATATGTTTAAGTAGTAAAACTTAAACATTTTAATGACCTAATTAAACAAATAAATTCATTTTCTGAATAAGAAAATAAACATTTTATTGCCTGGAATGCAATAACAAAGCACTCCTTTAGTAAATCCAGGTGAAGCTAAAACTATGCCACTTGAGAAGTTTTGGCTAAAACCTAAAAGTGTTTTAACCTTACATGCAAAATATATGTATATTTTTGTACAGATTGGCCTAATTACTTCCCTGAATATGTTGGGGTTTTTTCAGTATATGGCCTTTTTCTGAGTCAGTGTACTCCATTTAACGATTCATCGAATATTAAATTAGTTAACAATTATTTCAATAACTGAATAATCACGATTAATTATTTCAGGCATATTATAGACAAGTGTTTTTTGTTTACTGTTGATTAACTTCTGAAAGGAATTGCAGAAATATATTTTGTTTTGGGGGTTATATACATATATATATATATATATATATATATATATATACACAGTATATGAAAAGCATTTACAATATACAGTCTGTGTACATAGGCATGTCCCGCTTTTTAAAAAAGTCCTTTTACTTACACTTTAATACTTTTTGCTCTATTATGTTGTGTTTTTGATGTGAAATGTCAATAAAACTCAACCTGCAGAATGGCAAAAAGTTGAACGGGTGTGAATATTATTTCCAGGCCACAATTTCTTTCCGGACAGAAGTATTTGATGCGTTTGTCTGTGCAGCCACAGTTTTAACCGTTTGCTCAGCTGGATGTAACGATGAGTCATCGAGGAGGTCTGCAAAAGTCAAGACTCCAGTCTCATTCCTGCTGGGTTTGGTGGCTTTTATTTGAGGCGACTTTCAGGGTTTTCACCAACAAAACAGACAAGGTGTGAAAACCAACCTTTTATTTCTTCACTAGTTGAAGAGTCAAAATGTTCTTTTCCTTCGTTTTTACTTTGCTGCCTGAAAAAAGTTTTTCAAGGTTAAATGGAAG
The DNA here is from genome assembly GCF_001444195.1 of Xiphophorus couchianus. Classification (NCBI taxonomy): domain Eukaryota; kingdom Metazoa; phylum Chordata; class Actinopteri; order Cyprinodontiformes; family Poeciliidae; genus Xiphophorus; species Xiphophorus couchianus. The sequence continues at coordinate 24,518,830 of NC_040238.1, forward strand.
CTAAAATTAGCAAGCAAAATGACAGGAGATTTTAACAAAAATATTAACCAGGGGTGTTTATAAACCTGTATGGAAATGTAAGCTTTATTCCTTTGAAGCTATCGCACAAAAGAAGACCTGATCAAACCATAAACCTATTTGTCAAAGTACAGAAGGAATATTACTCTCAACAAAAAAGTAAGAAACAGCTTGTCTGGTTTGGTGGAAGGACTAAAAGAACAGATTTTAAACTATCCCCATGTGGTTTTTACAGGTTTTATGTAGTAGACTCAGAGTTTATCTGATATTGGAAACAGATTAAATTTTGGGAGGGTGTGTGTGTTTGTGTTTGCTTCAGATATTGGAATGTGCGTGGTTTCTGCAGATCTTTTAAAGTAAAGCCAAAGAAGTAAAAAGAAAAAAAAGGGGGGGTCGGTTTCAGACTAACAGAAGAAAGAGACAGAAAGTCCTAGTTCGTCCTCTGGAATGCAACCTTTCTACAACCGTCTGGCACAAGGCGAGCGAATAATGAATTTTTCAGGAGAGAAATCGAAGCGAATTCAGAAGTCTTCAAACACTGACGCATTTCATACCAGCCAAAACGGCCATTGTGTACCTGCTGCTTTCTGCATTTAGTCTAAAAGCTAAAATATCCGTCTTTTTCCAGATGTTTCCCGATGTTCCTCCTCCTTGACGTGTCCCAGCTGAGCTGGAGACGTTGGCCTCGGTTAACAAAAAAAAAAACAGAGATGCCAAAGGCAGCTGCCGTTGCCGTTCCAGCGACCTGTCTACAAATAACAGCCTGAGGCCAGAGTCACCCCCCCTGCAGTCAATAAGAGAGAAAAACAATGTCATGAGGACTGTGATTTATCCATCCCTCAGCGGGCTTTCTCTTGTTCTCAACCACTTCCTGTCATTGGGACTGCTTTTACTAGTCTGGAAGCTAAGGCAACAGTAGGAGACCAACCTAACCATTAAGAGCAGTTTATGACTTCCTTCTTATTTCTTCTTTTTGTCAAATGGATCGGAGCCCACAAGTTAGGTCACCCAGTTAAATCGAGCTGTCACATGAGATCTGAGCCTCAACAGACCAGCCAATCACAGTTTTCAGTCCTTCCGAATGAGTGTTTTATTTAAAGTGTGGAATAGCAATATAAAATTCCTTCCTCCACATGAATACTGTGCTAACTTTCCTTCCTTCCAGCAGCCCAATGTGCTTGTGGAGTAGATATTATTAAATCAATCGGTTTGTTTTCCTCAAAACATATCAGTGGGGAGGCAATGGATCGGATCCAAAACAGCAGGTAACGATAATGTCGCCCAATTAACTCTCAACCCACACGTGTTTTGAAGTTTTCATGTTATACCTGGAAAAAAAAAAAAAAAGATTGTAGGAATGTTTTTCACCTGCTGTCAGGGACCGGAGCGAAAGGTTTCTTTGCAACAGGGCGCGAGTTTGTTGCAAAACTAAACCGCAGAAACCCTTATGGTTATTTGCACTCCAGATCTGTCGTTTTTGATTAATTAATATGTAGATTTTAATACTCCTCCTCCTTCCAAAACACCTGGTTACCAAGTCAACGCCTGCACAACTCACCTTCCTCATCACTTTCATCTTTAAGTGTTGCCCAGAGGTAGGCGTGTTGCAGCAGTCGCCCGTGTGATAAGACACAAGTTGTTCAGGTGCACCTCTTTCACGGCGTTCCCAAGGGAAAACAAACACAAAAAATGCAGATCGACCCCTATACGTGCTCCGTGCTCAAAGACACTGCGCTTTGTCCACTCTAATGCTGTTTATCATGTATGTATAGTTGTGTGAGAAAAAAATCTGTCAGTCTCTGTGTTGCTCTAATAGTTAGGTATATAAATATTTCATGTCAATTTAAACAAAACATAAAATAATAATAATAATAATAGTAATAATAAACAAAGTTTGAAGAAACTAACCTACATTTCTGAACAATGTTATGTTGTGTTTAAAGCACAAACATTCATTCTGGCGTGTTTCTGACTGTTGAAATGAGCACACAAAGATCAGACATTTTGGAATAATGTTCTTTAGAAAATTTAATCTAAAAATGGATGACGTGGGCACCGGAAAAATACATTTCAGGGGGAAGAGCTTGTGCTAACTGTGACGCATGGAGGCGAACGTGTGATGATTTAGAGATGACAGCTCACCATCGTCCACCATGAATTCTTCCTTTGATCAGAAACATGAGATCAAATATAAAAAATTAAAAAAAACTAAGCTGAACCAGAACTGGAGCCAACAACATGACTATGACCCAAAATATACCAGTAAATTCACCAAGAACTAGCTTAGTTTCAGAATGTTCTGATCATTATAGCAAATTAACAACTGGCCTTGCAAGTAGAGAAACAAACACCTACAACAGGCCGACATTAATGTAAATAGGATGTGAATATGGTAATAGTAACCGTCTGTATTCTAACTCTGTCAATAATTCAATGTCAACTTTACTATTTATGTTTGACGACTGAGTGACAACAAGCTAAGTCATGCAGCTTCTTGTCACACCACAGACATGTTTACATACAAATTCACACGAATTAATTGAATGAAGTTTTTTCACAAGATGGCAAAATAAGACTCATTTCCCAAAGACTGTTTTTCATTTTGGTCTTTGTATAACAGTTTTTGCAGTAACTATTTGCATAGAGCATCGGTAAAATAATGCTAACTGCCAAAATCTGAAGCAATGGTTCATATTCATTGACCGTTAGTGTTTGCTAGTTTTCTAACTGATACTAACTTCCCTGCAGCAGCTAGCTAGAAGACAGTGCTAATGCAAAATGTGTTCGATTTGTGTTAGAGGTCCAACTAGAAAATGGCAATTATGTCAAACTCAGACCAGGAAATGCCATTATGTCTAAGCTGAATGTGGTCCAGTTGTCAGTAGGAAAACTTATTTGATTTGCTATTTGTTTTTGATGCTAACCGCTAGTAGTAGTACATGCTGAAAGAAATATATTTTACTGTCTTTAACACATTCAAATGCCAAAAGAACATGTTAATAAATGGAGGTTGCACAGCACTGTGTTCCTCTGGTGTAGTACCACACTAAAAAAAGACTTATTATTGGGGCTTTTGCCAGTAGTCCCTTACAATCCTCAGAATTACCACCAAAAATACATTCTCATGTTTAGTTATCTGCCCAAAAGTTCACACAAGGCAAATATGTATACAACAATGCATTTTCTTTAATTCTGAAGCAATAACAAATTTTAATTTTAAGCTACTACCTTTCTATCTTCCTGCAGAAGCAAGCTACACTATAGTGCTATTGCTAGTTTGTATGTAATCAGTAAATACAAACTTGGTTTTAGCTACTGTTCTCCACGACGGTGTCAGCAGTAATGTAATTAGTGCTGACACCTCTTACGAGCAATAAGCATGAAGTTCCAAATAAAGCTGTTACATCAGGTAGTTAGCGCTACTTATCATGCTAATGCTGCCTGGCGCTTAGCCTGGTTTATAATGGTGCTCGATTAGCAGAAACAAACGTCACATTACAAGCTGCTTTGCCATATTTGGTATTACACACAAAGAGTGAATAAAACTGTCTTGATTAGACACAAGGCGGCTCTAGTGAATGCAGAAATGAGCGGGCGTCGTCATCCAGGGATCAGGAATAGTTTGCGTTCGTAATGGATGTGACACATTAAAACGGGTGTATTAACAGATTGATTAACAATGTGATCCGCTGTGAAACGTTTGTAAAGCACGCCTGACATGATATGATCCACTAACACACATACTGGGTGAACAAACAGATGAGCTTCAAAGGCTCAGTTAAAGAAAACAGGATTACTGCAAACAGCAGGCCAAGAGGTCTTTTCATCTGAGGGGGCAGAATCAATAAGAAAACCTCTATGAGAGTTAACAAGTTCAGGCAAGGGCCCAAGACTCAGTCACCGTAGGAGCTGTTTTCACAAAACAATCCCAGGGTTAAAGTGCTTCACAAAGCAGAACACAAAGTGGGAGTAGTTGATGGGAGAGTGTGTTTGGAATAAAGTCGAACTGGTGTGGAGTGTGAGTTTTTCTCAGATTTTTCCTTCTGAATCTCGTGTTGCTCCGCTGCTCGACCCGAGAACCTTTCCAGAGCCTCCGTGTAAACAGACGAGGCGAGCAGAGAGCGGACGGATCTTTTCCACTGCAGCACAACATGCTGGCGGAGAGAGAGAGAGAGCGAAAGAGAGAGAGAGAGAGGGAAAGAGAGAGAGAGAGAGAAAGGAAGTATGCAGTACGCCACACAACATCAGTTATGTTGTATGGCGGAATGACGCAAAACCACTGGAGTGGTCGAAGGATCTGATTCAGACATTTACAAAGAGAGAGGGACACACACACTGGTGGGCACCAGCTGCAGCTAAGAGGAAACTTGTACACTTTTAGGGAGATTTTCTGGAGCTTTATAATAAAAGTTAAAGTTAAATTCATAAAAGTGTTAAAAAAAAGCTGAACAAATTTTTAATAAAGTGGATGCCTTCCACTTCATTCACTATCTGTAAGCTTAAAGTTGTACATGAAAATTTATCATGAATTTAAAATAAGGAATGTTCCCATCATTAATCTCCAAATTCTAATGTTACATGGAAGAAGAATACAGTGAAAGATGTGGACAGTATCTTCAATTATTCTCTTTGTTTTGGGATGACACAACGTGTCAAAACACAAGAAAAGAAAACTGTGCGTCTGGAGTAGAGGTGCAAAGAGAAACTGGTCAGTGACCTGAACCACTGACCAATTTTACCAGTCTTGTCTGTGACTGATCCGTGATTGGCTGGTTGAAAATTATCTCTTTGTATCTACTCCGTAAACGCTGCTTATATAAGAGCTATGTGTCTATAGAGTAAAAACATATTGCGGGTAACAAAAAGGCTAAATGCACATATAAAAATTGCCTTGATTATTCCCTCAAAAGATGAAATGTTGGCAATCTTTTCAAAATCTCACAGGTAAGGCAGTGGTATATTTCATAAAATACACACATACGCCTTATTGCTAATATATGATATTGCTATTTAAAATGTCACAATCATAATCATGTTGTTATGAAATAAGAGTGAAATCCTGTCACTGGCGCAGTGCGACATCACCTCTAGCAGAAGACTCTATGATTGATCACAGACAAGCTCCTATATCGCTACAATAAATTAATTATTGATTTTAAAATTTAACTGACAGAAAATCAAAGGTTTTTCCACTCAACTATTAGCTTATATTAACTGTTGTTAATATTAAAGGGATCTCCGATGCCTTATCTAATTTTAAAAAAAAAAAGTTTGTTCTTTTAATAAAATCTTTGTTGTATTTAACCCTAATCATTATCTGTTCCATTTGAAATTTATCAGGAAAGTATAAAATATATTTTTGATGTTGTTTATGTATTTTTTTTTGCCTCTAGTTGAACTGATACTTATAGATCAGAGGTTTTACAAATTCGCCAGTTGGAAACCGACCACCAATCTCTGACCAGTATTCTTTACCAGCCGAAATGTTCAAAATCACGGTGAGAAAGCTTGGGTAAAGAACACTAAACACCAGGCAGATGGGTGAAGAAATCTCCTTGCAGTGACTCAAGGAATCTTTGAAAACCAACCTAAAATCAAAGGACAAGAACAAAACCTCCCCATTAAGGTTCTTAACCTCACTTTGTTTGCTTTGCACTCTATTCTAAGTGTACGTGGCGCAACACGAGCCCTCTGTGGCTGTCCCAGGCTCCTATAGGCTGGCCGGGGCGCCTTGCAGCCAGACTAAACTATAAACAAGTGCCATCTAGAGAACGGAGGCAGGGACGGCACCGCACACCCCGTACAGTACGCTCTGATTCATCCTCTTCAAAAGGCATGGGGTGAACTTCATAACAGCTGCATGGTGAAACCCCCTCAACCCCACAATGACTCCCCCCCAGTAAATCCACCATGACCAAAAGCTCTGAATCCCACCAAGAAAAGGGAGGATGCAGGTGGCTGGATTGGAGTTTATTGCAACACATAGTTTCCAGGGAGCCAAAACAACAAGATCCCCCCTCCCTCCACCACCACCTCCCTCAGCACCCACCTCACAAACACTCCTCCCTCCTTAACTTCTCTGGATCTCAAAGGCCGTCAGCGGGGAGGGAGAGAGAGAGAGAGCACTCGGAAGCGGACGCCTTTTGTTCCACGCTCTTTTAGCGTTGGGGAGGGCGAGGGAACTTTTTGTTTATGGGACAACACAGGGTTGCCATTAAGGCTTTAATCAAAACTATTCTCTGCAGTCAGCCTTGAGTGACAGCTCTCTTTTCCCCCTAGTCCCCTCCATCAACCAACCCACCCTCGCAGGGAGCAACAGGAGGAGGGAAGAGAAGGGAAACTGTGGGAATGTCTCTACATCGTCGCCGCGGCGGGCAGCTCCTCGACATGGCTTTAAATTAGGGGGGAAAAGAAAACACAGGCTAAAAAAAGCGAGCCGCCTAACTATACTCCTGCCTGCTAATTTGTCACCACTTGAAAAACGAGAGAGAAAAATAGCAACAGTTTAAATCGCGCCGCTTTCAAGCCGAGGGATGCCAGCCAGCGACGCATGGCAGAATACTTAAAGACGCCGGGGGGAGATTTAGGTCAGCTCCGACAAAACTTACACATGCATTGAAATTATTGTGGCTGGAATCTGCGGAGGTCTGGCTGCATTCTTATTAGAGGGAAGCAGAAATGGAGAACCCTTAGCGTCTGGCTGGCTGAGATCGGCCCGGTGACAGCTGGGGCCCGAAAGCCTCACATCCAGAGCCAGGGCTCATAGCCACTTGCTACATAGCAGCGCCGAGCCATTCCCAACCCACCGCCCCTTCGTTTCTTTCTTCTTTGTTTTGCTTCAAGACCTCACCCTGAAAGATCACTGTCCTAAAGAGAAAAAATTCTGCCAAATAATTCCCTCAAAAACCTTTTGTACTTTATCCAAAAGCGGAAGGAGAGCTGGGAGAGAAGGCAGCGTGGAGAGATGTTTCGTCTCTCTGCTGCCAAGTCTGACAAAAGAAAAGGGGTCACAGAAAGGGGCATCCTTGTGTGCTTTGTGTGTGAAGGGTACCTTATCCAGCAGCGGCGAGCAGTGGGGACCTAATTGCTCCAGCTTGACGATGGTGATGAAGCCGCTGTCTTGTCGTTCATCCTCGCTTGTGTTGCATAGAGACACAGGGTGATACTGCAGAAGACAGTGACAAACAGGGTAAGGAAACATTGTTTTCCCTCCAATTATTTTACTTATTCTTACCCAAGCAACACAAACATCTTTGAAATTCTGAGCAATCACAATTCATGCCATTATGCTAGCTACTTAACATTTCAATGGGACTTTGGAAAAGGTTAATGAAACTAACTTCAGATTCTGAAAGAGAGAAGTAGCAAAGAGGTCCACAGTTCAGGATAGGACAACTCTGGCCTTTATGGAAGAAATAGAAGAACATAGACCTCGGTTTTTATTGGCAGCAGATTAGTAAGTTGATAAGTCGTTGATTTGCCCATGGATTTGCGTCAACAGCAAAATGTCGACCATCATTTTCAATTTGTGATGAGACCGCAGTAGTTGACAAAATCCAAACAGATACCTTTATGGTCAAACTTTGAGATTCAAACCCTTTTATAAATTGTGGCCCAAGAGCGTATACAATGTCAACTGGAAAGGGGAAGCCGCAACGAGCAAATATACTGAGAGATTTCGGGTACACACGCGTAATGACATCATTGGCATCGAGCTCAGGTCCTGCGCGCCCACAACCCCTAACCCAGACTGCCAATAGAGACACTCTACTTGGCTTGAAGCAAACCAAACATTAACCAGCTAGAGTGAATTTAGGTATGTCCCTGGTCCAACATACCTGAATCAAAAAACTGAATCACCTTCTGCATGCAGTCAGTTCTCCAGAGTCCTGCTAAGGGCCTCGTTATTTGACTCAGGAGTGTCAAAGCAGAGGCAAATCTAAGACCTCAGGGCCTGGATTTGAAGACCTCAGGTTTAGATCGAGGCATATTCTTAAGTGTAAGTTTGGCACAAAGTTCAGCCCTAAATTCAGAGGAGAATCTGTGACAAGACTTTCAAATTGCTGGTTATGCAGACTCTTCATCAGCTTTGTCTTCTTTGTAATATCGGACTCTCAGACACAGGAGGGCTTCGTCAATTCCCCACTAAGCTCTTCTCAGACTTTTTTATTTGTAAAAAACTATGAAAACCAGAGGTCCGTCTCACCAAACCACCACTGACGTTTATGGTTGTAACAAAAGGTGACAAAGTTCGGGGAGTGTAAATACGTCTACCAGGTAGAGACAAGTTATGGGTGGATGTTTTCACACCATCAGTGAAGTTGGAGGCATTTGTGTGCGATGCTGGCGCTCTTCCCTCATAAACCAATGAAATCAATTACATGGAAGGTGATGTTCACTCCCACACAAGGCCTCGAGGATCCAAAGAATGAGAGATAGGCTTTTGGTAGGAACATTTGATCCCCTCTGAAAGGGAAGAAAATCGTAACTGCTGAAAGGCTGCATTTAACAGCTCAGGGGGATAGCCGCAGCGCTCGCAGGTCGCAGACATGCTGTCACGAGTCACAGAGGCAGCAATGTGCTCCTAAACCCCCTTCCGAATACTTCTCCAAGTAAAGTCGTCTCCTGATTAGTTCTTGTTTTGGACTCCTGGGGCGCACCCACACTCCAGTTTTACGGTCCTGGCCTAGTCCAGAATGGTTCTGCCCCTCTTCATGTGGCTGCAGACCCCTTCCCTCCCTCCCACCCCTCAACTCGCCCAGCGGAAATCTCCAACTTAAAAAGACCCAGGGGTGACATCAACAGCTGGCATCCCCGGGTTGGGGAATTGACGTAATGGGCTGCAAAAGGCTGGTGCATGTCTGTCAGGCGGAGGGAGGGAGGGAAGGAGGAAGGAAGTGGAGAGGAAAGGAGAGGAGACACGACGGAAAACAGACTTGGAAAACCAGACTGGGACAGCAAGATAAAAGGAAGGGCCAGAAAACAGCAGCACCTGGCCGCTACTCACCGTCTGAATTCCTATGGAAGCAGTAAAAGCGGAAAGATGCATTTTAATACATCATGTGTTATATACCATCAGCTAATCTTAGGAGAAAGTACGAAAACAAATGTCACCTATTGTACGTTAAATCAAAGGATTGTAGTGTCTTTCTACACCCTGACAGCAGTTGTTGTCGAGCTGAGCTTACAAAGACGACGAATTCGAATACACCACTTCAAATATGGCGGCCGGTGTTCGTGACGGCAGCGAGCTAGAGAGCAGAAAGAACCCCTGGCTTGCTCTATACGCTGCGCTGCCAGCTGTCTCCACCAATCTGCATTTACTAGGCTCAAATTAGAGGCCCACAGTTGAACTTGGCTTTCGACAAAACAGAAGTTCAGAAAAAAATACTTTTATTGACATTACTCCTGTGATGCCTTGACCTCTGTTCGTCTTTTGTGGTAAATTTGTGGGACATGCTAGAACAGAAAAACAATCAACAAGATGCTTGGGGAAAATGGCTAACTTGACGCTTGTTTGGATCTCATTGTGACATTAAGCAAGTCGCTACATGACGCTGTGCAATCACACCAAATAAAGGAGATAATAACCCCAATGCTGAGCCAAACAGGCTCAGAAGGAGTGGCTGCTTTTACTTTCTTCTGGCTTTCCTCTGAGGCCAACCACCTATGTTTTGCGTCTCGAACTACACCAGGCATTATCTTCTATTTTAGATGCATCGACACTGCTTACAATCAGAGTCCTGCGAACACTCTGCGTGTGCCACCGTCGGTGCCGCGTACTGCTCCGAGGCACGCTGCTTTGCTGGACTATAAACAGCAACAAGGACAGTCTGAAATGTCTTCATTTGGCTTTGTTTTTGTTTGTTTTTTTGGTGTGTGGCCCTGACAAAAACAGAGCCTGGGAAACCAAATCACTGAGTCTCCATTTCACAGGGACGAGAAACCACAGGCAACGCAAACTGTTCCCCACAGACTGTTAACAATGCAAACTCCTCCGTTCCGCCTCCTCATCTGTCTAGATCTGTTGCAGAACCGACGGGGACATGTCCCTCGGCTCCTTTGTAGCCTCGATTAAAGGCATTTCTTTTTCAGCTCAATCAAAGACTACCAAAAATATTCCAGGGCTAAAAAAAAAAAAAACAACAAAACCTAACAGCCTCAAAAACAAGTATGTGGAAAGAAAAAGAGGAGGAAATAAATAGTAGCTGCAGTACAGAGTCAATAATATTTTTTCCCCATGACTTTGCCCTGCAGATCTCCTTCTTCTTCTTTTTTTTAAAAAGATAATCAGTGTGCAAGCGTTTTAGTTCATCTGCTGCCAGCAGGGAACCAAGCCCAGGCGGTTGTAACAGTCGGAGCTAAGGTGGGAAGTTTGAACCTCTCATCAGGCTCTGCCACCAGCTGTTCAAGTCGCAGTTCCTCTAGCAATCCGTTGCCAAACTGCTACCTCGAAATGAAGCAGGTTTTTTCTTTTCTTTTATTCAAATGAAATCCCTCGAATCAAGACTCCGAGCGAAGAAGCTCTGCTTAAGGGTCTGGAAAGTCTGCCAGGTTACTGGAAGTCAAGCAACAATTCAATCAACGTGGTACACACAAACCTGTGAACACACACAGGGAACACACTTCTGACGCACCTCTGGGGTGACAAACATCTGCATCAGGAGGCGACAGACTCGACATTAGAGTTGTTGAAATGAAACAAAAGAAGGAAAGCTTGCAAATGGTCAAAGACTTGAATAATTTCCCCCTAAACATTTTGAGCTAATTTTATCTGAGGCTTTATTTCATATTTAATGAAAGCAAAGACAGATGAAAACTGAGTTGTGCCTCAACATAATACACAACTTTTAATAAACTACATTTGATCACACCACAAAGATTTACAAACTGTTTTTAACACCAACACAGAGGTCTGCACAGAGGTTCAAAACTATTTTTTGCAAAAATATATTAGAGAAGACAGGGCCTGAAACACCAAATCTAAGCAGAAAAAAAAGGGTCAATAATACAACACACCAGGGTTGGGTAGTGAACATCAAATCCTCCAAAGATTGTCGTGGTGTGGAAATTCAAGAGTTCACTACAGTGGATCTCCAGCATTAGCAAAGTGTAGGGTAAAGCTGTACTCCTGAAACCTCCTCTAAAAACCCTGTCTAATTTAATAGTTCAAACACCAAATACACATTAACACATTAAAAAATTAAAATATTTTTTTACATCCAAGTTGAAATGTTGTGACAGTTTGGTATGGGACAGATAATTTGTGAAAAAATTTAGCTTCTCCAGCTTCCCCTGGTACTTCCAGTGCTAACTGGTAGCAACAAATCAGAACAAGGAGGTATTGGTGCTGTCAATCATCCTCCGTGTGGTGCTGCTTATTTCCTCTGCCCTCTACCCGTCTTGCTCCCTGCTATGCTGTAGGCACCTGAGCTTGTCGTGAATGCTAAGGCTAGTTAGCATGGACACCGATGATGGCGGATAAACAGTTTTCCTCTGGTAAGTTGTTTCTCCACTATTAGCACAATGAGCAGTGAGTACATTACAATGATTGGCAGCGCTGTGACCCTCCTCCTGGCTTTGATGGGTTGTTTTTGGTCGGGAGCTGTGAATTTCTTCAGACAGCAATAGTAGCTTAGGGATGAGATGGAGGAGATCAATCTTTTTGCAGATTATCTATCTCATTTTATACTGTCACAAGATAGTAATCATTTGAGCAAATATGTAAAAAACCATACTTTTATAAACGTTACATACTGCAGCTCCAATACGCACCGTGGAAACAATCTTAACAGTACCGTAGAAGCTGACATCCATGGTCTTCTTGGGGTTTCAGCCAATCAACGCCAAGGTAAATAAATAGCGCTCCTGGATTGGCTGCTTTTCAAATGTCGGCCAATACTAAGTAGCATTGCACCTAATTATTTCAGCTTCCTGAGCTGAATTTACTTTTTAAATTTTAGATACACTCTACAAAACATTCAGTGAGTAGGTGTGTTTTCCACAAATGATTTGTAGTCATGCTCCTTAGAAAATACTGAACCGTAAAAAGGTGGGAGCCTACAAGTTATGTAATGTACAATGTAATGATCTGATCCGGCCACAAGGTGGCTTTAACATAATGTACTGTTTCCAAAGTTGGCAACTTGAATCTCAAGGCTGGTTGCAATTCATTACTTCCACACTCAGGTGGAAGTAATGAATTACCAGGTTTTTCCAAAACCTGGTAAAGATAACAGATAAAGATAAAGCTAAAAATAGCCAAAGACTTCCGGAAAGCCTAGAAAACTATCGCTATTAAAGATTGGATGAATTTCTGGCAATTTTCAAGGAGAATATAAAGAAATGATGGGAGGTTCATGACTTTTGCCGTGAAGTCTGGATTAAAATTTGTCTCTGAAAGTCTAATCAAAACTTACCGAAGCTGACTTTGCAGTGGTTTGTTTTAATCACAGGAAAAGCGGTTACAAAAAGGAGCAACTCAACCGCATGTAATAGCTAAAAGCGATCACAATCCGGTTGCCCGGATTACTGTTGCAGTGTGCGCTACAACAACCAGCAATACACGGTTTTCATTGAGAAATGAGCCCGAGGTGACAGGGCGGGTTGAGACACTGACCCCTCGCTTTCCACCTTGCCATTTTGGAAACAAGTCCGTTCAACATCAGGGTGTGAGAGGCTGCAGAGAGAGCACGGCTCCGTGTTCTTGCTAAAGGCACCCGAGCATGTGCTTGCATGCGAATGTGAACGTGTGCACGAGCGTGAGCGACTGGTGGAAAAAAAAAAGTTCCTGAGTGTTTCTCCAACGGGAGACTGACGCATAGCTAGTTGTTGGGAGTCCAATCCCCAAAGTTTGCTTTTCTTTCTTGACCCTGTGTGCTTTGAGCTGTCAGTGTCAGTGTCAGTGTCGTATACGCACTCTTAAGTGAGAAATCTTTGTGTATCCTGAACACATCTAACGCTGATATGGTCGAGAAGGCGGATTGCCAAGGGAGCAGAGCAGACATCCTCCCTGTTGGAGCATCTGGAAAAGTGGGATCAGAGTCCTTCACCCCCCTTTTCTCTTTGCAAATACGAATGAACAGGAGGCCTTACTGCTTTGGTCCTGTCAAAACAAAGAGAGTGTCATCTTCCAGCCGCTTTTTTATCAACAGTGTCGGCCCCGTATCCAGTAACGGTTACCACAGGGAATAACTTGGGGGGAAACGTGATCCCTTAATGAAGCTCAGGTAATTACCACCAACCCCAAATTTGCCCGGGCGCTTTCTTTAAGTAGGAGCCCCCTCCATACCCACCCGCTCCCCCGCCAAAGTTCAGGCCCGTCAGACTGTCTCTGCTTCATGAAAGGGATTAGAGCGAAAAGAAAGAACCTAGGGATAGAAAAGGAGCAAAGAGCAGAAGAAACGGGCGGCTGAGGGGTAAATTAAAACACTTCCACTGTTTGGAACACCAGATAAAGGATGTGTTAGCGGGTCACAGTGTTCACCGTCTGCACTTTTGCACTGTTCGGCCCTCCTTTTCATGCTTGTTTCCCTCGCTTCTGTTAGATAACGTGGCATAAAAAGAGGGGTGAACTTTGCACAGCGAGGCGCGGGAGCTGGGTACAGCCGCACCTGTGCCATGGAGGCTGTCGCCGCAAATATTACTTCTTTGTTATTTCAGGGTGTTACGTTTCAGTCAATTATGTCAAAAGCAGTTTTGCATATTTATAACTGAACAGAAAAAGAAGGAGACACCTGCAAAAATATGCGGGCATGTAAGGATGTCTGCAGAATGCGTTGTTTACGTTGTCTCGCCAAAGTTTTTATGCCCGTTGAAGTTTTTCACAGTGTGTCACATTACAAGCAATTTCAATGAATTTAACTGGGATTTTATGTGACAGTTCAAGGAAAGAGAAAGTTGTGGGGAAGATGAAAGCAGAGGTTGGTCCTTAAACAATATTGTAAGCTTTAAATATCGCATATGATGCTGTGTAGTCTATCAAGCCAGACATGAAGAAATAATTATAATCACAGATGAGAGAATCTCATGACAGGCAGATTAACTCGCACCCGGCCTGGCTTCTGTATACAGGGTTTCTGCAGATTTCACCAAATTTTAAGACTATTATGAGTGGCATTTTAGACTTGTATCTCCACAGAAATTTACGCACATCTTCCAAACAACTGGTGAAAAATTTGCAATTACCCATGTTAAAAGAGCTACCTAGCTAGCAAGCTAAGTTAGCAGCTGGTTACCGGTAGCCTCAATCGTCTTGCGTCACGGAACTTATTGAAGATGTTTGCGTGCGACTCAAACATTTGCCTAACAAAAAAATTCAGTGAGAAAAACAAAACAAAACATGGAATATACAAGATTAGATACAAGACAAAATTTCAGATTTGTGAATAATGTATTTCAGGGCAATTTACTTTTAGAATTTAAGACATTTGAAGGCCTTAATTTTTGTTGCATGGATTCAAGACATTTTAAGGGAAGTCATAGAAATTCATATTTAAAGTTTAGCAAAAGTCATGTTTGGAGCACAGCAAACATGCTGAAGAAGGTGAGGTCAGATGAGACCAGAATTGAACTTTTTGGCCTACATGCAAAATTCTACATGTGCTAAAAAACTAACACTGCATATCACACTGACAGAAACATCAGGATCATGACATATGGTGGTGGCAACATTATGATGTGGGGTTCAATTCATCAGCAGGGACAGAGAAGGGTCAGAGATGATGGATGGATGGATGGATGGATGGATGGATGGATGGATGGATGGATGGATGGATGGATGGACTATCATGGAAGAAAACCTGCTAGATGTTGCAAAAGATGTGAAACATACACAGAGTCCAGACTTTAAGTCAATTTAGAATCTGTACCAACACCTGACAGTCACTGTTCACAGGCTCTCTCCGTCCAGTCCGACAGAGCTTGAACTATTTTTGGAAAAAAGAACGGGTACAAACATCAGTTGGTAGGTTTTTCGGTGACTTGGAGCTGTGACTGCAGTTAAAGGATGCTTCTGCAAAACGATTTCATCAGAGAGGGCTCAGTTCAGATGCCCACCACCATTTTTTTTAATCTGTAAAACTCTGGATAAAAATAAATAAGAAAAATCTTTATTTCAATTATGTGTTATACTTCTCAACAAAAATACTTCATTGTTTATGGTTGTAATGTGACAAAATGTGGGCTAGGTTAATACATAAATAAATATAGCAAGGAATAGTATGATTAAAGTCAGTTTGACATGTATACTTTTATAAAAAAAGTTATTGAAATAGTCTCTAATTTTCTCACCAAGTTCTCTGGTACTTAACAAATAGAAATAATTTGAGTCACAATGACTAAAAAAAAAAGTTTTCATTTTATATTAACTAATTTCTGCAGATGTATACAACTAAAGCATCTGCTAAAATAAAAATCTAATCTCTAACGTGTGTCTTGAGGTTGGGTAACAGTTTAGTAACACTAATCAGAAGCGATTGGTGATATCTCTGAATTTTAGTTCAAAAATATCATCAGTAAAGTAAGCACCTGGTTACTCTTAATCTCATAAAAAAACATTTCTTTACAGACACAACTGTCTGCCGCAGTGGGGATTCTGAGGAAACAGCCTCAAGTCGAAGCCAAGTGCCTTGGCTGCACGTCATGCACAGGTTCTGTGGCCTTCCTAACATAAACACCTAGCATATACAAACACATTAGCATAGACTATGTAAAAAAAAAGAAAAAGAAAACAACCTGAGGCTCTCCATCAGTCTCAGGCCAGGATAGTGCTATACATTTCAAAGCTCACAGCTAAACATAAACACAGCACTTCCCTGTCATAACAAGCCAGTGGCTAGGTAACCCTGCAGTTTGTTAGGACTATTTAGTGTTGCAGTGATCCCTCTGCCCTGTGGACACAAGGGCCGCATCCACACAGCTAGTCGGCCCCGGCCTGCAGACGGTGGCGGCAGAAAATGGAGCTTGGGAAAAGAAATGAGGGAAGCTAATTGGTCAAAATACATTTCATTTAAGAAATGTAAGAGCAGTCCATCCACTTACAGGTTTAATGTTGCAGAACATCACAGGAGAGAGTTCCCTTTTTATTTATTTTTCTACACACTTACACGTAAAATAAAACAGTACGCCGCTGAGGGCAGATTAAACATCCCTCTTTTATTAGGAAATGCAATCCCAGCCCCCGTCCCTCCCAACCAACAAGTATCTTCTATAATAATGTACCGCTTCTAAAGAGAGCAAAACGTTTGCTGCTTCAGCTTTAAAAACGCTTTGATGAAGGCTAACGACCAAAACACAGCTCCTGGGCAGAACACTGGCGGCCCTGAGCTGCTATGTACACAAAGCAGCAAGTGAAGACAGAGAAAACCTAAAATGGCTGATAAAGAATCTTGACGAACAGCTGAATCAAGGGCTGCTTGAATGTGATTAAAAAAAAAAGAGAAGAAAAAGCACATTTAAGCAGAAAAGGAAATGTGCCGCTTCTTGTTTACTCCTCGGAGGCTCAAGATTCTATAAAGTTTTGTTTTGGCTTATTGTTCAAAGTTCCTCATTGCTTTTAAATTCTGCCATAAAAACGTCCAGTTGCGCTTCAAGACTATCAATTTTTATTTTATGAGATCAACTGACACAAAGTAGAGCACAGCAGTGAACTGGTAGGGAAATTAGATGTGGTCTTGAAGCTTTTTGATATGAAAATATGAAAGTGTGGCCTGGATTATTTCTTTTAAGAATCTACCTTTTGCTGCATTTACAGCTGGAAGGATTTTAGGCAATGTCTCAACCAGCTTTGCAAATTTAGCGCATGATATTTTTGCCCATGCATCTTTGCTGAATCTCAATCTGAGTGTACGGAGAGCGACTGTAAACATCAGTTTTCACGTGTCGCCATTAGATGCTCGATCATCTGTAGCGAAGGATGCATCTGCAGCTAGAAAATTCTTCCTCCAACATCAGAATGTGAAAAACTCAACCCTTTCTGCTCGACTTAACATCAATACGGTGTCGGGTTGAGCTGTTGATTACGTTTTGAATTAATTGATTAATAATTGGACAGTAAAGATGCTTAATAAGTGATTTATTTTGCACAATTTGAACCGGGTGAAGCTTCCACTAGGCCACTTAAGGTTTTTTGGGTAGAACATAATTATAGACCAAGTTTTTGCATCTGAAATGCAAAATGTAGATATTTTTGCACAGTATTGGCATACTGTACTTTCAGGAAATGGACTTTTTTTAGTGTGAACACTCTGGTTAACAATTAATCAATTACTAAATTAATTGACAATCATTTCAACAATTGAGTCGTCATGAATTATCGGATTAATCATTTTAGCCCAATCTCTCATATTAAATCCTAATAATATACACACATTTAAACTGTAATGTGATTGAGGTTGAAAAGGTAAGAATACTTTTGCATTGGTTGAGGTTGTTTCTAATGCTAGCTGGGATTTGAAGAAGAGCATGTCATTTTGCCAGAGTCGTGATCAGTGCATTGTGTGGCGTTTGCAACATGACTTTCTTTTTTCCCTTGTGGAGAGCGTACGCCCAGGGGTGCGGACGCCCCTGTGCGTACGCTCTCCTGGGCGCTTACGCAGTGAATGCACCAATAAAAGAAACCAAAATTGAATTAAATAAACAGTTTCAACTCGAGCTGAACTAAACAAACTGCAGCCCACAAAACCACTTTTATATAAAGGTTCGTTGCAAAACGGAATGCGGCGCAATAACAAATGTATCCCCATGCAAAAGGTTGCGTAATGGTTTGGATAAGCCTCTGATTTAACGGAATAAATTAATATCCGTCTTCTCTGGCACCGGGTTGATCAAGAGTGATTGCAGGTAAACGTTTAAGCTTGATTATTGGGGTTGGAATTGACACCGTAAATAATTTTCCTGAACTACCCTTGGAGGCATTTCTGTCCTCCCATCTGCACAGAACAAATGACAAACAGAAATGACTTCTCCAGCACACTTCCTCTGTTCCCACAGTCGATTGCTGCAACATCTGCCTGCAATGTATGCACTCTGTATACGCCGCGCGGCTCTTCACACTTCACGCCAAGATGTGACGCTGGTTACACGTCCGGCTTTGGCCCCCGATTTTCCACGCAACGGGGGAAAACCTGTCCCTAAAACGAAGGGGTTAGACAGATTACTCAAAACGAGTAACGTGTAGGGTCTCCTACACATTCTTGAAATGTTTGGAGATTCCAAATGAAATGGAAGCACTCTGCTGATGTCATTATCTAGAAACACTGTTGTGGAAGATCTCTAATGGATCTAAGGGAGGATCCAGTGGGAAGGGAAAATGGAAAAATGTCACTGTCTGTCAGCGTTTCTAAAGTCCAGACCACAAGTGTCCTTTTAACCACCAGTGGATGTCGAAGAGATGCAGTCAGAAACACACAAAGGAGGTAAATACAAACTAACAGAGTTTTTTTTATGTGCGCGTGTGCTATTTTTATTCTTACCCCAACATCTTGGCACAGCCTACATGCTTAGCAAACCATCAGCAAACTGCCACAAAAAATAAAATAAAAAATGCAACGCACCTTGTAATTGGCACTGTTAACTATTTTCCTTTTTGCTGCTGTGTTTCGCTGTGGCTCAGAGGGAGGCGTTGAAAGTCGCTTGATTTATGGCCGGGGAAGGCACTGAGAGCTTTTCAAGACAAGCCAGCAGAGACTCACGAGAAGCAGGGTTAGCCACAGGGTGGCTACAAGATACAACCGAGCGACAGGAGATCAGAGTAAAACAATTTAACTTTGAATTCTGTAATTTGTTAATTTTCTCTCTGCCAGAGAACCTACAGCACATTTAAAAAAAGTTATGTGTTATGGCTAGGGTTGTCCCCATTCAATATTGATATCAGACGAGTATCGGATTATATCGGCCTGCATCTAAGATCTGAGATAAAAGCAAGACGAACCCACGACGGCCGCGTCGAGGACTCAAGGCCTCCAAACATGGGTCGCGCTATAATCTAAGCCACCACAGCACGCCCCCGTCATATGTTTTTTATTGTATAAACGCATTTCCTATTGGACTCAAAACGTCTTCCTCTATCACAGAACCAGCAGCATGTTTCTTTATGTCATAATATTTAGAAAAAATTAAAAAATTGGAACCAGAAAGTGATTCCTCACAGAGAACTGGAAAAACTTGACTTTCCCGGTATAGTGATGTGATCTGAAGTTTCAATTTCACAAAGAAATATTCAAGTCCTTTAAATGACATGCCTCAGAGAGTGCCGTAATGGCATCGGTTCTCTCCAGCTACATGTGGCATAGAGTAATGCAGTGCTGCCCCTCCCCACTTGTTGCTGTGCGCTCCTGGTCTGCTGGTTGAGAGAAAGTTCCTATGTTTTTCTCTTCCTAAAAAAGAAAACATTTGTTGTTGTTTTTTTTTACTATTTCCAGTTGAAAAACATACAGAAGTCATAATGTGGAAACTGCAGGAAGGTATTATTATCCCTATCCAGCTACATTTGGCAAACTCCAAACTGAGTTTGATTATTTAATAAACTTTGGCTTTAAATCTATTTTTAATGATTTTGTCAGCTCTAGTATCCTTTATGTGACAGTTGTCAGACAGGAATTCAAGTTGTGAGACATATTGCTGGGACTCGAACCGATGGCGTCCGCTTTGAGGACTAAGGCCTCTGTTTGTTTTACCCCTGCACCACTGCCTCGCCCAGGCTTTAATTTCTTACCTAATATCATAAAATTGAGGATTTTTTAAAACACAAACTTCACCATACAAGCAGAATCTCCTGCCTCTGATATCCAGATCAAGCAAAGGTTAGCATTAGCTCGTCTCAAAACGAGAGGTGAACTGAATCTTCCACCATTCCAAGGTGCAGCTGTGCACATGAGTTATTTCCTCCACTAAACATGCTCTCTTCACATCCGGCTGGGTCCTGTCTTGTTTTAGGGGCCAAATGGAGTGAGCAGCATGCATGCATTGTACAGTGTGTACACGGCCGGGGTGAGGGGAGGGGTAAACTTTGTAGGGCACGCAGCCAGGAGAACTGAGCTCTTCGTGGAATGCCATGGAAAAATGAGACAGTGGAATGCAGACTTCACTGAGCAGTGTAAACAGGCCGGGCTGAGAGAATGCTGCCACGGCGCTTTGAAGTCGCCTCCATCTCCCTATCGCACACCCACCCATCACCTACTGCTGTGCTGATTAACAAAGAGAGCGCAATTTTATCCAGTCACGATGTTGTCGTTCGGGCGGCCTGAAAACCCGGCGTGTATCATCTCGGCGCATGCTCAACGTCCTAGCTTGGAGCGCACGCTCTATTTATTTCTCAAAAACACACGCACACGCTTCAGAGCTCGCAGTCAGCCATGCATATCTACACACGCACACACACAGGGAGAGAGACATATAAAGAGGCTCACACCTGCTCTCTGTCATGGCATGGCACTTCAAGGCTTCCGGCCCCTCCGACTACAGTCGGTCCGTCTAACTCATCAAACCCCCTCAGCTCCTCCTCCTCAGCCCTGCTTCAATATGGCCTTTCAATGTCTTTGTTGAGCGTGCTGCAGTGATATCAGGTTAAGAATGTCTCCAGTGTAGACGTTAGACACGAAGGCACCGCAGCCTGTAGCTCCGCATCTGAGGCAGCTGGCTGAGGAATCCGCTCAAGTGGGCAGGTAAACACCACTGCCCTACCTTCACCGGCAGGCTGTATAAACCTGAGGCCGTGTAAGGGTTTCCTAGAAACCGCTTTCTCCACCATAAGCAAAGCATGCATTGCACCAGCCCTGTTTAGTCTGCTTTAATTGAATTTTCTTTGCCCAGAAAGTCCGGTTCATTTGGGGAAGTGTGAATGTACAATTGGACTTTGATGCAGACCAAAATAGCAAACTCTGGACAATCCAAAAACTGAGGTCTTGATTCAGTTGAGGTGAACTCTGGTGCGGTTCAAATGCATAGGTGAATGGACGCAGGGTATTCTGGGTAAATACAACCAAAATCAAGACGCAAGTCTAGTGTAAGAGGAAGAAATGGCTCACGCGACCACTAAAATTTCATACTGCTCCATTTTGGTTTACATTTCGTGAAGAAGGAAGTTGAGCTCAGTTTCATCTTCAGAGGTTTTTGTGTTGCTTCCTTCAGTGGACCTTGTTGCAGCGCCACTAAAGGTGAAAGGGGGAACAGGTTTCTCAAGAGGTTTAATTTGACACAGGGCAGTGTGACAACGAACCGCAGCAACTGAAGATGTAACAAATGTTGAAATTTTGGTCCCCAATTGAACTGAGTCTACCGGACTATCAGGTGTGAAAACACCCCAAGATCCAGCTGGATCAAGAACCTCACAGAGAACTTCATCTGAACACATCAACGCTTTACACCACTTCATGTGAACGGTTTTTCTTTTCTTTCCAGGAACTTTTGAACATTTGTAGAGTTTAGATCATTCACATCTGGACACTTCCCACTGCAGATGGCAGAGTTTACTTTCCTGACCCAGTTTTATCCTGTATGAATGCAGGTCAATGACCCTCCAGTTTCTCATCTTTATACACCGAACTGTTCCTAGCTCAGATCCCTGTGGAACACCAAACTTTATTATGTCTTTAGTTTTATAATGTTTATAATTTTAGAGGGCTTAAAGTCTATATTTGTGCTGAGCATTATTTATTCTCTTGGCAGAATGAAGTTTCAAACAATCTTGTACTTTTACCAACATGTTTCTTCTCACTGGAGGTGATATTAAGACTCCAAACTTCAATCTGTGACAGGAGTTAAAGATTAGAGTGAAGGCAAAGAGATCTTTCAGTTTCAAAGACTTGCAGCTCATCACCAAAGATAAATCATCAAAATAGCAGCAAATAATTTTAAGTCTAAATCTGCCAGGGATATGATAAATCTTGATCTTAACTGTGTGCCAGCTGGACAGCTTAAGATTCCTTACAAATACATAAATTATGTCTTCTTTTACTGCTACAGCATATATTTACATTCAGGGTTTTTACTTTGTCAGATTTCCCTTTCATCTTTCTCCTTATTCCTTGTAAAAGTTCATTGTGCTAAAGGCAGACAGTGCAAAACTTTCAAAACAACCAAATATTTCTAGAACTCTGTATGTCTTTATTGGGTGATGTATAAATAAATTAATCAAATTGTTTATAATAGAGGAGGGAAAACATTTCAGTGCGACCTCTACATGAAACGATCAGAGACAGAAGTTACATCTAAAGTATTACACAAAAACAAATGGTAAGCTTTGTTGGCACTGTTCTGATTTCCGTCAAATAACCCATGCCTGTTCTAACCGGGCAACTTACTCACCACATTTGTATGTAAACTAATAAAATTCTGTATAGTGTAAACACACATAAAGCGCTTTCTCCTACTTGGCAACAGTATGTATACACGATACACACAGATATAAGCAAGTACCACTGAGTCAGAAGATTTCATTTTCACACAGCTGTGCCAGCTCCACAGGAAGAATCTGAGCGCCTTTGAACATCTCTGCATGGTTCCTAGCCCGATGAATGAACTCTGAAGAATTTAGTTCAATAACGGGGTCAAAGTGAAGACGAGACTTAACAGAGCAGTGTCTGAACCACGACAGTCGTGCTGTCTGAGATTTTTCAAACTACTTTTGCGAAAATGACATGTAAACAATAGTTATTTCTCTAAATATCTTTGTGCACCTATGAGTTAACTATACTTAGCCAGCCTTGGGCAGCAAAACTCGAGCTGAACTTTCTGCAGCAAGCAGCACATTAAATGTACAGCGCTTCCAACTATAAAGGTCTCTCAGTCATCGTCAGTTGTCCCTCGGTACGCTGTGTAGAATGAAAGGTGGGGGAGCCCAGAAAACAGCCTGGTCTGTCATCACTACAACACTCTTATATCACAGGGTTGGAGTCAAATTGGTACTTTTGCTGCCTGGCAGGGCTGGTCTGCTGGTGTTTTCCGGTACCAAATAGATCAATCACTTTAGCAGGAAAGGGATATAGTGTCTGCGATTTAAGGGCTAGACAATTCCACAAGCGGGCTCTGCTCCACTGCTGACCCGCGGTAAAAAGAGACCGTGGTGAGGAGGGTAAGGTACGAGCAAGCAACTGTTCATTTTCCTTCTTCTCCGCTCCTAATGGAAAACCTCTACAAACCCGAAGATAGATACTGTTTTTTTTTTTTCTCAAATGCTCAGAAGCAGCACAAAGTTCACTTTGTTGGATCACAGAAAGTTTTCCATGCGATGATCGTTTTTGGGTGGTGAACAAGAGAACATGGCTCCTTAATTACTGACTTTAATTACTGACTTTTATTCACACCCAGAACAAATGAGTAAATGAGTACAAGCTCCTAATAAAACCCAGAGAAACTGAGCAGCAACTGGATTTACTTCTTCTTTTTCACTTCCAACCAGTGACAGGTTGGCTGGAAAGGGAAAATTCAGTCTTCAGTAAGTGAAGGCACCATGATTAAGCACCGTCAAGCCACTCTGCGGAAGTTATTACTAAGTGAAGAAGACTTAAAGTGTTTAAAATGAGCTTTCAAGCTCTGTCTACTACTACTACTACTTCTTTTACTCATCATTGAGCTCTATTTCTCATTGCTTCATCTACATTTAGCCTAAAAACGTTATTAAAGGAGGGTTCAGGCATCGGTACTGTGGGTTTCAGAAGGATAAAAAAAAATCCATTCAACTTCAACACCAATGAAACCTAAATTTTTAGAATTTCTTATTAATTTCAAGGTTTCCCCCAGAAAATCTGCTAAGGCCAGTGGTGGAGGCGCTAGGGCAGTCCACCATGATGTGTTAAAATGTTAAGTTACAAAAATGCAGAGATGCACATCATAATTTGGAAATAGCTTGTGTGGCCAACGAGCAGGTGTAGGGATGGTCACACCCAGTTCAATGCGTCAACTATAAAGTCTTACTGTCACTGTTTAAAAAAAACAATATTTAAGATAAACAAACAATGCTAAGCCTGGTGGGGTCCAAGTAAAGCCTGGCGGCCCATCAGGCTTATAATAGACTGGGGGAAACCCTGAATTCCTAAAAATCAGGAGAAAATCTCATCATAAATCATTGACTCATTAGGTGTCTTATTTCAAGTCAAAAAGCCATGAATCCCATTCCTCTCTAATACAAAGGAATTCAAATTTCCACAGTGCCTACAGGCAGGGTGAAGAGGTCTTGGAGACAACACGACTCCCCTGATGGATGCAAGGCCCCTTCACCCAAACAGATTGACTTGTCTTCACAATGCAGACCCGGTTGGCCCCGCAACCTGATCCGGAAAGCTTCCAGAGTCACTCAGCGGTCCCCCGCGTTTTAGGCCTCCACGTTTCCTCGGCTGGGTCTCCTTCCCCCTGGGCCTCGGGGTGCAACGGCAACGAGAGTGTGTCTCTAGGATGGTGTGTGTGGACACAAAAGGGAGTGACCTCATATGGCATGAAAAGTGACTCAAGAATCCCGTCTCAACCGGAGTCAACTGGAGGGTCTGTGGTACTGACAGTCCTTCACAGGCTAATTAAGTGTCACCTGAGTCAAACTGGCTCCTGAAGCGCCTGTGGCTCAAAGAAAGACTCTCCTGTCTCAGGTGTTCCTCACCTCCTGTCTGACTAATCAAGCCCCTGAAGTGTAACACTAATTAAATCCAGGATGTTCTAACGAACGCTCGTGAGGTGACAACAACCTTATGAAAGGAAAATTCCTTTTTACTGTTGCAGGGGCTTGGTTTGTGGCATTTACTGGCATGTGAGGGGTGGGACTCCATAAAGTGGAACCAGAATTGCCTGATTCCTTTTTATATGGAAGTGCCTTTGTAGTCGACCCAACAAATCTCCTCGGCTGAGCAAACGCACACCTGCACTCGGCGAAAAAGGAGTAGGAAAAATAGCAGAGCAAGTCAGTAAATAACCGTATAAAATCAAAACCCCTGGCTGAGGGGAAAGCACAGCGACGCCTCGGTTGGGTCCGTCTGCACTGCAGTGCTATGTGGGTGGGCTGTAAATCTGAACCAGCTTCTTCCAGGAATGGGTGCCGTGTGGCAGAGGCTGCGTCCCGTACAAACTTTCTTCTGGTAGACCACATCAGAGCCAAACCAGCAGAAGCGCTGACCTTAGGACTGCACTACCACCTCCTGATTGTCACATCCCTCCCATTCCTATTCCCAGTCTGTCATTACTGGATAATAATAATAATGGATAATAAAAGAGCACAGGATCAGGGGTGTAGTATTAACCTTAATCAAGTGTAGATGGAGTGCTCATATGGGCTCTTTTGGCTATTTTACTGACGTTAAACATCTGCCCTGGTGTTGACAGGTGACAATAAGGGCATGTTGAAGTAACTGCTTTTTAAGTTACACAGGCCAGGCTGTTCTTTGCATAACATCGAGTACTCTGCAAAGCAATCACTTTTTAGATGTGTTCTTTCCCTTTGGTCAGTGAGCTAAAAACACAAAGATATCCAGGTCAAATGTATCGCCATAAAACATTTAATCAAAAGTAGGGAAGCATGATATATCCGCATCATTGTCGGTATCGACCAATGTTTGTCTCTCTTTTTTTTTAAATATTGGTATCGACCCAATACGTAAAACTGGGCCATTTTTGGCAACTGAAGTTTGTTTCCATCTTGTTGCCGTTTGTGTTTCCGAAGAGGTCATGTGGTATTTGTTCCGTCATGTGACATTGATAGTGATGCAGCACAGGATTATGGGATGTTTAGGTGAAGCAGAGAAGCAATGTAGGTGGATTGATATATCAGTATTGGTCTAAATTTTCATATTGGTGAATCCTTACAGAAACTACTGCAACCAAAGACTTCAAAAACATCTAAAGTTCATCTTACAGCCAACGGTATCCTGTGATGTGTAGAACTTTAACACAAAACAGTTTGGCCTGCCAAGACTGATTTTAGCCAATCCAATTTCTCTTTAAGAATTTTAATAGAAGATGAAAGAACTCAAAAACGTTTAGCACCTTTTTAAGCGTTCAAGCTATTACTGTTTTTTCATTAACCTTATTTGGAAGAGCGATAACGTCACACCCTTTGTCTTTATGTTATAAGCTATTGGTGTAAAACTTTTTCTAACATGTTAAAGCAAAGACATTATTCCAAAGATGACATTTCAAAAAAATTTTGCGTCTTGTTGTGGTGCTGTCAACTGATAATGGCAACTGAAACAGTCAACAATTTCAAAATTTAATAAACTTTAATGACTTAATAATTTTAATAATACTACTAATAATAATTAATGATATTTTAATTTTATTCATGCATTGAACAATCATATCATTTGAAGGTGTTTTGAAAAAAACACGTCTCCTGCTGTTTAAACTCCGGATTTGATGGGCATTTTGCAGGCAAGCATTGAGAAACGCCTTCCAAGCTTCGATTTTATGAGGAGGTTCTGCAACCTATTTTTTTCTGCGAGTCAGTTGTGGGGTTGATGAACATTGCATGCTGCAAATGAAACCACATATTTAACATTAAGATAAAACAAGATCGTCAATGATAAAATGAGAATATGATAATGTGTCTCTAAGCAAAAAAAAAAATAAATCAAAGTGAACATAATGTGAACTGTGTTTTAGCACAGTTCACATTATGTTCAAACCGACAAAATGGCAATCCTATTTTATCTTTAACACCTAAAATTAAGTGGCCCGCTTTAACCAACAAACTATAGTCTATAGTAGTACAATCTATAGTAGCAGTCCCTCAATTATTTTAAACATCATGTTATAAGATCCTCCACTCATTTTGGTTTTCTTAACTGTATGCAATCATAGGATCTGATCCATTTAGTTCAGTCAGGTTCAGCTATTGCAGATGAGATAATTCTGCCTACATTCATTTTGTAATCTATAGGTGTGTCGGCTTAATGTGTTTTGCTATTCGGACCAGTCTTTGAGCTCAAGACAATCAGTAAAATTAATAGTAGCAGACGTGTGATTCAAGCTTATGTTTAGTCATGCTGTCACTATGCCAAGATTATTAACGCTGAGTCTGAAGTGAGTCATCCTGATAGGGAAGTTCAAGTTTCAGCAGTATTGCCGTAAAGTCAAGTACCTAGACTTTCTGTGATTGTTGGCACAGAAACTGTTTATACACATGTTTCTCCAAGGTGCCAGGTAAACACATCATTCCAGCTATCAAAACAGTACAATATCATTAGTGTGGGCATCTGGCAACAAGTGGCATGACATTTCCACTATAAGAAAACACACACTTTTATTATAAGGATTTACATATTTGCTAATTGTGTGAGACATTTTTTATTGAATATTTCACTCTTTTGTGATCAAATGTAGAATGCTTGGTTCAGATCCACATCTGCAGGTGCTAACCTGGACTTTATGCTTTATGGCTTTTTGTGGGATTTATATTTTTCCATAAAAGCGAGACACTCAAGGGAACTTTGAAATCTAGGCAGCTGGTGAAGTATGTTTGAAAAACAGAAAGCTTGGTAGACCTTAACATAGCGAGCATCAGGTCAAAACAGGCTTTATCTCAACAGTGGGATATAAACTTGACAATCGTCTGCGTCACAGTGAAAGGATGTCACAAGTTTCTACAGAGTAGAGCTAAAAGGAAGAATAGATAAAAATAGAAAATGGCCTAAACTCGAACCCTGTGGAACGCCACAAGAAGGAGGTACTGAGGAGGACATAAAATCATGCCAACACAAAAGTAAATGTCTCTTGGTAGTTTGACTGAATTGGGTGGCTCTTTCCCAGTTCCCATGCCCTGACTGGTCGCGTTTTTTCTCAACAGAAATCATTTGAAACAGGCGAATTAGCCTTTTTTGTAAGTCAGAAAAGTGTAGCAGCCATAGCTTTTCCCTATCCTTCAAACAATCGGAGAAAACTCAGGATACTCTGATAATAATAGTAATAATATTAATGTGTTTTATTTGTCAGCATTCATCCTCTTTACAAGAAAAAAACAATATGAGAATAGACTAAAAATAAAAACGCTGACCCTTTCTCTGGCATCTCAATGGTAGAAACAATAAGACAGAAAATATTAACAGTTTATCAATATATCACAAACTGACTAATAACTATATCCAAATTATCTATATGTAGGCTTTTTGGCATTGATTGTTATACAACTAAGGTACTTTGATGTTGACGACGTTTCACATTTCTGAGAGCAACGACAAAAATAAAAATCACTAAAATTGTCCTTATTCTTGCCGTTTCTCACATTCTAAAACTAAAGGCTTATCCACAGAAAGTCACAGTTACACAAGCATGAGAAAACCGTACTTTGCTTCGGAGCACTGCTGTGATGTTTACTCTGTTTTTACAGGCAAGGTGTGTCTGTCACTTTACGATGGTCCCACAGGCCAGACAGCTCTGGCAAAGGAGACAGAACTTTCGCCTGAGGAGAGACGGATGGGCCGGTAGATCAGTGCGAGGGGTGTGAAGGGAAGGTGGGAAGGGAAAGAGGGGAGAAGGGAGGGTGTGTCTCAACAAGCAGCCCCTCTGGGTAGACAGGCAATAACATCTAAAGCACTTCCTTCCCTCTGCTCACTTCTAAGAAGCATCTTGTTAAAGTAAGGCGGTTGGGTAAGGCGCATCTAATCTAATATCAAGATGCACAAACCAATAAACAAAACGTAAATCCAGGATTCCTCTCTCAGTTCTGATGGCAAAGGGGAAATATTTTACATAGCTAAGTAGGAATTCTGCAAAATGAACTACAAATCTCCAGGGGGATTATAAAAGCCAACTGGCATGTGAAACCCCAATTGCTCGAGGAGGAAGTGGGGCCGGCTTCGGGTGTTTTCCACATTACATGTGGTCCCGATATCAAAAGAGATAACAATTCCAGCTGCGCTGCTGCTCCAGCTACACACCGGATCATCTGGAGGAGTCATCCATCCCCAAAACCCACACCACTTTCCGACGCAACAAGAACAAGACGGAAAACAATCCAGAGAAGCTAAAACAGTCCAAATGGAAATCTTTTTTTAACCAGGCGTTATGGCAAACAACAAAAGAGCTAAATGTATGTTTCTGTTAGTTTATAAATCACTGAACGGATTAGGACCAAACTCAAAGACCTGTTGATGTTATGTCAACCCTCCAGATCTCTCTGGGGTTTTTGGGGTCTGCTCCGCATCCCCAGAACCAAAAGTAAACGTGGAGAAGCAACATTCAGCTTGTATCCACCACAAATCTGGAACAAACTTCCAGAAAACTGCAAAGCAGCTGAAATGCTGAGTTCCTTTAAATCGAGGCTAAAACCCAGCTGGTTAGCTTTACCTCTGACCCACTATAACTGGAACATTAACCAGCACATCTGATGTGTATTGATGATTTTAATGATGACACTACTGGTTTCACAATTGGTGACAATTGGTGTGTTTATGATGTTTTTATGTTTTCATAATGTAAAGCACTTTGAACTGCCTTGCTGCCTAAATGTGCTATACAAATACATTTGATTGATAGATCGATTGATTGATTGATTGAAATGTTTATAGCAAATGGTATCTCTCTATCCGGTACAGCTTGTCATTCCTTCTTAGAAGCTAATTTGGATGCTGAAGTGGTTTGCACGCAACGGGTTATGCCTGAGGCTCCAACCTGCGACAGCTGATGTGCTGAGCTCTTTGGTGTGGAGCCGCTGAGAAACGAGCCGTCTACGTTCCTTCAGGCCAATTGGGCTGAAGGTGGGATGGGGAGCAAATAGGCAGATCAAATATGAATCACTAACCACAGGTGCCCTGAAGGAGGAACAAACTCTGGCTTGGGTACACTTCCCAAAGTATGTCTGCGCTGTTCCCAGCAAGCAGGCTTCTTGGCTTCTCTTCACCGTGAGGTCGCTGACCATGCCTTTCATTATGTTTACATATCTGCACTCCACCGCATAAAGTCAACAAGAGAACTTATCTTGAGCTAATGCACAATCTCTGCCTTCAAGAGGCAGTACATGTGCCAGATAATGTCCCGACTGAAGCCGTTTCAGTGGTGACTTTGTTATCATGCGGTCTATATAAAGATCAGGAAACCATTTGCAGCCTTTTGGCTCAAATACAGTAAAATTTTGCAAAGCCTTTGGAGTTTATTTGATATTAGATTCAACAGTGATAACTTTTCTAAAATCAGTATACATTTTTGTTGCTAATGAATTGCAGTATAAGTTGCAGAACTTTGTGGAAAGTGTATAATGTATCGTCTACAATGATGACGCAAAAAAATCGGAGAATTCACCAAGCGTGCCTCATGACATCACCTGCTCTATAAGCCCCTCCTGCTTCTGTTTGGCAGAGAAAAAGAAAACACTACTGACCTTGCAAGAGAACTCTCCTGCAGTGGAGTTGTTGTGAGCAACTGTGGGGATATAAAAGATTGCCGACAGCAGACAAAGGGGGAAAAAAAGAAAAATCCTGCGCATAAAAGCGGGACTGATAAGCTGTGCAGGTTGGCGATAAGAAACAAAGGCAGTACGTGCCGAAACGCGCCGTGACCGGACCGATAAAGGCCGCCGATAACAGACGCAGGGCTGAAGGTGGCGAAACACAAGCATCTGCAGCGGCGCAACAGGAAGAAAGAAGCTATGGAGAACGCCGCAGACGCAGGGTGAAGATGGAGGGCTCCATGTGTCTTCTACAGTTGCACCTGTGAGTAATCTATGATTCGTCAGCGTGTTCCCGACGGAAATCCGTGCAGGCTTCGCTTCCTCTAAATGGGACGGCTGAATATGTAATCTGTCCTCTTTCATCCACAGCCTTTATTTCCACCGGGCCACGTACGCCGACTCTGCTGTTGAACATGGGGGCATGGAAATGGCACGTTCGTTCCTTATCCCTTCCGCACTCTTACGCAATAAAATAAGAGAAAACATCACAAACCAGAAGTTTTATTCCCATCAAACAAAAAGAAACTGATGAACACTGCTGACTTAACAAAAAATATATCCAGGTGATTGTTTATTATGAATTTGTCCTGCTCTGTTTTGGTTTTGAACTAGTGTATAAAACCTCTGGAGATGACAATACAAAGAATTATTCTTCATGAAAACAAGAAAATTACAGACAACCTTCAGTATCTTCTTCATGAGACTGCTATACAACAACAGAGTGTCTTTAGTCAGAGGCTTCTTCAGTACCACCGTAAAACGGACTGCTATAGGAGATTCTTCCTGCCCATAGCCATCAGGGTCTACAATGACTCTTTGAAGAACCTTTGATAATATCAGTTACATTTAATTTCCCTTTTAGATTAATAAAGTATTTTTGAACTGAACTGAATTTTCACTTTAAGTTAATTGTTGGTAAATCACATGAAATCATAGAATAATACATTGACGTTTGCGGTTGCAACATGACACAATGCTAAAAATCAAGAGGTGTAATAACTTAATATCCTTTCATCATCTGCCCATCCGAGGATTTCTGAACTGCAGGTAATGTTTGAGATAATTTACAAAAATTAAAACCTACAAGGAAAGCCCACAGGAATAAAATGATAAGCGTGTTTTGTCTGTCAGCACCCTCTGATGGGCTCCGATAGCGACAGTGGGGACAGAGGAACCCTCAGATTAACCCTGAGTTTACGTTGTTGTTTTGATGTTGTCACATCCTCCTGTTGGAAATTCTTACACGCAGATTGTACTTCATGGAAACAGGAACATCAAGGGAGGCAACAAAGAAGCAGCGCGGAGTTACTTTCAGTTTAAGTAGAGCAAGTCAATCCTCATCTATGTTGGCTCTGCTCTTCAGTGTTTTCTGTCAAAGAATTCCCATCTAAGCTGCCCGGTCTTTTTGGGAGAGCAATTTTGCTTTCCCAGAGATACAGCAAGCTGTCCTCTGTCTGTCAGTCGCAACATCAAGCACGTCCAGTGAACTGGACCTGTTCTCCCAAGAAACTGAGTCCAAAGATGGGCGTCTTGCCATCTTGGACTCAGTCTGTATCCACAGCTGTATGCAGACAGATCGCCCTAACAATCGCGTCCAGTCATTAAAGCCAATTTTATCTCTGACAAAAGAGAAAAAAGGAAAGCAGGGGAAGCTTCGGGGAGGCGATTAATATTCCTAAAGAAACAGAAATCTCCTTGAAGGAGTTCTCAACAAACCCTCTCCCTGCAAATATTATCCCATGGCAGATGAATGATAGGGCTTGTATATAGTAAAGCGTCTTGTTACAACGGGAGAAGTATGCGGCCCGTCATGGATGAGACTCAAGAATTGATAGCAGCTTATATCACATTCAAGAAATCTGGGTTTGCTTTCTTCTGGCTATGCCGGGTATGCTCTGCGCGAGCCAAAACGTATCCAGCCTTTTACATCCCATAATGAAACCATGCCCGCTATCTGCAGGAGCATATCAGGCGTTTCAATATCATTTTGTTGTTGCACATGATGTGATTGAAACAAATGTGTGAAGGAAAACAACAGCTCGACTGCTAATACAGTCTGTTTCTGTGTTTTCTGATGGATCAACGAAGCAGGACACGCAGCTTTAAAGCTTTATCAGGACCGCGGTTTTGTTGATAATCATCAAAAAATGCTAATGACAATCTGACTGCTACGTGCATCTTTTAAGCGCCAGATATTGGGCGTTATTGCTGTCTGGTTCTATTCAATGTCCAGTTCTCAATCTAAATAGCACTAATAACAAGCAGCTGCACACCGCTGTCAAGTGCAACAAATGTGTGTAATCTTTACACATGTCTTTTGTCTTTTTCTGACAAAAATAAGAGAAAAAGATCCAATATTTTGCCACAATGCAGGCTTCAAGTCCAACTCGGAAACTCTCAAAACATTTCTTACTACGTAAGAGGAATTATGTTAGAAACTGCATTTCAATTTATTATAATTTACATAATTCACTGCACCATTATGTGCAATCTTTTTTTTTAATCACAGCTACGTTCATAAACCGCTAGTTCTAAAACACAGAACATATAAAAAACTGGTACAACAGGATTTTATGTAATGTTCTACTTATAGATTACAGAATCTACTTATAGATTATTTCATTTGAAATAAAGACCTTTTTTTCTGGATGACTAGATGAATTTGGCCCTCTTGCTATTTTATTGTGTATGCAGCAGTTAAGCAATAATTTTACAGCATTTTTACACCTTTTAAGAAACTTTTTTCCTCAAATTGCCATCCACTGAGACACTATTTGTTTTGCAGAGCAGTTTAATTGGCAAATATATTTTAGCTCGTCTCTTGTAGTTTAGATTATGTGCAAACTGTGGTTTGGTTCTGTTCTGTAGTTGAAAACACAATATATTTCTTTTTTACAGAAGTCCCGTTGTGTCAGCTTTAACAATTTCTACCTGTATAATTAATGGTGGTCTAACCTTTTAGAACTATCCAATCAATTAAACACTATTCCACTAAGTAGTTAAATAATCGCAGCTAAATGCCCACTCAAATGTTGTTGTTTTTTTATTCTTTACTCTTTCTGTGTGTATATCTTTGTATTCTATCTTTGTGTGGGTCTATTTGCTGTTATTGCCTGTCACTTTGCTTCTGTTGCACACAAATTTCCCCATTGTGGGACAATAAAGGATATTTCTATTCTTGCAATAATTTGAGTTTTTTAAAAAATAGTTATATTTACTGCAGTTTAATTGTAATAGGAATAATAAAGCTTGGTGTGAAGCCTTCTCCGCTCATACTTTCTCTTTTATAGTGAGTGTGTGTTACCAGATATATCTATATACACACACATTACTGTATGCTTCTTGATAAAAGTCACCAGTCTGAAGTTTGCCCAACTGCTAGACACTCACAGTGACATTTACATGATGAATTGTCACTTAATGGATCCGTAACTCCTGGTCTTCTCAGTTAGAAATGCACCAAATATGGCTTTCCAGACAAAAAAACAATTTCTGGTTCCCTTCAGATTCTGGTTTTGACTGATTCTATTTTTGTTCAAGGACTGTAACATAAAATTAAAAATCGTAGTTTTGACTCCAACAAAAAGTGAAAAGATTGCAAAATTAACCTTATTTATACACTCAAAGTATAGGTCTTAAAAAAACACTGACATACATGCTGTCGGTTGGTGGTAAATAGAGTGATGCATTAACATACCAAAAAATCTGACTCTTTCAGTACTTAACCAGTAGCTCAGCAACCAGAGTGGATCGATTTCAAAATGAGTAAATTTTGATATCACTGACTCATCCTGTTGAATCTTCAACGGATTGAATATACATGTAGACAAATATTAGATTTTCCCAGTTGAGTTGAGTTTCTTATCCACTTGATAAAAAATGACAAAAACAACATCTGAAAAACATATTAACTTGTTTTGTTCTGAAAATTGGTCAAATGCACAGCTTCATATTAGAATTTCTTAATATAGAAGAGTGAAATTTCTATTAAAATGAAAATAGTACTATTTCATTTAAAATGGGGAAAAGACAGACTTGCTCCTATTCTGAGCCAGTCAAGCTCATTTCTATGTCACATTTCAGCAACCGTGCAGTTCACAGTGCTTTATGTCATAAAAACAGAATACAGTCACCAATTATGAAACAAGCAATAAACATTGCATTTTCGTCAAATCAGTGTTCTGGTTACTATGAGTCAAAGGCAACTCTAAACCCTTTGTAATGTTTATGTCTCTGAAGGTTCAAGTCAACCAAAGATAAATGCATGGATGAGTTTCAAAGAAATATTTTTTCCACTACTAACATGAATGGCTCACTCAGTAAAATATGTTCAGACCGTTTGTGTCCACAGAGCAAAACTGATTCTGCTTTTAAGTGGACGGCTGATATCCGGAACAGCAGTTTGTCACCAATCCTCCAGCCGTGATGGGCTAGTAATTTTTAGAGAAATATACTTTTTTAAAGCATCACAAAGGTAAGTCCGCTGTCAGAAAATGAGTTCCCATCCAAGCAGTCGCATCACATGCAAAAAGATGCAAGAGATCTGCTTGAGATCAGTTCTCATCTCTGCAGGAGTGCCTGAAATATTAAGCAGAGGGATAATCACATCTAGTTGTTTCAGACATTAGCATAGATATAAAGGAGGAAAAATAAAAGTGAAAAACAGGGGAGAACTTCAGCTGTAATTACATTGCGTTTCGTTGGGGGATGTGAGCCGCACCGATATTCGTCCCCACTGTGTTTGATTAGCTACAGTTTCAAAACAGTCACAGATCTCTTCTCTTATAGTACCATACGAGCTGGCCACATAAGCTCTAATTTATTCCAAGGAGTTCCACCAGCAGTCTGTGTTTTCTCGGGGAGCCTCCAACATTAAAGGCCGCTGGGCTCTATTTCTGTCATATGGTTGACTTTCACAGAACCGAGCTCTGATGACTGGCGTTTGGAGCGGTGTGTGTCTACGAGTGTGACGACTCCGAGATGGGAGAGAGCGATTGTAGCCCGGAGCAAAAAAAGAAAGTTTCTCATCAAAGCCTTCGTTTTCAGGGTGTGACCCATCTCGGTTCTGGGCCCACGTAACCCGACGCCTGCTGGTGATGGCATTTTGTGCTTGCACACAAGGAGGGCTGCATGTGTGTGTGTGTTTTGGCCAGGGGGCGACAGGGGTTTAACGTCCAGCATCTAACCGAGGCCAGCTCAAGCCAGCAGAGGGCGAGGGACAGCTGGTCTTTCATTGTGGGCTTTTTCAACAGTGATGTGTGTCGTTCTATGACGACGTACGCTGCTGACCCAGTCAAAGTAGAGACCTAAATACAAAGAAGATTTTGGGTCTGCTCTGGATTTCATTGTGGGGTATTACATTAAACAGAGCCAAATACATTTTCACACCTTTCAGTGTTATTATTTTTTAAAAACAACAACTTTGCATTGGTGTATAAAATAAAACCCCAACATAAATCTACTAAGTTTTAGCCTGAAATTTGATTAAATAGATGTCTGTCAAGACGCATTCTGGTGTTAAAATTTCAAGCAAAAGTCAAACCAAAGGAAAGGAGACAGAAAACCAAGCCAAACAAACTGTTTATCACTGGAGTCATGCCTTCTTTTCCTCACACTCCAGAGTCCTTATATAATGGAGAGCATATTCTGTTACAGCATACGCTGATTCCATGTTGTTATTTTTAGCATCAAGCGGCACAGCTCGTCCCGTCATCCGACAGGGTGGCACTGCGCTCCTATAGCGCCCTGAGAGCCAGCGACCCGCTCCTTTCTCCAACGCCCAGAGAAGATAGCACACCAGGAGTGGAGAAATAAACGTGCTGATTGTCGGGCTCCGGAAACATTTACCTCATCTATTAACCCCTCCCCACACGCCCAGCTATCGACCCCCTTTCACTGCGCACTGGTAAGTTGGTTCCCACACTCCCCTCATCTGTAGCGAGCGTCACGGCTCTCCAACCTTACCCCCACCAATGGGCCAATCAGCAGCGACCTTACCATGCCGCTTTACAAGCATGCACTGCAAAATACGATGCCCATACTCCTCTTTCTGTGCAGGCCGAGTTCATCGTGGCATGATCTTTCTAAAACACGAGGCATCAGTAATAAAGTGGAGTTTTGCCTCTTGTGTGATTTATTAGGATGTATTGGACTTAGATTCCAGTAAATCACAGAACCCAGGGCTCATACCACTATCGTTCAATCATATCTTTGATTGTTGCAGTATTAACCCTTCCAGACCACTCAGGTCTTCTGGTTCTGGTCTGATCTGCATCTCCAGAACCAGAACCAAACATGAAGAAGCAGCATTCAGCTCCTATGCACCACAAATCTGGAACAAACTTCCAGAAAACTGCAAAACAGCTGAAACACTAAGTTCCTTTAAATCAAGGCTAAAAACCCACCTGTTTACCTTTGCTTCCGACCCATAATAACTGGAAGTATTTGATATCTATCAATTATTTAATATAATGTCTGTTACTGGTTTCATAATTGGCGATTGTATGACGTGCTTATGATGTTTTCATGATGTAAAACACTTTGAACTGCCTTGTTGCTGAAATGTGCTAACTTCATTAATTGACCGATCTTTGGCATGAATTCTAGTGCAAAAAAGGTACAATTTTGTACATTAGTTTAAAAATATCAGTAAAAAAAAAGTTGATCTTTTCACAGATACTTAAATAAATTCAAAAAGTATCCAATAAAATAGTGAGAACAAGTGTTTAAGTTGATGGTACACAGAAAACTAACAAAGTCTGAGCTTTTCTTCGCCTCACACTGTTCAAATCCGTTATCTAAATATGAAGTATAACAAAAGTATAAGCCTACCATGGCCATCTGCCTAAACTGACAGCAGGGCAAAGACAGCATTAATTAAAGAAATCAGTGAGAGGCCCACAATGACTCTGGACGTCTTGCAGAGATCCACACATCATGTGGGAAAGTCTGTCAACGTGGTAAGTTTTACTTGTGCCATCTGCAAGTTTGGTCTTTGAGGAAGATGGCTAAAAAGACAGCCATTGTTAAAAGAAAGCCATGAAAAGTCCCGTGTTTGCTTTGTAGGGGGCAAAGCAAACATGTAGTAGAAACTACTGAGGTAAAAGACTAATAAATTCACCTATTTGCCCTAGCTGCACATCAATATTTGTAGCTAAAACACTTCACATCCCAATGAATACTCATTTAAGCTGAGAAACATGGTGGTGGCAGCATCATGCCGCATCCATTATCCTTTGCTTAATCTAGGATCAGGTCACAAGGACAATAGTTTAAGTCTAAGCTTCACTCTCTCAAGCCACTTGGCCAGGTCCTAACGGAGAATCAGGTCGGTTGTATTATATTGTATCGTAGTCGTACTATAACATCCTTTCAAAGCAGAAGAGTTGCTGAAAATGACAACTTGAAATCAACTTTCTCCAAAACAGTTTACAGTTAATAGTCAAAATAATGCAAAAGTTACACCGATGTTGATGCACCATATAGCGGTATTTATTAGTATTAAACCCTCAGATATTCCCAGTGAAGTTTCTGGCATTTACACCCCAACAACTACACCAATGATCTCTGGACACAGCGGTTTCCACCCACTCATGTTAGCTTTACACCTCAGGTCAGAATTATTGTACCCCCTGATCAGATAATCACAAAAAAAACTCCATAGAAACCATAGCTGTCCATACTTGTATTCCTTCTAACAGAACCAAGACAACATCTCCACAAAGTTTCATTGTATTGATGTTCTGAATTGTAACAAAAAAACTGAAAGGTGACCAGGCCAAATGTATTAGTCCTCC
Source organism: Xiphophorus couchianus (assembly GCF_001444195.1). Lineage (NCBI taxonomy): Eukaryota > Metazoa > Chordata > Actinopteri > Cyprinodontiformes > Poeciliidae > Xiphophorus > Xiphophorus couchianus. The sequence goes on from NC_040238.1 coordinate 24,557,005, forward strand.
TGCGCTTTCTATACATCCAAGACAAATCTGACCACTCAATTTCTCTGAACTTTACTTATTGCATAAGGGTAACGGCTACACTGCCATTTCCAACAATTCATTGTGTCTAGAGCAACTGTACGATGCACCACTGCAAAGCCTCAGGAGACAAATTCTACTGCAAACTAATCTAGGTGTGGCTGTAAGCCCTAGATTTCTAAAACTTTGGAGAGAAACATAATCAGAAGTCTCTGCCATGGTGATTGTTGCTCAGTTGTCCTCTTTTGGTGTTGATGTGTCAAGGAGAGCTCTTCATCATGGAGGACTTTAAGGTCACCATCCAAGAAATATCCCACTGCTGAAACAACAGCAATGTAGATTTTATGGGCAAAGTGACCAAAGTGTGCCCATAAACATTTGAAAAATGGGGATTTGTTTTAGAAATCTGTTCTTTGGTCTGATGAGACTACATTTGAGCGCTTAAGGCACAGGGATGTTGCCTTTGGTTTGGAGAAGAATGGGAAAAGCCTTCAGCCCTAAACAGAGTCCTCACTGTTAAAAATGGTGGAGCCAAGATCTCAATCTCATTGAGAATGTGTCTGGTGCTAAAGGTCAATGTCAATGCTCAAAAACATGCAGTCTAGACGAGCTGGAGCAGTTTGCCATTGAAGGGTTGGTTTGTATACCTGGAGAGACAGATGCCACCTTGTGAAGAACTGCAGGGACAGGTTGCTGTCCATTGTAAGACAGAAAGACCACACTATTGACCATTACATGGAATAAGGGATAATAATTTTGGCCTCGTCATTTTTCAGTTCATTTCATCAAAGGGCTAAAAATTCTGACATGAACTGTAATTAGTGACTAACTGTGAGGTGTTGGATTCTTGTACCCGGGTTTGTGGGATTCATTTTGGCTAAGTAAGCACAACCAAAACATACGGCAACCTATAAACTCACAAAACAACTTCATTTTTAATATGTGTCTGAGATTATGTTCAGTTGTTCGCCTCCAGGAGAACAACACATGGGTATGACAGAGAAAAGTTGGTCATCAGGTAAGCCAATCAGACATTCACACTGTTTTCCTCACATTCTTACAGACTGTTGTTCTTCTGGATGCTTCACTGTGGGACCATCCGTCTCCTTTACGGGTTTCTCAAGGTTCTTGGCAGAGTGAAAGGCTTCTTTGATCAAAGGAGCCAGAGTACGGTTCCAACCCAGCGGCCCGCAGCTATCCAGACAGTTTGTTTATTCTGCATCGCCATGACAGCAGATAAGCAATCTAAAAATACAGGGGACTAAAGAAGCAGGTAAACGCTGACAAAGTCAAGCGTGCAGGTTACAAAGACTGAATCTGAATAGTGGAAGAAACAGCGAGAGATGAAAGGGAAATGCCCGTTTCCAGTGCTGTTCCATGCAAACACTAAGAACAACAAGGTAGGCTAGGGGTGCCCTTCAAAATTCATTTAAACTTATTCATAGACCGGAAACTTTTTTTATATGTTATAACCACAAACTTCACTGTATATTATGGGGATTTTATGAGACAGACTTAGACAAAGTAGGGCATTATTTTGAAGTGGGAGAAGAAAGATAGTTTTCACAAATGAAAAACTAAACAGTTTGGCATACTTTTGTATTATTTATAGAACAATCTTTGGCAACAATTACAGCTGTGATTCTTTTAAGGTACAACTTTGCCATGACTTTTCTTCAAATTGCCCGATGTTCGGTGCTGATCGTCCTCATCTCTATTAATTTTCACATAAACTCTGACCAGCTTTTCTTTCCTGTTAAAGAGAAGTACGATTCTGTCATCACCATGGTTCTTATGGGGATGTTATGTTCAGCCTCATTTGCTGTGTTATCTTTACACCAAATTTAATACTTTGGATTTAGGCCAAAAATTTCAAATTTTATGTCGTCTGACATGTTTGGTATGTGGAAGTTTGGCTTCTCACAAACTGCGAACTCCTGATTATGTCTAATTATAAAGGGCATACATACATTTATAACACCTTCTAAGCACAAATCAGTGAACTTATTCCCAGCTGAGATTGTGTCTTTGCATTTTTAACAATGAACCAAACAGATGGGTAGAACAGAGAAAGAACTGGCTTATTTGGCTTTTTAATTAATAGCATTAAAAAGAAAAGGCTATTTTTCATCTACCTTCTTACAAATAATTTTTGGTCTAGCAAATATCTATGTAGACTTGAAATAAGACAAAATGAACTCACAAGAAACGTTTCAGCAAGGTATAGGAGCTTGTTTTAAGTTAATAATTTCTTAGTATTTATGAAAAATAACTATAAGTGAAATAGTTTGCCAGTAAAACTAGTACTTTTTCAACAATATCAAGGAATTACTGACTTGAACTAAGCTCCTATTTCTTGCTGAAAAGATACTTGCATGTTAGTGCATTTGAAATAAGGCAAAACAAAGATATTTGCACTAGAAACTAGACCCAGAATACTTGGTAAGATTTTGTGTTTTTGCAGTGCACAAGGGGAGCTTGAAAGGGCGGTCCAGTGTAACACCTCGCTGAGATGTCACCCTGATAAAAACAAACCACAGCTATGAAAGTCGCTGGATGCTTAGGATGGAATATGTCCTGCATGCATCAGGAGAAACATAGCTCCCAGCTAGGGTTGCCCTGCCGCGTCTCCTATCCCTCCAGCTCAGACCACAGTCATGCAACACTACACCTGCTAACAAGGCACCCAGACATTTTGTCTCCACGATTTACTTTCCTCTGCATTCACGTACACTTGTTTATGCCGAAGTCGACCGTGATCAGATTACTTCTTTGATTTTCAGCCACCTTTTCATTCAGTGTTGTCACCGACTGAAGGCCCTTGGTCTGAACTTTGAACCTACGAGGCGGGATAGCAGGAAGGTGAGGCAGGGTTGGGGTTAACTCATTTACGATTCGCACCATAAAGCTTCTTGAAAGGTCGCTGGGGCTGAATAAGCGAGGGGGGGATTTGTTAACCTTTCACCTTCCAACACGCCAAAAGTGTAGAGTCACAGGAAGCGGCCGCTTGAGAGCGTCTTTTGTAAATAATGTTTGTATGACGGCGCACGTGAAAAGGCACGTAGACGTGACCCCTCCCCCCCATCCCCATGCCGTCTAAAGAGCAGGTGTTTGTGCAAGCTGTCCCAGGAGAGCGACCGTGGCTACAGTGTTGTGTGATCGCTCCCACCTGTGGAGATCAAATATGAGACATTTATTATACAGGGGGGACTTATCTGCTGCTCCCTATCTGATGGACTATGTAACGGAGAGGCCCCGGACCGATCCACTTTCACTGCCCTGAAAGGCTGGAGAGGTGACCCAAAAGGAAATCATTATGCGAGAACACAAAGGCGTCGTAGGTGTGGAGGAGAAACTCTCTAGCAGGGCGCTGCCCTCTCCACTCCCTGCTCGCCATGAAGACTGGAGCCGCTGGCTCGCTGCAGGGATAAAAAGTGTTTGTAGCTCCCCGCTAGTTTGTAGGAGGTGTGTGTGTGTAAAGTCTGCTTGTGAAATAACTACTTACCACATTTCAAGTAAATTAGGGTCTTTAGAGTGATAAATCCACATTCAGGAAGTGGTAAACATTATATTTTAGTCTTGATTATATGCTGAAAACTGCACATATTCATACTGAAGAGTTGTAATACATTCAGATTGCGGCTTGTGTGTGCTGCATTGTGAGCTTCTCAGCAGTTCCCCGGCTACTACAGGCTGCTGACTATATTAGACTCTGCAGTCGTATCCATTGATTCAGGTTACATAACAGGCCACCAGATCCAGCAATCCAGCCATGCATCACATAGTTTTTATACAAATATAAAAGGTAATAGTTTCATAAATGGAACCTATTTGAGATTCAGAGAGAAATTAGCTTCATACCTGACATACTCAAATCTGAACCTTCAGGGTCAAATAAAGACAGTTACAAAGTCGGCCTATCACCTGAGGAACATTGAGAAAGTGCTCATCAGCAGGGGATAGTGATACTATAAAATAAAATTTAAAAACATCTAAAAGCCTGGAAAGTTACAGATCAAGCCTACTTTAAAGATAAAAAATAAACATTGTGTTTCTAGAAGAACAAATTTGCTGTGGGAACTTTAGAAGTGTGTTGTATACTTTTTTCCCTTTCTTATTTTTTCTATGACTTTGACCGTAACAAGCAGCGGTACATGCAGTGACGTTGAGCGTGGCATTTTGGCAAACATATTAAGCGTCCAGGTTGAGGTGTATTATTTTTATCACGTAGAACAGAAAAAGCGTGGAAAATGTTAAATGTTTCTGATGTGTCACATGACACAGCCCAGCCATATGTAGCAAAGTTCATCCCAATGTAACTCCTGGATATCAGCATGAAGCTGAACGGAGATATTATTTCTACTGTAGATGTAATAAAATAAAAAAAAAAACAACTAATTTGGAGTCTCTATTTTTTATTTAACACGTCCATCTAATAGCCCTATAAAAAGTATTCACTTTCTTGGATGTTTTACCCTGTTGCCCTGCAACAGACTGGCGACCTGTCCAGGATTTACCCCGCCTCTCGCCCGGAACGTTAGATGGAGATTGGCACCAGCACCCCTCCTGACCCCACTACGGGACAAGGGTGTTAGAAAATGGATGGATGGATGTTTTACCCTTGTTATTACCTTTACAAACAAATCCTGATCAGTAAAATCTGGGATTTTTTTTACAAAAAAATATCAACTTAAATATTCTATATATTTTCTTTACATTGATATATTAGACATTTTTTGTATCTGAAAAAAGCCAACTTTTGTTTATCAAGATTGATGTGCAAAAGCAATAAAAAGGGTAAGACATCCAAAGGGGTAAATATTTTTATAGGCTTTGTAGGATTTTTTTATTCTATAGTGAATATCCATAAACCTACCAGGATTTGTTATATCTACTGATGCTCAAGCGGTACCGCTCCACTTCCGGCGTCGATTCCTTTTTTAGCTCACGACTCTTCCATGTTAGCCAAACACACACATGCTACTAGCATTCTTGCATATGTAAATAATCCATCCTGTTATCCTCGGAATAAACAAGTGGGAAAGGACAAAGGGCAAGTTGACAAAAAGCCACTTCAGCAGGAAACAACAGTGCTGTACTCTAAACTGGCTAGCTAGTGGCTAAGTTAGCTAGCTAGTAAATTTGTTTGCAAGTGCTTCCTTCAGCTGCCCCATTTTATGACAATGATAATAACCAACAATAATCATTCTCTGCCTGTTTCTGTTAGCTTTATAGTCCCAAAGGACAGAGTTTAGGAGCGTGCTGTAAATACTTTCTCAGCTCTGGGTTAAAATTAATTATTTAAGTTTGTTAGCATTAGCGCACATTAACAAAACAGATCAATTCAAATTACAGTGAACACTCTAAACGTAAGAAAAGCAGTTTAACAAAATGCTCATCTCACATAACCAAAAATGAAACAACTCAATAAATCTGGGTCAGCTGCTCAGTCAGCTTAATCTTCCATGTATCGTGGCTCATAAATTTCCTCGTGTCGAGCCAACAGTATAAAATCCTCTCATTTTGCTCCCATCCTGTCTCTGGAAAAAAAATCTCAGGGATCTCCAACCCTGGTCCTCAAGATCTACCTAAAGATTTCAGGCGCAATCTTGCTCCAGCACACCCACCCCACAGAGCAGCCCTCCTCCACACAGCTTCAACCGGGCTAGTGGCAGCACCAATTAGCAAACACCTGCTGGAAATGTGTGTTTGCTGGGCTTATCACACAAACTACAACACTCATAAGAACGGTTGTAAACAGCTTCAATGGACGGGACGGAGAGGCTATGTTGTGATGACGTGCTGAAGGCGGAGTTTAGGAAAGATTAGGAGGTTCTTAAAAGAGATAGATTCCAATTTCAAGGCATCAGATATGGATATGATGCAAAGGCATGTTTCTTTTAAGCTGTTTATGTACAACATTTTTATAACAACCGAAGGTAAAACAGTGGCTTGACTGAGATATAAAATGGCAGGTACAGAGTGTTTGTTTTTATTTAACAAACAATAAAAACATTCCTTTCCGAATATATTCAGGGACTAGAATAATAAAGTCAAAGAAAAACCAAAGAACTACTGAAGATTATTGGAATAAAATATAAAAAACTATTAAAAACTCAAGACATATTCACAATACTTTACTGGCATTGATTTGTATGCAGTAACAATGCATAGCACAGCTAATGTAACTTTAATATGCATTATGAACCACATTCAAGTGAAAGATTAAAGCAGCACAGTGCTGCTATTGTTTGCCTAATCATTCCTCCCCCGGCTTTCAAGGGTAGGGATGACAGAGCAGGGACTAAACGCCTCACAGTTAATTAAAAGCTTTAGAGATAAGGCTCAGACGAGAAGCTACTGTCTGCACTGCTTTGTCAGGGTGAAAAAGGCCAGGACTTCCTGCTGGGGAGAGGAAGTGAGCTTGGTTAGAGGCGTGTGCATACGGGAGAGAGGAGAGTAGAGTGGAGGTTGGAGGAGGCGGGTTCTCGTCCCCCCACACCCCCACCACACACTTAAATTAACCAGCTCAAATGAACCAGCAGAGGAGCACACCGTGTGGCCCAAGGATACATAACTAACATCACGCTATCAGATCCCGTCCGCGCCACACAGGCACTTCAAAGCACCTTCTGTTTACATATCAATTATGGGGGAATCAGAGTCCAGGTTTAATAAAAACAGCCTTCTGCACATTAAAGTATGCAATGTTTACATGCCACAGAAAGTGCTATGTGAAACGATTTCAGGGCAATGAGGGTGAGCACCTGGTTACGGCATGACGCAGCTGCCACCTGATCAAATAAGCCACACAATGCACTTCAGACGCATAATCACGGCATTCATCCGGCTGCTGTCAGCTTCTCTTGTCCACATAATACATCAAAAATGCGATTAGAGGGATAATACCAACGAGTGGACCTGTTGCAGACACACAGCCTCTGTTAAGTTTGAATTTACAAGACAGCGTGGTGGATGTTTACGAGCGCCGACCAACAGGGGGCGTAACAAATGTACGAAAGCCAGATCTGTAAAATGAAAAAATGAAATAAATAGATAAAGAAGAGGTTGACCAGAGTATGACATCTGGCTCACATGTGCCCAGAAGGATTCAGAGCTTGGAACTGGCATGCAGATGAATTCCTTGTGACACTATGGAGGGCGGGGAAAAAAAAATCAAAGAGCTAAACTTGTACTTGGAATATTAGAAATATTATGCAGCACGGCGAGGACTTTTATCTGAGGCATGTGCAGCAAATTGAATGAAATTTGAAAAGGCAAGAGGACAAAGCTTGATTTGTAGTCATCAAAATCCACACCCGCTATGAAAGGCTAAGCTTATCAAAGCCATCTATTTTTTTTAATTTTCTAATTGTTAGACATTATGAACTTGGTCTTTCATATACTGAGGCATAGCTCTTTATCTTCAAATGGCTTATTGTGATTTTGTGCTCCCTGCAAGCCTCACTAATGTCACAATTACATTTCTATCCGGAGAGACTCAGACGGAGAAAGACAACGATTATAAAGGTTTATTGACATGCAAGAATTAAGGTTCTTTGGCGCTCGGGCCCCGGCTGAGGACATCCAGCTGCGAATCGCAATAAGCTGGGATGAGCATTCCCGATGCTGGCTAGGAATGTCATCCCCAGGGGCCCGACACTGGTGGTGGAGGTCAGCAAATGATGGGAGCCTGAAGAGCCGGGAGAGTGGAGGTGGAGAAGGGGCGGAGGTGGGTTGAGCGCGGGTGGAAGCGGAAGATGCCATGGATGGAGGTCCTTATCAGCGGGAGCTTGGTCGGTGATTGGCCGTGACGTGGCTTGATCCGGCGTAGATGATGAGCGATACGCACCGATTGGATGATGCAGGTGGAGCTAGAGAGTCTTCCAGTTTGAATTTACGCCAAGGTTTCATAATTACCATCACATAAAACTGTTTTCTTGTGATTTATAAATTTTGCTATCTCGCTGAAAGGAAAATTCCCAGTTTTCTTAATTAAATTGGAATTTAATTAAGAAATTAATTAAATAAGAATCTATTGAGCTCTTTTTTTTATCTTTCAACTTTGAAGTCACTAGTAGTTTGATATCAAATCTGACTGGCTGAAGTGTTTTTCCACTGTCCCCGGCTATTTAATCATAACAAGAGCAGGTCGGCCAGGATCTCCGCACGCTATTAATCTGTTATCTTATGATAAGACAGATTTACGACTTTGGGATGTGTTTGGATACATATTCCTCAGCTGGCAAAAAAAACCCATCACTGGTAATTTTCTTCACAAATAATAATTAAAAAATAAATTTTAAAAATTTCACCAGCAGTTGTGTTGTTGAGTTTTAGCTGGTGTGACTAGTCTGCATTTAGATCACGAGTTTTTAGAATACATTAGATAAACGGCATAAAATGTGGATAAGCAGCAGCTTTACCCTTTCTGGTAATGTCACAATAGATTCATGTGACTTTTAAATGTGTCAGACTCTGAAACAAATTAAAATATCAACCTGAATGTGACAAAGAAACTGGCAGAAATTGAAAATAAAGAAAAACTCCCAGATCTGGTCACCAATGAGCAAAAAGAACAAAAAGGCAACAAAACAAAAGTGGAACATCACATCTAGCATAAAACTAACATCCTTTTAGAAAAACAACAACATATTCACACATCACAGCCAAATATTGTGGCGGTTGTGTGTAAGCTGGGTCACTTTGTGACCTAAAGCTCAAAAGGACTTGGGTTATGAAAGAGATCAGCGATCCGAAGCACATCAGCAAACACCCCTAAAAAAAGAAATCTAAACCATTCAGAGCGGCTTCATCATTACAACAATTCACAGTTTATCCGCCTCACCGTGTTTCTCTCCTAGATGAAGCCATTATAGATGCTGCTACTGCAATTAACCTCTTACTTTTATCTAGCATAGAAAGTTCTCCTGGTGGTTCTGTAACGCCAGAGGACGGTATTTTTTCTTTACTTTTTGACATGTGTGTAGACCTTAAAGCTCCACTATGTATGTTTTATAAAAAATATATACATATTTTATAACACACTATGGTATAAGACAGAGAATCTGTGACAAACAAATGTAGCTCCCCTGCCCTGTTGCTAACAAGAAACAACCAATCAGAGCCAAGAGGTGGGTCTTAGCGCTTGTCAATCACAATCTCATGGAGCGCACTTCCTCCCTCCTCTTCTTCTCTGCTACCGCTGCAGCTTTTCCCTATCAGCAGATCCTGTTGTGAATGCTAGGCTAGTTAGCATGGCCACCCATGACAGCTTTAAACAGTTTTCCTAGAACAGTGAGTTGTTTCTCTGCTATTAGCACATTTAGCAGCGAGTATGTGATGTTGAGTGGCAGCGCCAAGTCCCTCCTCCTGGCTCTGATTGGTCGATTTTGGTTGGGAGCGGTGCATTTCTTCAGATGTCAATACTAGCTGAAGGAGGAGGTGGACGAGATTAATCTTTTCACAGAATAACAAAGATTAAAACTGTCACAGCATGGTGACTGGTTTAACAAATATGTAAAAAACACATTTTTTATAACTTACATAGTGCATCTTTAAGTTTAGTAAAAGATGGCAAAAAACATGCATTATTACTGCATTTATAAAGATACAGAAAAAGCTAAAAAGCCCACACGATATAGAGGGAAATAATGACCACTACATTAAATGTGGCCATTTAATATAGTCCAATATTTTGGTTGATTTCTTAAAAGTAAGTAGAAAGAGCAATGAAAATGTCACTTTGTACTGAAAGGAAGTTTGTCCTGGTTTAGTAAGACCCCGTTTGGTTTTCCAGAGGCAGAGAGTCAACGCTGAGCCAAGTCTGTTTGTCCCTAAAACAACTCTTCCAGTAAATGTTTGATCTTCCTCTGTTGGATGCTGAATTTCTGTAGGTCAGAGATTCACGGACTTCATGTTGAAAGGTCTCAATCTGATTTCTGGGAAATGCCAAAGGTCCAAAAACGACTACTGATTATATTAAATTTGCTTTCAACTTGCAAGCAAAAAGAGCCGTCACGTTACGTCTACAACTGGTTGTTTGGGATAAAAACGTCCTCTTGATTTTTAACAATAAAACATAATAACTAATATTGAACTTAAACTTAACATAATTGAAAAATAAAGATGCTGCCATTTCACACAAGAACAAAGTAAACAAATAAATTGGCCTATAAGCGAAACAAGAGAGAAAAAAAACATTGTAGTTATTTCCTAAATTCTGTTTATGATTCAGAAATTGATTTCTTATATATTTAACCCATTGCTTACCTGAAACAATTAACATATGGTTAACATTTAACGTTTAGCAGTTTATCTAAAAATAAACCACACTTATTTTATGCTTTTAAATTTGAATACTCAAAAACCCAGATATCCCAACGTAGTTGTTTAAAAAAAGCATGCATGTTTCATGTGAAAGTATCTCTGTGAAAGCATACGAACAATCCTTTTTGCAAAAAAAAAAAATTTATTCAGTATTACACATCTACAGTAGTTTTGTTTGCATTCCGACTCACCGATAATTATTTTTAGGATGTTTTGTTTCTTTTACACAGCTCAATTTTGGACAAACCATGGAGTTAACTGGGTTTTAATAAGCTGGTACATCGGTTTGCTTAAAATATCTAGAGTTTTATCATATTTTCCAAAGGCTGTTTGACTCAGCAAAACAAAAAAATCTTTGGTAAACATGGATCTCACGCTGCTGACAAGTTTGTACTAAGAGGTATCTGCTGGGATGCTAGGCTAACATTAGCTTACTTTCTTTTTGTTTTCATATGGCTTGTTGATAAGTTGGTTCTTGTTGCCCAAACTCCAGCCAAGCACAACTATGTAGTGAGCAACACACTGCCAATGGAGACGCACCAAACTTTGCCACAGGAGAACCAGAACCAAACCGGACATTAACCGGCTAGAGTGAGACTTGACAATGGAGAAGGTGTAATAGAGATACCAAACGGCGCCTCAAGGGGCTTTAAATTATTGGAAAACTAAGATGAATTCAAAAATACCTAAATTATATCATTCTCTAGTTGCTAATTCATTTCTCTCTGATTATATTCATTTGGCAGTGATTCCAAACTTGCTGCATCGACATATGGGTCTAGATTACTTTGCCATTCGAGTAAAAAATATGAGTCTTTTAAAATAACTGCTGTAGCTCACTGGAGTCCAGGGAGACAGCTTAGCAACACAAATTCCTGTATTTGTCTTGTTATCCTTGCAACAAGTAGTCCTAATATCAGCAGCTTCATTTCCAGCTATTTTTTTAAACAACAAGACATGTTTACAATCCCAACCACAATTTTGATCTTCTATTGGAAGTTCAAATGAGAGCTGGTAGTCACGTGTTGCTTTTAACAGGATTTATAAATGCCACCTGGCAATACAAACAACTAACTCAGGTGTCTGAAAGATGGCGCCCATGAAATGTTAATTACATGCTGGTCTCCTGATGATTTATTTCAACCACCTAAGAGTCAGTATTGAGATAGAGAGAACCACTTTTACAGAGTCAGCACCACTTTAGTACTGCAAGTATTTAATCAGTATTTGGTTAATTTCCTTTAGACCTTTCCTCGCTTTAACGGGTCAGTTAAATATAAGTATCCATGTTTCCATAGTAATCGGCACTTGATTTTCTTCAGTTGGAGTCGTTTTCCTTTTCTTTTTTTTATCACTGTTCAGGGTTTATAATCATATTGCAACTTACTGCTTGGTGTGTAAATCAGGAGGTCTCAGAGCAAACAAAGAGGGCTGTTCAGAAGACACAACATCGCTGGAGAGCCTACAGCGCATTAAATAAGGCCTCAGTGTTTGGCTGTTAAAACTAAATAAAACTGTGACAACATATAAAGCATTATTATTCTAGGTCAAAATTCAATAATAGAAGCATTCATGGTAAAAACCAAAACCCAGCAAGGGGAGGTGCTACCACTTCCATCTTCAATGCCTGAACCACAATATAGAGGCATCAGAGTGGTTTCTTCATATACATTGCTGATACATAGCTTTTTTTTTGTCAAATGAAGTAAAACTAATTGATCAAGCAAAGAGTTTAGAGCATATAACTATATACTGTGCAAGGCTGTTTTTGTGTCTGTACTGATTTCAGGTTTTCCTTCAGATCTTACCTGCTAATCCTGAGTTTGACCAATTTCATGAGAACTGTACGTCTATTTATTAATGCATTACAGAGGATGTCCTTAATTTGATCGTATTTATGTAATTATTTAACTACTTTAAGACTGAAAATGGTGAGTTAATCGCTAAAAGCATTTAATAAAGAATAAATAAATCAATAATTGACACGGAAGAGCTCGATCAAGAGGAAATCTGACCAATTAAAGGGTCAAACTCTGTAACCGTGTTATCTTTGTTGACTGATTATTGATCACAGAAAATCGAAAAGGGAAAGATTTGTCAAACTACATCTGCAGAAGTTCCAAGCGCAAACACAGGAGAGATTATGCAAAGACGATCGGCGTGGGTGAAGCATGAACAGTGGCAGCAGCAGCACCACATGCATGGTAATGCAGAGAGAAGAGGTAGGGGTTAGCTTTGAAAAGGGAAATAACTGCGTAAGAGCCGGGGAACCAAAAAAGGTGGAAGTTTTGAGGGAGTACTGCAGCCTTCAGATCGCTTATGGAGCACACAGTGTTTCTGGAGCTCTTTTTTTTTTTGTTTTTTTTTTGGATGTACTCCAAGGCTTGTAATGCAGGTCTTCTTTGATAATGGCCCACAGTATGTGTAAGAGCACTGGGCTGCAGCCAAGGTACACAAGCCTTGTGGTAATAGTTAACCGGGTGGACAAACAGTGGAAGTCAGCGGCGTGGAGGTAGGTCAGAGAACTGCAGCAGACAGATGTGCTGTTACAGTCCTCCCCCCTACACACACACACACCTTATACCCCCTAATCCTCACTTCCCCCCATGTTCTCCATCACAGCCCGATCCTCCCACCTTATCTCTCTCAGTTAGGGCTGACATTGCACTTGAAGACTCGGCCCTTCGCTTAGCTTTTAGATTTGGACTGCAGCTTTCTAAACACGCTGCTGACTCATGTGGGACACAGAGAAAAAGATGGCCACTAACTTATCTTTATATCCCCTTGTAGAGGTGGAAATAGTTTGTTTTTAACATCTTTGAAAAATGAGATTACATTAACATCTCAATTTGAGTGCTGCAGAATTTACATTTCAAGTATCCACTGCAGCAGAGGCAGATGTAGACATCGCTTAGCTCCACAAAAAAAAACAACAAAAAAAGAACCTCCTTTTTTTCAATCTCTCAAAATGGGCAAAAAAAGACATGACTGGTGCTTTTTATGTCATCTGTGTTTCCAAGACAATTAGTGGCTTACCAAATCACATCTCATTTGACGTAGATTAGCAGTGTTAAACTGACGCTGGCAAGCTCTCCGTTTATCTGTCTGCTGGTGATTTGTCACGGTCAGGCTTTTTATCCCCCGACAGAAGGCAAGTCGGCGGAGGTTCGATGTTTCTGTGCGAAGGTGCATGCCTTGCTTTCGGCTCGACGCCTCAGACGGTCCAAGGACTCGCAGAGCAGCAGACGTGTCATTACGCCGATTCTCTGCCGACCTGTTGCTAATCTCAGAGCGAAGCAGACCAAACACCAAACCGCACACGGCTCTGCTTTGGTCCTCAGATCTGGCTTTCGGAAGGGGGGTGGGGGATGCTGTATAGCATGAATGCGGCGCTAGCCTCAACCTAGGGCCCAGAACAAAGAGCGACGCCATGCTCCGTTCCGCTCCCGCTCTGCAATCAACGGGGGTTAAAATAACAGCCTTTGAAGGGAACGAGGCCCGACTGCTGGAGCCATCTCAAAGTAGAAAACGAGCCATTCTGACGCTAAAAAAGGCTGCTCTGCCAGCCGTCAAGGTACAAGTCTTTTTTTCTTTTTTGTTGCTTTGGAGCAGCTCCGACAAAGGAGGGTTATCAGGAGAATGACCCTGATGAGACATCCTGGCCTACATCTCTTCAATAAGAGCTGCCTTTTGATCAGCCTGCTTGATCTCAGTCGACCGCTATGCACAGAGGGCAGCTCACACAGAAATGGCAAAGATCTGCCTTTTCACTTTATGGCTGCAGGAAGCTTTGTGTTGGAGAGTATTGTGCATGCACAGGTTATATAACCAACTTGTGGAAGCCATGCCAGCAACTATCAGGTCCCCGCTCTGTGGTCAAGGGCATTTCAAAAGAATAGTGCATGGTTGAAAGATCAACATGGCTTGAAATACCTCAAGATAACAAATGCGAATTTTAAACACAATGTCTTGCATGCTGCATGTGGTGACTGGTTGAGTTTTGCATGCATCTCGTGTAACTCCAGCGGGTTACACGAGAGAGCAGAGCTGCATTCGCGGCACCCTAAACGGCAATCTATCAGCATTCCTATTGGATGCCAAAGTATTTACTTTGGACACGAGACGGGGGCTCTGTGAAGGACTGGCTCTAATTAGGGGCAGCTAGTCGGGAGGTCATGGCCAGTTGGACTAGGCCTCAGAGATACACAGTCCTCAGTCAGAAGGCTGCAGTCTAGTTAAGACTTAAGTTGTTTTTGGGAGCATGCAACAAGGTGTCAGCTTGGTACCAATGGAAGTGGCCGTACTGTGGTTGTAAGTAGCAAAATGAAAAAAAAAAAGATGTTTTTTTTAACATTTTTTTAAAATGTAACTGACCTTCAGATTTCAATATTTATTGAGAAATCAGCTGGAGACGAGTCTCAAATGACTTTCAGCTGACTGAACAGCAACTGTCCAGTCAGAAACTCAAAAGATAATCTTTTTCCAATTATGAATGAATCCACCATACCTTGCCTTCAGTGTTGAAGCTATTACTATGTAAAAAACAACAGAAGAAAAAATGGGCAATTTTCAAAATGAATGAGATGTTAAAATAATAAGGTAACAGAAAAATAGGACATTGAAACAAACTATTTAAAGAGAGCAAGCCTTTCAGAAGATGATGGAAAGGATGAAACGATTACAGCAAAGACTTTGTTTAATATTTTGCACTTTAAACATCTTGACTTTAAGAATCCTGGGAGCTTTTTTGTAAACTCTAAGTTACGGTAAGACTACATTCTCTAGAAAACACACAGAGAACTGGTGTTTTAACATGGCTAACGACTCTTGGTAACTGCTAATCAACAACCCCAAAGCATCATTCAGTTTTTGTGCTGGTACAAACCACCAGAAAACAGTAAAACTGCTGAAACACTGAGTTTATTCAAATTAGCCTTTAAATCAAGGGTTTAGAGGCACTTCAGAGCTGTCCTTGATTCAATATGACTGGAACATTGATCAATATAGTTGATGTATATTTGCTTGATGATTTTTAATGTGTTTATTGCTTGTTTAATAATTGGCTACTGTATTATGCTTTTATGATGTAAACCACTTTGAACTGCGGTGTTGCTGAAATGTGCTATAGAAATAAACTTCACTTCACTTAAGGACAATTCACGTCTTGCATATGGAAATTCAAATGTCCCGTGTAAAAGATGAACGCATTTAGAACATGGCTTTCTAGACAAAAAGTAAAAACAAAAACAAACAGATCATATCTGGTTCCTCTAAACAAAGTGAGCCCTCCCAACGTTACACGACTTTCCAAAGACAAGTCAGGTGGTTCATTTTGTGTCGACGCCTTTCTTGGAGCTCCCTGATGAACAAGAGGAAAGCTGTCTTCAGAAATTAGCACATCAGCTTGACACTATCGGACACAAAATGCCTTTGGCGAACACAACGGCAGGCACTTTGTTTTTTTTTTTCCCCCCCCGGAGTAAGACATCCATCATCATCTGGCAGCCATGTGACTGGATCTGCAGCCATCAATCTCTCTCTCTGTCAAGGCGCAATCATCAGAGGAGACGGCTGATATTACCTCCCTTTTAACAGCCGCTTATTTTAAAAGCTGAATATTTTATGTAACATTTTTTAAGCGTGTGCACAGAATTATGATTCTGTAGAAGAATGAACTATAATCATACAACAGACATCAGTGATTTATATCAAGAAAAGTCAAATTGAGGTACCTTCTTGCTTTTTACCCTCACTTATCTCCATTTGCCTCTTTCTGTTTTTGAGTCTTTGAAGAAGTCTATCAAATGTTTGTCATGAACATGAGCCTTGAATTGAACCAGAGAATGTGTTATAAACCACTATTAATCTAAAGCTAAATTTGTTTCATGGCAAATTATTTCTTCAAAATACATCCAGCAATTATTTATCCTTCTTACAACCTATGCAGTAATGATGAAATCCATTACCTCACCCTTAAAATATGACTGTGTAATTTTATTTGTCATTCAGGCAAAAATGTGCTAATATGCTAATTTAGTCTTAGCAGTAGGCATTTAGAGTGTGATTGCTTTGAAAGTGTAAAAGGGGATTTGTTTTTGGTCAAATTAAAAAAGAAAAATTTTTCATTCTGAAATGAATACATTTTGAAATTTCAAAAATAAAGAGGAAACTCATAAATTTTTTGGAAAATTTTAATTAGACTTTTTGCAATTTTTAAATCTTTTACCAACTAAATATTGAATTTGTTGTCCTCTATCCATTGTAAGATTTTCTTCTTTGTTTCTTTATGTGTTCCAGTGTTTCTGCTTTTAGGTGCCACGGTCTTCCTCATCACCGTTTTTAGCACTGCAGCTAATCGGTGCCAACAAAAATAGATCCCGTTCCTGGACTGGCAGCCAACAGCATGTGAATTAGCATCATGCCTAGAAAGAAACGCACATATTGTGCCTTTTTTCCTGAATATATTAGGTTTGCTCTACTAAAAAACACGTAAATTAGCGAATCTTCTGCAAATAATATGGCGTTATCGTCCACAGAAAAATCCGCAAACAGGTGAATCCTTGAATGCTGAACTGCGAATTGGCGTGGATCCACTTCCGTATTTATTTTTTTTTGTTCTCTTCTGTTCTGAATTGGTGCTAATCTTAAAGATGAGCTTATTAATTACCGGTCTTCATTTAAAATGTATTTAACTCATCCCAGTTCACTGACACATGCCCAATCCCATTTACATCAAAAGTCTGAACTCAGATCAGGAATGACATGACACCCAACCCTAAAGCGCCGGTGTAAAGATACATCCAGCGGACGAGATCAGACATGACTTCCCTGATAATTTTGGTGAAACTAACAATCGACCCCCCTTTTATTTTTTGTTTTAACAAACAGGTTTCACAAATCATAAACTGTATAAAGAAGCAGTGTTCTCTGTGAAGTAATCCAGAATAAATAAAATAAAATGAATAAAATTGTCCTTTCTTGTGTTTACACAAGCAGAATACGGGTTTCAGGAATCCAACTCTCTGGGTTCAGTGTTGACGCATCCATATAAGGTTTGACTAGTCAGGTTTTCATTTTGTATAACTTAGCCCCAAAATAAGATGCTAACTTCAGTGTTGCTAGCCACTAACAGTTAGCTCTTACTGCTAACTGATTATCTACGTTCATCTGCCATTCTGCAGGCCTGTCTTAACTAAAATGCTTTTTGCCATATGAGAAAGTTAAGCAGAATGCATTCAAATACTGTATGATCGTGTCCATTAACAGAGGTTGTTTAGTAGAAAACCTGAAAGACACAAAGCAGCAAAAAAGCACATAAGCAGTTTATTCCACTATCTATCCCTATATTTGTGTTTGTTGCAGCCACATTGAAATTTGAGGTCAGAGTTGATGGGAAAAACTGCAACCCTCCAAACTAAAGCCACACAGCCAAGTTCATCTGCTTTTTATCAAAAGTGGACATGTTTGGTCTCACAAACATCACAGTTTTTCTTCCTGTATCGGCCACACGTTTACACGAAACCGCTCGACAGGCCAAACACGAGGTGTCTTTTATGATCGAGCAGGCACACGAAACACAATCTGTCACCGGGGTTGGCACTGCATGGTCCTCATATCGTCTTTGTTTATAGCTGCACTGTGAACAGATATGCCAGCTGCTTAGACTTCCACCTGACAACAGTCGTGCCCCGACCGACACAGGGTGGTCTGTGGCCTTTTGTCTGCGAAAGTGATCATGTGTTTATTAAACTGTGGAAAGGACAAACTCAAAAGCAGCATATTTGGTTCTATCAAAACCAACCTGTTTAGCTTGTTCCAGTGAATTTGAACGTCTTTGTCATGACGAAACCCTACATTTGTGCCTTGCTTTGTTCACGCAATAAATGAACGTGGTGGCACAAAGATTATTAGCAAAAAACACTGAAGCATTTCTTAAAATAAAGGGAGAAAGAAGGTCAGAGCTGGGACATGTTGTTTGGAAGTGACCATGTGACTCAGAGACATAGAACATATTTTGTCAGCAGTGTTATCTCCCTTAATCTGGGGTTACAATATGGCTTTTGTAGTCATGCAGCACTGAAAGATCTAAGTCTCTTTGATCTCGCTTAATAGAGTTTGGTAAATGATCTCAGTACAGGAGCTCCACCCCTTATGCACTCAAACACACTTTGGACACACTTGCAGAGATTCATTCATGCCTACACACACATAAATAGTAAAAAAGAAAAAGGGGGGAAGAAAAAAAAAGGGACCATCACACAGGTGAAAGCTCTTCACCCTTCGGATCATTGAGCCAATCGTTCAAGCGGCAAAGTAAAAAAGCAAAAAAAAAAAAGCGTGCCACTTTCTTGCTCTTTCGCTTTCTGCAGACGCTGCTGCCTTTTTAACGATGTTGCTCTGCAGCTTTCCAGCTGTAAATCTGTCCTTCATAAACATGCTGAGCAAATAGTTTTGTCGTACGGAACCCAAACAACTTTGAATGAGATTGCTTCGCTTTGGGAGGTACTTACAGGCTGTATTTACCAAAGAGACGAGCACAAAGCTATAGTGAAAAAAATAAAAAATGTCTGAGCAAGTGACTAAAGGAGCCACAGGGAGCCTGGGAGAGGGAGGGTGTTTGTCAGATAGCATTTATCTGTGGCGTGGTGATGACTCTTTTCCTCCAAGTTCTCGGCAAACGAAGAGCTTCCTGCCTTTTGAGAGCGTGCGGCCGTTTCTGTCCTTGAAACTGAAGCACATGCAATGAATTACAACCATTTTAAAGAGCTGTCAAGAAACAAGAGAGGGCTGGTTAGGAGAAGACAGGAGAGGACAGGAGGTGAGCGGGGGAGGGAATTCGAAGCTGCTCTGCTAGGATGAAGAGGAACAACACAGGCAGCGAAATGAAAAATTGCAGGGAGGCTTCTGAGCCTTTGATGTCGCCGGGAACAGAGAGGTCTGCTCTTATAAGTTGTTACTGGCAGACGTCGTGGCCGAAATGACCAAAATATTAACCGGGGGATGTCCTGGTCAAAGCTTTTTCCCCCAGTACATTCCTAGTCCTTAGGTAAATACTGAGTCCCTGTCTAAAGTGAATCAAATCAACGCCACATATATGCAAGAAAACCAAGGATTTTTCACTGCAGTAAAATAAAACTACATCACTATCGCATTGGTGTGCAAAAATGATTGTGATTGTAACCAGCTTAAGAATTACAATTCAGTCAAGAGTAACATTCTGCATGCTTGCAGTATCCATTGAGCTGCTAGGTCATCATCAGCACAATTACTGTCTATTTTGATGTGGCTTGCTGATAACTGAACTCATAATACCTTTAAATTTGGCTCCAGTTAACTCCGTGGAGATATGACTCAGCATTAGCAGTGTTTCTTATGTGCATTTTGAATTATCACGTTACAAAAGCTGGATGGAAACTGCAAAATTTGAAGAAACGTCCTAAAATTTGCAAAAACGTTTTTACGCTCAGTTGAGGTGGTTTTTTTAGCTTTTCAGAAAATACGCTCAGGGGGAGATGGAAACACATTTGCCGAATAAATACAGACATAGCAAACGCTCCCATCGACTGGTGGGTATGGGCCTTAACGGGGGACATGAATTCCCCAAAAACATTCTAAATCCAAACCTCTAGCTTGGGTGGAGGACTCGCTAAATTTTTCCGAGATGTGTGGTTCGTGCTAGTTGGCAACCTTTACATCTTGTTGGGTTCTCCTCTCTTTCCAAACCGGTAGATGGAAACACGCCTAATTCGCCTTTTCTTCAACATTTCAAAAGCTCACAAAAAATTCACATGACCAGTTAGATGGAAGCATAGCTAATGTCACTGAATAGCAAATTTAAAGACTTTCTAAAGATTCCTGACTGGATTTAGGTCTGAGCTTTGGGTTATTTTAACACATGTTCATGTAAACCATTTTATTGCAGCTTTGGCTGCATGTTTGGGGCTGTTGTCTGCTTGAGGGTGAAACTCTGCTCTGCTACAAGTCTTTTGCAAGCCCCTAAAAGGTTTTCTTCTAGGATCGCCCTGTATTTAGCATCATCCATCTTCTTATAAACTGACCAGCTTCCTGGTCCCGACTGAATGAGAGTAGCATGATTTTTGCCACTGCCATGTTTTACAGAGAGATAGGGGTGTCATTATGTGTGGTGTTAGTTTTCCACAAAACACAAAAATGTTTGCGAGTAGGCCAAAGATATCGGATTTGTTCTAGAATTGCCCAGTCCATAGCATAGTGGCAGCATGTAGATTTTAGTTAATTGTTTTTTGTTTTTTTTTTGGTTGAGACATTGAACTTTTTAGGAAAATCTTTAACTTTCCGACGTTTTGCAAAGATGTGAAACCATGGCAACAAAGTATTGTTTTTACAAGTGGGAGCCGCTGATTAGCATATCAAGAGCTCAAATAACACCCTCCCTACAATCCCAGATGTCAGAGGAGTTGAAAAAGAGGCTTCAGATGCAGACAGAGAAGTTTAAACCATCTCTCTAATCCATCATGATGGATAACGATCACATCCCAACTCCAACGTCTCTCTGCCTGGGTTTCCAACCATACGGCCAGACACAGCCTTAAAGAGGAGTGGCAAAAGCAAATGAGGTGGATTAGCAGTGACTTATGAAAATGTTTAATTTACCTTTGGGAAAAATAAAGTATTTTTAAATTGAGCTGAATCTGTCCAGAGCATCTTTTTTCACGTTTGCTGTGTTTCCTCTTCATAGCACTGCTGTTTTTCAAAACAACTGTATTTATACTGAAAATAACTTGCAAAGTAGGTGACGTCAGAATATAATTGGTTGCAAAATATTTTACTTAGGGATACCAAAGCAGATGGGACTGACGACTAATGTCTTTTCCAGCATTTATTTGCTATGTCAGTATTTATTCTGCAAAAAACTGAAAATCATTTATCTCCTTCAATCTCACAATTACGCAATTGTTTGTCTTGGTATGTCCTCTAACGCCCTATGAAAAGACAATGAACTTTGTGGTTGTCATGTAGCAAAACTGGAAAAAGATCAAGGACCATGTGAGTTGTCTTTTTGTATTACAGGACAATGTACAATAAGCATGAGTGTACGGACGCAAGAACTATCGCTTAATTTATAAATAGTTTTAAAACTCCATAGCAGTTATATAACTGGCCAGATCGTTCTGCCCATCATGACCTTTTGCTTTGCGTAGGCACAGATGAAGTCAACCCTTCTCGTCGGCGGCTCGTGAATTCTCGTGAGGGGTGGTACAACTGTCATGCGTGCAACACGGTTCTCTGTAAATCTCTATAAATGTGGCCTTGATCCCCTCCAGAGAGAGGACGGCTTGGCCTCCACGCCCACGATGGATCAGCAGCCTCTCCTCTCTGCTCTCAGTGGATCGGTTTCAGCTGGAAAGCGACAGGTGCTTCCCTCGACTCGAGCTGTAGCGACAAACTCCGAACGGTTGTAGGAGAGGCGGTAAAACCGCCGTGGTCTTTGCCACCAACCCTAACAGCACTTCTTCCCTGACCGGTCCCCAAGCTACCATTCAAGGAAAACGACAATACGCTTGTGTGAATGTGCGCCTATGTGCTTTTAAAGATGGTGGTGAGTCACCTTCCTCTGCTGTAACAGAAGCGCGGTGAGATGAAGGCAAAACTCAAAAGAGCTGCTTGCATTCGCGGCTCCCTCAGTGTGCCAGCAGTTCCCCAAAGGGACCCACGGCGTACGTGTTCGAGGGAAGAGAGAGACGCTGTTTGTTTCTTTTTCCGCCCTGTGGGCCAGTTCCCTGATAAGCCCGGTAGTAATGGCTTCACCATACAACACTCAAATACTATGTGCCTGTCTGCGCGTTTCTGTGCTATAAAAAGATATCAAATTTAGCATGGGACTTTGTTTTGCAGATGTGTGAGGGAGTGGCTACATGAGTGACAGTGATAAAGTGAAGAAGCAGACAACTTTCTTGGTTATTTGCACATGGAGTGCTATGAAAGAGAGACAAAAATGTGTTGTGTAACGTTACAAAATTCCAGACGCAGCCTAATGGCTAAAAAAGAAGGGGACTGGGAGGACTGAGACATCTGCCGATCCCCCCTTCTTCTTCCCGCCGTCTTTGGACGCGTCTCCACAGCCGTCACTCGCAGAAAACGGCGGACAGGACAGCGGTAGCCCCAACTTCCTGTGTTGCAGGGCTCTGTTTTGTCAGATCCCTGCTAAGGAGAAACCATTAGTGCGCGGCCTGTATGATTGTCTGGACACACGTAGGGGTCTGCTCATGGCATGAAGCCAGACACAAGACAGAACTGAGCTCTTACTGGAGGAAGGAGGGGTTAGCATTGCTAAATGGACCAAACAGGGGGCGGAGGGGTAAATAATCACTTCTTTCATCCCGTATGTTATAGAGTAATAACTAGGCTGTTCCTGAATGGTCTCCCCTTCTACAAAAATAGCAGTTAATAACACAAAAATCATAAGGCGCTGTGGAGAAAGCAAGGAGGAAATTGTGAGCTTAGGACGATTTTGCTTGTTCCTTTACTCGACTGCCAGAATCGCCAAAAGGCATATTTATATTCGAGTCTCATATGGCTCCCATATCAGCGGAGCCAGGAGAAGTCTGAATGTGTAAAATACAGACTGGAACCCTGCAATGACTTGAGGCTCACCTGAGGCTCTTTCCTGGTTGTGAACAGATGAAGAAATAAAAAAAGAAAAAAAGTTGGCTCGCATGAAATTTATATTATGCAAAACAATAAATATGCTGACTAATGCTTGGCATAAAATAAAAATAATGTAATTACCCACAGTGCCTTTCAGGAATATTCATACCCCTTCAACGTTTCCACATTTAGTCTAATTAGAATACAAACTTCAATGAATTACACCAAGGATTTATGTGACAGATATAGACTGAGAATAAGTCGTTCATAATGGTGAAGCGGAAAGAAAAATATGCATAATTTACAAAATAGAGTCACTACTTTAAACAATTTTTTAAGTTAGCTCAAATTGAGAGCATCGGTGAAGGCCAGTTTTCAAGTCTCGCCACAGATTCTCAGAATCAGGTCTGGACTTTGACTGAACCATTTGAACACTGTAACATGCTGTGATCTAAACCAATCCATTGTAGCTCCGGTTGCATGTTTCAGGTTGTTGTCTTCACTACCCCAATCTCAAGTCTCAAAACCTCCAAAAAGGAATTACTTCCAGGATTTGCCTGAATTTAGTATCCTCATAGGATGATACTTACACCATCAAGCTAAAGCAAGGAATGAAAACATCTCAGTTCTCAAAAACATAGTGGAAAATGACCAAAACTACAAAAGTATGAAATGCAGAAAAACAAAACTGCTCCCTCAAAATCCAGTTACAATTCTTCTTCTACTGATATGTATGACCAATAATGAAAGGAGTGTCACACTGCTACTAGAAACCTGCTGAACCAGCTGATTCTAGTAGATCAACAGAGAAAATATGATGCAAAATTGACAGAAACACAGAAAGTAATCAGGGCTGTTGCTAATCTGGCATGCACCCAAACCTTGTTTACACAGTTAAGAAACCTGTTTTCTAATTATTTGTTCAACTGATTCTAAGGTTCATGCCACCATTAAGCACATTAGCACTTCTAGCACCTGTTATCTTGTCTACTGTTTTGCAATAAAGGAAATTAATGCTTTAAAAAAAAATCTAAATAGCTGTTTACTTGTCCCATTATATATATTTTTTTACCATTTTTCTTCTGGTTCACAATAACAAACTACCTTTTGTAAAACCCAGTAAAAATATATCAAAGTTTTCGGTTGTAGTGTGAGAAGATGTGGAAATGTTTAAGGGATGCGAGTACTTTTTCAAGACACTGCACACAGGCTTCAATAAACTTTAAAGCTCCATACATTTTTGACATATTAGTAGAACTATGCATCATGACAGTTCCTGCAACGTTAAGTGGCAAGGAGCCCTAAGGAGTCCTGGACAGGCTGTTATCTCATCCAGGGAGATAGGAAGTATGGACAGGAAGTTCAAAGGGAGGGGGAAGAGAGGGCCCAAATGGGAAGCCCAGTGTAAACAGACTCAGCTTTTAATCATCCCAGCTCACGTTCGGAACTGGTCATGCTTTGATGTTGTCCCTTAGCGCCCGCTCCGCCCTCCCATGCCTCGTTCCCAAACGGCTGCGCCGAGGGCCCGGGATGAGGGCGCCGTGGAGATAGCGGCCCCGGACAGCCAGGGGGATTCAGTGAGAGAGAGAGGAAGAGGGAGGTGAGGGGGAAACATTCAGTGCCGTTTAGGAAACTGGGAAAGGGATGTAGGGGGAAGAGGGGGCGAGGAATGTGAAGTGGTGCAGAGTTAAGTGGTGGCCTGCCTTAATTATAGCTGATGAATCTGAGGGAGCTCTCATGGGGGCAACATGGCATAAGGAACAAAGAGCCAAAAATGCCACAGTGAGAAGGGGAAAATAGAAAGTCAAGACGGTTTTAAGTGGAAATAGGTGGAGCTTTAATGATGCTCTGTAATTGGGCTCCGTGCCTGTTAAGGAGGATAAAGTCCATCTCCTTCTCCCCGCAGAGACCCAAAGGAAAGCTCCGAGCGTTATCTCTCATGTTTTGGGACCTCTCCTCTCATCACCGAGCTCCATTTTGGAAAGGAGACGGCGAGAGAGAAAGAAAGAAAAAAAGAGAGTGAGACAGAGAGAGGAATTCCTCTGCACTAGTGTTTGTCCAAATAGTACTGGCAAGAACCCAGCCAGTGTTCCAATGAACGTGTCCATTCAGCGGACAGGGCATACTTCCAGGAAGACCGCAGTTTAAAAGATCAGAGGGAGTTACGTACCAAAGCGAAGGCGCATGACTTGGATGTGCTGAAGAAAGCTGTGAACTCCCTCTGTCCCCCGGTGGTACATGTTTGGCCCCCTTATCTTAGCCAGCATGATAACAGGGGCAGTGTTATGTAAAATCAACTCTTTTTGAGCTGTACATCATGTTAGAATGCATTTCCCCTCATCGAAATCAGGGGTGTTGCTTAGATTCGTTCAAGCATGTTTGAGAAATTGTTTAATCTCCGCAGCCATTGAGCTGTGCAAAACGCCTTGGTGGACCCAGCGCCACATTTGAGACGGTGCTCCTCCTCAGAGCGACTTCCCCACTCAGCTCCTTCAGACTAGTCAACTAGCAAACACCTGGTGGGACTACACATCAGCGCAACGTTGGTAAAAATGTTTTTAAGGCTTAACAGAGGAGCAATGTTGTGATGATTTCCTGCAGGTGAGGTTTCATAAAGAGCAGGAGATTTTAAAGAGTTAGAGTCCATTTCAAGACGTTAAATTACGAAATTAATTCTCTTAAAATGTCATATTTGATATATATTTAGCATTTATGCAACAACTGAAATTGTGCTATAATCAAGTGTTTGGAAAATTGATAATACTGCCATTTAACCTTTTAAAAGGAAATGCCACAGCAGAAAACTAACTACTGCATAAGTTAACCATCCTACTTATGGTTATGATATGTTGGAAACCCGTTAAAAATTTGAGATGCACTGTCAAATGAGCTGGTTTGATTGACCTGGCTGGTGACCGGCCGGTCGGAAAGTCAAAATCACATCAGCGCCACACTTAAACGTTAACAGGCTGTGGTAAGAATAACACTCTTTGTGTGGGTGCTGTCACTGAGTGACGATGACCTAAGGTTAGCTATTATGTGTTTTAAACCTGAAGTCTGAGGAAGCACAGAGATGGACCCAGCTGTTTCAAAAGAAACCGTTTTTCTATGATAGCTACAGTTCATTCAGGCTGTGAAAGAGCAAGAGAAAGCAAGACTTCAAAAAGCGCAAAAATGCTCCATTTTATTTGTTTTTAAAGTTGATATCTCTCTCTGTCATTGTACCTTTTGGAACTTTCACATTCTCTACAAAAAATACACTCAGACTGTTATCCCAGTAATGCTAGCCAATGCTAACCATGCTAATCGCTAACTAACATCAAAGCTGTCCTTATTGTCATTATTTTGTTTTGAAATTTTTGTTTTACATTGACTGCTCCCTTTCTCTCTTTTTTAAACATTACATTTGCTTCTAATATAAATAATTAATAACATTCAGGACACAATTCTTGCTGTTCTAACATCAACTTACATTGTAGTTCCTAAACAAGAACTCGAAATTAGCTCAGAGATCAGAGTTTTACAAGAACCAGACATCAGCAATTGAACCCAAAACTCAGATCTGAACCTCTCCAGGAAAAACACACCTGCTGAACATTTATACTCATATCTTTGATCAGATATGGAAGCCATGAGGATTAATTACACACTGATGTGGTTAATACTGAAGACAGATTACAAGTGAGAATCAAAACACGCAGAGAATTTCTACATAAAACTTTCAAACCTTTATCCACTTCATCCACTGAATGACAAGAACATAAAGCGGGTACATAAAGCTGCCAGCAGTGGCAAAAAAAGACCTGTTGAAACAGGTCGGTGTGCTAACAAAAAGCATCCTGCAGCATAACATCATTTCTGTGCACTGTGAGAACAGTTTTCAGAAGAGATGCTGGTTTCTGGTTTTAGACAGAACTGCAATCGATGATCTGACTACGCCTGCATGGTTAGGTAGGGAGGGAAACAAAGGATTTAGGCCGCAGGTATTCTGAGTGTGGCAGAGATCAGAATGGTTATCTTAAAGCTGGAAACTTCTTTTACTTATGTGTCAAAATGTGAACCACATAAACCTGTATTTATCCTTAACAAAAACAAAAACATCCATCTCTGAAACTCTGCAGGATGAAGAAAAAAGTGGAAAAAAAACCCCCAAAAAGATAAAGTAAGCTGGAAATCCCAGAGAGCTGGAAACGCCTTTGATCCGAGCAGCGCCGTGATGTGCATCTGTAACAAGTTTTCAACATCTCACACAGACACGGCAAAGTCAGATGAGCTTTACACGGAGAGGGATGAACAGGGGAGGTTTTTAACCGTGTCTAACGCAGGGCTTTCTCCGTGACGAAGCCGCGTGAAACCTTATCAATTACAGCAAACTGAAGCATCTGGCTAAACGTTCAGAAGTAGCCCCACACCTGGTGAGTGAGGAGAAACGTGATCTTACAGTACCTTGTATCTGTCGCCCCGTTCCTTTAGAGATGGTAAATAAATTCACACAGGCCAGCTTTATAGCTTAATCTGCTCTTGAATGCTAAATATGCAAACTGAATAGGCCACATACTTTATATTTTCAAGGTTATATTTTTTTTTTATCAAAAAAGAGGGGCGGGGAGAACAAACAAAGTGCATTTATTGGTCTCAACATGATTAGCTGCTTTTTGAAAGCCTTGTGCCGCACCTTGATATTAAATGCATCAGACCATGGAACATCAGATTCCAAAAATAGCTGATGCGAAAACAAAGCGGTCACGTTGGAAAAGATGCACCACTTACAAGAGTTGGCAACTACAGCCAGCATGTTTCTTACATTATCAAAACAAACCGAGCGTAATAAGATATTTGCTCTCTGCTCTGGTGAAGGAATTTTGATCGTCTGGCCCACTTAGGTTAGCTTCTAACCTAAGTGGGAAGTCGGGATGTGATTAAGCAGCTCAGAGACACTTTAATCTGCAATCCAATCACACACAGTTCCAGTCAGATGTTTACATACACTCATCATCCATTAATTTAATATGAATCGTGGCCTTTTGATTATGTACTTGAACTCTTCTTTTCTTTTTTTAATCACAGAGCTGCTGGCATAAATCTGCTAGAATATTGGATAACTGTTCTGATCATAAATGGTATAGCTCATTTAATTCATTTGGACATTTAGATACTAAATGTTTCAATATGTGTAACTTGACACTAATCCAGAAGTTTAATGATTGCAATAAATTTCAAAGTTAGTTTTTTTTTTTTTTTTTTGTGGGTTTGGCATCATTTTCCTATTGCAGCACCAAAACGGGAAAACAAAACTCAAATGATGACGGAGAAGAATCAAAGGTTTTCTTTCTTCCTGTCGTTTGTGCAGTGCAGAAGTAGCACCAGCAGTGAAAGAGACCCTAAGCATGATGCTACCACTGCCGTGCTTGCTAGTTGGTACTGTGTTCGTAGATTTAACACCTCTACACACTCTAGGTGCTTGTAGCCTGAGATTTCAATCTGTTTATCTTCTAATCATGATTTTTTTTTCCTTCAAAAAGCATTTGGCTTGTCCATGCAGGCAGCTGCAAATTGTCAGCTCTTCGAGAAGCAAGGCGCTTCTTTTTTTTTGGTCGCTGTGGACATCGGTGCCTCATCAGCACCTCATAGTTCCTGATAGCTTCTGGATATTTCTTAAAAATAGAATAAACTAAAAAAAACACACACACACAAAAACTTTTCAACTAGTGGGAATACTTTCTGTCAAATGGCGTTTCAACAAGACGGTGATCCCTCACACACTTAAAAACTAATTTTGGAATGGATAAAGCGTGCTAGCTGTAAGCTTATTTGAACTGTATGGACTATGCCAGGTAGCAAAGCCATTTCTGGTAATAATCCAGAATCATGCTAGGATCTTGATGACATCCTCAACATGTGTTGGGAAATTTATCGTAATATTAGGGGGGCTGTATGATAAAATTCGAGATGAAATGTGTAACCTTGAACCTGGTCATATTAAAATTAAACATCTCTTTTTAAGATCCTTTGGAGTTGGATAAGTACAGTTCAAATGCATATTTAAATACCCAAAGTTAATTTGACACTTGCTGGTGCGTGACTGTAAACTGCAGCTAAAAAAACCGGCAGAGGTGTGAAAATCATTATCAGACGGTTGATGATGTGTAAACTGACAGAAACAGGTGGAGTTGAGGAGGAAATAGATCCCGTCTCAATGAGGTGGGGCAGTGAAAGGCATGCTATGGTGGAATCACAATATCCAAAAAACGTGTTTCAGATGCACTTCCCCTCATTTTTTTCCCAGACATTAGTTATTTTTCAAAAAGTACTTTTGAACGTTCCTGGTCTGGATTATTAAGGTAGTTGCAATTCATGGATTTGCAATAAAAAGCAACGGAGCAAGTGCACCTTTGCACAATTTTGCAAAGTTGCATTTTCTAAAACAAACAAAAATAAATAAATAAAAACATCCTGACTGCTCGATTAGGTAAAAGGTAAGGTCTTACTGAGTGGTCAATGCATCACTCCTTACCTGCTTCAGCTTCCCTTGCGCATTGCCTGCACTTCCTCCCACGAACTCCCCTTTCAGAACGATTGGCTTCCCCGTGGGATCCTTCACCAGAGTCACGTTGATGACCGCTCGGAGTCCCGATTCCATGCTCGGCTGGCCCAGCACCACCTGCAGGGCCGCCATGAGCAGCCACGGCCAGAGCCCGGCGAGGCGCCGCAGAGGGACGGTCATGGCCTCGGCTGGAGCGGCGGTGCCCGGCCGCACATGGTGGACTTTGTCAGAAATATCAACCTAGCCTATATGAACAGGTCCCACTTCTTCTTTATTTTTTTTTCCTACCTCAGTAAACTATCTGCAGAAGAAATGAGCTATAATCCAAACTGTTAATGATGAAGGGCTTCCATTAGAACTCCTTAAACTTCCATTCAGCATCTGGGTTAAAATATATATATATATATATATATATATATGTATATATATGAATATATATATATATATATCTATATATATATATATATATATAGATATATATATATGAAACACTGCAGGTTATGGTAGAGAATCTAGAGCCGATGTAAGCAGGCCTAAATGAACCTGCATCCAGTGTTTATTAAAGTGAGAGGTGGAAACTCCAATGCAGCATGAAGGAACCTGAAGCGTGCACTGATTTCCAAAAACGCCGCTCTGCATCACACCAAAAACTCAGCTCTCCTCGCTCGCAGGTTGCTTTCCTCAGAGATGAACTGGCGTAGTTATCCCTCTCCACGGGCTCAAATCCCGGTCATATATCCGACTTGTGCTTTATATTGCAGTAAGACGTAATTCCGCCGCGTCTTTCAGTCACATTGTGTGAGCAAACACGAGCTGGGTGAAAGTGTCAGAAGAAGCGAGCCCGTCCCGTGGGCGCCGCATTTTCTGGATAAATCCACCGAAAACGCTCGAGAGTCGCGGCTTGAACTTCAAAGGCTGGGATACAGGTTGCCGCCGGAGAGTTGGGAGCCATGCTGGCGGATAAACCCCGGAGCCGAAAAGTTGTGCAATGTGTTTTACAGCCGGGGAATTGTGAAAAAGTAATCCTCGAAGAAGCTGCTCGGCTGTGTTCTCGGTTCTATCTAATTATTAACCGGAACAAACGGACAGTTTTCTTGCTGAGCTTATAACTTTGTAACTAAACTGGCTCAGACGCCGAAGCGGCTTCTGTAAACCTGCCATTAACTGACGTTCTGCAGTCGCTCCTTAATTAAACGAAAAAGAGGCAGGCTTTCCCCGTCGCCCCCGACTTCAGAGAGCCTCCGCAGCACATTGAGAAATTAGAGCCGACCCTCCTGAGAGCACGCAGGGGAAAATGAATCGCTCATCAAAATTACAATCAAGTAAACGGGAAAAAACAGCCCGAAACGTGTGAAAGAATAGCAGTCCAGCCTCCATGTAGTCCCAACTGCACGTCGTTAGGGTCCTGAGACAGAGTGTACAGTTATGACGCCGTCTCAAAAGTTTATCTCCCGGACTCTCTGTCGTTCCCCTGGGATCTCATTGTCACTCTACCTGCTCGCAGGCTTGCTGCCTTCACGTGAAAGCGTAAACAGATTATTATTATTTTTTTTTCTGTCAAAGCTTAAACATGGCAGAAACAAAACGTAGCAATTAATGACAAATGAATACAACTTGAAAAAAGAGAAAGCAGATTTTGAGTCGTCTAAAGAGATTATGCGTAATTAATCACACGTCATTATTGTAACGCTCTAAACTCAGTAACATTTTCTGCAACGTTATACTTATTTTAAAAGCCGAGGAACTATCGAGCACTATACGTTTTCATACTTACGTGAACCCCATCAAAACGATGTAAAAATGTTAAATTTAAAAATCTAATTAAAAAAAAAAATCCGTTCATTTACTTTCAATTTACAAATTACACGTGAAGGCAGCATGTAGACAAGCTGAGGGTGGAGCTGCCCCACGCCATCAAAACTAATCAAAAAAAGCTAAATGGCGCCCCCTAGTGTCTCTATACAGGACATTTCCGCCGTACCAACAAATTCCTCGTAAATAAACCAGGCAGCTGGAAAGTGTAGTCTGTTTTAATAAGAAAGTTTTTGCAGTGTACTTTAAAAATCGTGACATTCACAGGTTTTAAAGGTGCTTCAGACAAGAAATTAAATGAAAAATAAAAGCAATTTCTCACTAAGAAATGTAATTGAACAGAGGGTTCTGTTTTCCGCTATGACACACACCACTGCTTCGAGTTAAAGTAGCTGAGTCGTACAACATTACAATTCATAAGAATCCTTTCCAAAGTCTTCATATCAAATTACAGTCCTTAAAAACATGCATACCTTTTGATGTGAAATTTTAAATGGTTCAAAACAAACATACTACAGTTGAAATTATTCTAGTTACAGCAAAAAGCACAACTGCACAATCACAAAAAAAACTAAAGAGAAAAGATTTATATGAAAGCAACTTCTTTTTTTTTTACACAGGAAGTAATCATCAAAGTGGAGCCTGAAGTCACACTGTGAACTCATTGTGGATACTTCTTGTCGCAAGCTGAATCAATCAGTGAGCTGAGATCTAAAGGGAAGAGGTAACCGCCTGTCACTGACTCTAAATAATCATGCAACCTTTCTTTCCACTACATTTCCTCTAAATGTGCTCCTGTCATGCCTTACCTAAGAAGCAAGTCCCTGTGCTGTCCTGCTCATCTTAATCCTGAACCGAGTTGCTAACCTCGACGTTTACGAGCTCGGCATCATTGTCTTGATCAAACTGAACCTTGCCGAGACACGGAGGAAGATGACAAAAAAAACCCAAACAATAAATAGAATTTAGTCTACTCATTCCTGGATTTATTCTATGTAAACAGGTATGATGATAAACAAAAGTTTTAAGCATTCCGCTCTGTACAAGAAAAGGAAATCTAACTTGGTGAAACATTTTCCCCAGTTATAAAAAAACACAAGGTTGTGAAAACTAAAGGAGGGCCGTCCATCGTGTTAAGGCTATTTGGAAACTGCAGCAAAAGGTATTATAGTCGAAACATTAGGCAGAATTGTTATAAAAGCACTACTCTGTTTCCCAGTGGGTAATCTTATTTTTTTAATAACATTATTGTCTATGCAATATTCAGTAAGATAAATTGTTTTTCCCAAAGAATAAATGAACTTAACTGTAGTGTTCTGCTTAAAAAAATATATCTTAAATATTTAGTTTTAGATTTTTGATGCCACAAAATCGTATTAAGTGTTTTGCTCTAGTTTCTAGTGTAAATATCCCAGTGTACTTAAAATAAGACAAAATTAACGTACACTGTAAGCAACTCTTTAGCAAGATTTATTAGCTTGTTTTAAGTCAATAATTCCTTAATTTTGATTAAGAAATTGGCAAATTATTTCACTTATAACGAGACATTTTTCTCATAAGTGAAAAAGTGGAACTAGTACTTTTTTCATCAAGATTTAGGAATTATTGACTTAAAACAAGCTTCTATATATCACCGAAAGGTTACTTGTACGTAAAGTTTCTCTTATTTCAAGGGTACTGAGATATTTGCACTTGAAACTACAGCAAAAATACTTGCTAAGACTTTGTGTTCTTGCAGTGTATTAATTATACACAAAGCATAAAGACACACATTAATAATAAAGATAATCATTCGCTGGTCTAAACAAAGCCTGCAAATAACAGACAACATTTCTAGGTGTTTCCAATAAATTCACGGTTCATTTCCTTCAAAAGCAAATATCAACTCCAATAAAGATGTGTTTGGCACAAAGACTCACCTCATATATCACATCTTCAGCCATTTGCTCAGGTACTGAAACCACAAGCTCCTCATTCTCCTTTTTAACTACAGGAGCTCTGCTGTTTTTATATGCGAGTGCATCCCTGGGGTCAGAGGAAGGCTGTGGCACGGAGACGGGTTTCTCTGCGCTCTCCACTTTCACCAGACAGGCACTGGGTGAAGTTTGCATCACCTCATCTGCAATCTGGAAAACTACATCCAAGTTAACTTCAGGCTTTTTCACTTCCTGGCTTTCGGAAGTTTGTAAGTTGCGGTTGGGGTCGAACACGGTCATGGGACTTTCAGCCTAGACGAGTAAAAAAAAAACCCGAAAAAAAATTCAATGTCAATTATGTTTTAAAAACCGAGTTAATGATGAAAACATAAAAAACTTCATCCACTCTTATTCACCGACCTGGTAAAAACGTCTGGGAGGAAACTGGAGGCCTGTTATATTCGGTGAGACAAGGTTCGGGTGGAAGCAAGGGCAAACTTCAAACAGGAAAAGACATTAAATTGTAGAGTTTCAAGTCAGGACTTTGAGCTCCCGTGTGACTGCATCTGCACTTCCTCTCAAAAATATTCATATCGCATAAACATTTTAGCATTTTCTCTCATTGTGACCACAAATGTCAATGTAATGTACTGCTAGTATATGCAATAGATCAATACTAAGCAGAATGTGGCTTTCAAGTTTCTCTTTTTGCACGCACTTCGATGCAGCATCTATTTGCAAACAGATGCATACAGAAATTTCATAATTAAAAAAAACTCTGGAAGAGAACATGCTAGAGATTGCACAGTACTTGAGACTGGTGGGTAGGTTCATCTTTCAGAAGGGAAATATGCCTAAACATGCAACTGGGGTGAAAATAGACTCATTTAGATTATAGGAAAAACAAGGTTTAAAATGACCTAAAGTCCAGATTTAGATCCAACTAAGAATATGGAGAAAGATACAAGTACTCTATTAAATATCATTAAGATTGAGCAATACTGCAAAGAAAATTGGGGGTGTGGGGACAATTTGCTAGATGTGAAAGATGATACACAGACACTGACTTGAGCTGTATTTGCAGAAAAGGATGGTTCTTTTTTTTGAAGTGGCAATAATATTTTAAAACATACTATTCTGAAAATTGTGTAACCTTTTAGTAACTTTTCAACAACTGCTTGTCTCTGTTGATTTGTCAACTCACACTACTACAACCTTCGCCTTACCTGTGGGATAGTAGCCAGGTTGATACTGGGGATTCCGAGGACTAAAACTATTGAAATGTGTTTCTCGGTTGCTCATACGAGGTAGGAAGCCCTGCTGAACATGCAGGGTTTTGGAGTTTGAGGACCCTCCAGTGTAAGGGTGCCTCAAAGGCATCGGCCCGTCTTTCACCAGGGGCAGAGTGGTGGGTGAGATTTCTGCACCAGGAACCCGGCGCAGGTACCGTGGTGGGACTGGGGTTCCACTCTGAGGTCTCATAGTCTGGGATTTATGGGGATGGTATGGATGCGCTGGTGACTGGTTTGAGGGTCGCGGAGGCAAGAAGTATCCTGGACCAAACACAGTTTGACATTAACAAAATTTCAATTATTTTCGTTAATTCTGGTCAGTATTAACAACCGGAGTTCATCAGATCTCACTTACTTCCTTTTAGGACATTGTCTTTGCCGTCTGTGCTGAAACCTAATCGCTGGAATCGGTTAGGGTTGGGAAGCCGGGAGCTTATGTCCTGTCCGGCTTTAAGCTTGGCTTTGTTATCCACAGTGAGCCTGACGAGATTCTCCAAAAGCTGAGGGCAACTCCGCTGAAAGTTCGGGTTGTGAAAATGATGATACAGCCTGTTGCCCGCTTCTTCTTCGTGGTCAGCGGGCAGATCGACCTTTTTAAATCCATACAGGTTGAGCTGGCGGACGAAGCTTGAGAAGTTGGTGGTCTTAAAGGTGTCGGTGCTGTTGAAGGTCCTGGAGGTGGGGGACAGGATCTGGGTCTCGAAGAGCTGCTGGTCGATAACAATCACCTGGCCGCGGCTGTCCCAGCGAATGGCTCCGTCTGCAGGGTTGTTCACCAAACGCCAAAGCTTGGCGGGGAAAATATTGGGGTTGATGTTGCCGGGGTTGAAATTGTTAGCATCATCCATGCTTTCATTTGTATAGCTGGAACAGGCGATGCTAAGTGGCAGGGCTTCCTCTGAAAAAGCAACGGACATCATGGGGCTAACTTAGCCGTTGTAACCAAGTTGCTAATAGTCTCGTTCTTGGTGGCCGAAAGTAATAAAAGCCCAAATTCAGTATCTAAAAATGAAATAACGCTAATTATTACAGATGATAATAACATCGTGAGTGGAAACTTAAGGAAATTTCTGAAAATTGCAAGAATGTTCAGCAATATTGCTGTTAGCAGTTATGAAACGTTGGCTAACTTTAGCAAAAGAATCGCTTAACACCTTTAAACTAAAATAAACCCATTTGTGACGTTATTTAAGGCTACCTAAAAAGTCAAATATAAATTTTTAAATATTTAGTGCTGGAATAAACCAAGACTCAGTTGTAAACATACCTTGGGTCACTGTGGCTCAAACTGTTGGGAATTCCCAAAATCGTTGGGGCTGTTGGAGGTCTGACGTTTCCATGGTAACCTGGTTCTGGCTCCAACTGTCTCCATTAAATCAAAATTCAATTCAATTGAGAAATACTTTATTGATCCAAAAGGAAAATTAAATATCGTTGTAACTCTTGTAGCGCTCTGTGCTACAGCACGTCTGGAGAAGCTTCTGACTGAAGCTACTGACTGTTGTTGCATGACAGCCTCAAAGAGGATGCTCAAGGGTTGTCCAAAAATGATTTAAACCATTTCAAATGGTTTCAATTTGATATCATACCATATGAAACAATTATGGAACACTGACTGAAACAAACTTTTACACGTAGGATGCAGCAAAATCCTTTTGAGTTATGCATCTTACCAAATTAGAAAATCATGTAAATGAACATTTTAAAATGTAATAAAAGTGAAACTCAGATTCACTATGTAATATATTTATCTAAAATATATTCACATTTGTAATAATTTTCATAATTATTGCTTATGGCCAATAAAAATCTAAAACACTGTATCGCAGAAAAATTTAACATAACACCAACCAAAACAAAAATTATTTTTAGAAAAAAAAATTGATGGTAAAGTCTTGTTATGTCCTGCACAAATGACAATTTGAGTGGAAGAAAGAAGTGTGCCCTAGCAACAGGAATAACCACAGTCTTGAAGGAATTGTGAACCAAAGCCAATTTAAGAGTTACATTGCATGGGCTGAAGCAGAAGGAGTCAGTTATTCAAAAGTCACCATACAAAGATGGATACTCAGGCTTTAAGGTGTGCATTCTATTCATCAGAGACAGCCTGGAGGACGAAACCGTCTCTGTGATGACTGGTTTTTGCAGACAATGCTCCTTACTACCAGTCTAAAAGCAAAAGTCTATAAGCAGTCTTTGTCCAGGATGTGTGGGGTCTGCATAGAAAAAGAACTATCAATGTGTCATTTGCAAAATTCTCAGTTTTTTCAGATGGAGGTACAGTCATTTGTGTACAGAGAGAAGAGGGTTGACCAGAAGACACACCGCTGGAGTATTGTCAAGAGAAAGATGAGAACCTTCCAAACAATACAAATGAACTGAATGTCACCATCAAAGCAACCTGGACTTCCTTAACACCTTCACAGGCTTATCGCTTCTGTACCACACCACATATATGCAATAATTCATGCAAACGGAGAACTGACCAAGTATTGAGTACAGATAGATTGTGAGATACAGATTAAGTCTAGATAAAAAAAAATATTACTTCAAGGTTATTACTGCTGAAGCTGGTTCTAGCAAACATTGCAGTAATAAGTTGGACTTTTCCTATTGTTAATTAGTCTGTACTCCTATTTTTACTCATCATAATTTTGATATATCGATATAGCAACTTAAAAGGGTTTCTAAAAATAAAATGTGTTGTATTTCAATTTTTAGAAAAAAATACATTAATATAAATTATTGTAAATTGAATGCTGAATTTTACTGGCATGGTTTAAATTCATTGTCTTTCAGCAGCGGCACTGGTATTAATATTAAAATGTTTCAAAACTGATAGCTTCAAGGGATTTTGTTTTTAATCAGGCGCTCAATTAGGACGCCATAGTGTGGGTCCTAGAACTACCTACTACGTCATTAGTCGTCGCTTAAAAAAAACATACATAGCCACAAACATTAGCCAGTCTAATAACTTGTATTATAGCGGTACATTGTTTGGAAATTTAAAAATAATGGCATTAGAAACGGTGCCAAAAGACCTTCGCCACCTCCGGGCCTGTCTGCTGTGTTCTCTTGTAAAGGTAAACCTAGTAAAGACCCATTTAACGTCTATGCTTACTGTTAGCTTTCCTGTCGCATTTGTTTTTGGGGCCTGCCCATAGCAATGCATAAGGAGAGCCTCCATGCATTGCATGGCAGGCACCTATTATTCTACACCCAATAGAATGTCTCTTTATATCTTTATATCTTTATTTATTTTTCTTCCATCACCGTTAATGCGGCTCGTACCGCTGCGTGAACCCCCACAAAAGTGGTATCAAAACGTGCGGCTCGATGCCGAGAAGGGAGCTATTATTTTTATAAGGAATCGGACTTACGATGGCGACGTAAAAAGCGTCAAACGAGCCAAATTTCCAACTGCCGAAACGCAGAGCCTAACTGACACCAACTGCCGCTTTTTTAGAGTGAGAAATGAAGAGAATTTTTGACCCCAAAATGATTTTGAAATCGCCCTCATGCCCACAAATATCGCCCAATTGGTATCAAACTCGGTCATGACATCGATACGCATGCCTGCTCCGGTAAAATGTTTTCGAAATTTCTCTAGGGCTTACGGTTTTCTGTCACGGTGCTTCAGAGCGAAATCATGCGCCAGGATAACTGACGCTCTCCCAGATTCACTTCCATGTATTTCTGAAAAATTTCTGTGCTCTGCATGCACCATTTTTGTCTCATCACTGCAGTTACTGTGAGTGAGCTACAAATATGAATCGCGGTACTATGGAAGACGACAAATAGCCCTCTCATATGCTTCAAACGGTTTTCCAATACGTCTCTCGGTTCCTGAACGGCAAGGAGTTGTTCAGGCTGCTTTTTCCATATAAACCAATGGGGTTGTCTCACATAGATAGAATTTTTTGTCCACCTTTCTCTCTCACACACACACGACAGTTAGCAGAGGATTGATAACCATAGCAATGGAACACAGGAGGGGATTGGCTGCTGGTTAGGACTACAAATACGCATCACTGTAGTTCTAATCAACACTCAGTTAAAACAGAGGGCTGAGCTGCCATTTAGAGCTACTGGCTGTTTTGGCCAGTAAATAACGGATTTAATCCAAACACTGTTAGACATTTTAATTAGTGTGCTCATTTAATATGAAGCTTATGTTTTTTTTTCAAAATAAAAGCCTCAATATCCCCCTCAGGTTAATGCAATAATATTAGCATGCGCAAGGCAGTTCATTAGCATTAGCCTTTTACCTTAAATAAGCTATTGTCTTACTTATTAGCCATGTTTAATATACTGAGTGGAGTAAGTCAATTACAGACAACATTCTAATGATATCCCACTGCTTCAAACAGTTACAATTCTGTCTCTCCCTCTCTGTCT
This sequence comes from Xiphophorus couchianus, assembly GCF_001444195.1. Lineage (NCBI taxonomy): Eukaryota > Metazoa > Chordata > Actinopteri > Cyprinodontiformes > Poeciliidae > Xiphophorus > Xiphophorus couchianus. Next base: position 24,595,941 of record NC_040238.1, read on the forward strand.
CACTCACATGACAGCTGAGCTGCTCTTTAGAACTACAATGACTGAAGGTTAGAACTACAACATGGCGGACACTCAGTGCCTACAAAAGAGGTCTGAGCTGAATGTCAGAACTACAACATGGTGGAACTGTCAGTTACAACAGAGGAGGACTGAGCTGGCCTTTAGAACTACTTGTGTTTTGGACTTTGTATAGCTGCTTTTATCCAACCATTGTTACACATGGGATTAGTGTGGCAATTTAAAATTAAGCTTAATGAAAATTTCAAAATAAAAGCCTTGAATATTTTTACATCATGTAGTTGCTCTTTTTGGCTTTATTTGACTTTTTCATCCAAAGCACTGTTACACATGATATTAGTTTAGCTCTTTGAAATGAAGCATACTGGAAATTTCAAAATAAAAGCCTTGAATATTTTTACATCAGATAATTGCTCTTTTTGGCTTTATGTGACTTTTTTATCCAAAGCACTGTTACACATGGGATTAGTGTGGCAATTTAAAATTAAGCTTAACAAAAATTTCAAAATAAAAGCCTTGACAATTTTTACATCAGATAATTGCTTTTTTGAGCATTATATAACTGATTTAACCCAACAATTGTTACACATGGGATTAGTTTGGCACTTTGAAATGAAGCTTAACAAAAATTTCAAAATAAAAGCCTTGAGAAATCTTACATCATGTAATTGCTCTTTTGAGCAATAAATAACTGATTTAACCCAATGACTATTAGACATGGGATTAGTTTGGACCTTTGAAATTAAGCTTAACAAAAATTTCAAAATAAAAGCCTCAACATGCCCCTGAGGTTAGTGCACCGCCGCAGGCGGTGCAATAATATTATTCTGCATTATCTTTTTCTCTCAGGTCACGGAACTGCCTTGCTGTGCAAGGCAGTTCATTAGCATTAGCATTTTAGCTTATATAAGCTATTAGCTATTTATTTGACTTATTAGCCATGTTTAGTATACTGAATAAAGTAAGTCCATTATAGAGAACATCCTAGTGATGTCCCACATGCTAGTGACAGCAATCACGCTAACATTAGCATTTTTGCTAATTTTAGCTGGTACACTTACTTTATCATACTGAATGGTGCAAGTACATGTTAGTAAACATTCTTGTCAATCTCCACATGCTATTGATTACTTTGGAGCTTTCTTTAGCATTGATGCTAATTTCTAGCATCAGAACGCTGGGTCCAAACCGACGGGCACACTTTGGCAGGCCCCGGTTAAATTTCTTCAGGAATTTTCTAGTTTCTATTTTTAATTTACCTCTGCTTAATTTGTCTCGTGTGCGTGTGTGTTGTTTTGTTTTGTTTTTTGCCGTCTTCAGACCATCGACCAGTTTGAATATGACGGTTGTGACAATTGTGAGTCGTACCTGCAGATGAAGGGGAACAGAGAAATGGTTTATGAATGCACAAGTTCTTCGTTTGATGGGTAAACAATCACTCTACAAGTGACTTACCTTGTACAGCACTTTGGTGAACAGGAAAAATAAAAATAATTGTTTACTTATTGTAATGTTAATTCCTTCCTGTGTGTTCCCAGAGTTGTAGCCATGATGAGTCCTGAAGACAGCTGGGTGGCTAAATGGCAGAGAATAGGTAAAACTACGGCTATATGTGCTCTAAACACTTCCTTCGTTTCCACTGAAATGTATAATTTCCTGTTAACCCAGTCACTACTATTAACATTGTAAGCCAATTTTTAAAAATCGGTTGCGTCTGGAAGAAAATAACTTTTTTAGTCCATCAAAAAAGCCTGAATTGACTGTGGATTGCTACAAGCTAAAGTTCTGGTAACATCTATGTACCTCGTTTTACATTATGTGAGAAATTGTCACCCCAAATCTTTTTTTACTGATTCGAATAAATATCAGTTCATTTATAATATTTTTTTATTCAAGATGTTATGTTGAATAATATGATGCTCTACAGTCACATTTGTTACTGTAGCGTATCATATTTTAAAATAAACACAAATAAAAAAATATTCCACTTCATATATGGCTTTTAAAAAATACAAAAATACATTATAAATGCTTCTTTTGACCAAGCATCTTTTCTCATTTTAGACTGCTGAAAGGTATTTAGTTAAACTGTGTAAAATAAAGATGAATCCGTGTTGATATTAGTTGCTCTTTATTTAAACTTCAGATAGTTGTAGGGATTAGTTAAATCCTTCACATTATGTATCTTGGAATCAAAAATGTTCCCCTCACAAAAGAACTGACTCCACCCGTTTTTATTTGCTTAACAGTCTACGGGTTTTGGTCATTTTCCAATAGTAGTTATCCAAATTATGTGTTTGCTATTTGTCTCTGATGTATTTGGCGAAGACCAATTTAAACATTGCCTAAATGTCAAAGACGTTTATTTGTTCGTACTCTGGCTTTATGAACAGAACTACAGAAATTGCTAAAAAAAAAAAAAAAAACACAGATAAATATTAGTTACCTGGACTTTTCTTACAGCTGCAATAGTCTTAACAGCAGTTTCCTTATGTATGAAATTTCTGTTAATTTTCTCCACCTGACCCAATAAAATCATTGCAACACAGTACTAATTTTCTACGCTTAAAACGAGTTCAAATAACATTTCTTTGCTTCTTTCAAAGGTAACTGCAAGCCGGGTGTATACGCAGTGTCGGTGACAGGCAGGCTACCTCCAGGTAATAAACCTACTGCAAAGCAGACGCACTCAGTAGAAATGGTTTTGTCTCTGTGTAATAATTGTAGCCTCCCCATAATGCTACAAAAACTTGACATAATTCAGTGTGTCCGTTATGGAGCAGAAGCAATATCTTATTTTAGCTCCTTTTTTAAAGAGCCAATTTGACATTGCAAGGCAACCAGACTCACCATACTGCTTACCAAAGATGCAGAAAATACTGTGCAAAAAAAAAAAAAGTTAGATAATTTTGCTGTTTAGTGTTTTATTACTAAGCCGTCTTGCCTTTCATGTTGCTAATAATTTTCTCCCTTTTCTAAGGTGTGGTGAGAGAGCTGAAAAGCAGGGGAGTGATGTACAAATCCAGAGACACTGCAGTGAAAACATAACTTGTTCAGTTTCCTGCTTTATTGTCTTTGTGCAACAGCACATTTAGTCATATGCATCTTTTTGATCCTGGTTCTTTTTGTCATGATAAACAAAAATAAAGGTCTTTTTTTTATTATAACCGTAATGACGTCTGATCTTTGCACGTTCTACAACTGAAAATGTTGATGAGGTCAGGTAACAGGTGGTCACCGCTCTTCTTCTCTGCGCTCAAGACTTTTGTTTTGGACGGTGAAGAGCCCATGTGAAAACTAGGGAAGGCGCTGCCTGCCAGAAGCAGGCTAAAAATAGCTCATTTCTGTGTGCGGAGCAGAGTCAGACAGACTGCAGGATGACACAGCAGTTTGTTGCTGAGTAACAAACCACAGCAGAGGAAAGACAAAGCAGTGGAGTCATTGGAAAGAATAATTGCTGTTGTGTTCATTTATTGATGAAAGCGATGCAGCCCTGGTCAGTGGAAACTATGGTGATCGAATGGATGCATAGTCACTTAGACTTTGGAAATTCCCCCATGTCTCTTATGATGAGAAAGAAAAATAGAACAGGACTCGCCTCTCATTTTCTGAACTTTATTAGAGTTACAGAATTAGCTCTGTCTGTCTGGATTAGGCTAGCTTTATGCAAAAAGACTCTTTAGATTTGGGTACTTTTTACAAAGTGAATTCACCGTCTTTATGAAGTTTGTCACTAACACGAAGTGCTCTAAAATTTTCAGGTAGATTAAAATTAAAAGCAATTTTACTTTATGACTCAGGACTTTGCTACCATTGAGCAAATGGTTGCAATGGTAGTTCAGTCCTTTTCCTCCTTACCTAGATGACAAGTTTCTAATATCTGCAGCTTGTGAATGGTTTAAAAATTGACACCTTTTTCTTTCCACTCAACTTTCCACTTTGGTTAAACTTCAGTAAAAGGCTTAACTCTCCTGAGAGGGGTATCCGAGTACAACTGACATCAGTTTTCCCCCATTATTTTGTAGGACATAAACATTTCTAGACTAAATATCCTTTAAAAAAATGGTCATATATGTGGACTTATTGGTGGGTTTTTTTTTTTTGAGAAACTGGATTTTGGCTTTTCATTAGCTGAAAGCCATAATAGTCAAAATAAACATAATGTATGAGTTTGTATGAGTTTAATTTTTCAAATTGAGTTAATGAAGTAAATTCAGTTGTCAATTATGTTCGGTGTTACTGAGATTTACCTGTATGAAATGTAGACTGGAATCAACTCTAATCACTGTGACTGGTCTGGACAGTTGCACAAACATCCTTGCTCTTATTAATCTGGACCACAAGATGGCGCCTTCTGCTGAGTTTCTCTTGTTCGTAGGAAGCTGTCTGCTTCAAGTCTCCTTCCTAGTGTCCGTAACCAAAAAAGCCTCCGGTGTAACCAGAAGGGATCTTTCAGTTTTAGTTACTGCCGTGGTTACAGTTTCACATATAAAAGAATAACGTCTCAGGTTGCTTGGCTGTCATTGTCATCTGTTGCGTGACAGAGGAAGAAGTCCTGTTTATGTCCCGAAGGCCTGCAGCTCGTCTGATTTCACTTTTTTTTTTTTTCTGATGCATCAAATGCATCAAAGTCACGCACAGCGAGAACTTTCTAAATCTGCAAAAGTGGGCAGAGGGAGCAGCGCATGTTGCTTATAGCTGCTGCGGTGCTGATGTAATGTTTCATTATAAGTCCTTAGTGAAAGTCCGGTATTTTACTCCTAGCTTAATCCACAACTGACAATTTCAAGCTCAGCTAAATAACTGGGGGTTTTTTTAATTAATATTTTGTTTCATAAAGGCTCACATTTGATGATGGACAGTTGTCCCAGTTCCTTTTATCCAGAAATGCTTCTATTTACTTTAATGAAAGACCACAAAGGCCCACAAAGGACGGTAAATAGGAAGACGGAATGACGTGCAAACCATATAGCTGAGAATAAGGAAACCAGTCCTTTCTCTTTTCTTTTCTGTCGTGGTTGCAGAAGTAGGCAGTGAGTTTTTACAGCTAGTGCAGCAGTAAAAAAAAAAAAAAGAAGAGAAAAAGGCTGCAGTAGCAGAATAAAAGGATATAGATGTATAAGATTCTTTTTTTTTTTTTTTTTACATTTAATTCAGTACTGTTTTGTGCAATAGCAATTCAGGATGCCAAGTGTTTTGTTTTCACCAAACTGAATTTATGTTAAGTGTTATGGAAATGCTGACTCAATCGGCACAAAAAAAATAAGAAACAGCTGAAAAAAGACTTAATAGATATGTCACACAAACAGAAACGCGCGCGCGCGCGCGCACACACACACACACACACACACACACACACAGTACATCGTCACGATCAAATAAACTTGAGCACAATTTACGCCAGCTACAGAAGAAAGTCAGATGTTGGTGTTAATATTCACTGATGGAAATAAAGTCATGATATAAATGCTTTATCTCTCAAAAAATGGGTTTTTACAGTACAGCTAGGAAACTTTGCGACTTACGTTTATCAGAAAGTGGGAAACTGTTCAACTGTTCGTTTAACTGTTAGATTTCATCAAACTATTTGCTGTTGAATAACAAAGGACCAAAGAGCCCCAACTTGTGGAACCTCAGGCGATTTTGGCTGCTGCAGATTTTACATTTCTCATGTTACAACCACTGTGTTTTATTTCCATTTTACATGACAGAGTAACATAAAGTAGCGTAGCACTGTGAACACTGTTACCCTGAAACCTGTAGATAGGTAAACAGAATTCTCCTGTCTATAATTTAATATAAGATTCACTTCCAGCAGAACAACAATCCTAACCATACAGCCAGAGTGACAATGGAGAGTTCTAGATAAGTAACAATGGCTTCATGATTCAGCAAGGTCCAAACATATATCCAAATGAGAATCTGTGGCGCGGTTTAAAGACTAAAATTTACAGGTGTTGTCAAATACGGATGTAGTAATGTTTCTAGATGGCCATAGTTGATAGAAAATATAATCCTAAAGGTTTCCTGCAGTGAAAGTGTAAATAGACTTAAACTTATATTGGACTTTTTCAGTCAAAGCACTTTACAGTAGGACCACACTCACGAAATTGCACTCAAAAACATTTATGCACCAACACACACAGTGCCCATGGGCACTTTGATGCGTGGAGGCTGGAATCAAAGCTGCAGTCCTCCAATTTCAACTACCGAGCCCCAGAAATAAAGTTCTGTACTTCTCTGTCTCAGAGAAGCTAAACACATATAGACCCAATAGTTTTCAGATTTATATGAAACATTGTTATCAAAGTCAAAATTATGCCCTATTTTGTGTTGATCTGTCACAAACAAGATGCTTTTGACAGATGCTTACTCATTCACATGAAAGGACTTTTAACAGGATAGAAACAATAAAGGAAGGAATTACTGTAAAATGACTAATCCCAAAATAAAGAGCTGAGATTAGCATTGTTGAAGGGATTAGGTAGCATAAAGGTTAGCCTGGAGACACTGATTTGTGCTAATGCTATGGCTAGGTCTAAAACAGGTGACATTATACTCTTAAGTTTACTGCTTTGACTCCTAAATAAGGATGTAAAAAAAATAATAATAATAAAAAAACAAGTGAAATACAGATGTTTTGTGTCTAAGTGTTTTAAAATATTTCAACCCAAAATACCAAAATGGTAAAACCGGGTTTAACGAAGCATGTATGTAAAAAACAAAAAAATGAAGAAAAGAAAGTGAATTTATCTCTCTGTGGTGGTCTTGTTTTCACTTGAACAGCTAAAAGAATGAAATTACATCTAGGGCTGAAGCAGGAAATGAAGAAACAGCTCAAAATAAATGGGTGGGGAAAGGAAAAGAAAGGCTTGCAACAAAATACTGCAATAAGAATATAGAAAACGAGAGAGGATGCTGCAAAACCTCAGCAGGACGTTAGATTCTGTCTCGGCGTAGAAAAATGAACCGAGCAGGTGCAGTTTCGATGTCGAGCTCTGACCTAAATGTGGCGGCAGAAGGGGGAAAATTGTAGAAACAAATCTGAAACTGAATTAGCATTACCGTACCAGAGCCCCTTTCCCCACCATTTCCTTCATGCTAGTGTTTTTAGGAGCAAAAGGCGGGAAAAAACCCAAAGAAAAATAAAATCAGTTATTCAAATCCATGGGGTGTTAAGTGTTACTTTCCACTGTGAGCCGACTGGAGAACGGCAGAATTAAGCCTTTGGCTGAAGACAGTCATCAGAGAAAACCACAAGCCTCAGGTTGTGCCCGGCTCTCGCATGTGCAGATGGGCTCACAATCATCAAATTGTTAATTTTTTTAAACCCCATGTCTGCCTTCCTGTGCTAAAGTGGTTGATTTTCAGCCTCTTTTTTTTCTTTTCTTTCTATTCTTCCTCCTCCAGTGTGAGTGGAAGCTCTGTCGCCTTTAAAACAACACGTGGGTGAAGTCATTTCACGAGAGCTGCGAGTTAAAAACAAAACCGAGAACTTCGCTCAGACGACCACAGGCGTTGCCAGGAAGGCTTTCAGCTCCACCCTGTGGAGTCTCCCACACATAGAGCTTTGTTGAAGCACACCCTTCACTTTTACACACACACACACACACACACACACACACACACACACACACACACACACGAGAAACACCAGAGAGGCCTCTCGTCTCTGTCTTTTGCCCTTATTTGGCTACATCAGGTCTTTGAGCTAAACGGAAAGCATCAGATCAGTAAACGAGGTGTGGAGTACAGGTTTGAGTGAGAACTATTTGTCTCATCAAAATGTCATTTGTGCTTTTTCTGAAATGGACAACACAGAGAGGGGGAAGTAGGAATGTCAGAACGTAGAATGGACACGATCAATAAAGCCCCACGCATGATCAAACCGATGTGTGTCAGAGCTCGCTGACAACACTTCCTCTCTCCGGCAGACCAGAAAGCAGCTATAGAAGCGAGACCAGCTCACCGTACCGAAGGCTTTCGATTTCTTTTAAAAGAAGCAAGGCCTCACCGGTCTGACCCAGTTCAGTCGGGTTTTTCTGGAATACAGTAGAATTGAAAAAAATAAAATTCTGTTTTGTTCCTGGTAACATGTAGGACCGCACAAATGTTTTCTACTTCTCTTTTGTTGTTGTCAAAATCAATCTTTTAGAGTTTTAGGTCAAACTCATTTCCAATTTAGGCCATATCGAGATCATGAATAGCCCACTAGCAAAATGTTAAAATATTAATAAATATCTGTGTCTGGAATCAGTGAATACTTTGTGAAACATGGCAATACACAGATAAAAAAAACAGCTTTGTTTTGATTGATAGAAAAATATTTAAGAATACAAGAGTATTTTTGGAGATTATTTTTTATGTTTTCCTCAAAAGACTTAGAGGGCCACATAATAAGCCGAGGTGGGCCGGATTTGGCCCACAAGCCTCGAGTTTGACATATTTTAGATTATGAAATGCTTCTTAAAATCTGAAAAATATAATTTGGGGAAATACAAAAACAGTTGTCAATGATGATTGTATATATGGGGGGGGGGGAGCTACCAAAAGCAACCTGGTGCTATGTGGGAAAGTTTCAGACACATTAATGTTTAAGTGGTTTCAGGCACTGACCCGGTTTAGGTGGTTAGTAATAAAGTTGAACTCAGTTTTACAAAAACAAACAAATAAATGTGGCTAATCACAATTAAGCTGTGATCTAATAAAGGAAATGATTTCTTTGAGTGTATTTTTTTTCTACATAAATGAAAAAAGATGTTTAAAAGCATCTTTTTTTTTTTTATTTACCAAGGTTATATCTCTGTGTTATTAACATTTGTTTCATAATCTGAAAGATGTAATTATGACTAGAAAAACCCCCCCAAAAAACTAAAAGAAATCATGTAGATGTAAAAAAAACAAAACAAAAAGAAAAACAAGAGATAAAGCCAAACAAATGAACTGGGTCTCTTGAGAGTTACTATGGAGACAGAGGTTCAGAGGTCAGGCAGAGCTAAAGCTGGATTTTCTGCTTTGTTGTTTTGTTTTTTGGGGTTTTTTTGCAGTTTTTAAATAAGTGTATTGCATTACTAAGGACAAGAACTTTCTCCAGCATGAAGTTGAGGTTGGGACGGTAAACAGGTGCAAAATCCTTTGAAGATAAATGAATCTGTTACGACTGCATCATATTCCCTGGTAATTTAAGCATGTTCATTCTGTAAAAAACACATTTCTGGAAATAACCGTTCATTTTCCCTGAAGAACAGGACTTACACTCTGCCACTACACAATATAAAGTTTCAAGCATACAAGGAGAGAAAACCTTTGTACAAAACAATTTACAAAAATCCTTCTGGATTGTACTCGCTTACCCAAATCCATCTTATTTACAACAAAACAATAAAAACAGCTCCTTCTCCTCTGAGCTTCCGTGCAGCTTTAGGGACAACTAAAAAGCAGCTGGTGAGCTGATCCCAGGGCCTGCGAAGGAAGATAAGGTTGGAGTAAATCAGGGATCATTTGGTCGCTAATAAGCCAACATTGAGAGGACATAATGGGTGACATGTCTGTGTGCGCTAGCTAAAACACGGGCAGCACCATTGTGAACAAGACAAAGATACAAAATGGACGCTTGACTGACACCAGCTTTATGTGTATTCCTGTAGTTGAGATAAATGTATTATTCTGTCTTCAGGTAAAATAATAATAATCCGTTGGGAAAACATTCCAGAAATGCTTTTGCAACACTTACCTGACCTGTTTGTCAAATTGACTCCCAAATTTCAGACATGCTGTTTGGCGAATGACGACTGAAAAGCCGGTTGTGTGAGGCACTATTAGGCCAGAATGAAATAACATGTTTTGCTTTTACTGAAGCTGAAAAACAAAAAAAGAAACTCAGAGCCATCCAAGCTCTGAGTCAATGCAATTTAAAAAGGGTTGGATGGAGCGTGGATTATTAGAGGCAGGTAAATCTGGTAATTATCACTTCTCTTCAGCTCACCTTGTAACGGTTTAGGTCTAGGAACTGTGCGCTGAAAGTTTCAGTTTTCTGACAGAATCCTGCTGCTTTTTCTTCCACATTATCCACTATTGCAAAGAGTTCTCAATGTAATGTACTCTAACAAGGTTCCACGGGCCTGTATCACAGATCCACCACAGTAGTTAGCGGTCTCTTTCTATTCGTTGTGCGAAACCCAACCCACCAGGAGTGTTTGTTACTGGTCTCTGACTTTCGCGGTATCTATGTACTCAAGTTTTTTGTCCACTCTTGGTGCCACTCTGCTGCAGTTCTCCAACGGCGAGCTTTTAAGAACTTCTTTCCTCCACTACCTAACCTCCTTTCTATGTGTGTGGGTAAAAATATGGGGTCTTTAACTGTTGCAAAGCGACAGGCGGCCTCTATCACCTCATACATACCCAAAGGGAAACATAAAGTCATGGATTAATAATTTGAATTCTTAGAGACTCTGATCCCTTAGTTGAGTCTAAATGGATTGTTAGGGAGTACCAATGACTGTGCCACAGGTTATTTCTTTGATAAGATTTTTGTTTATAACCTGGAACCTTTCTCCTACTGACGAATGTTAATTTTTCCGACTACAATAAAATTCACACGTCAATAAATGGCCGGTACTGAATACACATCTCTCTGGTTCTGAGCAGATCAGTTTCAGTTCAGTGTACATCTCCTCGATCCAGGAGGGACCCGGGTGGTTCGGCGGCGTCGACACCCAGCTGCAGCTTTCTGGGGGTTGGGAGCAGGGAGTGGAAATGGCTGACGGCCTAGATAAGGTCTATCTGGAGAGGCAGCCTTGGGTTGGGAAATCATCGCTCCGCTGGTCACAAAAGGAGATGGGATAACTTCCTAAATGGCAAATCTATGGATGACTGAACACAGACAAGACATGTTCCCCATGAAACTGGAGTATTCTTCCCTCACAAAGACCACAGAGATGTTTGTCGCGCTACCATCACAAACTCCATGAATTTTATGGGCATTTTTAGGTGGAAGGCAAATACAAAGTAGAGCGAGATTGCGAATTATAGGGAATAATTTTGGTTTTCAAAACTAAAAATCTGAAAATGTATTGTATTCCTTGCTGTTCTTGATGTTCTGTAACAAACCTCTCCAGAGAGGAGCTGGATTCATACTGAGATTACATTTGAGGTTTTAATAAAAGGTTGTGATGTTGCATCAGGAAGCCTCAACTTTGTTTACTTGTTAGACGCATTCAGAAGACAATTTGCTATATTGCAGTTTGTTCAAGACGTCAGATTAAAGCGGTGAAAACAAATAACATTACAAAAAAGTGGGCTCTATTTACTATTTAGAGAACTTCTGAAAGCAAGCAGCTCTATAAAAAGATAGAGAACTAAATTTGGCTTCCAAATGGAACTACTTTTGAAAGCCATGTGTCATTTTGCTTCTACTTCGAATTTCCACACAACTTTGTTTTGATCCAGCCTCTAAAGTCCCAGCAGAATTCATTACTGATTCTGGCTGGTATTATAAAATGTAAAGCACAAAAATTACAATAAAATTGGTTATTTTTGGTATGAATTATTACACCCAGCAAAATGTGTGACTATAAAAGACTGAACTATGATGTTCATTTTATAATTTCTGCAATAAAACCTGTTTTTAATCAACACTTTTTATGTTATTTTGCAATCTGCAGATGTTTTATTACGGAAGCTGCTAGCTGGCTTTTATTAAGAAAACATCCGTTTTATTTTCTGCTTTATTTTTAATGTTTGGCCAGCATTTTTATTTTGTGGGATAAACATTTTAACAGTTAAAGTAAAAAAAAAGAGAAAAAGATACATTACTTTTGTTAACTCCATGAACTGAAGAATGAGAGAAACAGTTTCCTTTAGCTGAAGCTAACAGCTAGCTTAACTTAGCCTTAAAAGCATTAATAGTAGTTACAAGATAAGTTTATTAAATCTCTTGGCAGTTCGCTTCAGAATATTCCAGCCAAGACGTTATCTACTTCAATCAAAGGTATTTTTATGACTTTATTTTTCATATTATTTCCACCTGGCGTGTTTATGACAAACATATCTTTCTGTTCTAGTTCTGAAAGTGCGGCAATAGTGTTTTCAGATAGATGCAACATCACAACTTTTTATTTAAACCTCAATATGTAGTTCTGTGCCAAACAAAAGGTCAATCAACCGTAACCCGGTAGTCATGAACGTTACTCCAGTTCTTATTCATCAAATACCGTTTCCTCACGCATAACTTATCACAGAAAAATGAATGGCTGGATTCTTACGTGCTTTTTATTTATTGTGAAACCCAAACTCTGGGTTTGGAAAGCTAGAAATAAGAAGCAAAAAAAGATATGAAAGAGTTGCCAGGAGAAGTGAGAATAAGTTAAAAAAATATATATATATTGCAAAAGCAGCACAGAAGAAAAAAAGTGTATGGTATAGATTGTGAAGCAGAAATACACACAACTAAAGAGTGTTTCCTGTTAACCATTGCAAAACAGCTGAAAGACCTAGAGTAATGTGTTGCCCAATAAAGCTGCTCAGGGTTATTTCTGTTAAGCTGAGAAAGAGGCCAGTTTTCTTTACTCTGCATATTAAGATGACCTAGATTAGATAGTAAACTGTCAGAGGAAGAAGAAGAAGAAGAAGGAAAAACTGCCATTACTGTGACATACAGAAGTTTTAACTCTGGTTAGTGGAGGATATAAGAAGCATGCTTTTTTATTTTGTCATTTTATAAGTAAAAATAGAGCAAAGGGATCTATCTTATTGCAGCAACATTTTTACATTTAGGCTTTAAGTGGGTGGTTGCTGTTGTAACATCAACGCAGTTCACTGAGAAAAAAAACAACATTCTGGTGAAATGTGACTGTAGCACAGTCACCGTAGGAATGGACTGGTGGGAGACGCTCACAGCCAGACGACCTCAATCAGAAATGACCCGGCTTCACGGTTTACAAAGAACATCTGAAACTTTAAGATCAACCTGATCTATTTTCGTTCATTTAAAACCGCAAACCAACAGTTCATATACGCCGTAATCTGCCATTTTGATTTGTAATGTAGAGATGTCAGACAAACGGTCAACAAATTAATAGTAGTTTTCACGTAAACATGTTTCATTGAGTAACACTGGCTAAGCTAATATTAGTTGTTTAATCATTCAGTCCATCTGTTTTGGTAGTCAATTTAAAATCAAAATTGTAGAAAATTACACCAAACAATCATTAGATCTACTGGTGCTAAAATAATTATGTCTATTTAATATTACAGCATTAGAGTGATAACTATATATAACATTTATTGTTACTTTTGATATGACATAGAATAAAAACCTGCTAAAAAAAGTACAACTTTTTAAGAACTTGCTGCACAGGATATTATCCCAAATCTGGCCTTTCTGCTCTTTATGGGAATGAATGAGTGTTAAAAGCTTCTATATGCTTATAAGTTACTAAGACTACCTGCTCAGGTAGAGTCTGCAGGTGGCTGCTCAACAGACGCACTGCTTGAAAGCTGCATTTTAAGCTGATTTGCTCCTTCAGTTTACACACTTTTACGGAAGCAGGAATACTTCCAAACATCCGCACATCCTCTCTTTCTTGTAAGAGAGGGAAAAGCCTTTCTCCAGCACACAGGACCAAAGTGTGGTCACTCTCACACGTTCGGTGAAATCGGACTAAAAAGGACTTTTAAACCACAGCAACGCAGCGGGAAAAATGTAGCAGGGTTTGAACTTTTTTCTAAATGTCACCAGCTAGGACTTACTCAGATGATCAAATAGTGCTGAAGAAAGCCCACGATTTCAGTCAATCTTGTTAAAATGGCCGCTGAGAAGCCAAAAGGACTTATTAGGATCTGCCTGGTTAAAAACAAAAACACAATTACACTTAAACAAATTCACATTTTTGAGTCCGGTTGGAACGTGTGGCCCTTCAGTCCCTTCAGAAAGGGAGAGATACATTTTATAAGGTGTGTGTGAAGACTGCCTCATCAGCAAAAGAAAGATCTGTACATTTTTGTTGGAAAATAATATGACAAATTACCAACATGAAAACACTGAACAACTCAGAACAAAGACAGTGTTGCTCTAACGAAATGCTCTTTTTCAAGATTAGCATCTCCTCACAGGAAACGCTCCGGCAGCCCTAACTGCAGCATCTCACTCTTTAGATGTTCTGACGGGTCTCATAATATTAAATATACGTGGCACACGTGGAGCAGAGAGTCATAAACTTCAACTTTTAATGTTAACATACATCGGAGACTCGCTCACATCTCCACCTGTGAGGAGAAAGAGAGTCGCAGTGTGTTGTAATCCGTTTCCACTTTGTTCAGAAACAATTGCAAAACTTCAGGCTGAGGATCAGACGGCAAGACCTGAGCGACAAACCAAACATAAGGGGGAAAAATAAGCGGCTTCACTCATTATTTAATTTAGGATGACTTAAAAAAAAAAAGTTAAATGTTCTAGAGGTGGCAGTTTTTTTTCTTTTTCAAAAAAAGAAAAAAAAAACTGCGTCTGCAAAGAGAGCGCCTGTGACTGTTAAACCTCTTCCTGTGGTTGCATCACGTGGCGGTGGAGGGTTCAAAAGGAGAGAGCTTCTTCTTCTTCATCCACTCCTTGGACAGACAAGAAGACACCTGCGAGGTCGGAGGCGTGGGGGGAACCGTCGATTTGAGCGCAGACCGAAAAGACTAACAAAAAAGCAGGGTGAGGTAAAGTATGAGGGATGCTGCTGTTTTTCCATTTATTAATTTAATCCTGATTAATGGAAGAGGTGTTTTTATCTGTCAACTGAGTTTTTTTTTTTTTTTTTTTGCTTTCCTGCTTCTTAAAGTGTTTTTTTTTTTATTTTTATAAATGATTTTGATTGGGCTTAAAGTTAATTTTGTTTTTTTTTACTAACAGCATTTAAGACGGAAACAGTTTGCTTTGATACATTTACATGTCACAGCTAAATGTATCCGCATGATTTATGAAGTTAGCTTACTTTCAAGCCAATGAGCTGATATTTTAAGCCTGTTTTAACCCCACTTTAACTTCTAAGCGCACTGACCAGCTCAGACAGAAAAGCTTACTCATGCCTTACAAAATGGCTTCCTCGAGATAGCGCTTCCTCTGATGGTTTGCTTCTGATATTTGCTTTAAAACGGCTGTAAATCAGAAAAACGCCGGGCGGGGTTCCTTAGGCTGATGATTTTTTTTTTTTTTTAACCACGTTTTCTCTGCCTTTTCTTTTGGCAGCCTCATTTGCATTCGAACCAGCTATCTGTAACAGTAGGCGACGCATGTGAACGTTTTAAAACAAATCAGGAAGTGAGCGCCTTCTGGTTTCGCACTGAAGCAGTTGAGCCATAAGGTTTCTGGCTGGCAGACTTCAGACGTTGGGGGAGGGAGGGAGGTCGGTTTGCAGCTGCGCGAGCGGCTACAGGTGCAGAAGAAGAAGAAGAAGAGGAGGAAGTGGGAAGTGGAAGTGGACCGAAGACCAGAGAGGAGAGCTTGGATGTACAGTGCAGTCATCCATAAAGTAGAAAGCACTACTAAACTCTTCGCCAAAGTGTAGTGTTTCCTACTTTATGGATGAGTGTACTGTTGGCTTCAGGGAGAGCCGAGGAGCCGCCGGCGTCACGCAGGAAGTCGGCGAAAGAAAAGAGGAAGCTGCTTTGTCTCGCGGGGCCACACGTTACCCAGAGTGTCGCTGCAAGTCGGTTCACATGGGCAGAGTGTGGCGCCGAGCGGAGCTAGCTCCTCTTTGTTCTCTCCATTGTCACCTGTTTGGAAACAAAACATGTGCATGGTAAATGATATGCAATCTGTACGCCATAAAATAATAAAGATCAACTGAAAAATAAATCCTGCGTCACGCGTTTCTTTTTTTGTGTTTTTCAAACAACACCAGCTTTTTCTTTCTGTGAAAATATACATATTTTATTTCAGTAAAAAAAACGATCCATATTGAAAGAATTCACCACATTTTCAAGTCAAGAAGTCCTTAGTGTACTACAGTTTTAGGTAATAGTTCGCCAACGACACTGCTTGGACATGCAAAAAAAAAAAAAAAAAACAGAAAAGAAAAGAAAAGAGGAGCAAAATAAAATCTGAAAAATTCTCAAAATATATACAGATAAGCTTCCAGAAAGTGTAGTAAAAAGAATAATAATAAATATTATTATAATAATATATAAAAAGGTTAATCTTACAGTGGTTTCAAACAATGAATGTAGATAAGGAGAGACAGAAAGATTTTCTGCGACATATGAAAATAATGAAATTATAACGCGGATCCCACCGGTTTGTTACAGTACATACACACACAGCTTCGTTCCCGCAGAGGCGTCGACACAGTGGACATGTCTGCCTAAAACTGAAATGTGAGAGCAACGAAAATAAGGCCGAACATGGGTAGAACATGCATGCGAACATCCTGTAAACAACATATTAAGACTAAACAAGGTCTTTATGTAAGGCTAGAAATGATCATCTGAGCTAAAAAAACAAACAAAACAAAAACAAAAGAAAACTTCATCTACATGGGTCTCAGTCGGAGCCAGTCAGCAGAGGAGCCTCTCGTGTTGCTAGACAGCAGGCGAGAGGACCAGACTGGTGCGTTAAAGGCCGTTTAACACATTACAACTATCAGCTGTACATTTCGGCAACTTTCGGGAGCGTCCAACCCCTTGTTAAAACACAATAGAAGAAGAAGAAGTAAAAGAAAAACCCCCACAAACAAACAAAAAGCATTTAGTACTGCCTCTGGCTTGCATCTATCCCGGCTATTCAACGTCTAACGTGTCTTTGACGACCCGCTTTCTGTTTCTGCTCTTGGCATCGTCGTGCTCCCTTTACGAAACCAGGAGAAATTGAAACATTCACAGAACGAACCCTAAAAAGAAAGAGAAAAACAACAACAGTCGGGTGAATCATGCTGCTGGGAATATTCCGCCTCTCTCGTAAAAAAAGCGAAGCACCTAACGTTTTGGCATATTCTGCAGCTTTACGACAGCCAGAATGAACAGGTGCCTCAGCACCGAAAGGAACCCAGTGATGAAAAACATGAGGAGCCGCCTGGCAGCCCTGCGCAGCAGAGATGGAGGGGAGAAAATCAGAGTGAGTGTCGCAGGTGGGGAAAAGTAAAAAAAAAAAGGGGGGGCCTGCTTTGCACATCTGCACTCAAAACTCTTCAATTACAGCTTTACTTTAATACAGCTGCAATAAGCCCTACATAAACAACACAACACGGTTCTAACTCTCTAACACGGCATTATGTATTGCTAAAGTCAAGCTAGTCAGCACTGCTAACCACACTGCATATGCTAATCATCAACATTTACGTTGCAACGCTGCAAGCCGGAGGTGACAGTAGAAACTTATTGCGGAGTCTATCACAGTACGGCAACATCACAAGCCTTCAGTGCAAACGCTCTGCTTCAATGCAGATCCAGGAAGTGATGTTCCTGCTAGCTAACATTTAAGAAAAAAGAAAAAAAAAAAAAAGCATGCTACATTCAAATTAGAATGAACCGCTAACATCTGACAGACGGCTCGCTGTCCCTTCAAATGACATTCTGTCCTTTGCTGTTTGGAGAGGAGTTAAACTGTAACAAACTGACGTGTGGGTAGTGTGTGAAACTGAGATGCCAGGATGACAGATGAGTCGGTGTGCATTAGTGGACTAAAGGTAGGAAGTGTCAGTAGTTGCTCTGGTTTCCTCCACATCTTTTACACTGTGATAGTAGAGAGAGCTTGGTTTATCTTTCTCTAGAAGTTGGTTCTATTACCTTCTCTCAGTTCATTTAAAGAACACTGCAGATTTTAGTGGTAACTGAATGCTAGTTTGTAGTAATAATCAACAGATGCTTGATGTCTGGATGCTGCAGATCTGCCTACTTCTCTCGAACACACCCTAAACATTCAGGCCATCCGGATTTTTTTTGTGTGTGTGAGAAAGGCATCTCTGCTGCGGATTTCATTTATAGACACACAAGCAAATGCCTCTCTCTCGCTCTAAAAAAATAATAAATAAAATATATTTTATTGCAGTGACCTCAAAATGAAAAGTTTTAAATTGAGTACATACCAATTGGTTGTTTTTTTGTGAATGTCCCACTGTAACAAACACATGCAGAGTCTGATAAGCTACCAGAAGCCCAGGCATCATAAACATTTTGAGATTATTTTATTTAAAAATCGGGTGAGAACATATGGGCAACACAGAGGTGAAGTACTCAAATTAAAACTTGGATTTCCATATTTTTTTGTGAGAATGTGCCACTGCAATAAAGGCTGAATTTATTTTAAGACTTTTTATGCCTGCAGGGCCTGAATATATATCTACATCTGTACCTACGCTCACATAGACAGAATCTAGAGGCTGATGATGAACCTAGCTCCAACTGAAACTAAATAACTATTTCATCTTGTGGGACTCGGCCACGTTGACCCAATAATCCCCATGTTGGCTACTAACACATCGATTCTAGGGAAACAAATGAAATAGTGACATGCTTTCACATTCATTCAACCTCAACAATCAGAAGAGCCCTGCTGCCTGTGACAGCTCTAAGCTCACCGGTTAGCTTCCCGCACAGTGCTAACAATTACAAATAAATACGATTTTGTACAAAGTAACATGGAGGGAGAACAGAGACAATATAACTCCGCCCCATCAGGATGGATAGTGCATTTTTAAACAGCCGCAACAGAAAAAAAGAGCAAAATTGCTGGTTCTTTCTGTCGGCTCCAGATAAATAAGGTGGCACCAGCAGATGAGCGCTAAAGCTAACGCCGACCCGGTCGCTGGGAGTCTGGGTGACGTCTGGTCTTCTAATCGACACTGCTCAGCATTAAATAAGTCTAAATCATTCTTACGTGTTGGTATGTTATTGCTGCGTCGTTTAACTGCGACAATTTGATAAAGCGCAAGAATTTAGAATAAATATTTGTGAAGTTTGCTCAGCTCAACATGCATGCGTACATGCTGCAAGAGGATATTCTGCATTGCCGAGTCCTCTATCTTTACTCGCTGGTCTAAGGCAAAAGTTTAATAACTGATGGTTAATGCATCAGTTAGTTGCGAACAGCATTGATTACCACACGAGACTCAACAGTATAGACAGAAAAAAGTGCTTCAAACGTGATACGAGTGTTCCGAGTCTCATTCTTTCTTGCTGGATCCCAGCTTCTTGAACAGTTTCTTGCCTTTGGAGAAAAAGCCTTTCTTCTTCTTGGCCTGCACGGCCGACGCTGAGGGAGCTGGGGTGTCCGGAGGAGAGGAGCGGACCTCCGCTGCAGCTGGATCGGGAGCAGGGATCAGGTCTGGGGTTGGATTCGCGGCGGCTTCCAGCTGCGGCTGCAGGTCTGACGGCTCCTTCCTGTTTGGGTTCGAAGGTTCAGCTGGGGGATGCAAAGCCTCTTCTAGCGCGGAGGGGACCAAATCTTGCGGCTCTGAAGAGGAGGTGCAAGTATCCTAGCAGAGATAAAGCCAAGCTTTAGATGATGAGATGTATATTGTAAACTGTCTTTCTTACTGTTTGTACTGTACTTCTGGATGGGGTAAGCTTTAAAAGGAAGACTGTAAAAGGAAAGGTTTTCACGTGTGTTTCAACAGTTCAGGGATAGATAAATATAGATAGATATAGATGTAAAGCAAGGCAGAAAAAGATAGAAGGTAGAAGGTAAACATAGAGAGAAACGGAGAAAGATGAGAGACTGAGAGAGATATTTGTAGAGAGATAGAGAGGGAGACACTTTATTTATCCCGGGGGTAATCAGCGTTGGTGGAGGATGTGAGGAACTACAGAGGAGGTACCGACCAACTGAAGACACTTACGATCAAGTCTCAAAGTGTACAGATCGTTTTTGCTTCTGCAAGAGGACATGCAGGACAGAGGAGATGCAACAGGCAAAAATCAGACAGAGCAGAAAACAAAAGCACAAAGTAATCATGCACTTTCACAGCGTAAATAAGAGATGGCAATTTTTCATGTTACCGATTTGAAAAGATGGCAATAAAAATGACATTTTTACTAATGTACAGACGGACTGAGGTACCTGCAATTCTTTCCTGGGTTCTGGTGCCGGTTGGGCACTGATCGGTTCTGGAGGAGGAGGTTCTTCTGGGAAGGCTTGCAGGAAGTTGGAGGGCACCAAGCCTCTGTGTCCGTTCAACTCTCCCTGAAAGATTAGATGACATGGATTCTCTCAAAAAGCCAGACTTCAATCTTTTTCGCTGTTCATTTTTATGACAAGGCTGCACAACGTCAGGGAAATATTTAATGGTGATTTTAATACTTCCAGCTGCAAAGACAATATTAATTACCAATAACCCAAATATTTCTGAGGCTTTTTCTTCTCTACTATTATTGCAAAATTCTCCATGAGCTGCAGCATCTCTGACTGAAACAATGCGAACAGAAATATTCCCATGACGATTAGAATCTGATGCTGTTTTTTGAATTTACACATATGTAAATTCATCTTTTCTGATTCCACAAAGTAACTACATAGACTAACTATAAGTTAATTTAACTATAAAATTGCCTTATTTATAAATATTAAAGCTAAAGCGGAACTATTGCACATTTTCTTTTGCACAAATGCTTACACAATCCTCTTAGCTGTTGTACAACTTCCTTCCTTTTGCATTTTCTTTTTAATTTGCAACAACAGGCTCTACAGGAGCTAAAGTTGACACACCTCCCAAAGTTCGGAGTTTTGAAACTTACGTAGAAAAAACCATCTTCGTCCATGTCACCAAACACGTGTATGGTGTCTCCTGCGCTGAAAGTCAGCTCGGCCTGAACAGAAATTTCACAGAGAGGGTTTGCCGTTACTGAATATTTTAAAGGCGTGGCATGGAAAGCAGCTGTTCACGCGCAGGTCAAACCTCTATGTCGGTGTTGGGGGAGCTCTCTCGAGGATCGTAGTCAAAGACGGCGACCATCCTTCGAGCCCCGGAGGCCGGTTTCCCTGTGGCTGCTGGAGCCGCGCTGTGGCTGGGATCTGTGGGCCACACGGTTCAATCAGAGCCGTTATCGAAGAGAATCAGGCAAAATGTTTGTCAGCCCGCAAACACACAGCTCTGTTTGTTCATGTCGGACTCTTAGCATCATGCTACGCTGAGGAAAATTCACTCCACTGCACAATTCACAGCAGGAAGAAACAAGAAATTAGTAATCAGTGTTAGAATTTTCTACTTCTATGAAGAAGTCAACTCGAACATTTGTCAGGCGATGATTATGGACACGAGCAGAAACGGTTGCAGATTTAAGCATGCCACTTGAACTTGGAAATGAAAGGAAGAGATAGGAAGAATTAATTGACATTAAGAACCAGTTGGCCATTCATCCATGCCTTGCAGGTTTGTGGAGGGCAGAGGTCATTGGGTGAGAGGTGAAGTAAACCCTGCTCAGGTCGCCAGTCTTTACCAAGGTTTCTGCAGGTTTTACCAACTAAACTGTAAGACTTTTTAAGACCACTTTGAGAACTTTATGAAAAGTGAAATTTCTGTGATCTTTTGTATCTCTTGGCAGCAGCTTTGGACTTCTCACGTAGCCTACAACCTTAACTCCCATAGGGCCAAGCTTCGTTGCACTGAATGCATGTAGCATCGTGTGGGTTGGCAACAGAATCGAGTCAGTGGCGAAGGCAAACTTTGTCCAGCCATCTGCTGACAGATTTATAGTTACCCATGATAGAAGCAAAAGACCTAGCTAGCTAGCAAGTATTAGCAGACACAGAACACAGTGAGAGATTATGTTTTCACACAACTCAAACTTTTGTCTATTACAAAAGACAGTCTCGTTAGAAAAAACCCATATAGCCACGACAAAATTAAAGTTGTGAATAACTTACATTTTCTTTAATGAATATAAGACTGTTGGAGGCCTTGATTTCAGATTTATGAATTTAAAACTTTTTAAGGATACTTGGACACTGTGATTACCAGACTAATTAACCTAGCCCTTCTTTTGGAGGAAGCCAGAGTACCCAGAGAGAACCCAGGCAGGCAAACTCCAAGCAGAAAAACCCCCAGGCTGGCATTCAAACCTGCTACTAACTGCTTCACCGTGCAGCCCTAGTTGATCATCTTACTGCTAAAATTGCTTCCAGCAGCTGAAAACTGCTGTTTGCAAAACATGCTTTGTATTTTCTGAATGTCAAAATCAGGCAGCCTATAATAAAAAATGGGCAAATCTGAGCTTTGCATTTTAAGCTGCTAAAATAGTGACATTACACTAAGCAGAAAATGTTAAAAAACAAATAAAAAAAAAACAACCGCAGGTAAAGCATGCAGCGCACACTGAAACGCCGTCTCATCATGCAGGCACACCGGAGCTGACAACAAACCTTGACTGGAGAAGTCTATGCTCTCCTCCCAGAGCGCTGCAGACTCCACTGGAAAAATATGGAGAAAACATAAGCAACACTACACAATCATTTTGACGGACTGAGTGAGATTGGTGCTGTTTGAAGTCACACCAGCTTCACACTGAGAGTTAAAGGACACAAGCAACCACATGCTTGGTTGAATGCTATTGACTTCTCTTTGGTCACAGCCGTTTAACTCACATTCTGGCTCAGTCATGGATTGTTATGTGACAGACTGACACTAAAAGATGCAAAAACTGCAAAGTGCAAGGAAAACGATACTTAAGGATGATTTTCATATTCTTTTACAAATAAATCTCAGAAAATTGTGGAAGGGATTCATATACAGATCCTCTGACTGAATTTCACAGGATTTACGGTATTTACAGCGTCAGGTCTTTGGGTTATTTCTCCATCAGCTTTGCACTCCTCAAGACTGACATTTTCCACCCATTCTTCCTTCAAGGTAGTTCAGGTTTTCCCTGTTTGGATGGAGTGGAAGCAGCAGGGCTCACCACGGATTCTCTATTGGATTTAGTTCTTTAGACTTTGAATGTGCCATTTAGTCCATCACTGGCTTCCTGCAGCTCAGAGAATAGACTTTAAAATACTGTTGACAGTTTATAAATCACTGAACTGTTTAGTACCGAAATACATTAAAAGATCTGCTGCTGTTGTAGCAACCATTCAGACCACTCAGGTCTTCTGGTTCTGTTCTGAATTGCCAGAACCAAACATGGAGAAGCAGCATTCAGCTTCTATGCAGCACAAATCTGGAACAAACTTCCAGAAAACGGTAAAGCTGCTGAAACACCGAGTTCCTTTAAACCCACCCGTTAAGTTTGCTTTTGATTTATAATTGATCTATATATTTAATATATAGTTTCTGATGATCTTGATTAAGGAACTTGACAAATTAATGCTCATTGCTGTTTATTAATTGGTTGCTGCATGATGTGTTTTTATGATATAAAGAACTTTGAAGTGCCTTCCTGCTGACTTGTTCTAAACAAATAAACATGAATTGCTGCGCATAGAATAGCATCTCCACATCATGACGCTGCCACCTCCTTGCTCATAGTGAGAAACTGCCTTGTGTTGGTCCATCACATAAAATCCCGATAGACACAGAAGTTCGATTCAGCTGTGACAGACAGCCAGTGCGTATACTTTCATATCCTTTCGTAGACGGCGTGATGGAATCGTGTTGTGCTACATGCTACGTTGTCTGTGTGAAGCTGGCCACAAAACATGTGTGAGTGGGTTGACACAAAGTTACGGGTGGAGATCACAGAGCACAAATGTTTCAATCAGTGAGAATGAAATTGATTTACAGCAGAGGATCAGGACAATTGAAATGTTCTGGGGGCTTATTGGTTAATCAGCAACACCATGTGACATCTTGTGTCAGTCATATTACATGACTGAGAAAATAAATCAGCAACCAAAACAGTGGAACTCTAGGTGCAGAGTATAATAATATATGCCCTAAATGTGGGGAAGATGCATGATCTTTATGGCCATTTCAGCCGTTTTTCTATTTTTTTTTAAATCCCTTGCAGCGGCTGAGTGATAATCACCAACTGAAGGAAATGAGACAAATGTGAAGAAGACAGAAAGAAGCAAACCAGAGAGAGAAGAAGAAAGAAGAGGTGGAAGCCGCAATCTGCAGCGAGACACACCTTTCTTGGATCGTCTCGGTTTCGGCGGTGGAACAGGGCGACGCGGAAGCTGTGCATATGTGCGAGTGCCTTAATGAAGTTTTAGAGGCCAGAAACAATAAAAGAAATGAAATAATAACAATAATAATAAAAAAGAACAGGAAAGACACAGATGTTTTAAAAGAGCAGCCCAGACAAAGCTGACGATGAGAAGCCAGCGAAGAGCCATGTAGACAGTGACAAGCAGCAGAACACACAGCAGTGAGAACAAGTGGAAGTGAAAAGGTTAAAAAAAATCATCTGCAAGTACGGCTCTGGGTAGAAAGCAGGAAACAGAAGCAAAGTGTTAGCTTGATTTGTGCTGGTTTTCTTTCCACCATTCACCACAGACAAACACTGACTCATTTTATTTTTCACATGCCTGCAGAAACAGGGAACATAGATTTTGTGTTCAGTTAGTTCAGCTGATATTATGAAGCCTCCTTGTGGCTCCGAGTCAGTCAGAAGGCTACAGACTACATGGAGCTTGTTTTTCCTCCATTACAAAAAATATGTGATTTTATTTTCTTTAATGAATTAAAATTATTATACCATAAGAGAATATTCCATTTGCTAAAATCCATTAAAAAAAAAAAAAAAAAAATCAAAACATGGCGCCAGATTTTTTTCTTCTGAGCAGCCATTTTCACTTACCACTTCAACATGGAAAGCAGTGACTTTATGGAACATTAGTACAGTCGACACATTACAATGCAACAGTCATGAAGTAGGACTTGAGCACGTTGTCACATACCGATCTTCTCCATAGAGGTAGCCGTGGACAGGAAGCCCTGCTGCAGTAGCTGCTGCTGGGTCTCCTCGTCCTCCACCTGGATCTCAGACACCATGTTACATGGAACGTAGCCCAGACAACCCCCTGACTCCCCCCGGTAAAACCCGTCCGCGTCTTTCTCTCCATAAACCTGGGATGAAGAGAGAGACAGAAGATCTGCTGCAACTTTCTACATCAGACTTTATTTAAAGGCGGAGTATTATGTGTTCTGCAGGTGCATAGTGCCATTATATAGCAAAATTAAGTAACTATGTTACATTCAGTTGTTAGAGAAATGCTAACTATGTCAAATATGACTTCATAATTTGACGCCTTGAAATTGGGTATCTGTCTCTTTAAGAAACTCTTGCTCTTTCTGAAACGCCGCCTTCGAGAAGTCATTACAAAGTCGCTCTTTAATTAACTCTTTAAAGTTTTATCCAGCGACGCACTGAGAAGTAGCTCGTATAATCAGAACAGCAGAAGTGCAGTACCGACAGGGGTTTGCTAAATGCTGCTGGCTAGTCTGAAGGAGCTGAGAGGGGAGGAGCTCCTTCAGCTTAGAAGCTCGGAAACTGCAGCTCAGCTGAATGGTTGCCACGCTAGTATTTCTCAAACATGAACAAAAGAATCAGAGTAACACATCAAGTATGTTTTTGATGAAGGAACAACATTATAACACAATGTAAAGCTCAAAAAAGGTCAATCTTACATAATACCGCCTCTTTAAATGTTCAGGAGGGACTGAGGAAGCTGCACACTTACTTTGATGATCTGTCCCTCGCTAAAGGGCAGCTCCTCCTCTGCAGCATCAGGATTAGGAGACATGGTGATGGGATCATATGGAAAAAGCGCCACAAAGATGCGTACGCCACCGTCTCCTTTTATCTTCGGAGATTCACCTGCAGGAACACAGTCATCACGGGCTGAACTAAGAATTACCGACATTAAAAATATGATCCGCACATAAAATCAGTTTCAATTAACTGCTGTACTTCCCCTCAGTTAAACACAGACATATCTAATAATAACATGTTATGTTCCATCCTCATTTGCTATAACACATTAGCAGATGCTGTGATACTTACACTTCTGATGGATTCTCTTAAATCTAGGTTGTGTTATTTTAAACTCGTACTTCGGAAAACCCTGTGTGGTTTATAAAATGCAAATAATTTTGTGCAGGATCCATAATGTAGTTATACAAACATTTCAAAGCTTATATAAAATGTGCATCTAAGTACATAAGAATATAAACATAAAGTGAAATTCCTTCAGGGAAATGTATAGACTCATATATTTCAATCATTTACCTCTGCCTGCTGACTTGAATAAAGGAAGGTAGTTACACAAACATCAGCAGATTCAAGTTCAGTGCTGAAAACCCAGAGACATAAAAAGCAGCATAGCAGAGCAAAGAAGCTGCATTCATATTCAGGATCTGCATAATTCAGCAGCAGCCCACTTTAAGGAGGCAAACCATAGTTTCTTCAGTGGGATATATTGGAATCAAACTGCTACTGCACTGACACTGCAGAGCCTAACACCAAAACATCTTCATCAATAATATTTCATAAAACACTTTCTGTAAATATGCACCACTGATTCGAGGGTATGTTTAACTTAAAACTCAACTTTAAGGTTTCTTTTCACATTTATAACTTAAAACTCAACTTTAAGGTTTCTTTTCACATTTATAATTGATTACAAAAATACACATTTGTACAAAAACAAGTAAAAGATTTACAAAAATAATAAAAAAATATCTCAATTAAAGCTAATCTAAGGGCTTATTTAACGTTGTGGTTTTTCTTTATTGGTCCATTTAAAGTATTTTTCTTGTTGCTACTTGTGTCTTCCTGGTTTTGTATTTAGTTTGCTTGTTTAGTAAAGTCTGCACTTCATTTAGACATCACGATCCACAATCAGTGATGATTCTGATCTTCTGCTTTCTGTCTACTGTTTTTATAGAGTTCAGCTGTGAAGCAGGAATCGTTGGATCACTTCAAGCTTCGCTCTGCTGAAGAACTTTATGGAAATGCTGACTTTTTGGTCCAGCCGGAGTTGGCTGAAAACTGGCCTGACCAAAAACTCAACACAGAATCTACGGAGCATTATCAAGAAGAGGAGGTAAAGCGTGCTGTTAAATCAACCAGGGTTGATTACCGCCATGCCATGGTGCATTGATGCAGTAATTCATTTAGAAAGGAGATGTTATTAGGGAGATACAGAACAGTACATGAGCTTAAGCTCCAGTAGATCTACACTCCTCTATTAAAACATTTTTCCTCCCATTTGTCTTATGTCTTTCAATTTTCAGACAGGCTGAATTTTGGGTTTGGTTAAAACTAGTGGTGAAACGCGATTGAAATTGTTAATCAAGCTAACTACAAGGACGGATCGATCGCAATTCATCACATTTAAATTGAAGAATATACTGACAAAATAAGCAACATTTTAAATTCAAAACCCTTTTTTTTCTGCTAAAAAAAGGGTTTTGATTAAACAAATTTTGATTTATTAAACAAATAATTTACCAGCAAAATATACAACAAATATCTTTGTTGTTGACAGATGAGTTCAACAACAGATATATTTATTGTTTTCAATTTAGGTTATTCAGCTGTCAGACTGAACACAAAAGTGTTTCTGGAACTCCTGATGACTAATGGAACTTCTTGGATAAAATAATTCACTAGAAATATGAACTGTGGACGCTGACATTTACAGAGGGGACGTCTGTGCTGATGCAACCTGTTTGGAATTGAGATGCCATTTTTACACAGATCAATAAGCCAAGTTAGGCTTGAATGGCTTCAGTGAGGCCAGTTCCTTTCAGCACAAGTTGAACACAGCACCACTCTTTTCCAACCTCCCATCAGATAATTTTTTGAAGCAAAAATGTATCCCTCGCAGGCCAAGAGAAGCGGCTTTGTTGTCTGTTTGCAGACATATCTTGTGCATAAGAAATACAGGTGTACCAGAAACAAAGTACAAAGGTTCCGGCTCAAACCTTTTGCATGTAAAATAACAAAAAAAACCCAGAAAAAATGCAATTAATAGGGCATTCGCACTAGCACGGTTTAGTAAATTTTAGTCAAACTCAAGTTTGATTCCCTAGGAAGTCCGGTTCGTTTGGAAAGGTGTGAATGCATCAAACTCTGATGTGGACTGAAAAAGCGAACTCTAGTGTGTCTACAAACCTACATCTTAGTTTGGTTGAAGTGAACTCTGGTGAGGTTCGAATGCATATGTGGATGCAAACGGCCTGCAGACCACTCAAGAAGCAGGAAGTTAACTATAGCGCAGGGCATTCTGGGTAGCTACAACCAAAACAAACACACGAAGGGAAAAAAAGAGAAATCCTACAGCTGGTAAAATCTCACGCCACTCCATTTTTGTTTACATTTCGTGAAGAAGGAAGTTATGCTCGTGTCTTCTTCAGAGGCTTTTAAGTTATTTCCTTCAGTGGTTCTTGTTGCAGCGGCACCACAGGCGAGGAGGTGAAACAGGTTTTTCAAAGTGTTTGGGTCGTTTGATACAATGCAGTGTGAATCGAACCGTAGCAGCTGAAAAATGCAATAGATGTAATTTTGTTCCCCCATCAAACAGTCTTCCGGGTCATCAGGTGAGAAAACACCCTATTTGTGTCAAAATTTAAATGTAATAAATTCTATGTAATTAATTAATCAAAATTAAAATCTTGACCCTAGTTAGAATAAATGTGTAAAGAATTAATACATAATATATTATTGATGATATTCTAAGTTATTGAGATGCCCCTGCACATTAACATTGCTTAGTTTCACTGAGCATTTGTGCACCTCCCCCACCGGCTGCTACGAGCCAACTTGGCCCAGCACTTGTCCTTAAAAAAGGTAATCAAGCTAAACCACTGATCCTAAGCTGTGTGAGCCTTTTGACAAACGTGCACTTGTTCCTGATCTGCAGCCGCACATCAGAGCAAACAGTGTTTGACCCAAACCAAAAGTCAATTATTCACACTTTGGCCTGCACTGTAAAATTAAAAAAAACACATCCACAGACGAGCGCTTGTTGCTCAAGACGCCACAGAAGATGCAAAAAAGCTGCTTATTTTATACTGAGTCTAAAAAGGAGCACAAGACATGAGGGTGGCGGTGAAAGAGAAATTTTGAAGAGCTTTAAGCTGAACCCGTCTCATTATTGAGGCAAGAATCACAAGCAGACTACTCACACACTTTCACATCCTTACTGATCTCTGAGCTACGAGGGCAGAACTTCTCTCTGATCTCTTCCTCTATCTGTACATGTGTAAAATAAACATCAACCAGAAAAGGTCAGGTTTCAGATTGATTGAGAAGAGAGTGAAGGAAATGCAGTGGAGGAGAAAAGGAGAGGAGAGGTGTTGCACATCTCTAATACAGGCAGCTTCTTTTCTGGTTAATCGAGGTTACTATTTTAATGTCTGTCACTTCCTCCTGTCATGACAAGCCACTTTGGCTTAAGCTGGTTCTCAGTTTAGCATTCTCCACAGCACCTTCTTCTCCGTAACACCACCCTCCCTCCTCTCAGCCCTCCCTTAATGCACAAGGTACTAATCCGACAACCTTCATGTGAGAGAGGGGGAGGCTTGCCAGCTTACTAGCATGTCAGGATCTCTCCATACAGTCCCACTGAACCCAGAAAGGAGGGAGGAGCTGCTGACCTTTGTGCTGCCTGGTGTGCGAGCTCATTGGTCTAGAAGAGAGCTCTGCCTGGCCACCTCTGGATGGGCCTGCCACAGCTGGAGGGATCTGACCGGGCTCCTGTTCAAAACAGGAAAAAAAACCCAAAAACAAATATAAGGAAGTAAAATTCAACACACAAGCCTGTCTTTTGTTTTAAGTCAGCACTAGGGACAGGTTGGTTACTGGTACAGGGTCCGTACGCTTTTCTCACAGTAATATTCAAGCATTTTCAAGGTAACGTTTTCAAACTTTTCCAGCACCGCACTTTGGAGATAAAAAAACGATAAAAATGAAAAAAAACAGACAGTTTTAATTCACTATTATACGACATCATTTACTGCAGTTATTAATAATGCCTTGCAACATTATTAATAACTTAGTTATATCTTTTAATATTTCTATATTAAAATTAACTTTTTATGTTTTTAAATTTCTCTCTCACACCTGACTGATCCAAGAACAAAATGATAATTTAACATAAAAATCCAACAATCCAATCCAGTAATGTTGTTTAACTTATAAAAGAGAAGCCTACCTGAAGCCTACCTTTATTTCAATGATCAAAAAGCCATTGAGCCATTAGGAATAATAAATATTCATGACACTGAAACAATGTGATCAAATCGTGTTACCTTCCTGCTGATGATTAAACACAATATACGAAGAAAGTTAAAACATCAATCAAGATGAGTTTAGTCTGATTTAACGTCAGACAGTGAGAAAAAAATTGCATCTGTCTTTTGTTTTTTAGGTGTATGAAAATATCTGGTTTAAGCTGTGAACAAAGTTGTCCATATTTAGACTTTAAATCAAAGGTTGCACTTTATTAGAAAACTGTGCAGTTTGAATACCAAGCACTTTCCAAACCACCTAGTTCAAATTCAAGTATTTTCATATAAGATTTTAAGCACTATCATACAAACTCTGTTGGTAACACGATGTGCAGAGCTTGTAATAAATTACAGCTAAGAATGAAAAAAAAAAGTCCAACTTGACTTTAGATGATAAAGAAATTGAATAAATGAAAGAATCTTTTAGCAGAAAGACACATTAAAGCAAAGCATATAAAGAAAATAACTTTTTTAGGTAGTTTTTAGACAAATCCTGGATGTTAAAGTGCTGGAAAGTTGCACAAATTAAGAGATATTCCACAACAATGCTAGTAATGAAGTAGGCTTGAGAGGTGAGGTTATCCTCTAAGGATCTAAACAGCCACAGGGAGAGACTAGGGCTGGGTCAACACAAGGACTACGTCCACTGCAGTTACCGCTGCTTCGGCCTTCAGTCCTCTGTGGTGAGGCGGTTTGCCGTGCTCCGCTGGAGCCCCCTCAACCCACCACTCGGAGCTCATCTGCTCCAGCACCACCTCCCCGCGCCCGTACTCGGCGGGCTCTTCATTGTCCGTGCCATACTCCACGTCAATCTCCGTCCTGCGGCCGACCGGCGACCTCACAGTCCGCAGCGTCTTGCTGACTGGGTAGGGTCTTGGCGGGGTAGGGCCATGGTCGGGGCTCTCCACGGCGGCGGTAGCGGCAGCCATCTGACTCCTGAGCATGGCCTCCCTTCTAAGGCGGTCCCCTAGCCCTTTGAGCAACGCTCTCTCTTTGATAGTGGGGGTGAGTTTGGGCGGACAGCGGGCTGAGACTCGCCTGCTAGCGGGACTCGGATACAAGCTTTCGTCTTCGGGATAATTTACAGTGTCGACCGTGTCAGCGTAGCGCACCCTGTGCTGTGTCTTTGGCTTAAACTGCAGGGGTTCTTGTCGGACAGAAGGCTCTTTGGCAAGGGATCTGGGATCCCTGTTGAAGTGGTGGTGGTGGTGTGGGATGTGTGGGTCGGGGGGATGCGGGTAATGGAGATGCTCAGAGTCTCTAGAAAGAATGGACCCTGGCCGAGGCTTGCTGCGGTGGAGTAAAGGCTCTTCCTGACTGCTATCCTCCTCCTCCGTCACCTCGGCGATGCTGAACAGCTGCTTGCACTGCAGGACCTGAGGAGGCAACTTAAGGATCCGTTCAAGAACGTCTTCGTCGCTGTCCGGCGTCTCCAGTTTGCGTGACTGCAGCGGTTGTAGTTGGATTGAGTCAAACACGGAGTGGTAAAGGTGTGGGGTCAAATAATTACCATTATCCAAGGAAAAATAATTTAATAAAGATGTTCAGGCATGCAAAGAGAAAGAAGAGGAAAAAACAACAAAAAGGATTACAAACAGACAAATACGCAACAGAAATGAAAACGTGAGCATAAAAGGGACCTATTATGCAAAATGTACATTTAGCACATTTTTATGCTTCCCTTTCCGTGTCAACATCTTATGAAATCTGCCCACGCATTTAAAATAAAATACCCAGTTGGTCCTTGGCAATAAGTTACAAATTGTTTGGATTCTGGAAAACGAGGACTTCAAAAACCTCCTGATTGTTAAGTCACATTCAACGGGCACTGTGTGTTAACATAGCAAACCCAGCATGTTTGGTTAGGTGGTTTCACCTATGTGTGCGCTGATCAATGGCTTCTGGAACAGACAAGTGTTTTGGTTTTGGTAAGTCATTTGTAAGTCAATCCGGAAACCACTTGCTATATTCTTTTTGGTTGGGCAGGAGGCTCCCCCTTTGCTTTTCAAAGATGAACGGTTGTATAAACGGCCATCTGTTAGCAGCCATTTTCACATGCGAGTGTAAACATTGAGTTGGCGGGGGAAAGTGGCCAGCAGTGGCTTATTTGAATTTAAAGTGACAAGAGGGCCAAAAACATCTTGTTCTGAACTGACCAGGCTAAAATCTCAGAATGATTTTGTCCAAAAAAAAGTAGCTTATCCTAACCTTTTCAAGGAAGCATAAGAGGTCAACTTTAACAAAAAGAAGCACACTCACACCCTATAAAAAAGACAGACATTGTACCTATGCAATAGAAAATACATTAGTAATTAATTTCTTTACCCTGCTGGCTCCCACTGTGTACCCCCTGGCCTGTGCTTCTCCAAGGTGGTCCGAGTAAAGGTCTTCCTCCTCCTCCTCCAGGATATCTGACAGATCTGAACGGCTGTTATCTGCATGGTAGTCGCTGTGAGGCTCCATCAGGCTGTAACTCTGAAGGAAAACAGTAGTGAATTCTGCTGCTTCATGAAAGATGTAACTATTTTAGCTCTAATATTTTTAAATCACTCTGCTGTAGCTCTGGCTACATTTAAACACATAGTATGTATTTTTTACTAAATGTTTGGGTAAAAACTGTTGAAAATCATGAGCTCAGAGGTGTATAAATATATCTTTATGTAAAACAAATAGTCAGAGCGTACCTGCTGCCTACTAGAGTAAGCCGGCTCCTGGTCTTGCCTCAAGAACTCCTCAATGGACACCAGCCGAGTGTTCTCCGGTTCCTCCTCCACCTCCGACTCCAGTGGCGAAGTGCTGAGTGGTCGCAGGACATTAGTGCTCTGCGGGTTCAAGAGGTCAACGATCGGGGCTTTAGGCGGACTTGCGACGCGCTCAGGGGTCCCAAGCTTGGCACAGGGGTCCTCGATGAACTCTGTGATGGATGGGAAAGGACGTATTGTCCCGGGGCTGTCGGTGTCTCTGCGGAGATCCAACACTGCCGCTGGCGCCACAATCTCCACTTGAGCAGGCGGAGGTGGCGTCGCTGCTGCTGGAGACGGCTGAGGTGCTGTGTTGATGGGGGAGGCCACATTAACCTGAGGAGAAGAAACACATTGATGATAACGTCTGTTAATAAGGAGTGCCAATTTTAAGTTTCAGTGGCTGCTTGTCAATCATATGCTTCACATCAATATTTTACTCTAATTAGCATTTTATATGCTTGATATTCACTTTTCCCACAGTAAAACTCAAGCATGTAAGGTTCCAAAGCTATCCAGTGTCACATTTTGGAGATAAAAGCAATACAAATGAACTAAAAAACAGGTTTCAATTCACTATTATATAATTTATTATTGTTATTAGCCTTAATGTCTTGTGATTTTATATACATTCTACAGCAGGAACAATAGAAACTAAAACATATCAAAATGTTATGTTTTGAAACATCGTTCTCACACACACCCTACAAACCTGATTGATCAGAAAACAAAAAATAATTCCCCAATTTCAATAATGTTGTGTAGCGCATAAAAATAAGCTAACCTTTATTTCAATGACACAGATCAATAAGTCATTGAGCAATTAGGAAGTAATAAATATTCAAAAATAAAATTAAAAAAAAATTTGCTCAAGTTTCCTGGCATTTAGCAAATAGAAATAATTTTCCTAATTCAACTGATGTAAAACAAGTTTATTGGAAAGAGTCTTTTGATTATTTTTAAATGTCTGGGTTCAACTGTAAATAACATTTTCCAATTGTAGGCTTTTAATCAAACATTAGATTGCACTAATTCCAAAACTGTGGAGTCTGAATATCAAGTCTTTTCAAGAACTTTACACGAAGATCAAGTACTTTCCAAACCTCGAAAACACCTAATTGACATTCAAACGATTTCAACAATTTCAAACCCTGGACATCAGATTTTCATTCCTATTCTATTGATCAAAAGTTGGCAGAGCATTACCACTGGAGGAACGGCGGAGGCAACGGGTAAGGCGGCCTCACACATAGTCAAGGCAGCAGCAGAAGTCGGGTCGGCCCAGGCTTTCACATAGGAGGCAGATAACAGACAATCTTGTGAGTGGAGAGCATGAGGCAGGTTGGCAGCAACCTCCACTGCGGGGCCAGGCCTCTGTGTGCCTGATGGCAGAGTGTTGGGCAGCGCAGAGACTTTGGCAGCAGAGTTTCCATAAGACGGAAGTGGGGATAAGTTACTGGGGGCTACCGAGGGGCAGGGGAGGCGTGGCACAACTGGGGCGGTCGGAGTCGGGCCTGCCATGACGGCGGCCAGCTTGGAGGGCACGTTTACTGGAAAAGAGTCGCAGGATTCCCCGTGGGCAGACATGGTGCGAACAGTGAGCTCCTGAGCCACCTGGAGGGCCTGGATCTGAGAGGGGCCTAGCAGAGCACTTCCAGCTGTCGGCGACGCCACTTCCAAGACCTTTGACAGCAAGAATAAATTTCAGACTTCATATGCTTTTCCCACAGTAAAATTCAAGCGCTTTGCAAGCATTTTCAAGGTAAGTTTTCAGACTTTTCCAGCACCACCCTTTGGAGATAAAAACAATACAAAAGAACTAAAAAACACATTTCCAATTCAACATTACAATATATAATTTATTACCGCTATTAACAATATCTTGTGATAGTATTCTACATTCTACAGCAGGGACAAGTAAACTAAAATATAACATAATTTTATGTTTTGAAACGTCTCTCTTAACCACACTCTATATACCTGACTGGCCCAAGAACAAAACACTAAATTAACAAAAAAACAAATCCACTAATTTCAATGAAATTGTTTAATGTAAAATATATAAGCTGACTTTTATTTCAACTTCACAGATCAAAAAGTCAATGAGCCGTTAGGGAGTAAGGAATATTCATTATGTTGAAGCAATTCAAACATATCGTGTTAAAGCTCAAATTAAGTGCTTAAACACAATATACAAAAAATGTTAAATAAAAGAAAAAACTGTTCTCACTAAGTTTTCTGGTCTTGAGCAAATAGAAATAATGATAAATAATTTAAACTGACCAAAAACATGAAAAATTCAGTCTGATTTAAGTTCAAGTAGTGAGAAATAAAATGTGTGTGTGTTTTTTATTAGGTGCATGAAAATATCTCATGTAAATAATGTTCTCCAAAACAAGTTAAGGACTTTACACAAAAACTTTCCAAACCTTGAAAATACTTATATTCAAAGATTTCAAGCACCTGTGTGAACTCTGAAAATTAGCATTCACACACATTACATGATTATTTAAAATCCTTGCCTTCTTCTTGTCCGCATATATGGTGTATCCAGTGACCCGGACTCCGTTAGAGGTACCAGCAGCATCTATGGTGACCGGCAGCCAGCTGATGAGAGCGATCCCGGGAGAGGGGCCGGGCTCCAGCTGTACGTCCAGCGGAGCGTCAGGGGGACCTGCAGGGATTAAACGCATTACACCCCAGGGAACAGCAAACATAGTATCAACACTCATGTTTCTGTACTAAAAGCAGGACAAAACAGAGGAGCGATTCTTTTAACAGTAGGTACACCACACTAGTAAGCAGCAAGCTAGGAATCTAAATGCACAAGAAGGATCCAGATACCTGAATTCCCAGAGTGTGGGCATGGAACTTAAGCAAATTTGACAGATTGTTTAGAGAAATGTGACTCAAACCGTTGATCACAGTTCAAGAGCTGGCGGAACACAAGAGGAATGTGGCACCAAACACAAACTGACTTCAACAACAAAACAGCAGCAAAGACAAAGCTATGAGATAATAAGTCTGCTTTTCAAAAACCATTTTCTCAGACTCTTACATTAAACAGCTGATATCCTGAAGCATGTGAAACAGGCTTTGTTAAAATCATATTAATCTTATGGAATAAAACAATCAGTCTCAGTTTGATCAAAAGTCTGTCTTAAGGTGAAGAGGTCTTTTCAGGGAGCTTAAACTGTGTGAAAGCAACATCTATTCTCAGATTCTTAACATTAAAACTTCAAATTTAAACTGTATGATTTGGTTGGATGCAGAGGTCGCACTATTACTTCTTGTTCTCCGTCATCTTGACCGACAGTATAAAAAAAATAATAATAAATAATCGGTCATGTACTATTTTTACCCATCAAATTATAATCATATTATCGGCTATTAAGCCGCATTTTTATGGGGGTTTAGTTAATATTCACCTAGTTGAACCGTGAATCCAGACCCCATCACACATAAAGCAGATAAACGCATCTAACGTTTTCTCCATAGTGATAAAAACTACTGACTGAGGCCCCAATAACTTATAATAAATGAAATTAAACGACTCCACTTAAATTACCAGCACTTCACCTGCTGGGTTCTGAACGCACAGCCTGACAAATTCCTCGTGATCGCATCTACAGAGAAATCTGCGCTAGTTCATCGGTCAGTTGGATCTGTCTGATCCAAAGTGATCAACTGAGCTCTGCGAGTTCTTTTACCCTGTGCAGTCCGGACGTGCGCTTTTACGATGATCTTTTTGTGTGGTTTCTCTTCCCCGAAACGGACAGATGTTACGTATGCTGAGCTCCTCCAGAACGCCACTCTCCTTCTGGGCGCGGGTGGGTAACGTGAACAAAGAAGGCTCCTTTTATTGAAACTACAGGATGAGTTAAGTTTAATTCTTCGCAGCGGCGGAGCCCCGTCCGCACAGGTTCTGCAGCCGCAACGCACTGCGCATGTTACGGTCTAATTAACTTCTGCACCTTTATTTCCTCAAGATAAACTGCCGACTCCTCTGATTAGACTATAAATGGATTAGCACAACATTGCATTCTCATCATTTTTTTTCTGCTTTGTATGCACTGGAGACTGGAATTAAACGAGCCATTTCAACCAAAGGTTTGCAATGCGCTTCCCAACCAGACGCTCCAAAGCGTCCGGTCCATAACTCCCGGTTAGAAAGACACATTTAATTCAGTGTTCATGAGATGATATTCAGAAAGGATTTTTTTATTGATTGATTTCAGTTGCCTCTGCGATGAACTGTTTGTAAAGTCTATAATGCCTGCGCATCTCCACCAGTCAAGGGTGTTAATTGTAACCTATGAAATGACAGACGGGCTCATATTTTTCCGTCGTTTAAAGAAACAACAGGTCAAATTATTTCACTCTTTTTTTCTTTTTACACATTTCCTGATTTCAGACACTGAATAAAGTTAAATAGGAGAAAATTCTCTGAATTATAATTTGTGACCGTCAGCTATTGTGGACATAATTTAAAGAAATGAAAGAGCTTGAAGAAAAGCGTTAAAGTAAGTCTGTGTGGTATTTATCAAATCATATCTCCTTTGAATTCAGCAGAATATCAATATTGCAAAATAAATGAGTAAATGTTGCTCTAAGTAACTGGCAATTGCTGCCTAAAAATATCCGTTATGTGAGCTGAATGTGTGGTGGTTATAAAATGAGTCGTTTTTTAGTGATGCATGCAACTGCACATGCAAACAGAAGCAGTAATCTTGTCTAAAAATCGACAGCAACTGAATCTTTAACTTCTGAGTGAGTTCTTTCAGCTCTGTCATGAACGCTCCCCACCTACAGATGATACATAAATTATTGGATGTACACCAGAGGCCTGTGTCACCACTGATGTGTTGAAATCTGAATTACGTAATTACTTCACAGTGGGATTATTGTAAAAAAAAAAAAAAAAAAAAGCAGTATAAATTCTTAATCTGGATCAAATGTTTGAGCTAGACGATAAATACAGAGGCTTCCATGTGCCCAGCGTTGCATTATTTTGACTTGTATGGTGAATGGGGGGAGGAAACAAATTTAAACAGTGTCATGCATTTGGTCCTGACCTGCCATCAGCGTGCTGAAGCTGATGGTGGCGCTCCTGTGTTCCCGCCGCTCCGCAGGGAGCTCCCACGGCGTTCGGTGCGGCCGCGCCTCCACTTTGACCGTGTACTGCAGGCTGGGCGAGAGGTTATTGAGGCACAGCGAGTAGCAGCCAGCCTTCACCAGCTCACACTCCTCATCGTTCAAGGACACAATGTGCACATAGTTACTGTTGCTGGGCAGCCAGGTCAGGTTGGCGGACGTGGCGGTAACTCTGTCCACGTGCAGCTGCGTGGGCGCCACGCAGACGTCCCGGCCGACCAACATGCTGCAGCGGAGCTGGTCCGACAGGCCCTTCTCCGTCAGGCTCTGGACCGAAACCCGGTAGGCTTTGAGGTTGACGTCGAGCCGCTCCAGCACTGCTTTGGTCTGAGCGCCGAAGGGCACGTTCAGCCGCAGCTCCTGGTCGACGTACACGTTGTAGCTCCACACGTTGCCCCACCCGGCCGGCACCAACGGGGGGTCCCAACCAATGATGATGCTCTTGGCAAGCTGCTTGATGAGGGTAAGTTTCCGTGGGTAAGGCACGACGTCCACTCCGACCTCCTCCAAATCCAGGTCCAGGCCGTTGGTGAGGGGGGCCGGAACAGAAGAGGCCGACACCGAATCCGAGAGGGCGGAGGCGGCCGACGCCTCCGTCCTTTCTGAGGCGCCGACACCCAGGTGAAGGTGGTGCTGGTGGCTGGCACTGTGCAGGCTGCTGTCTAGCAGGGAGTTGTGCGACACGTCCCCGGTCTCTGGGTGCTGCGCGCTCATTACATCATCGTCTGACACACGTTCCACGAAGTTGGAGGGGACCAGCCCTCTCCGTCCGTCCATCAGCTCACCTGGACAACGGCAACGATTAAATATTAAACATCAGGTAAAATCAGGAACATTAAAGGGGCAGGTAAGTATTTCCCAGGCACATGCTTCCATTTTAAAACACGGTCAAGTAACTGTGTTACCCTCAGTTGTTATTAAAAATGCCATTGATATCAATTATGACTTAAAAGAAATTAGATTTTGATATTTAACCCCTTGACATTAGGCTTCTGTTTCTTTAAAAACTACTTATCTTTCTGAAACTCCACCTTTAGGAAGTCATTACAGCATTGCTCCTCTATGAATCCTCTAACAATGTTTCTACCAGCGTTGCACAGAGAAGTAGCTTGTACAATGAGTTCAGTAGATGCGAAGTTCTTCTAAGTGTTTGCTAATTGCTACTGGCTAGTCTGAAGGAGTTGAAGGTGGTGTCGCAGGGAAGGGGTGCTCTTTGAGGTGGAAACACTGAGGCTTGGAAGTTTCACATTAGAATTAAATTATTACCGGTAGCATGACTTTGAAACGGTTGAGCAACCAACATATTGGCCAGCCCTGTTAAGAAGCTATAACAGACAGAGTTACCTTCATAGAAACCATCATCATCCATGTCGCCGTAAACGTAGATGTATTCCCCAGCGGTCAAAGGCAGCTCCACCTCAGGATTATCATTCGGCCCATCATAAGGATTATAACTGTTACAGATAAAAACATCTTAATCTTCAACATTTATCTCAACAAGCTGTTGATGCAGTAAAAGAAATTGTGTTTAATTATTACTTACCTGTATCTGGCAATAAAAACCTGAAGCTTTGCTGCTCCCCTGCTGGCTGTGTACGGTGCCGGGGCCACATCGATGTCCAACTCCTCAACTTCACTGGCTGTGTCCACCTGAGGGAAACAATGCTTAAAATGGGTAAAAGTAAAGGGAATCAGTAATTGACACCTTCAAGGTGGGCAGGCTCAGCAGGAAGAGCTTTAATTTTAAATTAGTCACTAACCAACAGGATATCTGACGTCTTATTTTAAATAGTGGCAGCAATAAAAGATGCTGTATTTGTAGTTCTGTGGAAGATAATCACCCACAACTACTACTGTATAACCTTCATAATCCACAGTGCCGAGTGGATTATCTCACTAAATATAAGCTTTGGGGGCTGACGGGTGACTAGATAAACAGACCACCAACATGTAGGAACTCACTCTGTAGAGCCTAAGCAGCAATCCCCAAATATCTATTGGATGTGTGTGAGCAGACGTAGGACTTGCATAATCAGCTGCATCCGTGCTTGCATCAGATGACAGGCGGGTTCTGGCCGGAACCTTTGTATTTGCACGTTTCTGGAACATCAGTAAATCTGATGCACAAGCGACTTCTGCAAATAACAACAATGGGCGACAAAGCTGCTATTCTTGGCCCACTGGGGGTTAATTTTTGCTTCAAAATATTATCTGATGGGATGCTGAGGAAGACTATTGCAGTGTGTACGTTGTGCTAAAGTAGTATTTTTCCAAAAACGTTCCATGAATGATCAGGAGTTCCTTAAGTGCTTGAAAGCTGAATGAGTATGATAGAACTGTGCACTAATCTGACGGCTGAATATCTACAAGTTAAAAACAATACATTTCTTTATTGTTGGGCTCATATGACTATCTATACAATACCTTAGCAATAATAAAGGTTTTTAAATTGAAATGTCAAAATATGGTTTGATTAAAATGCAATTAATTGCAGATTATTTAATTACCAACCCTTCAACGAGTCCCACCACTAGTTTTAATTTAATTTCACAATTTTTAATTTAAAAGATTATTAATGAAATATAACTGAGATGGAACATGTACAGGACAACATATTTTAACACATTTTTGATAAATATATTTACTTTTCAAATAAAGTACAAATGACAAATATTTTAAAGTTGATGAGCTGCAGCATGAAAAATCAGTACAGTATATATATTGCACTTTTTTAGCCATACTTAAAGTGCTTTCACACTTGCGGGCAAACTGGGAATAACTGCCTTGCTCAAATGTACACCAATAAGTGGCAGAGGAAAGAGCTGAAGTCAAACTCACAACTTTCTAATAGGAAAGCCCTGGTGACTTACAGCCAGTTATTCCAGGTTGAATAAAAAAAAAAAATCCTTGCAGCTTACTGGTATCATATTAGCAGAGGTGTGACCAAGTCACTGCGTTGCAAGTCTCAAGTAAGTCTCAAGTCTCTGTCCTCAAGTCCGAGTCAAGTCTCAAGTAAAGACAGGCAAAAGTCGAGTCAAGTCTCAAGTCAGGAACCTTTAATTTCAAGTCATTTCGAGTCGTTTTTATTTTATTTATTTTTTATAATTTGCAATTATACATAAAATTCAAATAATAGACCATTTGTTCTTTTTAAAATATGTATTTGAGGTTCATTTGTGATCCTCTTATTCATCTGGTATTCTTCAAATCTGTCAGAAGTAAACAGATGTCAGAAAATAAATTACAGCCTTTCATGAATTACATTTGACTTCAGTTTACTCCTTCTATTCATAAATAAACATCAACACTACAACAATCATAGTTTTCAAA
The DNA here is from genome assembly GCF_001444195.1 of Xiphophorus couchianus. Classification (NCBI taxonomy): domain Eukaryota; kingdom Metazoa; phylum Chordata; class Actinopteri; order Cyprinodontiformes; family Poeciliidae; genus Xiphophorus; species Xiphophorus couchianus. The sequence continues at coordinate 24,637,330 of NC_040238.1, forward strand.
AAATGAAATAAGTATAAATGAAGTTATCACAAGTAAACTCAGGAAGGTCTGGTGCATTTATTTTTCTGCTTTTATTTCTAAGTATGTTAGTTTCAGTCCTCCGTAAGTATGGGACAGATATTCTAAACACAAAATTTATTTGGGACAGTCACTGTATTTGGTCTTTTTTTTTTTTTCCCAGCAAAGCTATACTACTTGGAAATGGGTTCTGTGCGACATGTGACAGTCACGCCGGTCAGTGCATTAAGTCAAAAGCAGTTGACTTAATGCACTGACTGCAGTAAACAATATATTGTCAATATAATTTCCCAACGTAGATGTCTTCAAATACACCAACCATCCTTAGATGATACTAGACCCGGCTCATCATCATGATGGGACACAGAGACTCTGTTCCCTGTGTTCAGGTCCAGAATCTGCTTTCTGTTCCGGAGCCCCGCTCACTATCCACCGGCTTCCTGAGCTAACACGGTGCACATTATTTGTGGAGGCATTTGAAGGACCGGATTTATGGTAAATAATCACCAATTTAACCCGGAGTACACATGCTAACACGAAGTTAGCTAAAGTCAACTATCTTACAGCAAAAGAAAAGCGCCACCTACCGATCTTTGTGAAGCTTCAAATGCCGGACAAAGTTGGACGTCGTGGCATCTCCATCCGATATTCTCTTCTTGCATGTTTTACAAGTTGCAGTTCGTTTTTTAGTCGAAAGTTCATAACCTACGTAGCCAAAAGAAATTACTCGCGGAAGCATATTCGAGCGGTTATTTCGTATTTCGTTCCCTGAGCTCTGCAGCTTTGCCGCGTTTTTTTAAACGTCCAAATCCTGTTAATTTGATTGGTTGTGCTGCAGCTACGTACACATACATACATAAGGAGAGAGGAAAACCATAGTGACGGTCTGCGCATATTGATACGGAATGAGGGACATTAATTAATGACGCCACTTTATAAATAATGTGTTTTAAATTTTAAGACTTTGAGTAAAAAATATCAAGTCTTTTCAAGTAAACAGCTTCAAGTCGAGTCAAGTCCCAAGTCAATGGCATTAAAGTCAAAGTCAAGTCCGAGTCTTTGAGCATTTTTTCAAGTCAAGTCTCAAGTCGTGATTTTAACGACTCGAGTCCAAGTCATGTGACTCGAGTCCCCACCTCTGCATATTAGACACATTTAATGGTCTGAACCAGTTTTACTTCATGCAGTTTCCGTTAATAAATGATCTCTTTTGCTTCACTGTGAATCTACCAGAAGTTACAACATCAAAATTGAAAAGAAAGTGCTGGGTACCTCATGCGTTGGGCTTGATTTGTGCGGACTGAGGTGGGTGTCAGATTTGGGGGTGAGGTGCGTGGTTTCCGACTTGGAGGAAGATCCCGACTTGCTGACGCTGATGGTGGGCAGCTCTCGGTGCTTGGTTACGGGCGAGCGCTCCACCCTGGAGAGTCCTGCTGCGTGCGGCGTGGACCCCCTGCGCAAAGCCGCAGCCACATCTAGCAGGAGAGAGAGGAAGAGGATAAAACATGTCCTTGCACGTTAACCTGGTTGTCTGTGACCTGCCAAGTGGGTGAGATCACTGGACGGCATGCAGGCAGCTCAAGGTTGAACATGGCTGATTAAAACGGTGCAGGGGGGGGAAGAAAAAAAAAAATCCGGTCTCCATCTGTCTGAGGTTGGAGGTCATGCCACCTTGTGTCGACGTGTATCACACCAGCCGTGTTAAGGGGCTTAACAGGTTCTAGGCTCCATAGACGTTTAAAATGCCGAGCGGCGACTCTCGCCGACATGTGATGATGGGAAACAAGAGCAGGCCCGGTAAACGATGACGGTGCGGGTGAGATGACGGATCGGAACGTGCCGTGCTTTAAGTGACAGCGTGACGAACAGAGACAAGAGAGCGTACCGAGTGGATCGTTACCCTCCGGGCAGGAGAGAGTGTCACCTCCCTCCAGACTCCAGAAGGCTATTTCACCCAGAGACACCATGTCCAGTGTGCCACCAGTGCAGTCTAAAACACATAGAGAGCACAGAGCAGCATAAAGACACCGGCCAACGTGGCGGGATGCAAAGAGACGAAAGGAGTGGCGCAGATAAGCAGTGTTGTTACATTTCAAGGCAGCTGTGGCTGGAAGTAATGTTAGAAATGCACAGAGAGACACAGAGAGAACGATAAGAGATTATAAGGATACACATTACTGACAGCAGCAGCCATTGCAACAATAGTGGGGGCCTAAAATAGATTTAAGTCAAACAAAAGTAAAAGATGCAAAAATCTTAATTAGTAAACAGAATCTACTTGTTTCTAGTTTATTCTCAGCATGATTGCAGCTGTTCTGTGAAGGAAAATCATCAAAAACACAGCAGACAAGTTAGGGAGAAGATTAAAGCCTCGTAAGGGGCGTTGTTGATTCAATATTAATCCAACCATGGTGGTATACATCACCATCATGATAGCACATCAGCAGCAACAGTAGCACCACAATTGTGCTCAATATGGAGTATAAAGGTTAAAATATGAAAATTGAAGTGTACTTAAACTTAATTCTCCTTTTCTTGTGGAAACTGAGATAATTCACATCACTGTTGAATCATCAATGGTAAGCATATTTGACCCACCTCACCAGTTGGTGATATTGCACAGCAAATAGCTGTTTCCCAACCACCAAAGAACTTAAGAAGATGAAGAAGAAGACAAAGACTACTTCACATCAACCTGTTTACATGCGACACAGAGCTGATACAGTAATGAGGTGGTGAGGACGTGCAGCATCTCGGCCTGCAGGTCGGTAAAAAAAAAAAGGCCCTAGCTGCTCATCTAGCTCATCAGGCTTGCTGCTATTCAGCGCTGTTCTTCATTAGCAGAAAGAGTGGGAAATGGAGGAAGAAGGAGGTTATACCGTAAACACTCAAAAGTCCCCAGAGCTCACGAAAGTGTTCCTCACCATGGCACAAACACACCAAATCAATATCGAGTTGTAAAACATTAATCCAACGCATTGATGAATCAATATTTCACCCATACTCGTCAACCAACACATGGTTATCAGCCTTAATCATAGAAGCAGCCAAGAGGCCCATCGCAGCTCTGGAGAAGCTGTAGAGATGTTCTGAAGGAGAACCTGTTGACGGATTAGTTAGTTGCATCACTCCACAAATCTGTCCTTTAAGAAAGAGTCACATTAAAAAGAAAGACATTGTTGGACAAAAGTTATCAGAAGTCTTGTCTACAGTTTGCCACGAGCTGACAAACGCGTGGGAAAAGGACTAAAGTTCAAAATGCTACATATGACCAAACCTCGTCTTCTACAATAAAATAGAGTGGTGGTAGCTTCATGCTGTAGGATTGCTTTTCTTCAGCAGGAACAGGAAATCTGCTAAGTGTTTTTGGGGAGATGGATACAAGGCGATCCAGTAAACCTATTACTTAAACGTCTATCCTTCAACCAGAGATACAATGAAATGATTTAGATCACATAGCAATAAAGCCACTGAGGAGGAAAAATCTTAAAAGTCCACTAATGATTAAAGCAGGAAGAAACAGACAGTAAAGGAAGACGTTTTGCAGCTCACCTCGTTCGGTAGTCAGGCCCATCCCGTTGGTCAGAACTGAGAGGCTGGGATTGTTGAGTAGGGTGGAACTGGCCAGGTCCACTTTGGAGGCCTGCAGCCGGAACTTCTCCAACTCCTGGGACAACAGGCCGAACTGCTCACTCTGACTGCGACATTTCTCCTCCAGCTCTCGTACCTTCGACTGCACGCAACACAGAGACATTTAGGGGACGCTACAGTAAAAATAACAAACGGCCACATCCACGTTTCAGCATATTTGGTTACCATTTAGTTGCTAGGTAACAGCAAACTTCAATATATTTTATTATGCAACAGACCAACACAACGTAATCCATGTATAATAAAATAAAAGGAAAATGGTACATAACTTGATTCATTTTGTTGTACAAATAAAACTCTAAAACGTGTGGAGTGCACTTATATTCTGCCTAGAATTAATGAGTAAAAAAAATCTATTTGCAATTACAGCAGCAGGTATTTTCGCTACTAGCTTTACACATCTAGAGACTGAATTGTTTGCAAAATAGTTCAGTCAGATTGAGTGGTGAGCATCTTTGAAAAGCAGTTTTAAAGTCCTGCTGTTATTGCAGACTGCAAGTTTAAATCTCCACTTTGACTAGGCCATTCAAACATATAAACACGGTTTATTCTAAAACCATTGCATTACAGCTCTGTCTGTATGTTCAGTTCAGACTCAAATGTTCAGCAGCCAATTTAGCATCAACTTTAACCCAGCTCAAGAAAAAGTATGATGCTGCCACTACTATTTTTCACGTTAAGTATCTTCCATTTAAGCTGATGATCTCTGCAGCTCTCCCAGAGCTGTTTTATTTAGGAGCATCAGTGTAAAAATATAAAAATAAGTAAGCAGATTTCATTTTGTTGAAAAAATTTTATAATTTTCCTTCCCCTTTGCAATTATTCTCTACTTTGTGTTATTATATCAAACACAATTCCAATAAAATACAAATAAGTTTATGGTTTTAACATAGTGACAGTCTGAAGTAACTCCAAGGTTGTGAATACTTTAACAAGTCACGGTATATGTCAGCGCAAAACACATTTTGGACGTGGCAAATTTCACACAACTAAGCTTGTCGCAATAAGCAATAAATCAGTTAATAGCCAGATAAACTGAAACAAACTCAATCATTTCAAATGGCACGGTTTAGTTCTTCTCATATCTCGCTTTCTACCACAGACTGGATGACAAAAGGCTTTTGCAAAGACTTTAGTTTCCATTTTATTTGTTGTTGTCGGGTGTTTTGTTTGTTTATTTTTCATATTTAAAATGTCTTCAAGTTCAAGTTTTAAATGTTCATTAAAACTTAAAGTTCATTGATCTTTGAGAGGATTAACTTGCATTATTATGCCGTTAACATCATATTACTTGGAAATAGTCTCAAAACAACAATATTATTGTTTATCGCAATAATAGAAATTGTTTCTTACTTCTTCCTAAACCTTTTCGAGCATGTTAAGACTATTGTAGTACAAAAATATGTGTCTTTTGCATTCCTTGTTCATGTGTGTGATTTTATACTTCTATCACATTCGAAACAAATAAAAAAAATAAACTTCTGGGACGATTTATCCTCCTGCAAAATTTGTTTTTGTGACGGGCCTAAACAAACTCAACGAACTTACAGGAGTTTTGGTGACTAGACAAATAACTTCAAAATAAAATAAAAAAACACTCTTTAAGTCACAAACACACATGACAAACATTTTAAAGATCAATGGGGAAAAAAGAGAGGTGAATAAGAGGAATGGGACGGTAATGATAGAAAATGTAAGGGGATCTTTGAGAGAGCACAAAGCGAGACATGTTGCTTCAGTCTCACACCCACTAAAACAGAGTCACTGAACAGGGATGTTTGCTATAGCTTTGCAAGGAGGGTTTGGGGGGTAGGGAGGTAGAAGGGGTTTCACACAGCTCAGCTCAAGTTTCTATATGCGGCTGATTTCACTTCCGGCTGTGGTGGGAGTTTTCAAGCGGGCTTGGTCTGACAAAAGCTGCAGGCTGAAACTGTCTGAACAACATTTCCTGTTAGCTCTCACCTACACATATCAGTGGTTACCTAAAGCCCGGGCACAAATCATCTTTTAAGCCCCGAGCGAAAATGATGACAAACAACAATCTGTTTTGTTGTCTACATGTAGCAAAGATGAACAAACACGATAAATGTGGTAAATGTTCTGGGAAGCTCTGTCACAGATCTGTTTCTGACCTCAGGTGATTGGTCTGATTTGAACTAGTTTAGTAACTCGACACTGTTGAACACAAAAGGCGGTAGGACTGTGTGCAGTATTGTGAGGGGGTTAAACTAAAAGCAGCTGAGGCGTGTTTTCCCAATTCAGTGAGCGACGTGGGAGGTTAGGGTTGGCGGATCATTGGTCTGAGGAGGTCAGGAAGTACCTGCATGCAGTCCAGCGTACTCTGGTTAGCAAGAAAAGGAAGCAAAGGACAAACAGAGGTTTACAAACACAAAACACATGCTTGAGAAAAAAAAGGGGATTCTGGAAGGAGCAAAATATATTTTAGTCAGGTAGAAAAAGCAGAAGTTTGAGTCCATGTTGTTGGAAGCCAGAATCACTAGAATGTCTCTTGGCCCTCAGCAGCCGACATCTGGCATTCGAATGAACGAGTTCAAGATCGGTATTCTCTCCAAAACACGTTTTTAGCAGACTGGGAACGGCTGCGTTTTGAGTTGGTGACAAAGCCTGCGCTCTCTGCAGAGGACAGAGACTTTCTCCTACAATTGTCTTGGGTTTAAAAAAAAACAAAAAAACGAGAGAGAGAGAAAGTGAGCTGAGCCGAGAAGGAAGGAAGGAAGCGAGGAACCAATATACTCTACCAGCTCCCTCTGGAACACGAGCTGAGTCAAGTCCTAAAATAAAACACACACTTTCTTTAAGGAACAAACACAAAGCAAAATGAGCAGCTCTGATGACAAACGTGTTCGTTGCTCAAATTTGGACAATGATGACCTTTTGCCTTTCAGTGAGTCACATCGCGATACAAGGACGCAAGAATTTTTCTTTTTTAAATTCAAAATTAGCAGCCAATCAGATGGGGTTCCTAACTGCCTAACGGCTGGCTTGAGTTATTTTTATACAAACTGTATTGCAGTGAAGTTCACAGCGAGTAAGAAAGTCAGTAAGCGACAGAGAAGCCATCTGTTCAATTCAAACGCAATGGAGCATTCAAGAGGAGATCTCTTGTAAAACCGTGGGCTCAGCTCTTTTACATCATTTCACTGCCTTTGTTATTATAATTTTTATAAATACCTAACTTCTCATAAGCACCCCAGGGGTTTGCAGTGGCAATAGAAGTGCTGCATGGTGTAAAATAAATGTGCTTATTTGGTTACATACTGTGTGCAGGAATCACAGTGGCGTTAAACAAACTCACCTCCAGCATCTGAACCACTCCTTCATGTTCCCTCTTGGCAAATAACTGAGCCTAATAAGTATAAAGATATAAAAGTTAGCTGTTAATATGTAAAAGAAAAAAAAAATAATTCGCAGCACAGTAGGCTATGTTGATTGTACGTTTTTTATATGCCCTAAGGTTGCCTCCTGCTGGACAAAACACCACATTTTCTTATAAAACAACATTTATCAAGAGAAACTTTTGTGAAATGCGCAGCGTTCATGACGGTGTGTTTCTTACCCGCTGTAACCTTTTGATCTCATCCTGTTTGAACTTAAGGATAGCCAGTGCCTGCTCATGTTCCAATTCCAGCTGCTGCCTTCGCTCGGCGACCTCTCGCATGTGCTTTAAGGGGGAGAAAAACCCCACAACAGCAACAACAATAAACAAATCCACTTCAAACACTGAAATTGTCTTGGTTAAGATTCAAACTGAAATCACACGACACTGCAAAAACACAAAATCTTACAGAGTATTTTTGGTCTAGCCTCTAATGGCTAGATTCCACTTGATTCCACTTGAAATAAGAACGGTAATTTTTAAGTAACTTTTTCAGCAAGATATAGGAGTTTATTTTAAGTCAATAATTCCTTAATAGCGATTTTAAAAAAGTACTAGTTCCATTGGCAAATTGTTTCATTTATAACATTTCTGGATTGTTTCACTTATAAAAAAGCATTTTCCTCTTGTTAAAAGTGAAATGATTTGGAACTAGTACTTTTTAAAATAATATTAAGGAATTATTTACCTTAAATAAGCTCCGATATCTTGCTAAAAAGGTACCTTAAAGTTAGTTTTGCCTCATTTCAAATGTATTAAGACAATTGCACAAGAAACTAGACCAAAAATACTTGGTAAGATTTTGTGTTTTTGCAGTGAAGAAGTATGAGACGTGCAATGGGACACCTTTAGGACCTGCTCTAGGTTCTCCAGTTTGGCACGGAGTCTCTGGTTCTCTTCGAGAACTGAATTGTGTTGAGCGGTCACTTCAGAGAGATCTTCCCTCAGCTCCTCATTCTCAGCCCGAGTCTAAGAGACAGCAACGCATTAACTGACTAATTCCCAGTAAATTCACTGCATCAACCCGACTGGGACAGAACTGGTTGAACACCGACCTGGTCGAGCAGCTGCGCCTTCCTCCTGAGGAGTTCTGCCTCCTCCTTTAGTTGCTCATTTTTGCCTCGCTCATCCTCAAGCTGGCTCTCCTGTTGGACACACAAGCCCAGTCTTCAGACTCACCTCGTCTTTAAAATATAAAGCAGCAGCTGACGGGAGAACCAAAGGATGTTTTCTTACTAAATCCAGACATCGCTTCTGTCGCTTCTTTACTTCATGCTCAAGATTTTCACATTCTTTTCTCTTCCTGCTCAGCTCCCGTTCCTGGACCAAAAATTATGACAGTTATTGATAATCAGTCCAAAATAATCTCTGAAAGGTGTAATTTAATATAATATATATAACATATAATGCAAGTAAAATAAAAAAAAATAAACAAACAAGTGTCTTGGAAAAGTAATGTTCTTTGCATTTTGCCACTTCAGAACCAGAAATGCTATGTTAGACCGACAGACAGTGGCTAATACGTGTGAAGTGGAAAGAAAATGATAGTTTTATTTATTTATTCGTTTAGAAATTAAAATCTTAAAAGTGCGGCATGCATTTGTATCCAATAAATTGGATACCCCGAACCAATACATTGTAGAATCATCTTTCTCTTGTAGCAGCAACTTGTTTAGACTTTTTCCTTTTCCTTTGCAAAGGTCCAGGCAGAGTGCAAAAGCATAAAATTTCAAATTTTACCACATTAAAATTAGATTTAGGCATGGATTTGATTGGGCCACCCTAACACTAGATGTGGGCATTATCGTTTATAATTTATCATTAATTTTTTTAAATCATGGCAAGAATGTCTAATTTATTGCTGTCTTGATAAATGGCAGTTATTGATGTTATATAATAAAAAAACAAAGTAATAGTTCCTTTTGCAAATCATAATTTTATCGTTATCACAATATCAAAATTGTGCTCCCTCTGACAGATTTTCTTTCATCACTCAGTTCCTTTATTCTTCCGTCGACTCTGACCAGCTTCCCTCTCCCTGCTGAAGAAAAGCAACATGACAAGCTTTCAGATTTTTTTATTTTATAAAATAAAACTCTCAGTTAACTTTAAATGATGCAACGTCTGTGTTGCTCTGTTGCATACAATCTAAATAAAACGTTAAATAGCGGTTGAAACCTGGCAACATGAGAAAACGGATGAGGGGTATGAATACTTTTACAGCGCACGATTATACTGTCATGCAAAACAGAATACATTGACTTTACTTTCCATGTTGACCTCTGATACAACACTGTAGAGGCATTACAAAGCTTACCATCCTCTAATTATTCTAAATGCAGCTTACATGCAGGAGAAGCAGAGCAGAAATCAGCTTATTTCAGCACGGCCACAGGGTCTGAATGAAGAAGCATTACCTATCGACTGCATGGGGGGGAAAGCTACAGAGCACACTGGCTAATTGCTGACCACAAGCAGCTGACTGGAAGAGATACTGCACTGTCACCAGCGATGACACGGCAAGACAATAAAGATAATTAAAACACAATCTGTGGTCCGATTTGGTTGATTGTGTGTCAGTCGCAGCATGAAGGACAAGAATGATGTGTACCGAGTCAGGATGTCCTGTTGTATATAGAGCAGCTATCCTTAAAGCATACACCATAGTTTTCTGCTCTTCCTTTAACTAGTCCAATGGCTGTCCATCAGGTCACCTGTGTTTACATGGTTTCCACAGGTTTCAAATTTAAGACTTTTAAAGACTTTTTAAAGGCCACAGTGAATAAAATTTAAGACCTACATCATGACGGAAATGTATAAAGGAAAATCAGATATTTTTCTATGCTCTCTACAGACTTATCACCCGTAGAGACAAGCTTTTTGCACAGAAATCATTTACCACTGTATGGTTGGCAACCATGCAAGCTAGCAAGGGTATATTAGCTGCAGCCTCAATCACCTTGAATCACAGAACGCAATTAAGATGTCTCCATATCACTCAAACGTTTGACTGACAGAACAGTCCTGCTGGAAAAATTTAAGACCTATGATTAACGTGTTTAACGCCAACTTAAATTTTTTTTTAATTAATTTGAGACATTTTAAGGCCCTAATATTAGATACAGGAAGTCAAGACTTTTAAAGGATGCCCGCACACCCTGGTTTACAGGAATCGTCACCACTGGCAGCAAATGTTTCAGAGCAGCTGCCTGATGTTCAGCTGTGGCCGGCGATCAGAGCTGCTCAAATTTGATCTTTTTTCCAGTCAGAACACATTAAACCCAGACACTAAAAGGTTCTGCTGACAATACTCTTCAGTGCAGATGCTGTTACTGAGTGAAGACAGGTCAAAGTTACCTACTTGCAGTATAGAAGTTGGAAGCTGAGGAAGCTGTTTAGAACTGTATTTTATACAGTACACATGCTATACAAAGAGAGAGCATAACTTTGAGGAATTTATAGGAAGGCTGAGCGGAGTAATGTAAACCTGCCCATTTTTATCTATTTGAGTTTCCAGCCTTTGCAGCAGAAAAATATGGATTTTAAAATCTAATCTTATGTTATAGTAAAGATTTATACTACCAAGTAGTATTATAAAATATGCTAATGTCACTTTAAAATGTCAATCCAGTAATCATTTTGTTTTTGCTTAAAACAATGAAATGTAATACAGAACAGCGAAACCTTATTTTACAGCTAAAACTCTCACAGAGACTGTGTGACATGCAAATTCACTCACCACAAAGGGCAAAGAAAAGATTTTGAATAGTCTGAGCGGTTTTGGTATTAAGAACTAAAGCATGAGGTCAGAGGAAGTGTCCGGTGGCACAGACTTTTGTGATTTTAATCACTCCATCACTTAATAGGAAGCCGTTTAAAAGCACTAGTTCAATACCTGGAAACTAAGAACATGATTGTTACAATAAATGTATAACCATCCACCTGCTTCAGTCTGTGAACAGATCAACAAACAGCATGTATGCAGATTATTTAGTTTGGTTTAAAAAAAGAGCAGATCAAGGTTTGTGACATGTTTGTAGAATGTTGAATTTAAAGAGATAATATTGTAATCCCTTCATTTTCTTTCGAATTCAGACAAATACAAATGGGAAACACGTCATTCTATGGGAGTACATCTTTCACAATCAGTCTTTTTACATATTTCATTGAAGAATTAAAGTGAGTGATAGTGCTATGTTAAAAAAAATCCCTTAAAGAATGCTGGAAATTAGCATAGGCAAACAACACCCTGATTCTACAGCCATTGTGACTACACATGATCTTTAAACAACCTAAACCAGCTCATGCCTAAAAAATTACAAAAAAAAAAAAGTTTTATTTTTTACTCACACAACAAGCAAAAGTAGTCTGCTTTCTGTGGAAGAGGGATCTTGTACAACATCTTGTTTTATTTAAAACATAAAAATGATCTTTCAGATTTGCCCAGCTAGATTTAGCTTGTGTCTTTTCAGCAACAAGAACAAAATGCCATCTGTATATACCGTTGGTTAATGGCCATACTCAAATCTGTTTTTCAGTAAAAATGTATTGTTCTAAAATGTATTGGCAAAAAATGTTGAAAAGTATGTATCATCTTCCTCCCACCTCACAGTGACATACTACTATCACAATAAATCCAAATAAAATGCATAAAAGTTTGTTGTACCAACGTAGTTAGCAACCTTTTGAATCACTAAACTTCTATCTGCTGCTGCAATAAGTTAAGCATTTAACCATGTTGAAGAGGTCCTTAGATTTGTGCTTAGTGCAGTTTATCGAATGCTAACCTATTTGTGACAAAGGTTATGCAAAACAAGCAAGGCTAAATTAAAATTGGAGGTAATGTACAGTTTAGATGAGATTTCTGGAACATGCTCTTTAAACCTGGTCTCAGCAGCATATTCACATTCCCAAAGCACTTCTGCTGCAGTTTGTAACTTTTACAAAAATATGTTTTTTACATATCTGTTAAAACCATCATCATGTCATGACAGCGTAGTATGAGACAGACAATATGTGAACAGACCGAGCTCCTCCGCCTTCTCCCAGTGCTACTATTGCAATCTAAACAAAATTCACCATTGTTAAAAACAGCCAATCAGAGCCAGGAGGAATGTCTTGGCACTGTCAATAATCCTCGCATAAGCGCTGCTCAATTTGGTAACCGCTAGAAACAACTTAGAAAACCGATTATTCGCTAGTTATCGGTGGCCCTGCTAACTAGCCTTAGCATTTGTGGCAGGCTTTGTTGTAGTGTACTAGCTGAAGCGTAGCGGAGAGCAAGCAAGAGAATGCGAATGGCGTGTACACAAGGGTGATTGACAGCGCTAAGACCCTACGCCTTGCTGTGATTGGTTGTTTCTGACCAGGAGTGGTGTATTTGTTAAAATGACAGCAGGTCCATAGGTGGAAGGCAGACAAGCTTGATTTTTTCCATAGATTATCTTGTATTATACTGTCATGACATAGTAATAATTTTAACAAATATGAAAAATACATATTTTTATTTAGAAAGGTTGATGTTTTTGTTGATGAGAACAAAAACAAAATTATCTTACCAGAAACTGTAGTCGCTGCTTCTCTGTGGGTTCCTCCTGGTGGGAGGAGGTCGGGCTAAGGCCCGGTGGGGGCGTCACTTGCAGCCACGACTCCCCCGCCTCTGCCGGAGTCTTCTCACACCTGGATGGAGCTTCATCTAATGCCACACACGGGGGCTCTCCTAAAACCTAGCAACAAAAAACAGCAAATGTATAGTCACTTGATGTAGCGACAAGAGCGAGCAGTGAAACCTAACTCTGCAAGAGGGGCTGGGGCTTAGATCCGAACGACCTTCCAAGTGGTCCAACTACAATCAAAGAATAATCCAGGGGAATCCCTTGAGCCTCCAACATGACTGAGACACATTGGCCGCAAGATTGTCCTCATTAATTAGCCAAAGTGTAGTGACTTGCATGTTTCACTGAGGATATTTTAGCCGGATTTGTTGCTAAAAAAAAAATAAGAAAAAAAGAAAACCCTGATATTATTCCGCAGCCGGAGGTGCAGCTGAAGGAAATATTTGTACTGGTTAAGGATCGGGAATCAGCATCTAATTTTAGAACAAACTGACTAATACTCTGAGTAAAACTGTGCTAGTGCAGCCAAGGCCGTGACCCAATAACAGGATCTAAGATGCTCTGCCACATGCAGAAAGAGAAGCCTATTCATTGCTTTACTCTTTTATTTTATACAAACGGTCTTCCAGTGTGTAGGGTACCGTTTCACTTGAAGCTGATAAGTGATTTTGACTTTTCAGAACCTAATCGGTGATCTGTCTATGCAGTTAGGCGAGGGTATCTCAGGTTTATCTTTTGGATAGAAGACCAGATGGTTTAGAGGCAAATGGCGAAAGGCTGCAGTAAATCCACTGGCGCCTGAACACGAGTCTCCTGCAGAAAGAACAGTTACGTTCTGTAATTTGTCCATTTGTAATTTGCCCAGGCTTAGGTGATTGTTGCAGATTCCACCACATTGTGGATGATGGCGCGGCAGAGATCGCTGTATCCTGGCAAATTTCCCATCTTGTATTTGGTCAGACATACTTACCCCAGTCAATCCTCAAGGGATTCCTACTAAGCTTGTAGCACTTCATACTGTACACACTGATTAGGCAAGTTTAAGTTGGTGCAATAAGATGATTTGCTCTTGCTTGTGTTTTCGGTGTAAGATTACCGCAACATTTTGATTCTCAGTAGCAAGCACATTTTTGCCAGCTTTTTATTACATAATGACCTGCTATTTTAAGTTAAAATAAGTCTGAAATAGGCATAGGTTGGTTACCAGTACTCAGGTATACTAAGGTTTTAAAAACTACAAAACCCTCTAATGTTCCTGTAATGAGACGGCAGAGAAAATGATAGAGTGATGGGATTTTCTCTGGTTGCATGGAGGTGCACTTTGGAGACGTTGTTACAGTTAAAGTTACATGGAGTCTGCATGTCCTCTCCTTGCAGGCACAGGTTCTGCCTGCATGGAGAACCCGTGCCTGGAGAAAGCCTGGGTATTCTGGCTTTCTCCCACTGTCCAAAAACATAACTTTTTGTTTAATTGATCAAAATTTCCCTTACTTACGAGCGTGTGTGTTTGTTTTTGTTTGTCTATTTGTGTTACCCTGTGATGGACAGACACAACCCCCATCCTGTGCACTGCACTGCTGGTGAGCTGGCTGAACAAAGCAAACAAAAAAAAAAGGCAGACTTTTTCCTTAGTTAAATGAAGGACACATTCAGCTGTATTTCTAGTATTATAAAAAAAACAGATAGTCATGAGATAAAAATTAAAAAAGGACCACGTCACTCTTACTAAGTCAATTCTCTTTGTAGTACATTTGAGACTTTTCTCTTTTAAATAAAAAAAATGACTGTGAAAGGAATTAGATTATGTTCTATAGTGTTGTTAAAGTGTTTCCTTGAGTAAAACTGTGGTACTTTCCCCTCAAGGTTATGATACGGTGAGAATCTCATGCTGACCCTTTCCTGTTCTGCTATGTTGGATGTTTCCAAGGGACACCGTTTATAAATATATCATATTCTGTAATCCTCACGTTGTTCCTTGCAAAAAGAGCAACTGTTTTTCTGAAATGACAGGTTCGAAGGGGATATAATCAGTGTTCGGGCACCATGAGATATAAACCTAACATGATTTAGGTGAATAACCTCAGAGAACCAAATATTATGTAAGCTCTTGTTTATACAGTGGTGAGGGGGGAAAAAAGAGCCCGTCTGATCAAAGCTTCTGTCATAAATGTACATTTGTAGGCACACTAACCTCACTAAGATTTTGTGTAGATATAGCTGTAATTTCGGGAATATTCTTTACTGGTGCATGCAGCACAATGTCAGCGTCAAGTTTGTTTAACATGATTATTTTTTAATAGTTTCAACTTGAGTCCCGGGCGTTTACCTTAAAAAAAGAAAAACATCCAAATTTCCCTCTGAAGTAAAATTTGAAATGATCCTTCAGATTCACTTGGACCAGAACAAAGGGATTACAAATAGTTTCAAAAACATGCATCTGGAATGTATTTTGAGGAAATAAAAAAAAAAGACGAGACAAGTCTTACGTTAGTACTATTCACATATGTTTACATTTGAATTAAAAGTCATGCATGGGAATGTTACTATTTTGATTTTATGGGAGAATATGTCATTTTTACTAGTTATCCATTTACCAAACGTATGTCTCCTTATTTTCCTGCTCAATGATCGTTAGTCAATCAATAGAAAATATGTTTAACAGTAGAGAATTCCCCCCTTTTTTTTTTTTTTTTTTTAGAAATGCACTCAATTATTTGACAAATTGAAACTCGCAAATTTTGAAACTGGCCATAAAGAAGTCTAAGAGTGTGGAAAATAGTTTACATTACTTTTGAAATATGCACAGAGACTTCTGTTTCATTAATGTTGGCAGTGATTGTCACAAATATATTATCAATATATTAATAATTCTGTCTTAACCTTAAGATGAACCTAGAAACCAAAACTTAAAACTGCTTTACAGCGGCTGTTCTCCTGCACAAGCAGCAGGGTATAAAATCCACTTGAAATGCAAATATTTAATTACTGCTTATAGATGGAAAGCCAGAAAAAATATTTAAATGCTTCATTTTATTATTAAACAAACAATGGGCTTAAAAAAGGAACCGGCTTAAAGAATGTATTGACAGGTCAAATTTTTATAAAAATAGGACAATCCTCAGCATTTTCATGCTTCCTACATGCCTATCTGTAACTGTGGGATTTTTATAGATTTTGGCCGATGTAACAATAAAACTGGATAAGAGTTATGTTTGCCTTTCAAGCTGAGCTGTGATTATTTTTGTATCATTCTAGACAAGTGCTAAACTAATTTAAAGATTGTGCTTACAATTATTAGAAGCCCGATGAGTGAATCTTCTTTAATCAGCTTGAAACTTATCCACAGAATGTAGTGCTGTAAATAGCGAAACACTTCTACATAAAGCTATTTTTACTTCTGGGATCTTGGAAAAATGTCAGAAGTGATCCCAGTACCAGAGAAGCACTGATCCGATCTTTCTTGTTGGGTGTAATTTCTAGTTTTCCTTCAGGCCAATTCTGATTTTGAAAGCATCCCCAGTTATGTATTAACATAGGATATGTTACTATTCATGTATCTGACTTGCTGATCGTCATTCAGAGGCGATAAAGTGAAAATGTTCCGATTCCAGCATCTGGCTTATTGACTGGTGCACAAAGTGAGCACTGCATTCTTTAGTTTACAATAGCAAATGTAATAAAACTATAAACTTAAAATGAACTCAGGTCGCTTGCCAATAAAAATATCACTTAATGAAGAGGACTAAAGAAATGATGAGTCTCCATTGTAATGCAGAGACCAAAGCAAGTCCCTCTAAACATGGTTGAGGTTTAGGTTCTGGTTGCCCACTCAGTCACACCGATGTGCTCCATGGATACTGCAGAATCGAGTACAACCTGGGCCCATGCCTACTAAAGCAGGGCCAGATCCCATTCAGCAGGCGCTGAATGCCATAAGCACATTGGTGTAATCCCTACAGACTACTGAAACGGGTAACTGGATCACTTCTTTTAAAAGCACCTTAATGGATTGGCCTGGCCGTTGATTGTCTTTTTAATGCGGAGCATATCGATGTCCACCTATCAAACGCTCTGTCGAGACGTCCCGGGTTTGTTCTGTCTAAATTCTGCATCTGGAGGCTCCAAATTAAGACAGTAACAAAACCCCAGTACCTGCCAGGCTGCCCTTCACTAGGCCTCATGCTTTCTGATTTGGAAGAAATTGGCAGTCAGTTAGGAAAAAAGGTAAGCGGTTGTTTTTTTTTGCACAGATTTACAAAAAAAAAATAGTCATTTACAAAAACAGCTAGGATATTTCAATAAAAACCTGCTAAAATGCAAGTTGAAGAAATACTGAAACTTGTTCAAATGTGTTAGAAACAATATTAAGGAAAGAGCTAATGATTTTAAGCATAAATCTAACATCTCACATCTTAAACCCTTTTTGCACAAACCTTTTTCGTAATGACGCTTATTTAGCTTTTTTCCCCCCCTACTTTTAGTCCTGCACAGTTTCGCATTCACACCGAATGGACCCCGTTGGAGTTAGCCAACCAGAACCAGAATAAAACAGCTGACAACTACACAGAAAGAGATGAGGCCTCAAGAGAGAAAAAAAGCAAACCTACCCCTTCAGTGTGATCTGTGGCAACATTAAGGTTTCCCTTGGCCTGCTAGTTATCCAGAGCAGGGCGAGATGGAAAAGTCTTTAGTGCGGCTGCAGTCTTACCTACCATCCAAAACCCTCTCACCGCTGCTACAGCAACAGAGAGCGGATTACTGGACTGTACCATTCTGTTGTTGGAGGGGATTAGAGTTCACACAACATGGCCCCTTTCTGGGTGTGCGCGTGGCATTGGGAGTGCATGTGTGCGTCCCACAGATGAGAGATTACCACAATCGGCATTCTCACTCGAGCTTCACAGGCAGAGTATTTATTTCATGGGCAGAGGAGAAATTTGCAATAACATTATCTGTAAATCAAATGAATGTCTTTAATGTTATGTAAAGTGATTTACATCCAAAGGGAGGCTCCAGCTTTAATACATGTTCCTCAAAAGGACAGCAAAACTAAAAATTTTGAAAACTGATGCGAGTGTTCATGCTTTATATACCAACATTATTATGAAGAGATAGGAAGCAGATTACACTAATGAGAAACATGTCTGAGGTTTTTGTCCACTTTAGGGTTGATACCGGAGTGTGCTGTGTGACAGAAGTGAGTACAGAGAAGATCAGCATCACACGCAGAGAGGATCAGAGTGTATGACTTTGGTAGCTTTGATCAGACCCAAGTTAAAGACAGGGAATCGCCTCATTATGGCTTGTGGGAGATTAGTATCAAGTCCAACGACAAGCCATTACATAACACTGAAAAAAACGGCATCCATGCCAATGTAAACAATGTTTTTGGAAAACCTCAGAGAGCGGCATTTTCCATCACCGACAACAACTTCAACCCCGACTGCACTGCAGAAACGACTGTTCTGATCTGCTCTGTTTGCAAGTGACAGCAATCCAAAACGGTGTCCAATTAGGACCGGACATTTACTGTGAGTACTCATAGCAAGCAGGGGTCAGCATGGAATTAGCTGTGTGTCGTTTTTTTTTTACCTTCTCTTGCCCTGCCTCTTTGGCGTTTTCCTCACACTTGTCTGTGCCATCGCCGTCAGGTCTGAGGCCGGGCCTTTGCCTGGACGAAGTGACAGACAGCTGCCTCTGAAGCCGCAGCACCTCCTTCTGAGACTCTCTAAGGAGTTTCTCATATTCCACCCGAGACGACTGAACAGAGAAATCCTGCAAAGGCACAGGAAGCAACATCTGAAATAATGTCAGAAAAATGGAACTAAATATGAATTATTCATTTCAATCTATATCCTAAACACTCAACCGATTTAAAGAAAAACTAATGATGTCCATTATGGTCAAATCTTTGTTGCTTTTACAGTTTAAAATGAATTAAAATAGCATTCTAACCCATGAAACAAATGTAGATATAAAAAGTTAAGATCAACTTGATTTCAGTTAGACAGATGTCAAAATTGAGTGTTGTTTGATTTGTTTAACGAGACATTCATAGACGTCCTGTCGTCACTGTGCTATATTTGTTCCCTGAAAACCTTTTTTGTTTTATAACCAACAGATGCTCAGATTAGGAAGAATCGGCTCCTATTTCCAAAAAGGCACTGAGACAGGCAGCCTGTTCCTGCACTGTCATCTATCTGTCCTCAGCAGTGACGCAGCCTCTGTAATACAGGCTTAGGTTGGATGGCGCAGTACAAAAACTGTCCAGCAGAGAGCAGCCTTGTGGCAGAGATGACAACTGAGGTTGAATGGAGAAGAGTTTGAAAACTTTGTTGTTTTAGCTCATTCTAGGCCAAATAATTTGACTTTGATTATTATGAAATAAAATGTATGTACCTTAGCTGGTCCGAGTCGTGCCTCGAGCTGTCTGCACTCCTGCTGCAGGGCAGCAATCTCTTTGTCTTTAGAGAGCAGTGCATCAGCATGCTGGGCCAGGTCACGAGCTCGTTGGCGGGCAAAAGCTCTTTTGTACTGCTCCACAGCAGCAGGTCTGATGAGCGAAGGAGGATTCACCTAGATTAGGAAAAGAGAACTTAGTGATAAAGTATTGAATACAATAAAAAACTAATTGAACATACAGTATATATACTTTTAAATTACACACAAAAAAAATCAATATTAGAAGACATGTACATTCGAAATGATTGCATCAGCCAACACTGGCAAAATTTAGCTCCCAAAAAATTTGCTGGATTACTGTCGGGTGTTATAGCAACTGACTTTCCAGTGACACTTTTTCATTTGCAATCAAATGAAAAAGTGTCATTTTTCACGTAGCACAATATTTATGTGCATAGAAAGAAAAAAAAGAAATAACATAATTAATGCTAATTATTTTATTGATCAAATCTGGGTTTTCCTCTAGTCATTTAGGCCATCTTCAAATTTTAAAATGAAGTTCACATTGGGAGAAAGGCTACATTGCCTCTGTGCCTGCTCTGCATGCTTTGTTCGCTTTGTTAAAAACGTCACACAGTGGCTGAAGCATGAGAAATTTAATTTTATGATCAAGTGAATCAAGTGATCAATTTTAAAATCAAGTGGTAATTTTCTTAAGCAGAATTCATTCTTTTGCAAGTTTTGTCCGGTTACACAATTAACTGGAACCTTGTGAAAACACATTACTGAACCGACTTATCAACAAGTTATATCAAAACAGAAACATTAGCCTAGCACAAAAAACGAACTGTTCAACATGAAAACATCATCAGCAGGAGCAAAACGGCGGGACAGTTTTGAAGAATGTAGCCATATGTGATGAGTCAGATAAGTAACTAAACAAGAGAGTGTGTGTGTTTTAGAAAATATAAAAACAACACTTAAGGATCCAACATATGGTGCAAAATTGAACCATTACTTTGCAATAAGCAATTGGTGTCTGTGGTACAAAAAGTGCCATCAGTAAGCATATGCACTGACTGATGGCACTTTTTAAATTTCGTTGTTCTTGTGACAATGACAATAAAGATTTATCTATCTATCTTATCTTCATGGACATTATCAACATAGACAGACAGCTGAAAATGCCAGATAACTGAGAAATTCAACCAAAGACTAAATCTATCAAGTTTGCATTAGATCAAGTGCTCAGCACAAGAGCCAGACTGACTGGCTGTGATCTCCCACAACACAGGTTATGTATCACGAAGACAGTCTATCATATAAAAGTATGTTGACAGGCAAAGCAGTGATATATTGCCATTACCAGATGGCTGAACTAAAATGGGAGAATCTGTAGAGACAGAGGCTGGAAGAACTATAGTCAAATGGGATTAAGACTTTGTGGCAGTCTCAGATCCAGCCTGGCAAATTCTGATGAGTAATTAGTTACTGGGACCAGTAGTCATCAGAGCTTTTTGGGAATGTGACCTTCAAACTGAGAAAGTTGTTAAAACAGATTCCAGGAACACCATCATGGCTAAGCCAAACTAACTCTATTTATAAGAACTTTTAAAACAGCAAAACTGACCAAAGTGTTAATTAGAGAATGGAACAGCTAAAATACCAAGAAAGGTTCTCAAGCACCCAGATAAAACACAGCATGTAAGCTCTGGTTGGCTGGTTTGACTGGTTTTTGTGATGAATAGTTTATTTCTTTGAAGTTAGAAGCAGCCTTTTTTTTAGCTTTTGGTGAGGCATTGTGACAACAATAAGCTGCATTTAATTTTATTTTTTAAGTAAGCAGTAGAAAACAAACTCCCAGCAAAAGAAAGTGTTGATATTTATCAGTGTGGTGTACCACTTTGAGGTTGGCCTCCTGTAGCTTGCGAGCTCTCTCTTCCAGTCTCTTAGCGAGAACAGTCAGCTCGGTGTTCTTTCTCCTCAACCGCCTGACCTTCTCCTCAGTCTCTGGGGCGCTGCTCTTTCGCTAAAAACACCAAAAACAAATATCACTATCACAAAGAGTCTGCAGTGAGTGGTCCACCAGCCAAACAAACAGGTTTTAAGTCATATGAGCTGAGGAGGGGTTTAATATATAGACATATCCTACCAATTTAAAGTCAGAACCCTGTGCTCCCACAGTACACCATAAAGACATCAGGCTAAAATATTTGACTGAATAAATTCCTTTAAAAAAATGAACAAAAAGTGTCGGAATATCTCTTTAAAGTGTTTTGTGGACATGGCCTAGTTTCTACAAAGCTTTTCATCAAGGGTACACACACAGTTATTTTTAGTCCTACCAGCAGGCCATTCTCTTCCCTCAGTGTGTTGCAACTCTTCTCCAGCTCGTCGAGGGCTCGCAGGAGTTCTGAGTTCTGACGCACCAGCAATCCATAGTCTGTCCCATTCTGTGAAAGAACCACAGCAAAAATATTCATTTTAGCATCTACAACCTCCAGTTTTTAAAAAAAAAATAGAGTACAAAACATTCTCAGGGAGGAACCAATTAGATATTGCACTGTGGTACTGTATTGTTAAAATATTTCACAGGTTTTTGCTTTTTTGTCATACCTAAATGTTTCAAGTCATCAAACAAGGGCAATCCAACTATTGACATTACAATCAAGCGTATACAAAATATTTGTAGGACTGTCTCATTGTCCTCTAAAGTAAAGAAGAAACTGTTATCAATCATCATTGACTAGTACTACAGTTGAACAGTTGCACCAATGCAGAAAAAGTAAGACAGGAATTTCCTTAAGCAACAAATATTACAGTAAGAACAGAAACCTTTACATTGCATTTTCTAACTCACCTTTTAATTTTTTAGTTCAATAACAGAATTATTTTCAAGGCTCCAATTGTGTGTTGACAAAGGTACATAACGTCCTAGATCATGTAGATGACAGAGTTGCTAATCTGTTAGTAATTCAGGATGAAAACAAGGCTGCAGAAGAGAACAATGGTCACTGTGCCTTAACATCCCGCTTGTAACTGAGACTGTACTATGTAGTTTATCAGGCATGTAGGGTAAGGTTCACGTTAGACTTTCAGCTCCCCTGCCTCGCTTTTAATGAGCCCTCAGACTCAGATGGACAGGTTGGAAATGAATACAGTGTCTGAGGTAAATGTTGATGAGTAAAAGCAGGAAAAAGGACATCCTCAAAGGAAAAGAGTAATGGACACATTTAAAATGTTTGAAGAACGTAGTCTTTATGTTGCCCATCGTTGGCAGCTGCAAACCACAAATTGATTAAAAACAGGAGAACTTCTGTGTGACAGACTGAATTTTACACAGGACAGGAGCATGCTGATTTCTCCTGGTATAAACCATCAGTAGATCAGCTGTGTTCATGTAAACATTACAGTTTTAATCTTAGCCTACAAACCTGTATGTATTCTAGAAATCAGTAGCATACAGTCAATACATTGCCCAATTCATTAAGGCAAAATCTTGATAAAAAGGTCACTGGTTTGTACATCATTGGAGATTTTGTCACAAAAATGCCAAGGAGCTGATACTTTACTGATGTTGTCATAGTTACTAGAGATGTGGTGTAATGACACAAAATGTACAACACAATCTGCTATTGCTTCAGTCAGAAAGGAAATGTGATCTTAATTCCTCCAAAAATAAGTATGTACTATTATAGTTATGATAATGACACTAATTGCTTATATCTTGTTGACATAAACAAAATTTAACAATGATCGGAATCATGACCAGAAATATTTCCAAACACCAGCCGCCTCTGAAGTTGCAACTTTTAGCCAGCTGACAGAGCTGGAGAAAACTCTAGTCACTTGGATACTTTTGATGGAAGTTCATAAAACAAAAAGACTGTAACCACAGAAATTTTAAGTTGTGATGTAAGTTCTGGGTATGCAGTACTTTCAGCGACTGGCCCAGTGTGCCGACTGTGAACATCTTGTTAGCAGACTTATGATATAAAACAGTTCTAGAAAGTCAACCTCTGATATCCAGTCAATGTTGATGACTGATTCGTTATGGAAAAATCTTGATGCAGCTTCCTGATCAAGATTATGTATTAATAGACTCTAGGCCTATCACGATAGCAAATTTTGCTGAGCGATTAATTGTCTCAAAAAATTATTGCGATAAACGATAATATTGTTTGAAGACCTTTTTATACTGATTTAATGAAAATGACGTAATAATCCATGCGATTTCCTGCCAAAGTTAGATACACAAATAAACAAAACAATCAAAAACAAAAATAAAATGGATTCTTAGTCTCCATTAACAAAAAATGTACTTGATAAAAACTAAACAACATAAAGCCAAAGTGGAAATAAATACTGCATTCAACCAAAAGAGTGCAGATTATGAAGTCTGTATATTATGTTGCCCTTCAGTAATAATTACATTTAAATAGAGAAGATGGGCACATCGACTACCTGATGCAATAGTTCACACTACACGATTTTTTGCTCCTATTTTTCCCCATACAACAATCTTAGAACGTTGGTCTTTCTAAGATTGTGTGGCGTGTTATGGTAGATAGTCTTGCTGCTCCGATCTAAATCAGGGGTTTAACTCCACCTGTTGAATGTGACAGGTAGCCAATCAGAAAGCGTGGATTCTCCTCCACGCTTTCTGAGGGGAAATTACGGAGGGGAATCCCAAACAGCTGACACGGCAACCTGAAGTCCAGCGGACATCGGAGATGATATGTGGAAACAACATTAATGTTTATTCCACATGCAAAGAATATAGAAATGACAAGGGGAGGAGTTGGAGTGAAATTGCTACTGCAGTTGATAAACCCAGTAACTTTTCAGCTGTTCTTCGTTAACGTGACGTAAATAGGTTCTAATGATTTTCATTCAGTCAGGACTTTACGCTGACACTAGAGCCACATGTATTGCAGGTAGATTGTAGTAAAGCATTGATTAATGCCTGGTTTTAAAATTAGTTCACTGAACTTGTAGCCACTATTTTGTGCCCATTGTTGGACACCACAGGGCAGGATCGAACCCGATCGAACCGTTATACCTAGGATTTCTGTCGGCTAATGTGTGGTCTGT
Source organism: Xiphophorus couchianus (assembly GCF_001444195.1). NCBI lineage: Eukaryota > Metazoa > Chordata > Actinopteri > Cyprinodontiformes > Poeciliidae > Xiphophorus > Xiphophorus couchianus. Next base: position 24,661,507 of record NC_040238.1, read on the forward strand.
CAGGTTTTGAAAATGGGCCGACAATCGGCCGACGTGTAGTGTGCGCTGGGCATTACACTAAGTAAAATGAGGAAGGGAGAGGTCAGTGGAGAGTACTGGAGTTGAGCCTTTTTTCATTCGGTGTCATTAACAGAAAAAGAAAAAGGCCGGAAGAGACGATAATGCCGATAATTGAAATGACGTCATCGATTTATCGTTTATCGCGACAGGCCTAATAGACTCCCTATACAATCTAAATTAGGTGCAAAAAGCATGCAGCCACAGCAAAGACACGGTCTGTCACTACAGGCAGCAGACAAGCCTTCCTTACAACCTTTAAAATCCATACAGACACATAGTCAGCAGGTTTACTTTTGCACTCCAATGCTCTCTGAGCAAAGCTCGGCTCAGATATCTTCAAAGTTTCACTCATTCTGTTAAAATGTGAACAACCTCACATGTTTAACAGTTTGATTTTGCACAGCATGTCATTTCACATTCACATCCTGGAGGAGCACTGTACGAGAATGACAACATTTTTAGGAGGTTTCAGCACCACAGATCGTCCTGTTGCATTAGGAATACACACCAAAGTAAGGCCGCATTATGTCTGTGAGTTAGCCACTCTAATTCTTTAGTACTCTTGATGCTGCAGAAAGTATAACAGCAAACATTCTGTGCTTTTGGTTTGACCACACTACTGAGCACACGGAAAACGTTATAACTGTGATCTAGTGGAGGAAAAAAAAGAGCTCACAATGTATGCAGAACCTACATCTTCAGTATGTCATTACAATGATCTATTAGGACATGAGAAGAAACTACTCAGAGCATTGAAAAGCTTTGAAAAACTCCAGCGAGCAGCATCTTATCATAGGACTATTTGCTCTGCTGATGAGCTGTGCATTTGTTTTCAGGGACACAGAAATAACGCTTATTCAACTTTACTCAGTTCATTTATCACTGGGGCAAGCTACACAGCAACAACACACACATACAGTAGATGGATACTATTAAAATTAAATATTAAACTTAGTATGTTAGAATTGCTTGATTACTAAAAGGGCATAAAAACACCTCTCAACTTAATGGATGAACCAGTCTTAACACAGAGACATATTATATTCTTTTCTTTCTTCTAAATTTAACATTACCAAAAATTAAAAAGAAAGTTTCCTGAAGATATTTTATTTTATTTTATAAGTACAACACTAATGTGTTGCCAAGTAACCATAAATTGAAGTAACAAAGTGATTTAAACTACTGAAACTCTAAACAACTTCCTGTTACTTGTGTCAGCTGTTATAATAATATCCAAGCCTTAACGTTGACATAACATAATCAGACACCTGTCGCAAATAAGTGGTGTTTAAAACTGTAATTAGACTAAATCAAATGGTCCAGGAACTTGCTTTAATTCCTTTCAGTCTGACTTATTTTTTGTTGTTGTTGTCAAACCGTTTTTAAAGTAGCTAGATACCCCTTGACTGTGTTATGGCTTGCAAATTGGTAACAAGATTCTACAGGGTGTTAGAAAATAACCAGTAAACACTGTTAATACTTAAAATCAAGCCAAATTTACTCAGTTGCAGAATTTAATGAAAATACACAGTCAATTTTAGCCGCCAAATTGTTGATAGTTAAGAAGATCTATCAACATAATAAAAATTTATTTAATAAGTTAGAAGAAGCTCATGTCTAAAATGAGAGTAGTTTTCTATCCATTTGGAAGACGTTGTACCAACATGACATTTCTATCTCTTCTGTTTTGATTTGAATGATTCTGGAGTCCATCCATGTCGATTTTCTGTTTCCTGCGAATCATAATGAAATACCCAGGGGCTTTTCCTCAGGCAAGTTACACCACTGCTTCACAGAAGCAGGAAGAAAAAGGCTGCAGGTGGTGAGGTCTGTCCAAGGCCGGCATACATATTAGTATTCAGCCAGTTCTCTCCCACAACCACGCTGTTTTTTTACTTATTTTTTTTACATGGACCTGGCTTAGTAAAGCTGGGCAGATGTAACTGAGTAGCAGGAGGGCAGAGGTCTCCCCACAAATGTCTGCCAGGAGATTGAGCCGGAAGCATGGCAGGAAAAACAGCCTGTAATATTTGGATTTGTCTGCTGTAGCATTGAACACTCAGAATATGCATACTGCTCTGACACCAGAAGCAACCGTATCTGCTGAGGACCCCAAATAATCCGATGAGTAGTGTCAGTTTTTAAATGTTTTAAATACCCATCTCTCTGAAGCCTTAGCATTGCTAATATATGTAAAAGGGAAAAAATTATAGACTGTTATGTCTTTAAAGTAGGCATCTCGCCTGGCTTAGTTGGAGATGCTGGACTGTTTTTCACCTAAGGAAGCTAAAATGCAAGGCAGATACAAAACAGTGTACTGAGGGTATAAATAATAATACGATGACATAAGAGGAAATGTTTCATTTTATTGTGCATTTTTGGTTCACGTAAATGACTAAATAAAATGTATACATCACGATGTAGAAATGCACAGAGCTACAGTCACAAATAGCTGTTCTCTGTCATCATGACTGATTTCTATTTATAGTGATTGTACTTTATGTTGTAGGAAAACATTTATAACATCTGAGCTTTTTATTGAGACTATAAAGCTTTATCATGGAGGAAATATTGACCTTTTCAAAATTTATGAGTCCATAAGCTGTTTTATGTGCATCTTATAGTTTCACTCCAAACAGCTTTGGGATTTTCTGGAATGCTCCTGTTTTGTCTTTGCTATAAAGAAGAGCAAAAGCTCAAAAAAGCAGGCGGACATCCATTTTATCCAATATTAGACACAAAATCCTTAATCTGATCATAAAGACTCTAAATCTCTTTTTATAAAGGGACACAAATTAAGATTAAAAATATTCAGATTTCAAGACCTGCAAGTCTTGGTAGAATATATTGAAGAAAGTTAAAACAATAGCATAACTGATTCTTTCACACAGAATAATAGAAGAATAATAGACCTTTTAGTAATCATTTTAGCACTAACTGTAAAATAATCTGGCTCAAAATGAAGCTTTGCATACATTCTGTGCATTTTGGTCTTCTTTATAAACGTTTTAAGCATCAACATAATGGCAAAACGGTGACAATATTTTATCTATTTATTGTTGCCTGAAAGAAAACAGTGAACTCTGGAGATGCAACAAGCAAAAACAAACAAAAAAAAAGGCTAACAAATAATTTTTTTTGGTAATCTTACATTCAGGATACATTTCCAGATTGTTCCTTTGCTTTAGATCTAAGGAAAGCTTTTGCATGGGATAAAGAAATTCATTGCTTTATAGAAATGCTAGCATCAGCATCTTTTAGTCTGACAGCTAGAAATCCCCCACTGGAACCCTCTGAGGAGTCTGGCAACAAGACAAAAGACAAAGACAGGCAAATAAGCACTCATGCATTGCCATGTGCGCTTCTTTGTTAGACATGATAGCTGAAGCAGCAAGAAGTGAACGTCAGCTGTAATTGTTGAATAGTAACCATGTAGCTGAAGGGTAAAGACGCGCCACATATTAAATTACAGTATCTGGTCTAACTGTGGCTTTCTGGTTCAATTTCATTGACATGCTCAAGAGATTAAATAATTAAATTACATTTCTTTAATTTGTTGTTTAATACAGCGATGTAGATCTCCTAGTTAATTAGTTCAGATGGAGAAAGGCCATTTCAATAGGTGTTCAATGTCTTCTTATGCTACTAGTATCATAGTAACAACACCTACCTATTAAAACACAAACAACAACAATAAATACTGGGGCCTAGTAAAACTCCAGAAAGATCAACCCCTCTGAAAAAACAGAGAGAAAAGAACTACAAAGCTGTTTGTGGTCTGTTTCATTACTACCAGAAGCCTCCCAATACTCATATATAAGTCATGAGGAATCCCTCTTAAGTGTCCTCTCAAATCCCCCCCCCTGCATTTATTACATCTCATCTCTGCAGGGTAGCTGATGCTGACAGATATTGAGGGGGGATTCTCATATGGAGAGAACAAAGAGCCAACATGGGAGTCCCCATTTCTTCCCCCAGGCGTTCTACCTCCAACCTTCCCCGTACTTATCAACCATCAAATGAACGTCTCCTGATTAAGCTTTAACAGAAATTAACATTGCTTTTTGAAATGTAGTTTTCTTGTGCCAAAATTGGAGTATATAAAAGCCACACAGAACACACACAAAACAAATGAATGTTATGTGAATTTACATTTGGAGAATATTGAGTAAATCCCAAAGTCCAACATGCTAATTCAAATTTTAATGTACATCAATGTAATCCAGTTTTCTGGTGAATGTACCAGTGTTGTTTCTGAATTACAGCCTTCTTGGGCTTCCCTTCTCAAAGCAATTATAACAGTGCCTCTTCAACAAAGTAATTAAAACCCATTTAAGCATGTCTTCCCCTTCATCTCACACTCAACATATTAAACTGCCACAGCCTCCTGAACCTCCTAGAGCCTAATAAAGTGCTGGAAGTGTATAAAACGTCTGGGCTGTTGAAATAGACGAGTAGAGAAGCGATGGAAGGGTCTCCCAAACGGCTTAATTCACACAAACCCTCCATAAGCGTCACAAGAAGACAAATCTTGATTTGTTAAGAAAATTACATATGCAAAAGAGCAAGAGAAACACCATCCCCAAACATAAAAGCAGCAATATTTATCCTGGTGTGGAAAAACAGCTTTGTAGAATCAACTAATATTTAAAATTCCCACTGATCATCACAACTCAAATATAAGTGCTTGCGAATCATAGCATATTTAACATCAAACAGAATGGATGAATCTTTTTAAAATAATTAATACAATGTTTTCGTCTAAACCTAAACTCTGTAATATGCTTTTTCCAAGTCATTGCAGCCTCTCTAGGAAACACATAAAAAGGTTAGATTTAGAAAACTACATTTAGAAAACCCTCCTCTTAGCTCTGATTGGTTGTTTCTGTTTCTATTACTATTATCTGTGCAACTCATATCGAATAAACTACAAACTATGGTTTGCAGAGCCAATCTAAGGTCTAAGTTCCAAAGGTCGCAGACCCCAGGACTAGATCACATGTACCAAATTTGGCCTGTAAGAAAATTACGTATGCCTATTGGACCTGGCTTGCCATTAAACACTTCAAAAATGACAAATCCCAAGATGTTTATTTATTTATTTTGAACATGCAATCAAAGGTAAAAACAGGAAATAAATATATAAGAAATACTCACGCCAACTGACATGAAATTTTACACAATTTGTTAGAAAAGGAACAAGGTCTTATGATTTCCTGCCTCTCTATCCTGCTCTGCATCAACATTTCAGTTAGGATTCATAAGCCCTCCTTAATTGTTGATATTCATTAGCATCAGTCAAGCAAGGCCACCAAAATAGCCAAATGATAGGTGGAAAACTGAAGGTTTCTGGGTAGGTGTGAGCCAGATTATCTGTCCACAAAGGTAAAGGGCAGACCTGTTGGTCTATCGTCATTTCACTAGAAGCTGAGTGCAACAAAATCCCACTGGTGAGGTTTCAGCAAATAAACCTGAATGGCAGAAGCAACTAAAACAGTGCACTGTGTTCTCTCTATTAACAAAATATTGACTGGGCCATCCTTCACACTTACTGCTCGCTCCACAGAATGAGAGCTGAGGTTTAGCAGCAGTTCTTTGAAATGCAGTGGTCAAGAGAAAAGGAATAGCAGGTAAAATGAACTCTATATCACAATTGCCTCAGATATGTTGGGTTGATGCAACATCCTAAACTTTAAGACTTTGATATCAGAATAATGTAATTTTAATACAAACTGCAAGAACATGAAGTAGAATGGGAACGTGATGAGCTTCTCCTTCATCTTCTGGTCGAAAAGCAATTACACTCATGAGCAAAACGCAAGCAAACATCAATTTAACCTTGACAGTACTCTGAGCGGAGGATCAAATTATATTTAAATGTCACACAAAGGACAGAGCTCTGGGGATGTGGCTTAACAAGCACTTCTTTTATATACAAAACATCTTCATATCAAAATATTTCTTCCTAACATTTGTGAACTGAAAGTGGATTCTGTAAAAGATGACTAGAAACATCAAAATATGTCACGTCCTTTGCACTGTGCATTAGGATAACAGCTGTCATCATTAAGACAGTGATTGCCTGTCCATCTTGGGCACTTTGGTCACTGTTCAACTTTAATTGATACACTGAACCAAAAGGAGAACAAGGACTTCAACATTCTTTAAATTCCTGATACAGTTTTACAGTGTACAAGTGATAGCCACCAGATTAAATGTACACTGTAAGGAAAAGTGACAGCTGAACAACACTTGTAACCTCTGTTTCACAAAGACTAAGTGCCTCATTGCAGCCAGACGGCAGCCAGACACTCAGGCATGCTTCAGCTAGAATATGGGGAGGAACCATTACCCCAGAGATTCTCTTTGCACTCCACAATCAATTATTTACACCACATAACATGGCTGGCCAATAAAACACACACACACACAGCCGCAGAGACATGTAAGTAAATGTGCCCACCAACACATGGTATGAAACCACTTAGCAAAGATCAGAAACAGAGATCGATCTTGTACACATATTAACCTTTAATGGACTTGTCACAAAAAATGCAAAGGTAAGTCTAAAAATAAATCTGCATCAATGCAAGAATTGTTGCTTCTCTTTTGTATCCTATGATTGTTACCTAAATTTTTTGGGATTCTCTAGAAGAAAAATTATCTGTATATAATAACTTCAACAACCACATGGCTGAAGACAAAACAGGTGAACTGGCTCACTCTTCAAGTCATGTCATAAATGTTCAAAACAACAGAAATATGCATATATACATTTCATACGGACCTAATTTAAATAATGTATAGTAAACGTTTCAGAACAGCAACCACACCTGAGTATCCCAGATTCTACATTTAACTTTTCAAAACTTACCGTGTTTATGCAGAGGAATGATAAAAATAGCTTTCAAGACAATTTCTTAACTCTGCCACACTAGACATGAAAACAGCATGACCTGATGCAGCTTTTACAGATTTTCTGCTGAACATCCAGTTATGTCATTTCACTCACGGCAGGGCTAAGAGATGTCGACAAGGTGAGGGTTGTAGATACCAGGCTTAGAGCCACAGATAATAAACCAGCATGCATGTTTAGTTTGGCTTTCTTTCCACGAAGAAGAACTTGTTCAGGGGACTGGAAATTTGGAATCCATCTTAAGTAAACAGCCTTTTGAAAAACAATAATTGACCAAGTGTCAAAGCTCTTCAGCTTATCACAGTAAAATTATTACCAAAGGTCACACCAATGTTTCTTTAAACAGAAGAACCTAGATCAAACAAAAATAAATAGTCTTGCTGTCATCAAGATTTTTTAAACTTCTGTTCATGCAGGATTTGTTTTTTTCCATTTTAGGGGTAGGCATGCCTCTACAACATCAAATAAAAAATAAAATAAAAATGAAAAACCATGGTGTAGTTTGCAGCCCCAGTGGCAATAAATATAATAAAAACAGAGCTACACCTAAGGTGGAGCCCTGTGGGACACCAGAAATAAAGGAAGTGGATAATAAATGTATTTTTCATGACCTGTAGCTCTTCACGTGTGAAGGGACCAGCTTCGATGTGTTGTCCGAGTTAAAATGTATGCATAATGTAAAGTGAAAACAAGACCAATGCCGACATAACTAACAAAAGCAAAAATATACAGCATGATGTGATTGCATCAAGTTGTAAAAGTAACATCTATTGCAACTTTTGCTGAAATAACAATAGAATTAAAATCTTATGTACTATTGTCTTGAGTTTGATTCAAACTAAAACAAAAAAAGAACATTGTATTATAGAGTTATTTAATATAGTTTGTAAACTGTTGTGTTGAGATCCCAGTAAAAAAAAGCCCAGACTGTTACAGTCACCTTAGCACCATCATTACAGGGGGCTGGGTTGCTTACCTGGCTTAGGTGAACAGACAGAAAATCACAGGTTGTAGAAATAATTTCCCGAATAAAACCCCCACTGTGAAAACACTGCGAGTTGTAAGGAAGCCTTATGGTGCAAACCAGGTGTTAACGAGAGCAGACAGACAACCTGACAAGTAGATAAGGATTGTTCACATTTAGTGGAGTTGTGCATCTTTGTTCCAACAGATAGAAACACATATTTGTATGGAAAGTTTCTCTACTGGTCGACAACCTATGCTACATCTAGGAATGATTATCTTTAAGGATCACTTTTAACTGTATTGCAAAACAAGAAAAAGTTCTTGCGCTTCTAACGCAAACATGTGGTTGGTCGTTATCGCAAAGTGTTCTGAACGCCTGATAAGTTCTTGTATGTAATCCCAGCAATCTTTTGAACATAAAAGATCACTTTTTCAATTTTAGACTGAAAAAGTGTCAAATCAAGGCTAGTTGTGTTAAATTCACAACTAATCCTGAAGAGTAATCTGAATGTGACAACCTCCTGCTGAGGAGCCAACAAATTGCAGACCCTTGCTGTGAAATGACCAAATAGTCTTTCCTAATGTGTCATTTAATGCTTCATCTCACCGGCTGCGGCCACACATTTACTCCCAGGTTGGGCACTGAGAGTTTATTAGGAAGCTTTTGTTTAGCTGCGATTACGTTGACAGGGTAATTAGAGAGACGGCGATGGGGAACACAGCAGGGAATATTGCGCTCAAATTACTAGCTTGATGAAGAAAGCTAGTAAGATTAAGGATACAATGAAATGGTCAAAAAGTGAAAGTGGAAAATCATAAAGAAAATATATAAAAATGCTGCTCATATGGCTGATTTTAATGCTAGGAAAGTAGTTATACTCATCACATTTTGTGTCATTACAAACACAAACTTCAATGTATTTTATTGGGATTTTATGTTTACACAAAGTAATGCATAAGTGTGGAATGGAAGGAAATTTTTTTACAAATAAAATCAAATGAAAATTTTAAAAATATGATGTCCTTGTGTGTATTGTTAAAAGAGAGCCATAAGGAATCATCGTTAAAGTTTTATCCTTCAGCGTTGACGTGACAGCTGCTCCATGTTGATGGGAATTCTGAAAGTAAGCTTGTTAGAGGTCACAAAAGATTTGAAAGTCGGGGAGAGGTCTACGTTCCCGCAGGACGACTCTAAACATACAACCAAAATTACAGTGGTTTAAATCAAAGCATATTCATGTGTCAGAATAACCTGGTCAAGGTTCAGATCTAAATCCGAGCTTTCAGAACTGATTTTTACAAATAGTCTCAGTTTAATCCAACTGGCTTTGAGCTGCTTTGCAAACAAAAGTTCAAAGTGTATGAATACTTTTACAAATACTGTATATTGCACAGTATTTCTCTATATTGCACTAAATTTTCCCAGTGAGGGACAACAAAGGGAATTATATTCTATTCTTCTATTCCATAACTCGCAGATATATAAAAAGTGACTCCACTGGATTCTTCTTAGTCTAGAATGAACTGTGTAATTCTACAACAAAAGAACATTTAGTAATAAAATCAAAAGGGTTTCCCCCGCCAACTCTAGCATCCAGTCTGAGTTGTGCCTTCTTTAAGGACACCCATACGAGTGAAAATAGCTACTAGGTCATCCTCAGTCAGAATAATTCCTGCCAAGTACAACTTTGCTCCAGATAACTTGTCTGCACAACTATACTGCTCACACTACTTCAGTGTAAACCTCATTCAAAGGCTTCCTGGATGCACATTCCTACAACCTTGAGGCATTCAGATCTTATTTAGTGTCAACAGTTGGTGGACATGATTAGATTGCAATGCCAACTATGTTGCTGGAATAAAAGTAAGAGGTAAACTCCCACATCTGTGATGGAATGAAAAGACACAAATGCTGCTTACCTTTCGTAATCCTTCCATTTCAAACCCATGGAGGTTTGCATAAAGTGAATGGTGCCTCTTTCCTAACAGCGACGTCTTTAAATGAGCAGGAGCTGGGATGTCCTTGTCCAAAAGCCCACGTTTCTTATCATCCTGCTCCCGAGACTCTCCGTGTTCCTGCTCGCCGGGTCGGCATCCGAGAGCTTGTGTCTCTTCGGGGCTCTCCATCTCTGTGCGTGTCGGTGCAGGTTCGGGCTGCTCAGGCCGAGCGCACAGGTCATACATCTCTCTATTTAAGCAAAAAGCGGCAGAGGGAATCTGCGAGACCAAATGGGGTCCACAGCTAAGTTTGACCCTTTTTTCCTACATGCTCTCTTCAGGTTGACAAGGATCACGGTTGTCCTGTTCTGCTGAAGTTTCAGAGGTAGTGCATTTTCCACAGCAAAGGTAGAATGTCTCAAATCAAGCACAGTTCATTTCTTGGCATTCTTGTGAGATACTAAACAATATGTCTCATAAATGTATTAATGATTTTATGTAGTGGAGACAGATTTAAGACAGTTCCAAATGAAATAGGAGCTTTAAGCAACATCCATGCAATTTGGAGAACGTGCTGTGACGTTCTCCAAATTGAAGACGTTCAGTTCCATGTTTCTCGACTCGGTTGTTGAAAGCTAGGAATTGATTGTCGTGGCGCTGTAGCAATCTTTTGCATCTTACTTCAAACATTTATCACGAAGCGGAGTACAACCGTGGCTTGTTTCGCTTCTTCTCGTTGCTGTCGTCTCAGAGGTTCGGCGGGGACGAGAAGAGGAGCACATGCAGGCTCGCTTTTTCACCGTGCATAATTTCCAAACCGCACATGCAGGCTCAAATCGAGTCCCAAACAAGGCTAGATTTACACCGGAAAACATGAAAAGAGTCCAACTAACAGGTCTCCATTCCTGGTCTCCATTCTTGCAGCGAGGCTGGGAGGTGGTTGGCACGATGACTCCTCAGCACTGTCGTCATTGACGCGGCGGCCGTGTCACAAAGCGTTTTAATCCAAATTCCACAAGACTCGACAGGGCTGCTTAATCCCATCTTATTTATATCGCAATAAAAGGTAAGGAACGAGGACGGAGGGAAAAGCCAGGGAGTCTAAGACGGCAAGTGTCGATGAGAGGAGGGGGCAGGGAGTACTGCTACCCTCGTCCTATCACAAAAGGCAAGCTTTGAGACGGGGCCCAATCATCACAGCAGCTACAACTCGTTTCCATGGAGATGACGCTGGAATGATGGTGGCTGCCTATTGATTGTGGAGAAGGCAGTGGGCACTGCAACAGAGGGAGGCAGGCAAAAGAACAAGTGTGCCCTGTCCAAACTGATATTTTACTGCAGCTCTTCAAAAAGAAAAAAAACCGCTTATCCACTGATTGAACTCACAGCTTCCTGAAAAAGCTTTAGACATGTAAATGTTTGTAAAGGTGCCGCAAGTCAGTGTTTAAATTACAGCAACCACTCTGCTGTTTAGTCTTGTAGTTTTAGAAGAATTATTTACACTATTCCAGCACAATAAAACTAAGTCAGAATAGTGATTTATTCCTGAACATCATAAGATCCACAGAGAAGAGAGGAGTAAGTCACAATCACATCTACTTGAACTCCCCCATGTTAAAATTCAATAGTTTTCTAAACTCAGTGTTGTCAGTCGTTTCTCACCTTATTTTTAAAGCTGATTTAAAGTATAAAAGCTTGCAAATAATAGAGCTTGATTTCTACCATTCATTCTTTCATGGATGGGCGGGCCGACATACAGACAAGTGATGCATGATCAATCAATGGAAAGATACAAAGGAGTTATCAGGTGTCTGCAGTCGCTCATTCTTACTTTTATATCTTTTACCTTTGTGTGAATATTCATCCTCAAAGTTTATCTTTAACTTGCTGTTGTCACATCTGAATTTCCCCACTGTGGGACAATATATTTATATTCTATTATTTTCTAATCTAATGAATAAGAACCTGCAGCATTAATGCTACCAGAACTTGTTTATAATTTTATTACCACCAATATATTGATTTTGAGTAATTCTACTGATCATTAGTACTTATGAAACCTTTTATTCTTACAATCATTTGCCATCATCTAACTTTAACTTAATTTGACGGCAGATGCATAGAATGACAGAAGGTATTGGAGCTGTCACTTCTCAACTAACCAGTTTACTGTAGTATGTTTATTCATTTAAAAGCAATTTACTATTTCTCGAAGTAAATCAAAGCAACACATTCAAAGCAATGTGAGATTGTTGCAACAAAGTACTGGAAAAATGTATAAAACAATAAAAAAAAAAATATCAAAGACATTAAATCTTGTGAGATTGAGTGACAGCCAGGAATACAATTCGGCAGAAATGTAAATGCAAGAAATATGAAAAGGTGGAGCTGAAAGTTTAAATCTACATAAACTCCACTTGTGACACACAAGTCCTTTGTTTTGCTCCAAGAACACCTTTTTCTTTGCTGCAGACTAGTTCATTATTCATAACAGTTTACCCACAACAATGAGCTTTTCCACCCTCATAGCAGAAAACAAGCCTGCTGTAAACACTTTCAGCTCCTCTTCGGCATTTTTACGGCTTAAATTTACTGCCTGACTGGTAGCAGCACCCACAGCGGCAACTCCACTAGCAGGGAATAACATTTTCCAAATTAACTCCAGCAGCCCACATGCAGGTTCATATTCACAATTATTTTTATTGTCAGATAACGGACTATTCGAAGTAGTTAATACGCACAATGGAAAGTATTCCAGTCAGCTTTTTCCAGGGAGCATCAAACCACAGACACTGCATAGCTGGACAGAAAGAAGCTATATTCAGGTCCGTCAAGATCAGCAACATTGGCATCCTGTCACTCAGACGTATTTTCACAAAGCTGCCTTGACAGACTAATAAGGCAGGTGTCGCTCAAATACAAACATCTTATGGTGAATGGCTTTCTGCTGAGCGCCAGAACACTTGGTATATTTGTTATTTATATTTCTTTGTAAAAGGCAAATCAGAGACTGTAAATGATAGTGGCTTCATTTGGATAGTTTTTCTTTTTTTCTTAGAAGTGGTTCAAGCTTTGATGAAATGCTGAATTTTCTCCTTTCAAATCTCATCCAAAGCAGGCTGACCCACTTCTGCCACTCAAACCTCCACCCACCTCCCTGCTCTCTGCACATGCATACAGATATTAATAATTGCTACATCAGGCATCTTCCAATTAACTGAATCAGAGTGATTTGTGTATTTCTAAAGAATAAGTGAAAAAGTGGGACCAAAAAGAAATGTCTGAAGTAACAAACATAAACTTCAATGTGTTTTGTTTGCCTTTAATGTGACAAAGTGATGCAACCATGAAGTGGAAGGAACATTAAATATGCTAATTAGGGATGCACCAATTGCAGTTTTCTGGCCGATCGCCGATTACCGATCTTTTAAAAAGCATAACTTACCTATTCCAATTCCGGCTAATACCATTTTTTGTCTGAAATGTTGCTCAATATATCAAGAAATCTGCTGAATTGGCAACAATGGGGTGACTATTGTTTACTGTAAATGTGCAGACATGACCTGGTCAGCCAGTTTGTCAGTCAAAAGCATAGTGGTTGAGTTTTAGACCATTGCCGAGGTTGATAACATCGGGGGATAAGATTGGCTTCACATGTAAAAATTGGTCGATCACCGATCTCCCAAAATTAAGGAAATCGGCACCAATAAATCAGCTGGCCGATAAATTGGTGCACCCCTAGTGCTACTCATTATTTGTACAGCTACTATACAGAGTAGTCAGGCCCTGTTACTCTGATACTCAACACAATCCAACCAACTGCTTTAAACCAGGGTAATAGAAAATCTACCTCCGGAACACAATAAGGCCATTACTTAAAACAAAGCTTAAAACAGCAGATTAAGTGTTTCAATGCTCCAAACTAACACAACCATAATATCCAGTTTGCCACTCTAAATTACCATCCAACAGCTTGTGGAGAGGAATGCACCTTCCTGTGAAATCTAATCTTGCCATTCTTGTCGATCTGTAATTTAGGAATCACAGAATCAACACAGCAAAACTCCAAACAATTCATATTTCCTGCCTATTCCTTGCTTTGTTTACACCTCAACAATGGATACGTAAAGATTTCCACATGGGAGACGCACATTTATGCCAATTATTCTACACTACTGTCTAAATTTACAGACCCACATTCCAGTAAAGACCATGAAGCAACTTTCAGCTACACAAGAAACAACAAAAGCTTTTCTGAGAAAGGAACCCTAGCCAAAACATTCATTCCAATTTTAAAGAATCCTGTAATGAATTATCAAAACGGCTGTCAACTTTGACACCTAAAATATAATCTAAAATTGAATTGCATAACCTATTTTGACCTAAAAGTCTCTATCAAGCAGAGCATTACTTAGTTCAAAGCAGTGCATTACAAGGTCTTGTACTGCAGTCAACAATGCAGAGTCGAAAACGCTAGTGAAGAGGTGAGCCAGAAAAGTTAGATGGGTGTGCTCAGTGGAAAATTGCATTTATAAAAACACTGCGATGGACGTTTGGATAAAACCAAGGTAGCATGAAACCTACCAACTGAAATGGTGTATTATACTTTCATCAAAGCAAGAGCAGTTTTTAGTTAACATTTCTAAATAGTGTTTGAAACAAAATAAATTCTTTTAAACCTTCCTTTATGAAAACCTGGAAAACTGGGACATTTAGTCTGAAACAAAAAAACATTTCCTTCTTTTAAAAACTTGCATCTTTACGTTTCAAGTTTACAAGGTTAAGCATAGTGATTATGATTAATCAAAGCACTACTCAGATAAAAAATTTTAATCGACTGACAGCGCTATAATTGTCAATGAACTGCTGAAGTCCGCTTTGGCTTGTGGTTCAGGGATCTTTGGCGTGAAAATTAACATATTCATTCAAAGAACTGCATTAAGGTGAAATCTACTCATCAAATCTAACTAGCTAAAGGAACATTAGATTATGTGGTTTGTATAGAATGGTTTCTCTTTATTGTATGGCAGACAACTAGAAGTGTAAACTCACCTCCATGTTCCTTCTTGAGCATTTGGTCGACTTGTCTGATGAAGAAGACTCCTCCCACAGGGATGGATGGTTATCCTGAACTGCACGGATGGTGTTGTTGGGGCGATGCATTTCCAGAGAGTTTATCTGACCCACACCCCTGACCTCGGTGGAGGTCCATGGCCCAGCAGTCTGTAACCTGCCGCTTGAGAACAGCTTCTTCTGATCAGGTTTGCACTTTTTGTTGTGTGAGGGCAAATCTCTGAGGGATGTTGTTTCCAGCTGTGCTCTGAAGCTGGTTAGGAGTGGTGTTGACTGACAGGGATTACAGCTGTTATCCCAGACCAGCTTCTTTGAGGATTTTTTGGCTACATAGTTGGGTGGTCTTGACCTTGGAGTCCCCTGCAACAGCCTCCCAGGGGCCTCTAGAAGGCGGCAGAGGAAGATGGCTTTCTCTAGCTCGAACTCTCGCCTGTGGTGAAATTTATAACCTGCCCGTTTCCCATTTATCTTTTCATACAGCGTAAGCAGCAACTGCTCCAGCTTTGATTGTTCACTGCCGAGATGAAAGCCGTCTTCCCCCGAGGACTGCAGCTTGTTTTTTATTTGTCCCTCTTTGGCCAGAAGATGTCTGCTTTGGTTTCGGTCCTTTAAGCAAAAACGCCTGGCTGACAGCTCCCTCACGGTCCTCTTATGTTCCCGCTCTGCCTCTCTTCGCAGGCTCCGAAGCTCCACGCCGAGCTGCCCGCAGGCCCACAGTGTTTGGATCTTCTCTGCCTCCAAGTCGGCCTGCAGCCTCTCCAGCTCTTGTCTGTAGTCCTTCTGGTTCTGGCATGACCTCTTGGACAACAGGGCCAGAGGGTTATCCCTATCTTCTCTCATGCTGCCTCATTCACAGCACAACATGCAAGTAGGGAACGAGTAGTTCTATATTTTTTTATTTCTATACAAGAGGGAATGTATCGAAGCAGGAAAGAGCAGCAGGTGAGTGATGGCTGGATGGTTAGCAAACATGCAGCATGCATTTTTTTTTAAAACACTGGACCAGTGGAAAGATGAGACTGTAGAAAATGTGGGAGAAATGGAAAAGTGATGCAGATTAATTTGTAAAAAAAAAAAAAAAAAAAAATCTAAAGAAATCAAATGAAAAATGTTAGTATTGTGATAGTTCAGATAGCTTAGGAATTTCTTCATGCCGTGGCGAGTTATGCAAAAATTAACACAAATAAATAAGAAAAGCCTGTAAAAACTCCTGCTCTAGATGGAAAATCTCCTCTTAAAACCAGCAATCATAGTTGGGTTGTTTACTACTGCCATTGCCTGCGAATATCAGCCTATTATATCCTCGGTGTTACTTTATAAACAGCAGAATGGCAAAAAAAAAACAAAATTACACGATTTAGCAGAAGTCAATTAAATATTTGTATCTTCCGTCTGTGTATCAAGTACTTATCTTTATAACTGCATTAATTATTATGTTATAGTATTTTAGCGGTGAGGATATATATTATATTACTATTTTTAAAAAAGGCAATAAAACCGGGTTTTTTTTAGCCAAAGCCATGATTTTATTCGTCTAAGCCATCTTGAAATAAGAATCTCATACCAACCTTTGCTAATTATCAACTATGGAAAAGGTTTATTGTCATTTTTAAGAAAAAAAAGAAAAAAGACAGAGTTTGGGGAATATTTCTTCATCCAGAGCTCTGACGAGGTTACAGCTCTATATATTTTTTGTCTGCTTCTGTTTGCTTTACAGACTCATGCGTTCATTCACTCTCCTGTTTTATTGGCTTTATCTGTATATTAAATATGTTGTTTCTTTTGTTTGTTTTTCTCCTGTTCATTATCACATATAGGATATTGTATGCCTCATCATACATTATCCTACATGACAGGCTTTTAAGTAATATTTTGCAGCTTATTTTAAGGGATTTCTAGAGTTGCTATATCTCAAATGACTTTTTCTTCCAATAAAATGCACCAAATATAATATTCTTACAAAACCGCCAAACAATTGACCATGTTTTATTTGATATATTCATTGGTGAAGTCATATTCCCTGTAATTGGACTGCGTATTTGTTCTCAAATTTAAAATGTAGCAGACGAGCACGTAGCTGTATTTTCTGACGAAGCAACAAGTTAATAGGCGAACTTTCCTTTAACGGTGCAATGAACCGCGCTAGTGACGCGTCAGTGGACGCTGCTAGACGCTGAGACGGAAACTTCGCTAACACAGGCTAATTAACAAGCTTAACTTTGAAATGCCAAACGGAGGCATTTTGTCAATTAGCTCAATTGTTTAATGTTACGCAGTTAAATAAAATAAAGCGTGTAGTACTTTAGGGTTGGCACGGCTAAATGCTAATACGTTTGATTAGCAACAGTTAGCTAAGTTTTCTAGCTAGAACTTGTATGAAACTCACCTCTTAGCGGACACTACTGTTACCGTTAACTTTCGCCAATGGGGACATCTTCTTTTAAACACGGCTCTTATATCGACATAAAAAGTTCATGCACAAACTCTGTCTCTCAAAATTTGTGTTTAAAGGTCCACAGAGTCATGCACTAAGAGGTTTGTTTATCTGCCTCTGTCCAACACACTGTCCCCGTCCACCGTTATCCTGTTGGCGAGCACCGGTGCTGCTTTCAAGTCTACTTTGCGACGTCGGTTCATAATTTTAATACCCGTGTTCCGTAACATTTTCGTCAATTAATCTCGACTATCATCATTAATACAATCAAGTCGAAATTTCGTGATAGTTTAAGGGATTAGCTTCTTCGCATAGTAGATTTTAAATAGGGTTCTGCATGACTTTTATCCAAATGTACACGTTTTAGTTATGCGTCCCTCAAGAGGTGTTTATATATATTTATGCAATTACATATGACCTCTCTCTAAGGAAAAAAGTTCTAAAAAGTACTTTAAAATTATTCGTCCATGTATTTTTAGCCTTAGTAATCAATTAGTTCACGTTAGATTGTATATACAGCATTATTGATAGTACTTGAACGCAACGCGCTCACAGCATTTATTTTAGTATATGGGACTTGAGTGACCACTAGTGGTTACATTCTGCAATTAAAGGTCAAGAAACAAACACAATATCTTAAAATAAACGAATAAAGAAATAAAATTTGTTGTAGTTGTAGAAGTAGTAGTAATATGTTAAATTGTCATAAATATAACCTAATAATAATGCAGAATATTCCTTCAATAATCCCAAAGCCTGTATTTTTTTTAAGTAGACCATATTTGAAGCATGCTTTATTGCAAAGCCTATTAAAAATGATACTTCTAAACCAAAATTAGAGCAAGAGTTACTTGAAATATGCTAATATGAAATATTTTTTGGCCAAAAAAAAAGCCCAGGTGCAAATTATTATTTATAGAATCCACAGAAAAACTTTGATTTCAATATCCAGGTGTTGGATGACAAGCCTATTGTCGATGCTATGAGTAACACCTGTGCATTATATACTGTAACAAGCCACAATGTTCTAATTGAAAACAACCCATAAGGGGAATCCAATCCGCCTGTGAATTACAATATAAACTCAGACTTTTGTCGGCATCATTTATTATGTTGTTTGCGTCTATACAATATTAATGAATGAAAAGACATTGGTGTAAATTTGTTGTAACTTTAACAATTTTTCCCACATGTTATCATTCTGGAGGAGAAACAAACACAAAAAAGGTCACGGCATATAAAAAAAAAAAAAGTAGTCGGAGAAGTTTATTTAGATTAAAAACTAGAAAATAAGGGTGCCAGATGGAAAGAGAAAAACCAATCCCTTACTCAGTCAAACAAATAAACAGAAGAATTCATACAAAGAAAACCTTATGTAGAAAATGTACATAAAATGCACATATTGTTCACATAAGTGTTTGATTAAATAACAGTAACACAGGGAAACCATGTCACTCTGTTCTCTGTTTTCATAAAACAGCTGCATACTTAGATTACATTACATATTCAGTATGCTGACTCCACTTACTAATGATAGGTCACCTCTGAAAGGTGGTTGCAGCTGACTCTATTTTGGGATGTCAAAGTAAAGGGGCGTCCAAATAAAATAAAACCAATAGAGTTTGTGAAACGTTTTCAAGATATTTGTAAAATAATCCTTGTTTCATTTTTTGATGATTGAACTGGGATTTATTGAGTGCTACAGTTGAATGCACAAATAAGTCGCTCAATCAATCTTCATATATGTTGACATTTAAATAAAATTGGAAATTCACATTTAAAATAAGTACATTCATGTATAATTGTTGGTATGTTTTAATAATTTAATATAAAGTTACTGTGCTGGTTAACCAATCAGAAGTTAGTCTGTTTGATGAACAAAGACAAACCATAGCACAGTGAATATGAAAAAAATAATAAATGGTGAAATAATACTTCCTTTAATTACTTCATTAAATATTTAACTAAATAAAATAAAACTTTATGAACATTATACATTATTTATTTAAAGCATGTATCATAGCTGTATTGAATTATCATATACATATATATTTATAAAAAAATTCTTTGATCGTTAACGTGTGAGAAGAAATTCAAGTAACATAAGAACAGTTCAACTAAAAGAAAAGAAAACCAGGTTCCAACTGCTGTATTTAATCAGCTTATTATCCTGTAATTAGGTCAGAAACTTTGCTGTAAACAGAAACTTGACCTCTTCAGTTGTCACCTTCCGACTTTTATGAAGATATAATCCACAAGAACACATTGTTCAATAAGATTCACATGACCTTGATGAAGTGCTTCACAAAAGGTAATTATTTGGCAAATATGCAGAAATGTATAAATCCTCCAAGGTATGTGCATGTCATTTCAATATCATGTCTAATTCCTTCAAAGCCAGTCTGGCTGCTGGGTGCTGCTTCTATCAGTAATTCAGTACTTTTTATTTTCTCGGTGCTCTTTTTCTGTCTTTATTGGCTTATAATTGGCATATTAGCATAATAAACCCATAGCAGTTTAGACAGTCTGAGCTGTGTTCAAAGGGGCACTATAGGAGTTTTATACAAATAGAGAGCTTCAGGACACAAGCCAGAGTTATCACTCAGTGCCCTTGGGCTGCTCGCTGTCTGATACCCATCTCAGTGCTCATGTGTGGCACAAAGGAGTCGAAAAGGACAGGCAGCCATTAATCCTGAGTCCTGCAGCTGTACTTGCTTTAATTATCTTCTGCCAGTTGAATGCAATATGTTGTCCTAAACGTATTCCTGATAAACATGTAGCCAAGCTCTACTGCAATGACATGAAAAATTAGCTACGACTAGATCACATTTCTGTGTGAAAAAGTGTGAAAGAATACTTGGACAAATTTCAGTGGCTTTCTATTACACCTCCGGTAAAACTAACACAGCACTTTGGAAAAAGAACATCATACAACTGGGTGTGATGTCTGGGTTGGCTTCACTGCCTCAAGGCTAATTGATTGTTTTCTCTCAACCAGAGAAAGAAGATATCCCTCCATCAGTTTACATCCTGAACCATGAATGCACTTGGTTCATTAAGGAAGTCAATGATCCAAAGCATACCAGAAAGTCCATTGCTGAATGGTTAAAAGGTTAAATACCCCACACAAATCAAGGTTTTGGGGTGCCCTTACATCCAATAGAGATGGTGAAGCATGAACTTAAATAGGGCATGTCTCCAAAAATGAACATCATTGTTCCTCAGTCCGTGTGCAAACTGTAATTTTGTGTTTTATTGTGCTTTTAGACTTCTCTCTGAATGGCCTTTAAGTCCATGCTCTTACATGGCTCTTCAGGTCTTAATAAGGTCTTCTGCTTTTGTTCTATGGTTGATACTGCCGGAGAATCATCCTTTCTCCATTTAGGCTCTTTATGTATGAGGTTGAAGAAGAATTGGTGAGTTGAATTCATGAATTCCATTTATTAGGACTAAAATACAGCGCTAGTCCATCATGCTATCATTATAATAGCATGAACAGAGCAAAATGGCCCCCAACAATATTTTCTACTTCTCTTTGTTGGCCTCCATCTAAGCTATGCCCTAAAGATGGGGTTCACTAATGTGTCATTTCCTTTAGCCTTAGCTTTGCAAGCATGTTATCTATGTGTGCGCTGTATGTATATACAAGCATCCAGATGGCTAAAAGCGATAGAGGAAAACACAGTATTATTTATTCTCAACACACACATTTTGCACCAAAACACATTCATCATGAATACAGAGCAAATCTATTTTTGAAACAATACGATTGCTAACAATTTGCCGTAGTATTAATACCTGCATGTAAATGCGTGAAGAGATAAACGTTGCACTTGTATTTGGAAACTGGACCCACATACAATCCAGACTTCTGGACCAGAAGGTCCATATTCCCTTCTGGTTGAAGTTTCCCACAATTTTACCCAAGGAAACTGTGTATTTGAGTTGTTGCTTTAAGATATGACCACATATCTGTCTCAATTTAACTAGAATGTTGACAATGAACCTATCCACATGGTACAAATCCATAAAATCATCATCGTCATCGGTTCCTTCCTGTTTTCAAAGCCAATATTTGGTTAAAGAGGATATAAAATTGGGGCCTGCCATGCAAAGCAATGGCAGGAACCTATTGCTATTCTCCCAAGAAAGGTTTCTTTTTAATATTATTATAATTCTTTATTTTTCATCCGTAACCGTTAATGCGGCTCATACCGCTGCGTGCACACCTACAAATGAGGTATCAAAACGTGCAGAAAATTCACGCCATTGGAGCTATTACTTTTGGTGGGATTTGGGCTTAACGTGGCGACATAATTCGCAAAAAAATACGAAAAAAACCCCATTATAAGTCAATGGGAAAAATCCTAGAAATACCCTATTTTTGAGGATTTTCTGTGTCGTCACGAATTCACGTAGAAATGCCATTCAAATTTCATTTTGTAGATACGTCTGTGATCTCTTCGGAAGTGAAGACTGCTCGTCGATACCAGTTACGGTTTGTCCACAATTTGTCTCTAAGCGACCCAAAGTTTCTCATTTTTCCTAAAATTAGAGTGCGTCTCTCACTGATTAGAGTGAGAGATCAAGACAACTTTTTCACCCAAAATAATTTTGAAATCGCCGTCACGCCCACAAATATCGCACGATTGGTATCAAAATCGGTCCTCACATTGATACGCATGTCTGCTCCGGTAAAATGTTTTCGAAATTTATCTAGACCGTACGGTTTTCTGTCACGGTGCTTCAGAGCAAAGTCATGCGACAGGATTTTCTAGGCTGTCTCAGGCTCTCTCACTAACAGTTCACACCTTGGTGAGAAACTTATTTAACATAGCAACGGAACTCAAGAGGCTATTGGCTGCTGATTAGGACTACAAATACGCATCACTGTAGTTCTATCTATAGTGGAACCCTCAGTTGAAACAGATCAGGACTGAACTGGCCTTTAGAACTACTTGCTGCTATGGGCTGTATATAACTGATTTAACTCAGTAACTGTTACACATGGGATTAGTTTGGAACTTTAAAATGAAGCATACTGAAAATTTCAAAATAAAAGCCTTGAATATTTTTACATGACGTAATTGCTCTTTTTGGCTTTATTTGACTTTTTCATCCAAAGCACTGTTACACATGGTATTAGTTTGGCCCTTTGAAATGAAGCATACTGAAAATTTCAAAATAAAAGCCTTGAGAATTTTTACATGAGATTATTGCTGTTTTCAGCATTATATAACTGATTTTATCCAATGGCTGTTATTCATGGGATTAGGTTGGCCCTTTGAAATGAAGCTTAACAAAAATTTCAAAATAAAAGCCTTGAATATTTTTACATCATGTAATTGCTCTTTTTGGCTTTATTTGACTTTTTCATCCAAAGCACTGTTACACATGGTATTAGTTTGGCCCTTTGAAATGAAGCATACTGAAAATTTCAAATTAAAAGCCTTGACAATTTTACATCAGGTATTTGCTCTTTTGGGCATTATGTGAATTTATTATCCAAAGCACTGATAAACATAGGATTAGTTTGGCGCTTTGAAATGAAGCTTAACAAACATTTCAAAATAAAAGCCTTTAATATTTTTACATCAACTACTTGTGTTTTCAGCATTATATAACTATTTTAACCCAATGACTATTACGCATGGGATTAGTTTGGCCCTTTGAAATGAAGTTTCACAAAAATTCCAAAATAAAATCCTTGACAAATTTTACATCATACTGAATGGTGCACGTCCACCTTACTTAACGTTCTTGGGATTCTCCACATGCTATTGATTACGTTGCAGCGTTCTTTAGCATCGATGCTAATTTCTAGCATGACAACGCCAGGCCCAAACCGACGGGCATGGTTTGGCAGGCCCCGGCTAAATTTCTTCCGAAATTTTCTAGTTGATTTTTAAGCTACTTCTCAGGGCAACACTAGTAAAAATGTTGTTAAACGGTTAATAGAGGAGTGAAGTTGCGAAGAGTATCAAAAAGACCAAGTGTTTCTTAAAGACACATGGAATAAATTATGAAGTCAAATATCTTTTAAGTCATATTTGATACATTTAGGATTTTTAGAACAACTGATGGCAACACATTTACTTAATTATGCTATAAAATGGAACAATGTAACTGAAAAACCCATAATACTGCCTCTCTAAAGATGGTAATAGAAAAAATAGTTTAAAAAAATGTTCTCTCTGTCTGACATAGAAATATAAATCGCCTAGGTAATCCTAACTGACCTAAAACTTAAAGGTCAGCCAGGGAATAAATATCTTGTTTCATCTGAATGTGTTTTACAGTAAACGTTTATTAAAACAATCATTTCTGTAATTTTTTTTTGATAACTTACCACCTTTAATTCCAACAAAGCTGTTGGGAACTTCTTTTAACACAACCCTTAAACCCACACAATATGGCACTTTAGGTAATTTGTATTCAAACAACTAATGGAGTACAGTTCTCTGAATAGGTTTATTCACAGAAATGACCAGAGGCAGGTACGGTGCTGACTTACAGCCTTTTATTCTCTAGACACTTGAGTCTCCCGATTTTTTAATGCTGACCTATCCTGTGAATTACTCTCACTATTCACCATTCTCATTATTGTTCTGTATGGGATGTGGCCCTCAAAGGAGAAAGAGGCATCTCCTTACTTAATTTTCAGCCAAGTACCCTTTGGAGTCTGTAGTTATGTAATACCCACAATGTTTTTGCTACCAAACTGTTTCACAACAAATGTGCTAGATTGAGTTTGTGAGTCTTTTTTTTTTTTTTATGAATCCCAAATTTTATGAATTTGGGACATAATATAGGAATAATGGAATAAGTTCACAATTATTTGTGTGTATCTCGCTCTTTTGAAGTCCATCATACCTTTCCCCACCTGGGGGACATGGAACACTAGCTTTCTTCATGACCCACTTCAAATAATTGTGCAAGACAAAAGTATCCGGATCTCTCACTGTCCTTGTTTGTGTCAATCTCAGATTTAACAAAAAACAAAACAAAAAGGGGTCAAAAATATGTCTTATGGCACAACTTGGTGAAAACTTCACGCTGTGAGATTATAGTACAGGTGATCGATGAATATGCTGCCACTCACAATGATCTGACCCATTGAGATTCTTCTAAAACAGACACCAGAACCCAAGTACAATAGGCTGACTTCACTAAAATACCAGCTTGGTAAAACTGATGCCTTCAGAAACGGTGGAAATCCCAACGGGGACTAACCAGTTTGATTACATCGTGGGTTTATTCTCCAGAAATTCAACGGGGGAAGAGAGGACAGAAGTCTTCTTCTTTCACGTCTTTTATTTATTCAGGTGCTTTGTTTCCCTTTTTTTCTGTAACAGACGAGCACAAATACCCAAGTCCACGGTGGGATGTACAGTCATCTCACAGACAAAGAGACATTTCCAGTCAAAGGTGTGGACTAATACTTCCTCCTATCAGTTTTGTTCACCGGTGGAAATGTGTGCTATGTGACCGGAGTTGAACATAAACTTGTCTATACATGCTGAAATAAAGGATGTGTTCCTGTGATTTTGTGCTGTCATGTGGAAATTTTGTTTTCCTAATATTATTACAAAAATAACTACAGACGCCTTAAGGTTATTGCAATGTAGTTGAAATAAAAGTAATCTGTCTCTTTTGTTGTTCTGTACATTTATCATCAATCTGAGGGCAATAACTAATTTCTTCTTGTAACTTTTCTTTTTCCTCCCTATTGAGCTCATGTAGCTATTTTCTCCTCTTACTCTTTTTGACACGCTCAATAATGGAATAATTACATGGGAAGCACTGATACTTATTAAATGTATACAGTATGTTATAAAATGTTTAGGCTACCAGTGTCTAATCCGTAAATACATTTTGAAATGAATGAGGAATATATCATGGAAATAAATGTATTCTCAGAATAATTTAATTGTAAATTGAATAATTATATTGGATATGTGCTCTAAAAATACCAACAGTGAAATAGTGAGTAAACAGACATTCTACTTAGTTATGAAATGAGACTAACACAAAATGTTTAGACTGCTTTTTTTCTAAATAAAAATCTTAAAACGTGTTTGGATTTTCATTCATTACATTACAATACTTTGCAAAACTACATCTAGTCTGTGATGTGTCGCTAAGAGATAAGGCATAAAAACAAAATTGTTGCAACAAAGCTCAAACTCAGTCAGTGGGCTGATGGAAAGCTTCTCTGAATTCATATGTTTAAGTCTTTCCCCAGATACTCTATTACTTTATGACTGGACTTTCTGCCAAATAAGTTCTGATTTATTGTAGCTCTGTCTTTGTTTAGTATCTTTTCAAGTCTCTAACACGTTTTCTTTCAGGATGTATACTAACTGTCGCAGCAAGTTAACAAGCATAAAACTGTGCATTAATAGATGCAAAGCAAGCACATTAAGGTAAACAACTTCCAATTAAATTGCTGTTTTTTAAAAAAATGTAGGACAAGACACACAAATCTAAATCTATGCGAATGCTAATGCCATTCGCATAGCACGCTAATGCTAATAGCTACACACAAGAAGATTTAGAAGCTAATGGAGCTGATGTTTCCTCTGGTGAGATACAGCTATTAATAGGTAAACAGACTATGCATTATGTCACCTAATAAGTGATTTGATAATGCTGCCATAAATCAAATTTATGTCCCTCGTGTTTTTTATTATGAATAAATAATGATGATAAAGAAGCTGCAACGTTGCATGTGTATACAGCCAGTACATTTTCTCCACAGCTCAGGAAGGATTAGTCTTTGGCAGCAAATGATGAGTTTGCTGCATGAGTCAGAAAAGTGTCGGCAGTTTTCTTCACACATTTGAAAGTAAAGCACTAAAAACTTTTTTTTTTTTTTTTAAACATTTATTTGCTTGTTTATTGCTTTCCATATTAAACACATTTGTATGTTAAGTCTTAAGACCAAAACTGAACATTTCAATCTACATAAAAAAGCAGAAAACTAATTCCAACAACAAAATCAATCAATCAATAAAAAATGGTGGATTAGTTTCTTTAGCTAATAAAGCTAGGCAGAGTTGATGGAAAGATAATTAGCTATATAGCTAAATACAGAACAATTCTGGAGGAAAATTTGTTAAAGTTAAAAAAAACATCTCAAAAGACTGGCAGCTGTAGTTGCAGCAAAAGGTGGTATTTAAATGGAAAAGCTGAATACAAATGCAGAGGCATACTGTTCATATTTTTAATTGTAAAAAACAATACAGTTATTCACTACTTTGTGTTGGTCTATCACATAAATTTTCAGTTGCATAAATTGACGTTTGTAGCAATAAAAAGTAAATATTTTCTACATGTCAGTCATGAGATTGAGTTTGCCTCAGAATCTTCCAATTTGGAGCAGCTCTCTGTAATGTGGGAGAGTCCAGTGCACAAACACGAACCCACAGCGAGTCCAAGCCACAGCCTTGCCTCTCTCTGCAACTGTGTGCTGGGATGAGCTGGACCGCACCTTCTGAGAGCTCCACCTGAAACTGGAGATGCTGGGATACCAGTACAGGGCTGGCTTACATTGTCTTTGTGTCTTTCACGCCCCTCCTGCTTCTTTTAATCTTAGACGGGTACAGGGCGTTAGAATATTAACATACAATGCTGTGGTTTTTATTGTTTTACGTAATCCCTGTCACTGAAGCCAGGTACTTATAGTCATCCAGCTCTAAGTAGATGAAAGACCTAAGACACGTAGTGCTGGATTCTGGAGTTCTCTGGCTTCTCTTGCGTTTGTAGTTTTTAATATTTTCTGTGGGATTTGTGGACTTAAAACTTCCTGCTGGTTCAGCTCTTTTGATTTTGCTTCTTTGTTTGTTTTGAGGAGAGGAAACCCATTTAAAAAATTTTTTTTCTATTTATTATTTTGGGTCAAGATTAATACTTTTACAACAGGTATGTATTATTTTTGTAACTTGAATGTAATGCAATGAAATTTTTCTCATGAGTCATATTTCTGGAGCTGCATTTTCTAGACTAAATTTGTCATAACTGTTTTTCATGATCTTTAAACAGTTGTTCAAATTCTGATTTCTTTTTATCACTTTTTTTGAGAAAAAGACGAGATTATGAAATCCACTTGCATGATGCGCTGCCAAAGGCACTGATTTTCCGCTCAAAAAAAGAGGAGATTCTTCCCATTAACGGTGGCTGGTGTTGATATTCTCCGGTCTATCTCAGACATTAGGGGGTATTTTTGTGGGGCCGAGATCTTTCAGCTATTTCTCAGTGCAGGGAAGTGAGAAGGGAGGGGAAGCAGAGCCGACACAAAAGGCAACATTATTCCCCAGCGGATTTGCGCTACATCCCACCATGAATGGAGTATTGAAAAACATAACATTGGGGACAAGATTGTTTTTCATCCCTCATAACTGAACCATTTGTCCCAGAGTTTCGAGTGGTGTGCTCGTACAGTTTTCAAGGGAGGCAGCCTCGGTTCTCGAGCGCCGGGGTGGTATTAAAATCCCCACCTCCCAATTGGATGTTCGTAGCCTTTGACTGTGTGCCTTTGGGCTTCTGTACCTCTTGTTTTGAGACAACTGCACACCGGATGAACCTGGTTAAAAGCTATTTACAGTCCTTTTGCATCAGCTCTTAGATAAGCAAAGAGTACAGAGCAAAGTGAGGAGGATATTTTAACATCCTCCTCGCTTCTTCCTGCTCTCTGAGATGAGAGGCGCCCCCGCGGTGTCATCGCGGGCCTAAGCGTTTCGGAGGATTCTAGTGACAGATTGCAGGAAGCAGCGTTTATGCCCGACGATGGGGGACCACAGAAAGCAGAAATGTCTTTGTGTGCTACCTAGGCCCGGAATGTCCACTATCTCAAGGGGCCAATATCAAATTCTCCCTTCATCATCCCCTAATACACATTCCTGGGTAAGGTCAGGGGAATTCTGCATGAGCGGAGAAACAAACAAGTCAGGGCAGACATTCACGCTGAGTTTTTGTAAATTACAGCGTGGCTCTCTACGGTCTCTTGGATGTTTGCATTTTAAAGTATCTGCAGGTATTTGCTTTGGCACAAACAGTGGATGTACATTAGACGGCAATAACTGATGGTTCAAACTTAATCAAAAAAGTGTGTTGCACTCCATAATAGATCAGTTGAAAGTGTGTGTCAGATATGTAATTTTTCCCCCTGTTGTATTATCAGACCGCTGCACCCAACTTTAGTGCATCCTCTAGAAGTTCTGAGGAGTTCGTTGATGTTACTATCTGACTGATTACTGAGTGATCCCTATGAATCCTGACATTCCCTTTCCGAAGGAAAATCCCCTGGAAAACACAGACAAAGATATCGGCCTCCAATTGTAACACAAGCCTTCTCCAGCTGCTCGTGTTGCTCAAAACCCCAAACCTCTTTCCCTCCATCCCAGCAGTCAGTGCAATTTAGCCTCCAAATCTGGGTTTGAAGGTGGCCATTTTGTGCACACAACAACAGCACATTAGTCCTGATTGGATCAGGAGTCACCAGCTCCTGATGTAGAGATGTACTCAGAGAACTTTTATGTTCATAAAGTGATCTCTGGAAATGGTGTCTCTTCGAGCTTACTGAAACGACCATCCAAACCCTGCTACATCACAGTGACAACAGCTGCAGGCCGTATCAGATAAAACAATCCAATACTATAATTAGACCACTCCAAACCAGGACAATAAATACTGATTGTTTTTCAGTTGTAGAAAAGTGTCTGCCACGCTTGAGGCTGTTGCAAGTCTGGAACACATGCAGCTCTGGACCCTGGGTGCCCCTGATGAGAGTAACTGAGAGTCTAACTGTGTGTGTTGCAGGCAGATGGTGAGTCAGACAGCCATGCGAGGCCAGCGTGGGGTGGAGAGCGAGTGCAGGTGCTGGAACCCGGCCGTTTGGCTCCTGGTGTCCCTGCTGGCTTCCTTTGTGTTGGTGCCCCTCGGCGTACTGAGACTAGGTAGGTCTGGTGAGGGTCTGGGGTACTCTGGGTTTATCTAAAAAACAACAACTAAAGCTACTTAAATATGTACTAACATGATATGTAATAGAGGTAGCAATATGGTAAAGCATAATACAACTTGAATATTTGTATTTTTATTTAAATGTCTTATGAAATCTTTAAAATGGAAAAAACATTCTTTTTTAAATTATTCACTGTGGTGAAGATTTAAAAAGTCAACACAAAAAACCTATATTATATATAAAAGCAAATCTCTCCTCTTTTCAAGTACCAGCCCATGTGTTGTTTGCCTGCAGTGCTATGAAAAATATTTTCCCCATTAAAGATTTCTTCTGTTTTTGCTGTTTTATCACACTTAATTGTTCACATAGTCAATAATGAGTTAATTTAATAAAAGATTAAAGCTATCCACACCAAATGGACGTTTTATTAAAACTGAATTTCATGGCGTGCCGTGGTGGCGTAGTGGTTAGCGCGACCCGTATTTGGAGGCCTTGAGTCCTCGACGCGGCCGTCGCAGGTTCGACTCCCGGACCCGACGACATTTGCCGCATGTCTTCCCCCCTCTCCTTCCCCGTTTCCTGTCAGCCTACTATCATATAAGGGACACTAGAGCCCACAAAAGACCCCCTGGAGGGGTAAAAAAACAAACAAACTGAATTCACCAGTCAGACTATCTATTGAGATCAACAACCCCGTGTGCTTTCAGAGAATGCAGTTGGGTTTCCAGAACCAAATGGGCGTGGCACGCAGCTCACTGAATTCACTTGACCGATGCCAAGACATGTGTGGGGTATCCCCAAAGGAGCTGGGTTCTATGTTTCAATGCTCTACCATTGTTTCAAATCCAGCTAATGCTTTTAATATAGGTACAGTTCTCATATTCACCATCCGTTACATGTGATTTCACATCAGATTCTGCAGAACATCATATCTCTCAGATAAGTTGGTCACTGGAAAATTGTACGGTGCCTTGCTTTGTGCACAATGTGGACTCCTGTTGTTTCTGCAGCTGTCTTCACGCTGTATAATATCCCTATATCACATTTGTTCTGCAATTCCAATGTATACTGGCAACCATTTGTGACTACCAAGTCGCATCAGGGTCATAGTGTTGGTGTCTGGGCCTTCCTAGTTTGATTGTAAACTGTAATGAACATGCGTAGATCACAAACCAAAGAGAGAATATTAAGGGGATAAGGTCATTAAAGTTCATCTGTTTGGAAAGACTTAAAAAAATCTTTTATTTCTTAGCCTTTGGGAAGACAGCAAACCATTGTGAGAGACAATATTCACAAATGGTGAAATCAAGGAAAAGTTGCTAAGTCTCTTAGGAGAGGTCTGCCTAACAAAATTACTCTAAGAGTGCACTGACGACTCTCAGCAACTCAATACAGCAGTCAATGTTAAATCAGAAACTTAACAGTAAGAAAAGAGACTTGGCAAATATAGCATCCACTTTTGTCAGTCCACTTTGAAATGGCTCACAAACCTCAACCAAAAAAACAAAACAAAGGTTTTCAAGCAGGCTTGTCAAAGTCTGGCTTTAGTCCGACAGAGATGCTATGACATGATGTTAAACAGTCTATTAATCTCCGAAGCCCTCCAGTGTGGCCAGCTAAAACAGTTCTTCAAAGAAGAATCGTTAGTCCAATGGTGGCACAGATAGTTATGAAGGGCTGATTGCTTTTCACAAAACTGCCAGATATGTGTGGGAGGATTATCCCTGGTGATCGTTGTCTGATATTAAAATCTGACTATTTGAAAAGTGCATAATTTAAAAAGAAAAAAAAAAAGCACAAACAGAAGCAATTTTAAACTTTCCCCCAAGCCCATATGTATGTGTATTTACATTTGAACTAGATTCCACTAATTCCATTAGATTTGATCTGTTAGCAAGAAAATCAGCTTTTCTGAATTCATATGAATGACACATGCAGTACTTTTAACTACCTGTAGTGGGAGTAGTTTACAAGTTGCTCCCATCCATCCAGGTACCCAACAACAGCCTATATTCACTTATCCTTGCTGGATCTTGGAGGACATTACTATAGGATATAACTGAAGGGATATTTAAGATTTCTTTTGAGGTGAGACTCATGTCTCCATTAGTGATGGTTGCCTTAACGACGTCTTGGTAAAGAGTTATATATGAAGATTGTTTTACGCTGCATTCATCAAAACAGACCATTATTCACTCACTTCAGCCTAAGCATAATAAGTATACCAACAATCATAATAAAGATTAATTAAATCTAAAGTTAATTATAATTTTTAGATATGAAATTACCCAGGCAGCACAGACCTTTCAACTCATTACCATGTCAGCTTGAGCTGTCCAGTTTTGAGATTATTTGGAAAATATGACAGAACTCAACCTTGTTTCCTGTTAAGATTTAGGAATATATATCTTGACAATTCATTGTAAATTCCATAAATTTATTATTATTATTATTTTTAACATATAACCTAATAAGCAGAAGGTTTTCAAAGGGCAAGGGGGACAGACAAAATATCTTGTAACTCGGGAATCAGCTACAGATAAATTAAAGTGGTGAACCATAAGAAAATAATAATAAAATAATAGTAATAAAATAAATAGAAAACAGAAATAAATGACAGGAATGATCACTGCCCACAGGCCCAAATGATAAAAACTATCAAAAGCAAAAACTGCCACAATTCACTGAATAAATTAAGTTTTTAAAATTTATTTTAATTTGTCATTAATAACTTCAAATTGGCAAAAAAGTAGATTAAACACACTTCCAAATCTACAGTCTTGTTTAAACACAGAGGGAACATTTCAGCTACACTGTCTCTTTTTTTAGTGTAAAGTTAGTAAATTGACGACCATGCTATATAAAAATGTTTTTGTCTACCACAACATAAAACCACTGCATAATAATAAAAAATGTTGGTTCCAAGAATCAAGGCCAAAAACTGGAAATGAATGGGACACATGAGCTGATTATTTGTGAATTTAGGCCGAAAACACACAGTAGAGTCCCTGATAGGACCGGTTGTACCTGCAAGCGAACTCCCTGTAGATGGGAGCCTTTGTGTCTGTGGGTACTGTCTGCCCCCTGCTTCCCTGTCAGACCTGGCCAAAGCCCTGCAGCCGTTTTAAAAGGGGGACACGATCAACGCCAGTCTGTGAAACAACCCATGCAGGGGAAAACCATTTGTTTACATGTGCTGACATCTGCGTACTGGTTTTATCCTATTGCAGAGTCTATAGATGTGAGCCTTGCTGACTTCTATTTTCTATTTCCAGGAGGCATGAAGATAAACAAACGAACTGTAACCAGTAAGTAACATTCAATTATTCATTTCTTTTACACATCATGCGCAGAACTCAAACTCTCATACAAGAATACAAGAGGTGAAGAATAACCAAGATGTGACGCCATAAAACAGCTTATGAAAGCTTCTGCTCAACTCTATTAGCACATTACTCATGCCTTTGTGTCACAAATAAATAAAGGAGGTTGGGAATTGACCTACATAAAAAGTGTAAGAAGTGATTGTCATACAAAGGTCATCCTGGTGTCTTTGTAAAGGTGTCGGAATCTGAGATACTAATCTGAAGGCAGTGGAATGTCCTTCAGCCGAGTTAAGAAACAGCTGTAGTCCAAACATTTTCATTTTTAAATGCACATGAACCAAGTAAATAAGAACATCTGTCATTTTTTAAAAGTTACATATATAATGGCTTGTATTTAGGATGCAGGTTCCTATTAGAAGTGTGTAAAACAAGACAGTGAGATGTGTGTTTGTGGAAATTATGGATCTAATTGGGAAGAGTTGAAAGGATTTTAGTTTTTGGAACTTGAGGTGTCGCCCCCTGCTGACCATTGCAAAGTTTTCAGGTCCAAAGGCCTTACTTACACCATCTGCTTGTTTACAGCAACAACAAAAAAAAAAGTAGAAAGTTTAGTAAACATCATTTCTGGGGCTTCATGTAGCTTTTCAGCTCACACAAACAGGAACATAAATGTAATATTTATTTGGCATACTTCCCAGGAAAAACATGAGCAGTTTTCCTGGTTTTATGGAACATGAGCTTTAAATTAATGCTCCAGAACACTGCTAATCATAAAACAAAAGTACGCCGCTCTTTTGTGAAATAAAGTGTGTAAATAAAAAACAGCTTTCAGTGGTTTTAGTTCTAAGCGTCAGCTAAATAAAACTGCTTTTCACTTTCATCTGTTGAAATCAGTTAAACATGTAATATGATCTCATTCACTTTTTTGTTATCTTTTTGGCTATATATATATATATATATATATATATATATATATACACACACACACACACGTATAGATTTGAGGAGATGGTACGGAGAATAAAATAAAAATGTCAGACTTTCTTGATGGCACTATAGCAAACATTCCTCTTGTTTTATGGAGGAAATTGCTGACTTAGCGTTTTTTTCCATGTCAGTTTAGTTTAATTAAAGATCCTCATTAGTCTTTATGATAGTCGAGGCTATTCTTCCTCAGGTCCACAAACATTACAATAAAATGACACTATTACAAACATTACAAAAAAAAAGAATATCACAAAATACCTAAAACACACAAAACCTAAAACTCATTTCAGCTACCTCAACAATTTCAAAGAAAAATATTAGAAACAAAGTAAGATTAAAACCCTTTAGAGGATCAGCGCAACATATTTAATCTTCAGCGCAGGCTCATTGTGAACAGGCTTTCTGCTGTGGTCTTGGTCCGTGTCTAGCGTTACAGGAAATCAGATACAGTAGATAAAGAGGACATTACCTATGGAAGGCCAATAGCCACCCATCAACAAACAACTGAAGATACCCTCTGACTTTTTGTTTCAGGCAACACGATGCAAACCTTCGAGAGGACGCAGTACCAAGGTGAGTGTGAAGTTATTGCCATAAGGGGGAAAAAGTGCAGTGCGAAAAGATTCATTTTCTACCATGGCAGCGTATCGGTGACTTTCTGACTGGGTGCCAGAAAAGCAGAGTACAGGAAATAGAGCAGTGCTTTGGGCTTAAACAATCTCATTTTCCCAGCTCTCCATTCTCCTAATCCCAAACTTATTTACTACTCCCCTTACTGGTTTACCGTTTTCCCTAATTGCGCAGGGACATTTCGTCTGTACGCAGATGTTCTCAAGCAGTTGCGTGTCACCTTACCTTTAACAATAGAGAGCGCAATGTCTTTGGACACAACCAACTAAAAACATGTGCCGTCTCTTCAAAGTCCAACTGGTGAATGGACGCAACAGGTGCGAGGGCAGAGTCGAGGTGCTCTACAACAGCTCGTGGGGCACGGTGTGCGACGACGACTGGGACATGGTGGACGCCAATGTTGTGTGCCGGCAGATGGGATGCGGAGTAGCCGTCGCCGTGGGGAGCAGCTCTCGGTTCGGACAAGGCACGGGACTCATCGCGTTGGATAACGTGGACTGCCGGGGAAACGAGGCAGACCTGAGTCAGTGTCGTAGCCTGGGCTGGGGTGTCCACAACTGTTACCACTATGAGGATGTGGGAGTTACCTGTAGAGGTAAAACTTGTTCAAACCTCTTTTTAAACAAATAAATTACAGAAGAAATCATTAAAAATGCTGCTTTTTCATTATTATTATTATTATTTTTTTTAGAACCTGTATTATTGGGGGCAAGAGGGTTTGCAGAGCCTACAACACCCACGGTCAAGTCTGGATTACGTAAGTATCATCTGCTCTGATAAAATAGATTTTGATCTGTTGCTGAACGTAAATGTACAAGGTGTGAATTCCTAAAATGAAAATTCATAAAATGGTTGGAAAAGCTCCAGAGAATTTTTATTCAATTCTATTCTGAAAAACGTGGCTATGCTAGCTGAATGTCACTTGCCCTGGCCACTGTAGGCAAAATCTGCAATATGCAACATCTACTCACGTCTAAAAGCTGACAGGACAATAACTTGTGTTTCCCGTCTGATTTTCAACTTTCTTCATCAGATGACCACTTAGAAAAGATATTGATATTAATATGTTTCTTGCAGCCAGATATGCTGGCAGACCTATTTTGTTTCAAACCTTTTTAGTGGTCATCTATGGACAAAAGGCCATCTGTTGCTTCAGGTCAAAGCATCAGCTTCTGATTAAACAAACTGCACATGCACCTGGATTTAATTCTCACTGCACAGATCTGAGCATGTGGGCATTAAGCCATCAAACAGGTTAGCATAAAGTTAATGACAGATGGATCACAGTAGCACTTTGTAAATGAAAAGCTTCATACCAAACCACAAACCTAAGTGTATTGGTTATAGACCAGAAGTACATTTTGTGGCATTTACATATGCAAGTCTGAAAGCATTTTCCTCCATCTGCTTTGGTCAGCTTGAATCTTTTGTCATTTTTTTCCTTTGAGAACTGCCTTGAATTCAGACAGCTTGGTTGGAGAGACTCTTTGTTAAGTCTTGGCAAGTTGTTGGTTTCCTTAGTCCTCATAATACTGTTTGTTCATCTGTGTTTGTAACAGCTTGTTAAGATGGCCCTTAGCGGGAGGCTGAAATAGGAGTCTGGAGGCAGGGGTAGTGCAACCAACCAGGTGTTTTAATCTCCAACATTTAACAAAGATGACTTCCTGCTTACATGGTCATGAGGTGTCGCAGCACCCGCACCTATTACTCCCATCATGTGGCCAACATGCAGGCTTTGTAATCCTGGGCGGTACCAATTAACACACTTCTTAAAAGACAGGATAGAACAAACCACATATACACCAAACAACTTAACAAAACAACCAATCTTCAACACATAAATAACAAACATACTTCATGGTTACATACTCATTGGCTATCTAAAACTACCCTCATATAAATATTAATTTATTCATCATTTCTAAAATACCTCAGGCTTTGTTCCCCCTCTTCCATCTGCACTTGGTCTCTTCCGGAATCTTTACCAGGTGTTCAGGCAGAGGTAAGCCTTAATCTACAAACATTTGTAATACATTTCATAATTACCATACCTACTTCATTTATATTATCCCCCCCAGGACACCCTCAATACCCACTGAGATGCCCTGCATAAAACACCCAATAAAATACTTCAATCTTATTTGTACCCGTCTCATTATCATTTGCACATAATTAAAGTGTTATCCTGACCAGTAATGAAGACCTTCATTACATTTCCTCCCCCCTCTCCATAAGCTCACAGTACCTTAACTTTCAGAAATCCTAGATAAACAGTCAGCTGCAGTGTTGGTTTTCCCAGCCTTATAACATACAGTGAAGTTATATGGTTGCAGAGCAAGGTACCATCCAGCAATCCGTGCATTTGCATCTTTCATCCGATGCAACCACTGGAGGGCCCGGTGGTCTGTTTCCAGAAAGAAATGCCGTCCCAGCCGGTAGTATCTCAAGGATTCGATGGCCCACTTCATTGCTAGACATTCCTTCTCCACCGTCGAATATCTGGTTTCTCTGTCCAGAAGCTTGCGGCTCAGAAACACCACCGGCTTCATCTCTCCATCCACTTCCTGCAACAAAACTGCCCCAAGACCCACTCCTGAAGCATCTGTCTGCAGTATAAAAGACTTTTCAAAATCAGGAGTGTGCAAAACAGAGTCTGTACAGATGGCATTTTTAAGATCTTCAAAAGCTTTGCTGCATTCCTCAGTCCATTGAATCTTATTTGAGGACTTACTCTTTGTCAAGTTATTTAACACAACTGAACGTTCAGCAAACTGAGGAATAAACTTCCTGTACCACCCGACCAAACCCAAGAAGCTCCTCACTTTCTTCTTTGTTGTAGGTACAGGGAAAGTACGAACCGCATCCACTTTCCCCACCTGTGGCCTAATCTTGCCAAAACCAATGATGTAGCCTAAATAGGCCACCTCTCTCTGGGCAATGGCACATTTCTGAGGGTTGATGGTCAGTCCAGCTGCTCTGATGCATCCTAACACTCGTTGTAAATGTAACATGTGGTCCTCCCATGTGTGACTGAACACCACCACATCGTCCAAGTAAGCTGCTGAAAAATCTGAGACATCTCTCAAGACATGGTCCATAAGTCTCTGAAAAGTGGCAGGCGCTCCCTGAAGACCAAATGGCATCACTTTAAATTGATACATACCAAATGGTGTCCTAAATGCAGTCAGCTTGCGGGCCTCCGATGCCAGTGCCACCTGCCAATACCCTTTACTTAAGTCCAGTGTAGTAATGTATCGCGCTCCTCCAACTCTTTCCAACAGGTCATCTATTCTGGGCATAGGATATGGATCAAACTGAGACAGAGAATTCAGGTAACGAAAGTCAATACAAAATCTCAGTGAACCGTCTTTTTTGGGTACAAGAACCACAGGGCTGCACCATTCACTGGTTGATATCTCAATGATGCCAAGGTCCAACATAAAATTGATCTCTTTCTCCAACTCTGGCACCAACCGCTCTGGAATCCTATAGCTCTTTCGTCGAGCTGGAGAATCCTTCTTGAGACAGACATTATGTTGTACCAGGTCTGTAAAACCCGGAACCTCTGAAAAGAGTTCAGGATCCAGCAGAGCTGCAACCTCCTCCTGTTGGGCTGCTAGCAAATGAGACAGATCAATCACACAGAGCTGTGTTTCGGTGGAGGGCAAAAACTTCTCCTTCACCTCCTCATCTTGAACATCACAAATCAAAAACTGCTGCCCTGATCTCCGACGCACCTGAAATTCTTTCAGTAAGTTCACATGAAATGTCTGATGTTTTTTCACTCTGTCAGGCATAAACAGTTCATATGTGACCTTACCCACTTGTCGCGTCACTTCATATGGGCCATGCCATTTGGTAAGCAGCTTGTTATCTGAGGTTGGTAGCAACAACAGGACCTGCTGTCCTGGTTTCAGGACCCTCTCTTTGGATTTCTGGTCATACCATTTTTTCTGGTGCTGTTGTGCTGTCTGCATGCTCTCCTGTGCCAGAGCTGTCATTTCCTCCAACCTCTGTCGCATCTTGACCACATATGCCACGATGTTCTCCTCCGCTGATTCGGGACGTTCCCAGTAGTCCTTCAGGAGGTCCAATGGTCCTCTCACTTGGCGTCCATAGAGCAGTTCAAACGGTGAAAATCCAGTCGAAGCCTGTGGGATCTCTCTGTAGGCAAACAGCAAATAGGGCAACCACTGGTCCCAATCTGCTCCTGTAGTAAAAACAAACTTGCGCAGCATGTTCTTTAAAGTCTGGTTGTATCTCTCAACAAGCCCGTCCGTTTGAGGATGATAGGGGGTGGTCTTAATTCCCTTCACTCCTAGCAACTTGTAGACTTGTTGTAACAGCTTAGACATAAAGTTTGTGCCACAGTCTGTCAAAACCTCTTTCGGTATCCCTACTCTGGAGAACAGTTGTATCAGGCAGTTGGCAACGTTGCTGGCTTTCACACACCTCAGGGGAAAAACTTCAGGATAGCGAGTTGCATAATCGCATATAACCAGGATGTACTTATTACCCGCTGAACTTCTCTCTAAGGGACCAACTACATCCATCCCTATCCTCTCAAAAGGAGTACCAATAATTGGTAGGGGCTGAAGATGGGCCTGAGAAATCTTCTTCCCTGAAGTAAGTTGACATGTTACACAGGACTTACAGAAGTGTGATATTTGAGTATACATTCCTGGCCACACAAATCTTCTGGCAATTCTACACAGTGTTTTCTGGAATCCCATATGTCCCGCCCATGGAACTGTGTGTCCCAGATTCATTACTCTCTCTCTGAATTGCTGTGGTAATGCTAGGGACTCTACTTCCCCTTTACACTGATACAAAAGTCCCCCTTTTACTACATATGTAGCATCCTCCAGAAAGCCTGCAGAGCCCTGTGCTTTTCCTTCCACCTGTGTGACCTTCTCAAACCAACCTTTTAAAGTTGGATCCTGCCGCTGAAGCTCACCCACACTAACCGGAAGATCAACATCTAATAGGTGAAATGGTTTAACAATGTTAGCTGTTTGTTTGACAGAACCTCTCATCTTTTCCCTTCTTCTTGCAGCCCTGGTTTTATAAGGTTTAACTGGTCCCATTTCCCACATTTCTTCAAAAAATGGTAACTCTCTCAAAGTGTTCTGAGCACTCTGAGCCCTTGTGGTGACCATATTGTGCCCTGCTGGCGGCCTTTTACTTGGGTACTCCATGGTTTGCTTTAAAAGAGCCCCAGTCACGTCCTGCGGGGAAAAATTTTCTGGTTGTGTGGGTACTAGTTTGGGAGGATGTAGTTCTGCCTGCTGAATGAGATCTGCAATAATGGGGACATCATTACCCAGAATAACCGCATACGGCAGCATTGCTGCAAGAGCTACTGACATAAAAAATGTGTGCCCTCCCACAGTCAAATAAATGTCAGCTAATGGATATTCATGTTTATCCCCATGTATGCAGCTTATGTAACATTTATCCCCAGTCCACCTTTCTCTAGGTATTAAAGAAGACAAAACCACAGTCTGAAACCCCCCTGTATCCAGCAACGCTGTTTCCCTCTGACCATTAATGAGAACAGGTGCAGTACAAGCAGCATTATGAAGAACAGATTTTGTAGGTCTAGGAACTGTGCAAAACAGAGATGGCTTCGATTGATTCGTACGGGGACAGAAATACTGGGTATGGCCCAGTCCATTACATACGTAGCATCGTATGTCTCGTTTGGCAGAACGAAAAGGGGCATTCTTAACAGAATCAGGTTTATATTCAGGTCTGTATTGATTCGAAACAAAGTGCCTACCACCAGAAATGTCTCTACTCTCCGACTGACCACCACCCCATTCATCCCCAACGGACTTACTTGCATGGGCAAAGTTCGAGTCCCGGCCGAAGGTACTACGTTTTGTCCCTCGTCTAGCCGCCGTGAAGACCTCCGCCAATTGTGCCGCTTTCTCTGCTGTCTTTGGGTCATGCTCCCGAAGCCACACCTCCAGTTCCGGGTTCACCATCCTCAGGAATTGTTCCAGGATCATTGTCTCAGAAATTTCTTTCACCGTTGCTTTGTCTGGTTTAACCCATTTAAAAAACAGTTCCTTAAGGCGCACATATAGTTCTTGTGGAGTCTCACCAGAGAGAATGTTCACAGACCGGAAACGTCGACGATAGGTTTCCGCCGTAATCTCATACTTCTGCAATATGGCCGCCTTGACATTATCATAGTCTTCTGAGTCAGCAAAATCCATCAAGACATAAGCACTTCGTGCCTTACCAGTCAATAGGGGAATTAGCCGAATCGCCCATTCCTCTCTCGGCCATCGGCAGACTTGAGCCATTCGTTCAAAAGTAGTCAAGAAATGTTCGATGTCGTCATCCGGTAGAAGAGGATGCAGCTTAGGTTCTCTGTGCACGCCGAAATCCCTCTCCGGCCCGACACGCCAAGAATGTTGACTCGTTCCGTCTCCTAGATCGTCCATCTCATCCTGAGGCTGCAGTGATCCAGGCTGTAGCCGGTCCCCGTCAGCCTCCTGCCTCAGGTCAGTCACCTGCTGCTGAATTTGGTGAAACTGGTGCTGCACCGACTTCCATCTGTGCTCTTGACGGGAAGTTTCTTTGGCCAGCTGCTGGTCCCGCACTGATTGAGACTGAATAAGTGCTTTCACCAAATCCGCCAACTCTTCAACCTTCTCAGGGTTACTGGGTGCCACGCCCACCTGATCAGCAGATGCCGTCGCTCCCTCATCAGGCTCCAGCTGTTGATCTTGTTTCCGCCTTTCCCTGTCCTTTGTCATCCTCAACTCCACCTTGTGACTCCAGCCCCAAAACTTCTGACACCACTTGTTAAGATGGCCCTTAGCGGGAGGCTGAAATAGGAGTCTGGAGGCAGGGGTAGTGCAACCAACCAGGTGTTTTAATCTCCAACATTTAACAAAGATGACTTCCTGCTTACATGGTCATGAGGTGTCGCAGCACCCGCACCTATTACTCCCATCATGTGGCCAACATGCAGGCTTTGTAATCCTGGGCGGTACCAATTAACACACTTCTTAAAAGACAGGATAGAACAAACCACATATACACCAAACAACTTAACAAAACAACCAATCTTCAACACATAAATAACAAACATTCTTCATGGTTACATACTCATTGGCTATCTAAAACTACCCTCATATAAATATTAATTTATTCATCATTTCTAAAATACCTCAGGCTTTGTTCCCCCTCTTCCATCTGCACTTGGTCTCTTCCGGAATCTTTACCAGGTGTTCAGGCAGAGGTAAGCCTTAATCTACAAACATTTGTAATACATTTCATAATTACCATACCTACTTCATTTATATTATCCCCCCCAGGACACCCTCAATACCCACTGAGATGCCCTGCATAAAACACCCAATAAAATACTTCAATCTTATTTGTACCCGTCTCATTATCATTTGCACATAATTAAAGTGTTATCCTGACCAGTAATGAAGACCTTCATTACACAGCTACATTTGCACTGAGATTAAATTATGCACCAATAGGTTGCATTTAAAGATTAGGTGACTACTGAATGGAGTTGGTTGCACTGGATTTTATTTAGGAGCATCAGAGTACAGGCAGCTGAATACAAATGCATACAACACTATCCAGATTTTTACTTGTAAAATATTTAGAAACTCATGTAAATACTACATGGGTTTTAATTTACTGTGTTGACTTATGAGTGTGGTTAAATTGGAATTTGTGTTCTGGCATAAAAATAACAAACCATACAGATTTGAAATTAAATGCCACCTGC
This sequence comes from Xiphophorus couchianus, assembly GCF_001444195.1. Classification (NCBI taxonomy): domain Eukaryota; kingdom Metazoa; phylum Chordata; class Actinopteri; order Cyprinodontiformes; family Poeciliidae; genus Xiphophorus; species Xiphophorus couchianus. The sequence goes on from NC_040238.1 coordinate 24,703,564, forward strand.
TTTGTTGGATGCTTGTTTTTAAAATGCAGAAGCAGACCATAAACGTCTATTGAAACCTTGTTGACACAACAGGTATTCCCCGCTAAGTCATCACATTTCTTCACAATAAAAAATAGACATTTTAGAGATGTATCAGTCATTGGATTTGGACACATTTAGACAACATCAAAAGGCTTTGGGGATTTGGTGCACTGTATCCCTCTGGACTTCTTCTTGGAAGCTTCACAACACACGTGGAAAGGTCTCTTCAGTTTCAGATTCTTCTCATTGTTCGTCGGGTTTGGCTTTGTTGTGCTGGCCGTGTTATTTTCTTTTTTACATTCATTCCCAAGAGGATCATGGAGAAGCAGGGCTGAGTCAAATTCGGTGTACAATTGATATACGTACATATGACGTATTTAGCTAATCCTCTGGTGACCATCATGAAAGCAAGAGTAAGCAAGAGGTCTTCCAGATTTATGACACTTGCTACCTGATGGACACATGAGAATGTCTATTGTCTCTCCGTTTTGTCTGGGAAGAAACGTAAGGTGATAAAGTTAAAGTTTGGTGCTAAAGTTTTTTTCTTCTTCTTCTGTTCTGCCCTCAGTGTGTTTTGTCTCAGTTTTTTTTTGTACATGTATCTTAGACTCATCTTCTAAGCTTCCAGACACAAAATCTATCCGTTTGGTGCTCCAATCGCTCTAGCATAGAGTAAAATGTTCAGTTAGTGACTTTACTCCTTACTGTTTCCTCCCTCGTTCTTTTGGTTAGGCGATGGCACTGTCCGCTTGGTGAATGGCATGAACTCCTGCCAAGGTCGGGTCGAGATCTACTACCAAGGAAGCTGGGGGACGGTGTGTGACGATGACTGGGGGCTCCGCAACGCCATGGTGGTGTGCCAGCAGCTAGGCTGCGGCAGTGCGGTCTCTGCCCACACAAACTCCTACTTCGGCTACGGCACCGGGCTCATTCTCCTCGACAACGTCAACTGCTACGGCAACGAACAGGAGCTGACCAGGTGCAAGAGCCTGGGCTGGGGAAAGCACAACTGTGGACACCATGAGGACGCCGGGGTCACCTGCACTGGTACGATGCTCTAAGTTATGTTGGAATGGGACAGTAAAGTTATTCAGATCAGTGGAGGGTAATTTACAGTCATATTCAGTAAATTAGAATATGCTCTCCAGTGAGACTTTTGTCAGATTAGAAATTACCTTTGAAAACAGCAACCATTAGTATGTATTCACTTTTTATTAAGTCCACATTTCTGCCTTTGAAATGTTTTTATTGGTCTGATGTAATATTCTAATCTTAAATGTTGTGCTTCCATTTAGGGCTGAAATGATTAATCAGATTAATCACATTCATCATGATTAATCGGTTACTGAAATAATCGTCAGCTGACTTAGTAATTGATTACTTATTAACTGGAGTATATAGACTTAAAAAAGACCATTTGCAGAAAGGACAACATATTCAGAGCATTAATGAAACCAACAGTGTACAAAAACATATATTAATTTTGCATAAAAAACTGCCTGCAAATATGTTACCCAGTTGTGGCTTCACCTGGTTCAAATTCTGTAAAAAGGGAAAAAATAAAAAATACCTCATTATGCATCTTTTATTAATTAGTTAATCCAAAAAACAGTCAACAGACCACACTGATGTTAAGTCAGGCAGAAAGAGGTGTGTTTTTCACATGCTAATAGAAGTACTTTTTCAGCTGCAGAGGCTGCAAATAATCAAGCGTACATTAAAGGAATGCTGCGTTAAACAATAAAATTTTTAATTTCTAAGTTAAAACGAGAATTAAATTATTTGTTTTATTTAAAATCTCCAAAATGTGCCAATTTTTGCATCCAATTGTCAGAATAATCAATAAAATAATCACTTATTAAATAACTTAGTTGTACACCGGTATTGTTGTAGTCGAATCCAAACACAAAAATATTTCCCAAGTTATTTAGAGTTTAGTAAATACTTTATGTAATTCTGTCTGTAAAGTAATTACGTTTTTGTCATCTACATATTTCAGGATTAACTACTGTTCCGCCAGCAGTTACAGAATTACGAAGAATCATCTTGCAAACAACAGGCACCACAGGTAAATATATCATGCACTCTCAATAAACCACCACCAGAGGGAGCCATTTGTCCCTCTTGACTTTAGACAAATCATGGCGAGAGGTGCGGATTCATACAAATGTCTCTCTCAGCTCACAAGAGTTCACACTTACACATCTGACTGTAAATGTAATAGCATGAATCCATATGTTTTAATTTAAACTAATGATTATTAACCATTATTTAAAGTAAATATGAAATATAGAATAGGTTTGTAAGAGTTCAGCCAGCTGCTATCTTGAATGTATCTTTAAAACTTCAGAGTAGTTTCACTTGATTAGGACCATTACTAAACAAACCCTCCCCCACAAAAAAACAAACAAAAATGTAAACAAAAAAAAATAAATAAAGAATATACTGATCCGGAATAATTTTTTTCCTATCTTTCTTTCAGTCACAGAGAGAATTTCAACTACCACGCCTCCTACAACAACAACAACAACAACCGTAACCACGACTTCCCAAACCAAAGGTAATTTTCCATTTTATGTTCATCGTCTAGGAATAATATTCACACTGTATGAATTTATTTCTCCATTACTTCATATTGTAAAACCTGCAACTCATTTTATTGGGTCAATAGCCTATGATACATCATCATATAGTAGCCCATAACTGTGAACTGGAAGGAAAATGATACATGGTTTGCAAATGTTTTTTGAGGGTGATGTCACTGTACAACATGGTAGTGGCTGCATCATGCTGTCAGGACTATTTTCTTAAGCAGGAAGAGAGAAGCTGGTCAGAGTTGATGGGGAGAGGGATGGAGTATATTCATCTAATAGAATATCCCAGTAAAGGTCCAGACCAATGTCAAAGAAGGACAAGAAAACTGCTCTTTGCAGATGTTCTTCATCCAATTTGACTTGTTAAAAAGTTAAAGAGTGTAAATGACAATTGCTGGAAAATTGAAGGGGGTGAATCAGGGCCGGATTTACAAGGATGTGGGCCCATGGGCTAAAACTCGCTTTGGTGCCCCATTCACTAACAAAAAAATACTTTTCTATTGGAAATTATAGGACATTAATAGGTAGTTCTAAAGTATGAAGTGATGATACAAACTGATAATGGTAGGCTTAATATATCACTTGGCCAGTAACTCTGTTTTGTTCTCCCCCCAAAAATGTACCATAACTTCATTTTCAAATTTCTATTATTATTGTTTATATTCATACAAATCCCAAATTATTATTACAGCTCACAGACATGTGCATATGATACTTCTGTATAGTACAATGTGTACAAAAGATGCATAAAAAAACCCCCAAACAACATATTTAAAAAAATTGGTGGGGCCCCTCAAAAATTGGAGCCCTGGGTAGCTGCCCCAGAACCCTCCTGAACTCTGACCAAGGTGTGAATACTTTTGCACTACTTTACACAGATCTGTTCTCACACCTGTCTGTCCGCCTCCAGGCAAACCGACCATCCGTGTGATGAACGGCAACAGCAGCTGCCAGGGTCGTGTGGAAGTCCTTTACAAAACCATCTGGGGGACAGTGTGTGACGATGACTGGGACATGCCCAACGCCAACGTGGTGTGCAGAGCGCTCGGATGTGGTCCGGCTATCGCGGCCAAGACCCAGGCCTACTTCGGCTACGGTACAGGGCCCATCCTGCTGGACAATGTGGACTGCAGCGGCACAGAAAGCGACCTGTCCCAGTGCTTCCACCTGGGCTGGGGTCAACACAACTGTGGTCATCACGAGGATGCTGGCGTTATCTGTGCACGTAAGACCTGATCATTCTTGGAATTTCTATCAGGTTACGGTAAATCTAAGGACTTTTTTCGTCTTTATTGTGAAATTAGCACCAAAGCTGAGTAATAATTTCCACTGAAAGTGCATATTTCCCATCGACACAGTCATTTCTGCCTGCCTTGCTGAGCTGCCCCTCTGTGCTGCATGACTGAAGTTCTCTTAGGAGGAGATGGCACAGAAAGCATAAAAAAATAATAAAGTGAATGAGTCAAGGCAAATCAACCTCACTGACTGGCTGCAGGCCAAACATAGCTGCTTTACAGAAAAATCAGAAGCACACAGGCTCTTCTTCACACACTAAACAATCCCTTGCAAGGTATCTACAGGTCAAATTTAAGACTTTTTAAGATCTTTCTAGTGCCATCTGGAATTAAATTTAAGACCGAAAAAACTATAAACATAGGGGATGGTTGGGGAAACTATCTGCATTGCAATCAAGCATAGTAAAAGCTGTGAACCATGATGGAGGTAAAGACAAAGCTAGCTAGCTAGCAAAGATATATTAGTAGCTAGTTGCTGTCTGGAGTCATAGAAAACAATGAAGATGCGAATCAGACATTTGCCTGACAAAAATGTCTCATTGTTACCCCAGGAGGTGACAAACAGTAGATTATATAGTCCTATCAGGACAAAAATTAAGATCTGCAATTGACATATTTAAGGCCAACTTGCACTTTTTAAATGAATTTGACATTTTAAGCCTTAAAATTTAAGGGATTAATTTTGGACACAAATAAAAGACTTTACGGACACACAGACAGCACGCCTGTGGTGTTATATATATTAAATACATTAGAATTGCTATTTGTTGTTTTTGTGTGCAGGACTTTGTGTGCCATATAAATACATTTTATGCGATTTGAAACCGATTATGTGCGATTATGTTTTTGAAAAGGTCAGCCGTTTAATCTGGCTCTTCTCTCAGCTAGCAAATTGAAAAGATACATGCATCAAACTCATTACAGGAACACCGTTTTTTCAGAGGAATTACTTCATCCAAGTGGACCTTTGCATCATAACGTTAAAGGCAACCCAAGAGGCAAACAGTTTTCCATTATTGATCTGTGCAGTAATTAGAGGAGAGCGCCTTGCTAATGCTTGTGTGACCTGATATTTCCTGTGTACGTCCACTGGGTAAGAGAATCATTCTCCTTTCTCTGCTTTTCTCTTCAGCTCCCCCACAGTTGGACCCCTTGTTTTTAATCCCAATCGCACGTGACTTCCGGGTGACAGAAAGAACACCAGTGACCACGACACCCGCTGAAGGTAGGTACATCTTCAGGTACCTCAAACTAGCATGGAGTACAGCTTACGCGGCAAATCTGAATTGTCTATATCGACCCGTAGGAGCGCTGAGGCTGGTGGACGGCCAGCACCGGTGCGAGGGTCGAGTGGAGTTGTACCTAAATTCGGAGTGGGGCACGGTGTGCGACGACGCCTGGGACCTTCCCGACGCCCAGGTCGTGTGTCGTTTGGTGGGCTGCGGAGGAGCCACGCACGCTTGGGGACAGGCTCACTTTGGACCTGGCACAGGAACGATCCTGCTGGACAATCTGAAGTGCAGAGGCACGGAGGCCTTCCTGCAGCAGTGCTCCCATATATCTCGAAACGTGCACAACTGTGATCACTCCGAGGACGCCGGTGTGACCTGCTCCCTGTCGTGATCACAGCGTGACCTCGCTCCCATCTCCAGCCGTGCTAGGACTTGTACACATTATGTAAATACCAACTTTCACGTCATCGAAGGAGTACCCCATGCAATAATATACACAGTAAAGTCATAAATATTAAGCACTTTATAAATATGATATGAAACTAAATGTACACATTTCAGCAAAGCTTTTAATTGTTTTTTTTGTGCTAATATTTACTATATATGATCCAAGTACTCAAGGAAGCCCATCACTTAAGTCTGTTGAAGACATTGAAGGAAGTATAGAGATATGACAAATGTATGATAAAAGTACAAATGAAAGACTTGGTACTGTATGCTATAAACCAGAAGAATGCAAAACTCTGTCTTGTGAATTTATGAAATATATATGCAATCTTTGTGTTCTGCGCACCCTCATAAATAAATGTAACTAATGATCATTTTTATATATATATAAATATATAACAAAAATAAATGTTCTTATTTTTTGGTATGTATATTTGGTCTATTTGTCAATCTTTCAAACCCCTCTCACATATGTGCATTGTTGATCAAATGGACAGAGAACAGAGACTCCCATCTATCCAATCTGGCAAATGACAACTCTGAGCTACTCGTACTTTTCTGTGGTTTGCTAGTAGGGCTGTTCTTCTACCAGCAAAGTTGAAGAACTTCTTTGGTTGTATTATCAGATTACAGCCACAACCTTCTGTTATTTTATTAGCATTTCAGGTGTAGGAACAACAAAAAGTAGAAGTAAATTGACAATGACGTGTGGTTGTCCAAAGATTCGTCCACGACTGAAGAGAAATCTCAGAGTATGATGCTGCCATCATCTACACACAACAAGTGTCTTGTGTTCTTGTGAAAAATTGCAAACAGGATTTCTTATAGTTTTCTGTTCATAATGGCCGCCTTCTTGCCAGTTGTAGAACGTATTGTTAATGGTTGCTAAGCTGAACCCGTGGATCTCTGCAGCTCCTCTCCTTTACTTCTCTGATCAATGTTCTACTCGTCTGGCCTGCCTGTTTTGTATGACGGACGTTTTTGGTAGATTTGCTGATGCACCAGTAATTTGATCATCAATTAGATTATCGATTGAACGGTTACTTGAGGTCTTCAAAGTTTAGGATTTTTATCTATAACCTAACCCTGTGTTAGACTTCCTCACACCCTCCTTCCTGTCCTCTCTACTGTTCCTTGATGCAGTTTTTTTTTTGTTTTGTTTTCCACTAATGTTCTCTAACAAACCTTTGAGGCCTTCACAAAACCTCTGGATTTATACTGAGATTAAGTCACATATAGTGTAGACTTCTAAAGGCAGACAGTTGAACTTTAATTTCAGGGCATCAGTGTAGTCGCACCTTGTAGACTTTTGTGGAAAATATATATATAGTTTTTAAAGCACGTCTAATTTTTTTTTGCATAACTATTCACTCAAACTACGCTGGTCTTCCACTTAAAAATCCATGGAAAATGTGGAAAAGTTTAAACAATAAAGACATTTTATTTCAAAGTGTTCACTTAAGTCTTAGGCTGAAATCTTCCGATTTTACCTTTATCTGCTGTAGTTTTCAGTGAGTGTGGTTTGTTTAAACCACACTTAACGCTGTAAAGTGAACTGGATATTTTAAGTGCATCCAAAAGTAACTGTAAAGTTTTTTGTAACAATTGATCATTAATGTTTTATTGTAGTGCCTGTTTCACAAGCTGCAAAAAATTGCGTCTGCTGTATTTTAGAAAACCGCAGTGAGCTTCAAAGTTTAAAATGAATCAACGTATCAAAGTTACGTTGCAGTAAAGTCTGTACTGTAATCTCAAGCCAGGACAAGAACTGTGCCAAGAATCACATTAGCAGAACTTTACCAGTCAGCGTGGTTCCCAGTTTACAATAATTGGGATGTAATAATGCTGTGCTAATAACATATTCAGACACTTAAACTGTCTGCTAACTGCTGCGTTTTAATGGTCTGTGTAATTTTTACCCAGAAGTTGGAATTTCTAAGTACGAAGCTGAAAAACGTCTCAAACCCAAAAGAGCCTCTGAAGTCATACTTTTAAATGGAAAACTCCTATATGTCTAGGTGCGTTCCCAACTGCGTTTACAATTTCAGATTTCCATGACAGGATTGTCAACGGGAACGGCCCCCAAAGTTGGGAACCTGATTCTGAAGTAGAAGGACCCCTTCCCTCTAAATTTATTATGGCTGCCATGCATACAAATCACCTGGATGGCTCCAGCTTGAAAATGTTATTTTAGACTTGGACACTTTGTATGAATTTGTATGAATCAGTTTCAGGTCAACGTACTGTACAACGTCTGGTAGTTAAAGCCTTGCAAAAGTATTTATACAATTTGAACATTTTTAGATTTTGTCAGGTAAAAACATTTTTTTCAGACTAATGTAAAGTAATGCATAGTTGTGAAGTTGAAGGAAAACAATCATGTAGTTTTTGTATTTTTTAAGACCATAAATCTACAAAGAGTTGCACGCTTTTCTATACAGCCCGAACTGATTGCCACGAGGACTAAAATAATCTAGCTGAATGCGCTAGTGAGCCATTTTTCCTCTTAAAGGCAAAAATAAAATACGTGTCATATGAATTTATCTTCTCAAACAATAAACCAAATCATGCACTATTGTTTCTCAAACAAACAAAAATAATTAAATGTTTCTAGGTGTTCTGTACATCCGTTTAGACCCTTAACATAAAAAGAGCGATGCATTCAGGTTCCTGATTTATTTTTTTTTCTTTGAGGGTCTGGAGGGTTGATTGTTTTTATAGCTTTCGTCCGAGCGTCGCTGGATGTTTGTGATCCTATTATACTATAAATTTAGATGGACATGGTTAATTTACAAGAAATTTGTACTGTACAACACATTTTTTAAAAGTATTTTAAGATTTTGTCTGTAAAATTTGTCGCCCTAAAAGAAATGACATTCCTGTACTAGCTTCTGATTGGTTGGGGGAAATGGTTGAGGGCCCGCCCCTCCTTGCTACTCTGCTTCTCTGTGAATGCTCAGGTGAGTTAGCATGGGCACCAATGATGGAGGACAAGCTTTTTTTTCTGTAAAAGTCGTTTCTCAGCCATTTGCATATTGCTGTGAGTACATGAGTATGATTGACAGCAGTAACACTTTCCTCCTGGCTCTGATTGGCTGTTTTTGGTCAGGTGCATTGTTTCCCCCCCTCCCCCACGGTAATAAAAGCTCGGGGAGGAGGTGAGGAAGATCAGTCTTTTCACAGATTATCTGTTTTATATTAAACTGTTACGACATGGTGACTGTTTTAACAAGTATGTACTAAAACATATTTTAATAAAAGTTACATACTGCAGCTTTTAGCAAAAAAATAAAATAAAATCCGAAGTATCCCTTTAAAATGGGGTTGACGTCATCATTCCTACCAGAGTTAAATTTAATGCTCATTTTTTTATGAGGGTTTTAGGGACTTTGGGTAGTTAGCATCTTTAAGAAATCCACTCAAGTTTTACTTATTTATTTATTCATTTTTATCACGAGTAGGGCGTAAAATATTCATATTTTTCTTCATATTGCAACAGGGGCGTTTATTAGACACAACCAGGCTTTACATTCCTATAACAACAAAACATGTGCATATCGGTTGGTATGAAGAGCCTCTGTGGAGGTCTGTACCCCGTTCCTTCGGGTTCAGCTGCCTGGGTCGTTACATCACTCCGTGTGGACACGCCTTTTTGGGTGGCGACACAAGCCAGGGAAAGTGCTCGTGTAGGGGGAGGGGTGTCCCGTCGGCAGGCACACAGACAGTAGGCAGCAGCTGCGGCGACAGCACCCGGCACGGTTACACTGCGTTCAGACATCCACATTACAGCTCTCAGCTACGACAAAACACACAGCGGGCAGCACCACAACCGGCCTCTAAAATGGTAGACCGCGAGCAATTGGTGCAGAAAGCCAGGCTGGCCGAGCAGGCGGAGAGGTATGATGATATGGCAGCTGCCATGAAGTCGGTAAGTAAGACCTCTGCCGTAATGACCTTTCTTCTTTCAGTCCCATTTTGTGCGGCAATTACCGGACACGTCCGAGCCTGGGTGTGTGTGAGTAAGGAACGTCTCAAAGCTGCGGGGCTGACCGAGCTCGCGGGGGACGCAGGACCACCGCGCTCCGGTCTGGCACACGTTCACCTTGCCGGATCAGCCAATCAAAATTGGTGTATGAAACTTATGATTGAAGGACACATTTATGAGAAAGACTTGCCGCAGAGAGCGGTAAATCACAGCTAAAATCAGATCTGGGAACACATCATATTGAGCGGGGCTATAAAGGCCCGTCCCTGTTCTGTCCCCCACCCCTTCTACCTCACCCCACCGTTTCTCTCTCTCTGCATATCAGTGATCTGATCCACTATAATGAGATTAAAATCAGTGATTTACTGTAAATCTGCGGCTTTTTGTTGGCGCTGAGCTGCGGTGGATTGTGGCTGTCTGAATACGGACTGTTTGATCTTGGGGCGGTGCCTTTTCCAACAGGATCCTTCTCACACACACATACACACGCACACACACACACACACACACACACACACACCCACACACACACACACACACACACGGCCAGGCTGGTGTGATTTAAGCGCACTGAAGGAGGAAAAAAGCTCATACTAAGACATTAATGTGATCCGATTGTTGTCTGTCCTAATATATATAAAGGTATTTGTCATTACACAGAAAGGAAATCCAAAGTCTCCCATCGAAAGATTTTGCAGGAGAGGGCGAGCTATAGGTGGTACCATGATTTTACGATGATGTGACATCGTAGGATTCGCTGATGGTCGTGTTCCGGTTTCCACGCGACATAATGAGCCGTACATTTAGCTTGAAAAGCCACCGTTGTCTTAGCTGGACGAGGTCGGGGCACTCCGTTGCCGCTGCGCATTTTGCGCATAAGGGGAAAAGAGCAATGCAGGCTGAAGGTTGTTCGCAATCGATTTGCGCAGAACACATAGGAACCTGTCAGACGTGGGTGTCGGTGGACCGACGCCTTTTTCGCCAGATTTATCTCAGTGCAGCCCCCCTCCTTCCCCTCCCCACCACCGATCATAAACGCTGTTTTTTTTTTTGTTTTGTTTTTTTAAAGGACGCTGTGCGGCAGCCGCATCCCTGCGTCCCGGACCTCCTCCTCCTCCAGCAGGTTCCCACACAGAGGCGTGCCGCAGCATCTGCCAGGATGCAGCAGCACAGGCCCGCCCGTAGTGCACCATTTCACATGCAGCTTTTTATGCCAGCTGCACAAAGGCTGCTGCTCACCCGTTTTTTTCCCCGCTCAGCGTGTATGGACACTGAGTTCACATGGGAGTGGACAAAAATGAGAAAACTCTGTGCCAAAGCTCCTTAAAAAAAAAAAGTAATAGTCACAATAGAGTTCTGCGGGATCCCCAGTTTTATTTGTAATGAGTGTAGATCATGTTGGAGCATCTAGAGATGGGAATCCTTCTCACCTTTACACAATGAGAGACTAATTTACAAAACAAGACCACTTTAGATCAAAGAATGAACAAATATCAGCTGAGGCTTCCAGAAGTCAGACATGAGCTGTGAATGGCGGACGTCCATGTTGCTTATAGAACCGGCCTCTAGTGGCAACCAGCAGGGGCCCCGGCTCCACCCGTTCCCATTTATGCCGAGTCAGAGGGACAGAGCTGCCCCTCACCCAGCCAGTCTCTCTGCAGCACAGAGCAACGGGGCGTGTCTCCTGCCTCGCCCATCACTTGAAGGGAATCCCTTGCCACTGCAGCCATGGCAAAAAGCCTCAGTGGCAAAGGAACCAAATAACCAGGTTGGTGGAACATGCTGCACCCTCTGTGCTCTCTGAAGTACAAGGGATTAGGACCAAGCCCTACTAAAGTGGGTGAGAATGGGCTGATGTCAGTGCTGGATTTTAACCACTGGCTTTACAAGATCTGGGTGAATTAGATCTGAGATATTTTCCTGCATTGGTAATTGTTCTAGCCAACATTATTGGATTTTGAGGGCTGTTATTTATTATAACATGCAGCAGTCAGTTTCATAAAGCTAAAAGTTAAAAATTTAAGGCACCCTTAAAGGAATAGCAAAATAAAGTTATGTTAAAAGGTTATAAGAGTTTAATATCTTACATACAGCATATAATATTTATTTAGTAAAACAGTGCATTCTGTTCGTACCAAAAAGTTACTTTTTACCAGTTTGAAATCTAACGATAATGTCCATGAATCTGGAATTACAATTGGGTATAAATCGAGTCTGTAAAACTGAGAAAACTACAATGTCGCCGTATGGCCCTGTCCACACTGGAGCACATTTCTCTAAAGCTAGTTGTCGGTTTCAAAAACAATCTCGTCCACACAGAACCCGTTCTGGAAATGTTTTTACCACAGAGAACAAAATGCTATTCCCCCCTCCAGCCACATGATGGTTAGCATGGAGAATGCGCCCAAAGTCTCCGCGTTGTTAGCTGTAAACGCAACAAGACAACAAATATGCCAAACAACAAAAGGCAAATGGAATCGTTTGTGTGGAATGACAACGAAGCTGAGCTTCATTTCTGTGCAAAACCAATAAACTACAAGACAAATATGTTTTGTACGACTATGACGAGTTTGGGGTTGTATGTCAGGTTAGTGGTTGAGCTAATATGTCAGCGCTTTCATAAAAATGGTGTTTTTGCTGTCTTAGTTGGCTCTGTTGACACAGGGCACAAATGGTTGAAAAACCTTATGTTTCAGAAAAAAAAAACATTCCTATGTGGGCCTATTTTGCTGCTAGCATTTAGCAGCGCAACCTTTAGCAAATGCTTGCAACTAGAATATGTGCAGCATTGGTGTGACGGCTTTCTCAAGTCTGAGCTCTGATTCAGGCGGATTAGCTGTTCTGCACCAGGAGGCTAAAGCTAACGACAAGTGTGAGCGACCAAGACCAAAGTAAACCGCTACTATCTTACAACAGTTCAAAGTCTAAAAGGTCAGAGGTTTATCGGAACACCATTTTACAAACATTTAAACTGCTGTCATGAATATTATCCTCAGTATATTTCACACAGGAAGATCATTAATTGCTCACTGCCTCCTACTTTCATTTCCCAAGTGAAATAATTACTGTCTTATTATATATCTGCATAAACTGCAATGATCTTTTTAAGATAAGCTGTTTTATTATGTTAATAGTACCGCTTTCGTCTTCGGTCTTCTTGAGCTATCTGCTAGCATAATAAGTTAGCTACGGCAACACGGTAATAACCAATTTTAAGCTTTTGACAGAAACTCCCTTTAAATCCCACTTTTCGCTAATGAGATTTGGTGTCAACACTCAAAACATCACCGTATCACACAAATTATAAAAAAAATTAGGCCCTGGGATGCATCAATGACATGATTAATGACTACAGTATAATCGGTTTAGCGACAACATGTAGTATACCTCACGTAAAACCACACATCTGACTGTTTTTTTAGGCACATCCTGGTGCTGCTGTTTGTTATAGTTGTATTGTAGTGATGTGGGGATCAGGTTATCCTGACTGGTACAGATTTCATTTTCTATTTCAGCTCATACCTACAACTCCAATTTTTACAGATTTAGGTCATTTTATTCTAGAACTAAAACCCAGTATTATTATTAAGCTTTAAAGAGTACAAGTTATTGATCACAGAAAAATTGGCCAGTTTTCATCTCTGATTTATTGATTGGTGCAGCTCCGTTTCTGCAAATGCAATAAAATCCCCGCTCCATTTCATTCCAGCCTTGCTGAGTCCATTTGACAGTTAATTTGTATAAAAAGCTTTCAATACTACAGTAGGCTAAGAAGCTATTGCATCATACTACCCACATGGGCAAAGAGCAGCAGCCCTCTCATGCAACTACAACATAAGCTTGTCAGCTTGTCAGTTTTAAAGGATTGTTTTCTTCAAGTTGTGCTAAAAGCGTGTCCCTGTGTTTGCATCATGTGGCCCCCTCCGTTCATTTAAAGGCTCTTATCAGTTTCCTGTTATTGATCAGTAGTTGCATACATCACAAGTAGCCACATCTAGCATAAAAACATGCAGTACATTTAGGCAGCTACCAGTGATAAGATTCTGTTTATCTGACAATTACCAGCCCGATCCCAGTATCCGTCCAGTGTTTAACCAACAGTGCTTCGACGCCGTTTTAATGTGCTGACTCCATTAGTTTGAATTTATGCTCGCGCTCTTGCTCTCTCACACACACACACACACACACGCCGTGTTGGAGAGCTTTGTCTAAGAAAATGCATGTCCCAGATAGCCAGGACTTCCATCATACCTAATGAGCTACACGCATTCTTCTATAGAAGCTTATTGTTTTTATGGTGCAGTAGAAGATTTACTGAGCTGCATGCATTATATAAACGGATATTTAATGTAAGATGAGCTCAGTATGCTGATTAGGTTTTAGATAAATAGACCAATAGAACTGCGCACAGCATATTAAGGCCGTAAATCAAGGACAAATGTATGTTTTACTGATGCTTTCATTTGTTGCCGCATATAAAATCATACCGTCAGCATTTATAAATATATCTCTGCAGCAGATGTGACTGATCTTCCCAAGTCAACACGTATGTTGCAGATGCTAAAAATACGTCCTTCAGAGCAAGCGGGTGTGAATGTTCAGCATTACAGTATAATCCATACAGTAGGAGATGACATCAGCTCAGAGAGAACTGAGGGTCATGACCTGACATTTTATTTTCACTCTTAATTCTAAAAGATAGTAGCTATTTAAATTCAACAAAGCATAATTTTGAAAACAAAATATTTGAGAAAATAACCTTCAGAAAAGCACCAATTATGGTTTTACCCGTTGATACCAAATCCAATTTTTTCTTTAGGGTTCTGACTATGTTTCCATTTCTAAGAAAAAAAACCCAACAAAAACTGTTTTATCCAATAAACAGAACAAAGCTTGATCCCAAGTGAACATGATTACTGCAGCGGTACTAGTTCTAAGTCCAACAGAAACTGAAGAAATCACACCATCTACATTTATGCATCAAAACATTTGTCGTTTTTTAACCCATAGTAAACTATGTCAAAGAACGTGGCGTTTTGCTTGTGTTTTAACAGAAAAAAAAAAGTGTTTTCAGTTTTGATGCATGTAATGCAATAAAAATATACATTTTATGCAGAATTAAAAAGCTTTACAGATGCACCAATCAGATTTTTTCCAGCTGACACCAAATATTTTCTTTCCTCCTGAGAACTATAACATAAAATAGAAACAAATGTTCCTCAGGTTCTTTAATAAAAGTTCTAATTTAGAACATGAAATGAAAGAATTGCAAGACTTTGCCCTTTTATACTTTAAGCATGTGTTCCAAGGCTCTGACTGTAATTAAACATGCTTACATGCTGTTGGTTGATGTAATTTGAATCATATTTTCTATTTGCTTTATTAAAGGAACAATAGATATATCAATATACCTCCATTTAAAGTCTAACAAAAGTGGAACATTCTAGAAGACAATCTTTTGTCAGATATGAAACTGTCATTTTAATGTCTTTGAATTAAAATACAACTTCCATAAATTATTTTCCCCCAATTCTTACAAAGAACGTTGTTTAAGTTAAAAGCATGTCGGCGTTCAGGAAATATCCAATATGTTATAATGCCACAACGTTTTTCCAGTGAATTAAGAAAGTGTAGTTAACGTTAGCTTTACCCTGTTGTCATGCCTACATGATCACAATATGAAAACTATAAAAACCAAAACATGTAACGAAATAAATATTAAATGGGAGATTTATTTTTCTTTTCACGGCTTTGCCTGCCTTGATTTTCTCAGTATAAATGGTCTATAATTTCTCTGCACTGGTGCTGTGTAACACTGAAGTCTTATTTGTTCTCTGATTGCTTTTGCTACCAGCTACAGCTGTTATTTATGGACCCATGATAAGAAGCTAGTTTTTGTTTTTTTCCCCCCAATTTTGCACTTTTCACAATTTCATTTTATCCCATTTTCAGTATTTCCATAAGTGAACATCTTTTTCTTCTTCTGATTCCATCCTTCAGTCTGAGGGATGGATGTGCCAGACTTGGAGTCCCTCCTTGTAAGACAGAACTCCTAAATCTCAGTCTGGTTGTAAAAACAGCCAGTTTCGTCTCAGGAAGTTTCAGAGTGGCTCAGGGATTAGTTTTGACTCATTGGTGAGTCACAAAGTACTATAAAAACACCCACTGTTTCCACCTACATACACATCATCATCAAGTTTATTTGACAAGATCTAATGTCCTAACTTTCATATGAAGCGGTTTAACAGCTGCTTATTTTCTCTACTTTTTTTTCTTCTTTCCTCATACACAAACTCAATCACCAAGAGACGGAGTGGAAATAATTGTGGCATCCTCAGGCTTTTCCCTGACACACCTACCCAAACCAATCACGAGTAGTAACTATAAATAGCTCAGTTGATATCTTTTCTTCACTAAGGCATAAATTCTGTACATAAATAATATGTGTCCGTATTTCCTCTTAATACCATGGAAACTGAAGTGCAACTTTTAGGCACTTGGCCTGACAATTCAATTAATTCACAAATGTACAAAGCAAAATTAAAAACCAATTTAATCTCAAGGCACTTACAAAATATATCAGTTCAACTTTGATCTATTTTGTCAAATGGTGAAAATTTCTTATCTAAGGAAGCCCAGCCATTTGGATAGAGACACTGAATTTGCAGCAATCCCTTCTCCAGTGAGATTAGGTGGTGACGGTAGATGATTGACTTTGCAGCAATCCCTCATATTGATCAAGCTTGTGGATTAGAAAGATATAATTTCCTTTTAACAGAATAAACCACATTCTTTTTTGGCATCTTCAGCACCTTTCAAACATACAGAGCTGAACGTATGTGTAGAGGTGTGTTTGTGTTTAGTGGGTGTATGCGTGTGAATTTGCTACCTGGAGGTGCAAAGTTGTTTAGAAAGGTGAGAACAGTAGAAAGCCTGCACTAATGAGCACCTAATATCAGCAAAGGACTGCTCTAGAAGGCAGCAGACAGACATAAGGCACAATCCAGAACAGCCATATGCTCCATACAGAGAGATGTTATCAGTGAAACCAAAAAGTAGCAACTCCTGGGTCAAAGAGACACTGAATTAGAGAACTCGAGCGCCAAAACTCTATCTTGTACAGTCGCCCTCTTCCAGTCTCCATGGGGGCCCTGCCACCCATGCAAGGCACCAGCCCCTATAATGGTAGCCAGAAGTCAGAGGGACCATGGGAGGGGGCACATTACCACCCCATATGGTGAGCTAACACCAGGGAGATCAATGGGGAGGGATTTCTACCACAGCCCAGCTTTATCCCCGTGTCTTTCTCGACAGCTCCTGGAGGCATAGGGCCCCCAACAGAAATCCACCACTTCTAGACATGGCCAGAGAAACGTCACACCAAGGAAGTGCTCCACTTTAAAAAAAATATCTTACATATGATCTGAAACCCTGAATTTCTACCTTCAAAGCAACACATGCAAAACAAAAAAATAGATATGAATATATCGTATAGCTGGGATGCACACTCTCCAGCAAACAGGAACAAATATCTCGCCTTCCTCTATACCAGTCCAGAGGCCTAGTCAGGCATTCCTTCCTTTAATGAACAAGCCCTTTTTGTGTCTTATGGTTTGACTTAAACATTAGTTGTAATCACAGGAATAACTACTGTTGCATGTGGTATCGTAGCAACAAGGAGCTAGAGAACGCTCTTCTTACCACCAAGCTCTTTGTGGCTGATTCGGCTAACCCTATTCACGCCGTCAGTGACGTCAGGTCGTCCCTGGCGCCTTTGTGCTCTGCTGCTTGAAAAGGGGTTTGCAGAGAGGGTTGTCACATCAGGTTAGAGTAGAAGAGGGTGCAGAAGCAATTGAGCAGGAAACAAAAAGGGAATGCATGGAACACAAAGAAAGGGGATCTGTGGGATTGTGACACGCCTTCATTATGTGGAGAGAAACGTATTTAATGAAAGTATAAGGAGGTATGCTTTTAGTGCTACCCCACTTAGGCACTACAGGGCTTGCTCATACTAAGACTCATGCAGGGATTTATCATAGAGGAAGCTATTGATTGTCCTGCCTGGCCTTTGTTTGTATTAGCATGCAGATGTTTGGAAGTTTGACTGGCCAGTGTTGGGATGAGTCACGGCAGAGCAGGCGCGATTGATGATTTGCATGGGTGAACAGAGCTCCATTGTCATCCCAGCACCGCAGCTTCCGTTGGGGCCTTCTGCTCGCCCTGCAGCCCTCTGGAACAAAGGCAGCCATGTTTGTACTGATCAGTTGTTCAAGCATTGTTTCCCTGACCTCTGATTCTCCAGAGCTGACCCAAACCTGCTGGTTACATTTGCTGCAGGGTAAATAATCAATGGCTCTAACTGCATTTTGATGGATTGAGGTAAAGGATTGCTGAGATGGTGTTTTAGGTAGAACAAATGAAGAGGGTTGAGGAGGACTTTCTCCTTAGTGTTACGCAATTTGTACCTTCTTCTTGTTTGCATTTCCTCACACTTTATGTACAAAGGTTGGCATATTTACGACAGTTGTAATTTTTACAATATCTTAAGAAGTAACCGTCTTTAGACAAACTAATGTAACCCTCTAGAGCTCTGCGAGTATCTCTGTCTGGCAGGTTGTGTAAAAGATTCTTGGAGCAACTTCTAAAGGTCATAAAATGACTTAATTCATCCAGTGTCTTCTAATATACATTGACACAATTTTAGGGCTTTACGCTTACAAAGTAGTTTGTTCCTCTCCAACCTGGTTGGTCTTGTAATGGAGAATGAATGGTGGATTGTTTGCTTTGGCAGATTTAAAAAAGATTACTAGTAAATATGCAACTAGAAATGACTAATCAGTGGTTTTTAGCTTAAAGTAGTTACCAGGCAATCAGAAACAAAAAAATCTTAACTTTTTCAAATTAGTAAATTAATCTTATAACAGCAGAATGATGCAAGGTTAGAAACCATCCAGGGGTCGGAAGGGCCTTCAGTTCTGAGTTCTTCTCATGAGTGCATTGATTCCCTCCAAATATTCTGGCGTTCTCCTGCAAGTTAGCTTCATCTGCTACTCTAAATTGCCTCGGGGTATTTGTTTATGATTGCATGTGTCTGTGGTGGACTGGTCAATGTTTATTTCTATACTGAATGTTTGAGAACTGTTTCTCAAGTCATTTTAGCTGTGACCGTCTCAGATCTGCAAGCAACACAGAGTCATAAGTAGGATAAATGTTCTGCACTACAGCCAACTGCGGCAAAAGAATTAATTGTAATTTTTATTACTGTTATAGAAGGATGTCGGAGGTGTGTACTGTTTTTGTTAGCGTTTAAAGACTGTTTGATTTTATGATCGACAAAAATCCATAGTCATGCTGCACTTCTATTTGTATTTTTTCAGTCATCACTGCACTGGATAAATTGAAAATTTTCAATCATCATTATAGTGATTTAAGTTAAGCTACTAAACGTTTCCTTTAGTGTTGGCACCAAAATGTATATTGTAATGGAATAATGTATGGGACTGTATTACAGATTAACAATACAGCAAGAACATATCTCCGATTTACCATTAGATGTGTTCAGTTATAAAATCATTCATTTATTTTTGCTGTAACACTACAGTTAAAAGAGCCTTCCTACTGTGAAAACATCACCAGACACATTAATTCATAATTCAGCTCTATAGTTAAATGGATACATGCATCATTCTTTTAAAACAAATATTGGATTACATACTGAGCATCATAGACCTCTTACTTCCAGTTTTTTGTATATGGAATTACACCTTCTGGTCAGATTCCCTTTAAACATTTATTTGTTTACTTAATTCTGTTTGGAGTCACAGGGAGCCGGATACATTCTGTAGGCCATAAGTGGGGCACACCCAAGACAGGTACCTGGCCCCATCACAGAACCAACATAAGGAACAACTGTTTACTCCTACACTCACACCTAACCGCGATTTACAATCTCCAGCTGATTTAACAGGCATGTTTGTGTTCTGAGGGAGGAAACCAGGACACCCAGAAAAAACCCAGGCATGAGTGGGGAGAACAATCTAAGCCGATCTCCAAATAGCGTCAACTTGTGATCTGCCATCGCACCCTTTTGAACACTAGAGGAACTTTGAATCTTATTCTCTAAAAAATGTTTATTGGGTTTTTGAATTTGTAAGGAGGCCTGGTTAAGTTTGTTAAATTGGAAAACTTTTCTGGTCACCAGCTGGTTGGTGACAAAAATTATACAAACAGAAATATGGGCTCACCATCTGAGAAGTATTAATATACAAAAGACAGAAATAGAGTTAATTAGAATAATGGTTCTGTGCTCTAAAACTGCCGTAAAATGCAGAACTTTGATATGCATTATCCTCACAAATGTACTTTTACATTCTGCTGTTGGCCAGTCAACATTTAGTTTGCTATTGATGGACTATGCCTCCAAGTTGTTTTCCAAAGCGTGTTCTTTGTTTTATTGGTTTGCTGTTGAGAAGGAGTGATCATTGAAAGTAGCTCCTTTCTAAAAATCAGACAGACTCCTTCGGTTCCTTTATGCCACTGGAAAGGCTGTGGCCGAGTGGAAAAGGTTGCTTGTGGTTTCACCATTCTCACTGATCCCCACCCACCATGCTGCAGCCTTCACTGCATCATCATCATCTGCTCTCTCTGCAAGCAGCTTGTGGCCACTATCTCCTTCAGAGATAGAGAGGCTCTCAGAAACAAAGCAGATTTTGCAGTTACCATGGAAACTAGATTGCATCACAACTTGCTCTTTGCTCCCCCCACACCACTCCCTCGCTCCCTTTTACAATTTAAGCACAACTCAGACTGACAGCTTCTTTATGTATAAAAAAGTGGAAAGAATAGCAGAGGTTGATGGGTGTTGATGAAGGTAAAAGCTTTTGTGTGCTGAGAATTTGTTCAGCAGATGAGGACATGATTAGTCACATGCGTTTGCATCAACAGTGACTGTTGTAGCTGATAGAACAGGGATTAACAGATGCTGTGAGTCTTTCAAGTCAAATTATGCTCCTGCTTCCAAAGGGACTTGTACCCATGAAATGTCATCGCTGGTTCCAGTTGTTCACTGTGTTCACATCCTCTAGAAAGACACTACAGCTCCACCATGTGTTCTGTATGAGGATTTCTAAACCCCAAGACAAACGATGGGTTATTCCTCCTTTTTTTTGTTGAAATAGTAATAGAAATATTAAATTTCAAATTTTCTAATGTTGGTCAATGTTGCACCACTCATGGTGACATCACTTTGGAGTAGCTGTTTCGTTAGTTCTGATTGGTTCATAGCTTTTATGATTGAGACACTTGATCAATTATTCCCACTGGCTATTGATACTGTAGAGCTGTAAGGATTTTTGCTCTTAGTTTTTCTACTTTCAGACGGCTGCGTAACTATGGTAATAAGGTGTTGTTTTTACAACGGGGAGCTGCTGATTAGAACTTCAAAAGCTCAGATAACACCTGAACTATGAACCCGTATCCCACAGAAGTTGAAGAGGAGGGTCCATGAATGCAGAGCAGGACCAAAGAGTAGAGAGAGAAGCAGGAAGTTTAAACCACCTCATCTGTCGATCAACTTTTTACAAGATAATAGATTTTTTTCACTTCTGCTTGTAATAAATCTGAGCTCCTTTACTTTTTATACATAACTATTTCCAATTCTTTAAACCTATATTGTGAACAGTATATCTTCTAGTGAAAGCATTGCGAGGAGAAGTTCCTTGTGACTAAAACGGGAAGAAACAACACACTTTATGCTCAGAAAGGGTCTACAATGATGCCTCTGCTGTACATCCTCAAGGGGTTAAAAAGGATTAAATCCTCTAGCCAGATGCAGGCCGGTCAAAAAAATAAAACCCCAGCAGCAAATAGTCAATCAGGTGTTTCCATAAAGGATGATGTCAGATGCAGAGATTGTCGTCATCAGAATAATTTGGCCAAAACAATGTAGTTCATAATTGTGATGTGGAAGGGCAAAATAGATTGTTTTTTCTTACAAATAAAAACCATACATACAAACATCCACTCTAAAACAATATCTTAAACTTGAAACAAACAAGGTACCGTTCAACCCATTAATGGAGTCATACACTTAAAAAGCTGGCCAATAAAAACAATATTCAGAAAAGCATCCAAGAGAGCTGTGGTAGCTTTGGAGGAGCTGCAGAGAGTCACACACCATTGTTAAAAGAAAGTCCCATTAGTAGTTTGCCCTTAAAACAATGCAAGGGGACTCAGCAAGCATGTGGAAAGATGAGACCCATGTATATTCTCAGCCATCTAAGTCATGTCTCCTGCAACAAGCTTAAATCAAAGGCAACTGGACTTTCACTCACCTCTAGGTGTAAAAACGTCTTCAGGAAAACTGGAAAAATCTGGTTGCTTTTGATTTAAACTTGTTGTGTAAGGAAGAGCTCAGTCTTTTTTAACTGGCATACAAAATATTGTTTGGTAGATTTAACAACCCCACGTTGCCCTGAACACACCATCCCTACAATTAAAGATGGTGGCAACATGTGGATACACTTCTTTGAAGTAGACGGCAAATGGTTTAAATCAAAGCACATAAATATGTGAGAATAAGTAAAATACAGACCTACAGGAATTTGAATCACTGTTAACTGTAGGACTAGCTTTTATATACAGAGATTATAACCGATTGTTTTAGTAATCGATTAATCTCAAAAGATTTGGCACATTCTACAGATTTTTCACATATCCACTTAATTCCTTATTTGCATGCATGTTTTAATCGGTTTCCAATATTGTATAAAAAAGGCTTCATTCCTTTTTTTGCCTAAAATGCAACATAGAAGTCATTTAGTGAATTGGGTAAAACATTATCAAACAAAGGTGTAAATTGTATATTTTGTACAGTTTTGACTTAATTACTCCTTTGAATATTTTTTTTAGCAAATGTTTTTTTTTTTGAGTCCGTACACTGCAATTAAAAATTAATCGATTACTTCAATAATTGATTCATCACAATTATCGTTTCAGCTCTATTACAGATATTTTGTCACATTACTCAACAAAGGTTAACTTCTACATGTTTGTCGTGCTTTTCCTTTCAGGTCACAGAGCTGAATGAACCGCTCTCCAACGAGGAGAGGAACCTCCTGTCCGTGGCCTACAAGAACGTGGTCGGGGCAAGGCGCTCGTCCTGGCGCGTCATCTCCAGCATCGAGCAGAAGACGTCTGCTGACGGCAACGAGAAGAAGATTGAGATGGTGCGGGCATACCGGGAAAAGATCGAGAAGGAGCTGGAGACGGTCTGCCAGGACGTGCTCAACCTCCTCGACAACTTCCTGATCAAGAACTGCAACGAGACGCAGCACGAGAGCAAAGTCTTCTACCTGAAGATGAAGGGCGACTACTACCGCTACCTGGCCGAGGTCGCCACGGGCGAGAAGAGAGCCGCGGTGGTGGAGTCCTCCGAGAAGTCCTACAGCGAGGCCCATGAGATCAGCAAGGAGCACATGCAACCCACCCACCCCATCCGCCTGGGCCTGGCCCTCAACTACTCCGTCTTCTACTACGAGATCCAGAACGCCCCCGAACAGGCGTGCCACCTGGCCAAGACCGCCTTCGACGACGCCATCGCCGAGCTGGACACCCTCAACGAGGACTCCTACAAAGACTCCACTCTCATCATGCAGCTGCTTCGAGACAACTTGACGCTGTGGACGAGCGACCAGCAGGACGATGAGGGAGGCGAGGGCAACAACTAAAGAGTCCAAAACCTCATTCTGCCAAATCAACACAACACGCGCGCTCACAAATGATGACAAAAATAGTAATTGTTAAAAAGTTCTTAATTTAAACAAAAAACAACAAAAAACACACACAAAAAATGATGCGAGGGTGAGGGAACGTCGGCTACCATTTTAGCCGATGGTACCGACGTAGCTGCTGTTCTTTATTTTTCCACAAGTAAAAGCGAAAAGATCGTAGAAGGAGGGAAAACATGTTTAGTTTGAGAAATACGCTATGATTACGTCAGAAAAAAAAAGAGAGAGAAAAACACCCAAGAATGAAACTCCCTCCACGACAGCGTCTGCAGCATTTGCTAGAGTACCGACTTAGGTCACAAAGAGGTTCGTCGTCCATCGCGGTGTGAATAACAGTCATACTCACAACCGCCAGAGACTGACTAATCATGCAAATGAAGCGGAGCTGTCTTAATGTATTCGAGCGAGAGGGAGGAGCATTCAGAATTTCACTCCTCGATGCTTGAGCAGCAAGAAAAAATAAATAGCGCAAACCTTGAATGTCATGGCCTTGCTTAGTGAGAGAGAGACGGCGAGTGATAGTGAGTGAGAGAGTTGACGGGTTCCGGGGAGGAACGCGACCTCGTTAGGGATGTTAGGGTTCGTGGCGTAACTTCAAAGAAAGCGTACCGACATCTTTAGTTGCACCGCATCCACGGTGGTCGAGTGAAAAGCAGGTTATTTCTGCGGTTGAAGACGTAGAAAAAAAAAAAGGTTTTTGTTTGTTTGCTTTGTGTCAGGTATGTGTCCAGCTCAGTCACATGGTCAGTCATACTGTAACTAAAACTGCAAACTTATACAGTAAAAAAAAAAAACGAAAAAAAAAATAGTGCAGCTTGTTCCTCTCATGTGCTGATGTGCTTTCTTAAATAAATGACCCGTTGTTGGACACCTAACTCTTATTGTCAGTATTGTCATTACTGTAACATCTTTGATTGGCTCCTTGTGTTTGTGGGGAAACAATTTGATCCAGATGAGCAAATCAAAAGAACACTGACTGAAATGTCTGTCCGCAGGTAACGCTGTCTTTTCTACGAATCGACAGGATCTCTGAAAAGTCGCATCCTGAACCACAGACGTAAATAACGAACTTATTTGTGAGCAGAGCACACGCATTGTTAAAGCGGAAGTTGTACAAGTAGATTTGAGGTTTGTGGATTAACTTTGTTTTCGGTTTCTTCTTGGTCAAGAAAATGCACTTGCCTACTATACTGTCTCTTCAGTGTGAGATGATAACCGCTCCAATATTCTCCATAAAAAAACAATATTGTGCATGCTGGTGATGTATTTATACAGTAGCTTCGATTTATTAACTTATACTGTAGATGTTATGTATTCATATGAACATGGAATTATTAGACATTAATCAGATTATTTTCTATTTATTTCTCTTTTTGTTGCTATTGTTAGCTAGACCTTCTTTTAATCTGTGTTTTCTTTACTCCATTCGCTGAAGTGCGTTATACCAAAACAGTGATTGTTAACAATAAATTGAACTGTTATGGACATCGCTATGGTGACATGCATTTCTTGGTAAAAAGGGGGAATTATAGTTCTTACTTACATTCCTTTCAGAGTATATGTTCAGCTAATTCTGTATATAACAGACTGGCAGGTTGTTGTAAATGATGATGGGGCAGATGTTGGTAGCAACCTGCATCCAGAATGCATTTCCTATAAGCATCCAGAAGTATTTGCAGTAGAAAAACAGGGGCTTCAGAAATAATAGTTTTGGTTCATAAATTAAAATATGCTTCAGATTTAATGATATAAAGAGCAAAACACTAAAGTTACTTGTAATTTCACTCATAAAAGGCAGAAACTATTTCTTGAAACTCACCTAAAAGTGCAAAAATACGACAGTTTCAATCAGTGATCGCTTTTAAAATGGAGGATATGACTCACCACCCAGAGCTGTATGGGCCAGAGGGGCAGCACAGGACTAAAATAAAGAGAAAAAAAAGAGTTTAGCCAGTTGCACCCAGAATGAACTTTTGATTGCATATTCGCTTTACCAGTCAGTGGAGAGTGGGAGGCTCCCCAGAGTTGTACACACTAAAAGGAAGCGTATTATGCTGTAGCTGCTGGTTTGCAGCTTTCAGATCTGCTCTAAACCAAGGAGCTGTTTTCATCTTATTTTACAGTGGAGTCCAAACTGCATCTGGTCTTCTTTGTTCTAAATAAACCCGACCCAGAACAACATTCTTGCAAAACCTGCCTATAGAAATTGCATGTGCAAATTAAGAGACATAACACAAGCACACACAAACCTTGAAGTTTAAACGGACAAGTAAAAGGAAATGTGCTTGTCAAAAATGTTATTTGCTCCTAAAATATGCATTATATATTTACCACCAAGAAAAGGTCTGATTAGTTCAAGAAAGCTTAAAAGAAATCGTTTTCTGTGTGAGGTTACAAGTCACAGAATATTGCTAGAACAGAATGAAGATCTTGTCAATAACTTTTCCTAATTGAAATAACTACAAGGAGAGAACTGCATGACTGTTCTTTTACAGGCTAGACCAAAGTATTCTGAGTGGATGTGAAAATGTTGCTTTTCTATTATTGCAGTGATGGAGAAATTTTTGTCTGTTTTTTTAATATTTTTATATTGTTCTCCAATGTGTTTCCAATGTGTATACCATATTCTACTAGAATATTAGTACATTCTACTTATATTTTATTCAAAAACAGTCAAACTCACCAAACCAGTTTGACTGCTAGTTTAACTGGTGTATGATAATGTGTTCAAAGATTGGTGCACATTAGATTATAAATCATCCATTTATTTACAAAAACTCTTTGTATCACCTTTTTTCCCCGCCAATTTACTCATAATAAATCTTAAAAGGGGCACACGCATTATTTAGCATTTTGGGGAAATGTGCTGTTTATTTCAGTAGAACAATCCAAATTCTACATGCTGGACCTTTAAATGCCTCAAATATACAAGTTTTTTCTGAGACGTTCTATTCACACTGCGTTCAAAATACAAGAACATCCACTGAAGACTGGGAAGACCAATATGGCTACCAAAGCAACAGGTGCTTATTATTAACGACTACTACTGACAGTTTTTGACTTGTTAAATTAAAGTGACAGAGAGTGCTGTACAAACTTTATTTCTGAACATTTTCTAATGTTTGAGCTCATTAAATTGAGAGGAATACATTATTTCTTTGTAAAGCCACTGGGAATCAGCACAACAATTAGAACTGGTTTCCCGACTTGCAGCTAAAGCATGCTTGACATGCTTGACTCAGGTTATATCAAACAGCCTTATATACCATCATTCCATGAGGGGCTGCATGCTGGCACCCGTCTCTAGAAGTCATTACTTAGCCTTAAAAAGGCTAAAAAAGAAAAACATGATAATAAAGGTTGGTTCTGGAACATCTGGACATTATTGTGACAACAAGGAGTCTTCATAAAACAGTAAAGTTATGGTCAACCCTGAGCATCCTCTGCATGACACAGAAACGGTCTCTTTAATCAGATCTCTTGTAAAACAGACGGCTACAGGAGCTCCTTTCTACCCGCAACCATCAGCATCTACAGCAACTCTTTGAAGAAAATTGTATAATATAAGTTACAACCTTTAATTTTCCCTCTGGGATTAATAAAGTATTTTATATGACAAGAGGTGGTGTACACCCTGGACAGGTTGTCAGGCACAAATACACACAGGACAAACAACCACATACATACTAACAGAAAATAATCATGAGGACTGTAATCAATTCAACAGCAAAATTATTTAATGCAGTCATGTGTTTTGGGGTGACTTCGTCCTTTTACTTGTTTGCTTTTATTGACACTAATTTTGTTCCATACATGACGCTGAGACCAAGCAGCCAAAAATTCTGTCAGAGAATCTACATTAAGTAAAGAGTCTTATTAAGAAGTGCACATTAACCTTTGCAGTCCTGTCAGGATAAAACTGGCAAAATATCAATTTGATTCTTTTTTAACAGTTGAAATGAGGGCAAAATTTTCATCAAACGGTGTCAATTTTTATGTCCGTACCGTGAGTAGTTGAAATTACTGTGGAAGAACAGATAACCCCCCGCCCCAACATCTTTACTAACAGCAAAAGGTTAGTTCAGCTACTTCATTTTTCACTGTAATTGACAGTGCAGACTATTGATAGATTTCCTTAGAATAGATTTTTCCCAAAACTAGACGTCAGAGCAGATAATTCAACTTCCTCTAAGGAAAAATAAATACATCTTATTAAACCAGGTAGTAGTTCCCTGGAATAAATAGAAGATTGTGTCAGTCAAGAACCGTAATTAACTTTTCCACTCAGCAAGGGAGCGGTGATTATTTTAAACAGCTGGTGGGCATTAATTGGTCGCAGGGTAATCAACCCGAGCTGCTGCCACGGAGAATAAACAAGATGCCACCTGCTTTTAATCATTACAACTGCACAGGGATACAGATATCACGCTTTTAATTTGGTCATTGTATGATTAAAATGTCTTTTTTAAATCTAATTTTTACGTCATGACCTGATTTGTTGAGAACCAGGGGCAGAGGCGTGGAGTAAATGGTGACATTTATGAGAAACGATGATAAAACGGTCACTTACAAAAGAGCCAGAAGAACACATAAAGGAACCGAGTACTTGAAGGAACATGACGGGGTTGAACCAGGAGGAATGAAAGCAGGAGAGGCGAATAAATACTAGGAGGTTAAAGGCTGGAGCTAAAGACCGGGGCTGATTAGCTCATGAGTTGCAGGTGTGAGGGCACAAGGGTGCGAGAGAAAGTACCTAACTGTACCTAAACACAAAGAATAATTAAACATAACCAAATATATAAGAAATTACTGAACTGAAGCAAATTAGAGGACTGACTTAATAAAAAAATAAGGATAACCGCTACATGAGATTCGTCTTGCTCACAGTCATCATTCATAGTTTTGGTCATTTGGTCATTGTATCTGTGTTACAACAAATTTGAGTCTCATGAAGGGATTGGTCAGGGTTGTCCATACTTTTCTTGATTTTTTGTAAAATCCTTTTTTGCGCCATCGTCTCCAGAGGTTCCACAGTCGTCCCCAGAACAGAACCATTTTATATCCCTGTTCTCCTAAAGCTCTTTCCACTTTCTATGAGCATATTCTTGCTGTCTCTGCACAGTCTTTAATAACTCATTAGTGCTCCCCCTGGTGGATCGGTTCTTCCTGCTCAGTACCTCAGGTTTATATGTGTGGAAAGGCCAAAACAGTAATAAGAAACAGTTCCAAAACTAAAATACGGAGGTTTGTCGCTCTGGAAATATGTCTTTTAAAGAACTGTTAGACTACCAGCTTAGTTTTATTTCTTATGTCAGAGAACAAGTATTCTAGAAATTACTTGTCTTTAGCTTTACAATGTTAAAAAAGGTAAAGTGGGGGTTCAAAGTGTTTTCATTTAAATATGAGATAATCATATTCACCGTCCACTGCTTAGCAGCTTTTTTTTTTAGGTTGTTTCCCACCAGAACTATTTCTGTGTTTAAGTGTAATGTAACTTTCTTCTTTTATATAAATTTATGGAATAAGTGCAAAGCAAATCCATTCATTCTGATTCTAATAGTATAAAGTCATTCCGTTGGTTGGAACTTTTGCTGGACTCCAACACTGTTACTGATTCAGAGTTTCTTGGAAAAGTGAGCTGCTTAAGATAAGATAATACTGTTTGATATGTGTTTTAAAATTATATATATATTTTTAAAAAGTATATTTTTTAGACTCTATTCCTTAACCCATTATCTAAATCCATCCATACATATTTTCCATATTTTTGTCATCCATCCATCCACTGGATTTTACTGATTTGCATCATAGTCATGGTGAAATGTTGTATTTATACTATAAAACCGGGCAACTTGAGTCTGAGAAAGTATGAAATCTTAATTCTAAAATTTGTAAATTGGTTGTGATTCTACTGAATTGCTTTGCGGGGATGTCTGTGCGAGTGTGTGTTGGCTTTCTGGTAGGAATAACATTAATGTCAGCTTTAGAGCGCTCCGTCACTTCCTGTGTAGGATTTAGCCAGGCACTGGAAAGAGGATTCACACACTTTATGCTTCAGGTAGTGCTTGACTTAAATTTTTCTCCTCACCAAGTAAAAAAAAAAGAAAGAAAAGCAATCACAAAAATCTGAGGAGAATAAAAAAAATCTCCAAAACTTCAAATGTCACTGAATTAATTTCAGGATGACAAAAAGCATTAGGCTGCTAGCTATTAAGCTCTCTCTAGCAAGCTTTATATTGGAAGTTCCTCCTTGAAGACAAACTATCATTACTGTTCAGTCACCATAACAAAATTGCAATCAAAACATACAGAATATTTAGCCATTTCCAAACCTATTAGTACAACTATAATCAAATTGTCACAATTTGAACATTCAGTCAGCTTGTCTGTACACACCAAGATTACTCTAAGATTCCTAAAATTACTCAAGACTACTACAAGAGTGCAATGACAACTTCTCCAGCACAAAAAATAATAAATAAAATTACGGTTTTGAATTGGCCTAGTCAAATCCTGGGTTCAAATTATACTTAAATGCTGCCTTGAATTGACTTTTTCTGCATAAAATGGCTGAAATAAGTGAATTTTGAAAAGAAGCGTGGCCTGATATTCCTTTACAGATTGATGGCAGTTGTTTCTGTAACTTGTTCATAGGTGCAGCACAAGAGCCAAAACGGAAGCCATGTCAAGGGAGGTCTGTGCTGTTTGCACACCATGCTCTCTGTTGTTACAGAATAACATTTTAGAAAAGCATTTCTGGTTTGGCTGAGTGCAGGAAGTTAGGATCTGAGACCAATCCAATTAGCAACCTTGGATCCCTCTGCTACTTTACACAGAGCACTCCCCCGGTTTACGGCCTGGAAGGGTTCTGGATGGATGGGGAACGCCATGAATAATGCAGGCCTGCATTAAAAGCAGGGGGGAAGTTGTGATTCACAGAGGAGGAAAGGTTGACATGCAAAGTGTTTTAGAAACGGGTGCCTTGTAAGCCAGAGTCTGTCCGGTATTCATGAACTCAGCATAAATCATAAGTAATATATAATACGATTCTCCACTGGTAGGTTGATATTTATTATGGCTAATATAGTCACACGTTGTGAAAACAGCTGAGGTTAGTCTAATCATAGCAGACCTACTGCTCTCTTCAGGTCAAGAGGCATGAGGGGGAAAAAAACAAAAGAGAGAAAGAAAATTTTATTTTTTTCTGTGATCTACTCTTTGTAACCCTCCAACGTGCTGGAAGCTCAGTGCATAGCAGAGCCCTCTATAAATAGCTTTGGAGTCAGGAGTCGAGTTAGTGAGTGCATTAGAGAACAGGCACGTAAAGCGAATAACTGCAAGTCGATGTGGAGGAAGAACAAGAAGTGATGGAAACAACCGATCTAGCGATGATATCACAGGCGTCAGGTCTTATTTCACTCAGCGCTGTGAGACGCACACACACAGAATGACACGCACAGCTGGCTCCACTCATGCAGCTCCGCATGCGATTGACTGCAACACACAGATCTACGGGATGGTAGCTGGTTCTGTCTCAATATAGGAGGCCAAAGTATACAGGGTTTTTTCTCTTATACACACCTAAAGAACTGCTTGCTGCAGAACTGAATCCACCAGATGCTTCAGCATAAACGGGCACTGAAAGGCTCCCACTGTTGTTGATCAGAACCTTAACAGTTCACTCAGGTTCTGCTTGTTGGTTTGCTGAAGATTAAAGAAGATAAACTGGGCCAATAAATTAGTGGAAATTGGTGGAGCCACAATGCGACCTATTACCAATTCCTGCCATTCTATCGCTAGTATCTTATGAAAGTCTTTGCACCTCTTGAACTTTGTCACAATTTGTTACACCGACACCACAAACTGAAGTGTATTTTACTAGGATCTAACCTGGCAGACCAACACAAAATATACTTGATCCTGTACAGTTCTGAGTTTGTATGCAATTAGGAGTATCGGGAAAATATTTTTCAGATTCACAAGTGCTGGACATGTCCCTAAGAAGTTGCTCTTTGCCAACAGTGAGCTGTGGAGATTTATTTTTTATTTTACAGTAAATACAAATCCTTTAAAAGAACATCTTTCTGTAGTAAAAAACAAACAAACAAGACTCTGCTTTACGTCATATTAATCTACCAGGGAAACAGTCATGAATTACTAACTTGGACATTAGAATCGCTCTCTGATCATCTTGAAGAACGAGAATCTACACCGAACCCTCGTTTTTCACGGGGGTTGCGTTCCGTAAAGAACCGTGAAAGGCGAAATCCGTGAAGTAGTTACCTTTATTTTTTACAGTTATTATACAGCATAATTAAATACTCTACAGTGAACCAAAGAACAAAACCTGCTTTCAGGCCCAAGAATTTTTTAAACAAACAAACTTTTTAACAAATAACTACAGTAAAATAATCATTTTAATTATCAATAGTAGGACAAATTGTGACTCGCGTATTTCGCTGTTCCTCTGACTGTGACACTGCGGCCTGACTCCGCTCAGGTGTGTTTTTTCGAGAGAAGAACATAGTTATCGGTGTTTGTTGTCGCTCTTTTTTTCTTCTGGGCAAAAACATTTACCAAAATTTGCTGTAGTACGTATATTGAAATACCGTAACGTTATTGGCACACAGGTAGAGAAGAAGCGCGGAGACTGTTTAGCCAATCAGGACGCAGAATGCAATGCACTGTGGAAAAAAAACGGCACAAAAAAAATCCGTGAAGCAGCGAGACCGTGAAAGGTGAACCGAGTTATATCGAGGGTTCACTGTCATTTCAAAATACTTTGGTTGCATTTACTTTGTTGGAATTGTTAAGCATGCAAAAAAAAAAAAAAAAAAGTAAAAGTAAAACAAAGACAAAACATAGGTTTTTCTTTCAATAAATGTGCTAAGTTATTAGTGACATGTGATGAGGTGCAATGCTGGTGAACCACTGACTTAATCATAATCATATTTACAAATGTAGACCATCAGAATGTTATTGTTTACATAAGACAATTTCACGCATGTGGACAAAGCTGGAGGGCAAAAATCGATGGAAAATCAGTTCATATATTAAATGTTTTTAACCATTTCATTGGTGACGTACAGACAGGGGGAGCATGCTCTCATAGAATGGCAGTTAGCGAGAGGTTGCGCAATCCCAGGTGAGGCTCAACCCGCTGCTGCCTCACCAGCTGCGCTTCCGAGCGTTTGAATGGGAAACTGCGAAAATTCAACGATTTTGAAGAAAAAATAATCAAAACTGGTTAAGCTAAATAAAAAAACAAAACTTTGCAGTACAAACCACAAGGTGAAAATTAGCAATCTAAATTATTTTGTCATTATATTTTTCCATTGTGACATTACCTGTCACTGGTAACTATGGCAACCAGTGACAGTTTAAAAGCCCACTGTCTCCTTCTGCAGTCAGGTTGCGCGCGCATCCGTGGTGTTAACAAAAAATCCATCAGACAAGCCCGCTCTGAATATCAAACGAAACTGTGACATCACAATATGGCATCACAATATAACTCCAAAGGCAGAATTCTGACATCACCAGCGATTATATAAGCTCGTCACATCGATCTACCTTCATCACAGCCGTTTAGCAGCCGTTGTTGATACATTTCGCTTGAGAATTTATTTAGCAGTTCACAGTTAGATTTTCAACTTTGTTTGGTGCACATTTCTTTTGGAGATTTACATCAAACTTTACGTGAAATCGTTACTGAGTTTATAGAGAATTGATTTAGCTTACAACCTATAACAAGCAAAGTTTACAATGCAGTCCAACCAGCCTACAGTCGAAGAGGTTACATCCGACAACATTGTCGAAAAGGAAATAGAGCCACCCAAGACACCCAAGCGCAAGAAGAAGAAGGTGTCATTTGCAGTCTGGTGGGAGCTGCACGCAACTGAGGAGCAAAAAATGTCTGCTGAAAATATCCAACAGCAGGACGCCTCATCGGTGACTGAAAATGAATCGCTCGCCAAAGCACTGGAGGCAGTGGATCAGAAAGGGGACAGCCAGCCACCTGAAAGTGAGTCCAATGAGAAGAACCAGGTAACATTTAAAACCTGGTCGGAGGAACACGTCCCCATTGACCAAGAGATTTCTGCAGGAATCATTCTGCTTTCTGCAGGAAAGCAGAATGATTCACTGGTCATTGAAGAAGAGTCCAAAGCTGGAGTGCAGGAGACAATCAACATAGCAGAGAAGGAACAGCCCTCTAAGTCTAAGGAACAGCCACCAACGACGAGGCGCAAAAAGAAGAAAATGATACCACTTCAAATCTGGTTGGAGAAACATGCCATTGCTGATCTAAGTATTTCAGCTGAAAGTACTGGAAATGAAGATGTTACACTGGACACCAAACAGGAATCGATCTCTGTACTGAAGGAGACACCAGAGAAGGAACAGCCCTTTAAGTCTGGTGCTGAAAATGTTAAAAAGCAGGACACTTTTCTGCTTGAAGAAGAAGGTGATCAGGAAGATTCCTTAGAGAAGGAGATTTGCAAAGAGGAACCTGCAATTTCTACAACAGAACTGGTCACTGAAAAGAAATCCATCTCCAGATCACAGGAGAAAGTGGATCAAAAAGGGGACAGACAGCCACCTGAGATTGAGTCCAATGAGAAGAACCAGGTACCATTTAAAACCTGGTCGGAGGAACACGTCCCCATTGACCAAGAGATTTCTGCAGGAAATATTGAAAAGCAGAACGATTCGCTGATCGGTGAAGAAGAGTCCATTGCTGGAGTGCAGGAGACAATCAATATAGCAGAGAAGGAACAGCCCTCTAAGTCTAAGGAACAGCCACCAACGACGAGGCGCAAAAAGAAGAAAATGATACCACTTCAAATCTGGTTGGAGAAACATGCCATTGCTGATCTAAGTATTTCAGCTGAAAGTACTGAAAATGAAGATGTTACACTGGATACCAAACAGGAATCGATCTCTGTACTGAAGGAGACACCAGAGAAGGAACAGCCCTTAAAATCTTTCACTGAAAATGTTAAAAAGCAGGACACTTTTCGTCTTGAAAAAGAAGGTGATCAGGAAGATTCCTTAATGAAGGAGATTTGCAAAGAGGAACCTGTGATATCTACCACACAACTGGTCACCGAAAAGAAATCCAACTCCAAATCACAGAAGGAAGTGGATCAAAAAGGGGAAAAACAGTTATCAAAGACGAAGCGCATTAAGAAGACGCCACTGTTATGGAAATCTTTCCCCGAGTCAGATGCTTGCGTAGATCTTGCATTTTTTACTGAAAACGGTGACATCAATAATGGTCCTCTGCCAGAAAACCAAAGTTATCAGGCAGCTTTGCCCATCAGCGGAATAAAGACGTTTTGGAAAATGCTCCCCCAGTCAGAACCTCGCATAGATGTCAGTTTTGTTGCTGAGATTATTGAAACTCAAAATGTTTCAATGCCGGAACAAGAACGTGATGAGGCAGCTTCCTTGGCAAAGGAAAGTTATTCCCAGAAAACTGTGATTTCTACAACACAGATAGTCACCAAAGAGGACCAAGAAGGGGAGAAATTTCCATCTACGGGTAAGCCCAAAGACAACATCCAAAGAGAGAATTTAACTGAGGTTCTTGATAATCAAACAGCGGAAAATGTTCAAGGAGAGCGTTTACCTGAAATTCAGAATTTGCCCCACTCTTCTGAAAAGTGCATGTGTCTTGCCAAATATAAGGAGTCTGAATTAGAATATATCGAAGTACAGAAATATTTACTGCAACAGCTTGACGAGATGTTCAATATAAATCAAAAACTAAATGCTAAACTTAAACAGCAGAAAGATCTGATGAAGAAAGGACTCTCAGGGAGAAGACAAGTCAAGAATTCAATGGTTTCTGTTCAAGTTCAGACAGATTCACAGGACAGCCCAAAGCAGAAAACAGTCAATGATCAATCTGCTTCAATGCAAACAGAGATGGATGTACAGAAAACCAGCGATCAGTTAAAACCAGTCTGTCAAGCGATTTCAACGCAAACTGAGATGGATGTGCTGAAATCCAGATGTCCCTTGAAACCAGTACGTCGAACAATTTCAACGCAAACTGAGTCAGATGCACTGGAAACCAGATGTGAATTCAAACCAGTTTATCAAACAATTTCAACACAAACGGAGCTCTTTTTATTGCTAAGAAAACAGCCCTCTGAAAAACAACTGAATGAGCATCAGGATCAGCAGGCCGAGCTATTCAAGAAATCTACAGGTAGGAACAGGAGAAAGTCAGCAATTAAAGCTGCCTCTGAACTAGAGACCCTCAGTAATGAAAAGGATTCTGGAGCAAACAGTGAACAAGACATTTCAGTAAGAGAAATAGTTGGGGATCAGACAGCTACAATCAAAAACGAGATTCACAGAAATGAAACAGTCATCGCTAAACCACAGGAGGCGATCGAAGAAGAAATGGTCTCCACAACACAACTAAATGGGGACCATCAAGATGAGAAACAGCCATCAAAGAACTCTAAACGTAAGAATAAGAGAAAGGCAGCCATGAGAGCTGTCTCTGAATTGGAAAACCTCAACACTGATAATGTTTCTGGAGAAAACAGTGAACAACTAATAGTTTCTACACCAGAAACAGTTGGGGATCAGACGGCTACCATCAAAAACCTGATTCATTCAATAGAAACAGTAATCGCTAAAGTACAGCAGATCACTGAAGAAGAAACGGTCTGCATAACACAACAAAACGGAGACCACACAGATGAGAAAAAGCCATCAAAGCAATCCAAACGTAAGAACAAGAGAAAGTCAGCAATGAGAGCTGTCTCTGAATTGGAAAACCTCAAAAATGATACAGTTTCTGGAAACAACAGTGAACATCAAGTAGTTTCTATACCAGAAACAGTTGGGGATCAGACAGCTTATATTAAAAGCGAGATTCACGCAAACGAATCAGTCATCGATAAATTTCAGCAGGCGATCGAAGAAGAAATGGTCTCCACAACACAACTAAATGGGGACCAGGAAGATGAGAAAAAGCCATCAAAGAAATCCAAAAGTAAGATCAGGAGAAAGTCAGCAATGAGAGCTGTTTCTGAATTGGAAAACCTCAAAAATGATAATGTCTCTGGAGAAAACGGTGAACAACTAGTAGTTTCTATACTAGAAACAGTTGGGGATCAGACAGCCACCATCAAAGATGAGATTCACACATATGAAATGGTCACCAGTAAACCACAGCAGGCGATCGAAGAAGAAACGGTCTCCACAACACAACTAAACGGAGACCACCCAGATGAGAAAAAGCCATCGAGGAAATCTAAGCGTAAGATCAGGAAAAAGGCAACAATGAAAGCTGCCTGTGAACTGGAGACACTCAATAATGAAAATGGTTCTGGAGAAAACAGTGAACATCAAGTAGTTTCTATACCAGAAACAGTTCGGGATCAGACAGCTTATATTAAAAATGAGATTCACGCAAACGAATCAGTCATCGATAAATTTCAGCAGGCGATCGAAGAAGAAACGGTCTCCATAACACAACTAAATGGGGACCAGGAAGATGAGAAAAAGCCATCAAAGAAATCCAAACGTAAGAACAAGCGAAAGGCAGCAACGAGAGCTGTTTCTGAATTGGAAAACCTCATCACTGATAATGTTTCTGGAGAAAACAGTGAACATCAAGTAGTTTCTATACCAGAAACAGTTGGGGATCAGACAGCTTATATTAATAGCGAGATTCATACAAAAGAAACAGCGATCGCGAAAATGCAGCAGATCACTGAAGAAGAAACGGTCTGCATAACACAACAAAACGGAGACCACACAGATGAGAAAAAGCCATCAAAGCAATCCAAACGTAAGAACAAGAGAAAGTCAGCAATGAGAGCTGTCTCTGAATTGGAAAACCTCAGAAATGATACAGTTTCTGGAAACAACAGTGAACATCAAGTAGTTTCTATACCAGAAACAGTTGGGGATCAGACAGCCACCATCAAACATGAGATTCACACATATGAAATGGTCACCAGTAAACCACAGCAGGCGATCGAAGAAGAAACGGTCTCCACAACACAACTAAACGGAGACCACCCAGATGAGAAAAAGCCATCGAGGAAATCTAAGCGTAAGATCAGGAAAAAGGCAACAATGAAAGCTGCCTGTGAACTGGAGACACTCAATAATGAAAATGGTTCTGGAGAAAACAGTGAACTACAAGACGTTCCTATACCAGAAACAGTTCGGGATCAGACAGCTTATATTAAAAATGAGATTCACGCAAACGAATCAGTCATCGATAAATTTCAGCAGGCGATCGAAGAAGAAACGGTCTCCATAACACAACTAAATGGGGACCAGGAAGATGAGAAAAAGCCATCAAAGAAATCCAAACGTAAGAACAAGCGAAAGGCAGCAACGAGAGCTGTTTCTGAATTGGAAAACCTCATCACTGATAATGTTTCTGGAGAAAACAGTGAACATCAAGTAGTTTCTATACCAGAAACAGTTGGGGATCAGACAGCTTATATTAATAGCGAGATTCATACAAAAGAAACAGCGATCGCGAAAATGCAGCAGATCACTGAAGAAGAAACGGTCTGCATAACACAACGAAACGGAGACCACACAGATGAGAAAAAGCCATCAAAGCAATCCAAACGTAAGAACAAGAGAAAGTCAGCAATGAGAGCTGTCTCTGAATTGGAAAACCTCAGAAATGATACAGTTTCTGGAAACAACAGTGAACATCAAGTAGTTTCTCTACTAGAAACAGTTGGGGATCAGACAGCCACCATCAAACATGAGATTCACACAAATGAAATAGTCACCAGTAAACAAGAGCAGGCGATCGAAGAAGAAACGGTCTCCACAACACAACAAAATGAGGACCAGCATGATGAAAAAAAGCTATCGAGGAAATCTAAGCATACGATCAGGAGAAAGGCAGCAATGAAAGCTGCCTGTGAGCTGGAGACCCTCAATGATGAAAATGGTTCTGGAGAAAACAGTGAACATCAAGTAGTTTCTACACTAGAAATAGTTGGGAATCAGAAAGCCTCCGTTAAAAACGAGATTTGTACAAAAGAAACAGTGATCGCAAAAGTACAGCAGATCACTGAAGAAGAAATGGTTTCTGAAACCCAACAAAATGGAGACCACCAAGATGAGAGAAGGCCGTTGACTAAATCTACATGTAAGAAAAAGAGGAAGATGGCAACAAAAGCTGAACTGGAAACTGTTGTAAACCTGATAGAGACACATCAAAACTTGATCGAAAACACCAAGACACCAAAAACTGACTTAGAAATAATACCAGAGATCCCACAGACAGCGTTTGGGCAAATAGAGACAAAACCTGGCAAAGTTTCAGAAGATGTAACAGGTAAGGTTCCTGTAGTTTCCACAGAAGAGGAGAGTGGTCTAATGGAAACACAGAGAACATCCCCTCCACAGTCAAAGGTTACACTAAACGAACATGTAATTGAAACAACACCTCAGGAATCAGAAACTCAAGCAACTGACGAGTCTGCTGAGCAGGACAATAACCCTGAACAAGAAGAGAACCCCATAAAAAAGATTCCACTGTGGAAGCGTTTCATAAGGGCTTTATCTCCAACATCTCTGCGCAAATTCAAAGACAGATGTAAAGTGCATCCAGCGTAGACATCACTTTATGTCTCCAGTGTATTAGATTTAAAAGCGGGGTGGGGCCACGTGTGGGTTGGGTGATTGGCGGTAATTGGAAAAAGAGCCACTGTTGTTGTTAATTGGACATTTCAATATTAAAAAGTCAGGACTGCACGGGGGGAAACGTCTCCCCGTGTAGGTGTGGGTTCACTCCGGGCGCTCCGGCTTCCCCCACGTTCAACAACATCAGTACTCATGTTCATCCAGTGTAAGATTTTTATTTCTAATTCTAAACAGAAAATAAGACCAACATATTTATTACTTAAAGGGAGTTTCGGAAAAAGAAAATTTAAACAACGTGGAACAGAAAGAGAATTTTAGAAATCTAAACCTATAAAAATTGAGAAAAAGTTTGATAACTATTTATCTTTTTGGGCAAGATAAATATATATGTATACCTAAATATATATATATGCTAAATATATATATATGCTAAATATATATATATATATATATATATATATATATATATATTGATATAGATATATAGATGTAGATAGATCTCTATCCATATCTAAATCTATATACCTTCTAAATCTATCAATCTATCTATCTATCTAAATATATATAAATCTCTCTCTCTATATATATATATAAATATATATATATATAAATATCTATATATGCGTATGTATAAATACATACATATATAGATATAGATAGATTATCTATATCTTTATCTAAATCTATATGCCTTCTAAATCTCTCTCTCTCTATATATATATATATATATATATAGGTATCTGTCTTTCTCTCTGTAAATATATATAAATCTATATATAGATATCTAAATATATCTACATATCGATATCAATCTATCTACATCTCTCTCTTCATATATATATATATATATATATGTGTGTGTGTGTGTGTGTGTCTCTATAAATCTATAAAAAAATATATATATAGATATCCATATATCTAGTTATCTATATAGATCTATATCTACACCTATATTTATACATAGATATTAAGTATATCTACACCTATATCAATATATAGATATAGGTGTAGATATACTGTAGATATCTATCTATTGATATCTATATATAGATATCCATATATCTAGATATCTATAAAGATCTATATCTATATATATAGATGTAGATAATGCTCTCTCTCTACATCATCTATCTAGATCTCTCTCTCTCTCTCTCTATATATATATATATATATTTATCGATCCATATATATATATGTATATGTTTTATATATAAATACATATATTTTATGTTGATTGTTTGTGAGGCACACCTGTGGCGCGGCGGTAGAGGCAGTTTTACCATCACCTTCATAGTCCCTCTGTTTCTGATGTTCTCCTGTTTTCCCTCCTTCCAGCCTCCAGTGAGTTGAAGAGTTTAATTGCAGAAGGTACAAATGAGTTCCTCAGTCTGTTGGTCCTGAACTTTGGAGTAATCAGTCTCCCTCTGAACCTGCTTTCCTGGATGCTGATGACAGTGTGCAGACGGTGGCTGGCGTTGTCCATAATAGTCCCGAGTTTCTGTAACGTTCCCTTCTCTGCCATTGTTGCCAGAGAGTCCAGCCTCATACCGACCACTGAGCTTGTCTGATTTGTTTCTCCAGGCTGCGAAGGTCTGACTTTGAGATGCTTCCACCCAACACGCCACATCCTTCAATAAGACGCTGGTGACAACAGACTGGTAAAACAACCCCAGCAGCTTTCCACAGATGTTAAAGGATCTCAGCCTCCTCAAGTAAGTGCATCCTGGTTTGGGCCTCCTTATAAAGATAATTGGTGTTGCTTGTGTAGCTTGTTGTCCAGCCTCAGGCAAGATATTTATTGGTCTGCACGACCTCCGCCTCCACCCCTCCTATCAGAACTGGCCGTGGACTGCCTCTGACCCTCCTGAAGTCAATGTTCCTTTTCCTTGGATGTGTTTAGCTGCAGGCTGTTTCTGTGGCACCAGACATCAAAGTCCCTCGCCAGGCTCCTGTACTCTTCTTCGTTGTCTTTGATGCAGCCCATGATGGCAGTGTCATCAACATACTTCTGAGTGTGGCATGTAATATGACACGAATATACAGTATATACATAGACATTATTCTTATGCTACTGTTATGCTGTAATGTTTACATCTTTCACGTATTCACAAAATATCTGAAAACATTGTTTTCCCGTTGATTTTGTTTCTCATATGGAGGCTTTGTTTAAGTAAAAGACACTTTAAGATTATTAGTGGTTTGAGAGAATAAGTAGCTCTCCTGTGAATATTTCACCGATGTGCGATCATCTGAAGCAGCTTCACTGACGCTCTGTTATTAAGTCTGTAAAACAACCATCAAGATCCAGTTTGCTAGGCCTGAGTCACTCACAGGGCCTGGCTTGTTTCATTGCTCTCTTTTGCATGACTGACCATTGCATGAATAACTCAGTGAGAGGAAACTACAACATCGAGAGGCTTGATGTTTCTGTTATTATTAAACACAGCCCAGTGTGACTGATTAAACATCTCAGTGAGGACAGAGACAGCCGATGCAGAAGAGACCTTGTAGGTTTAATTTTCTTTATTTTCCGGTTCAGTGGCTTAAGAAACAAACACATTTTCAGATAAAAATTGGTTGCTTTCCAACCCAGTGACACAACGTTATTGGCAAGGGACACTACCAAGTGGATTTGAAGATGCAACAAATAACAGCTAAATTAATCTGTGAATGGGATCAAGCTGAGATGAGTCCTTCAGAGGAGTGTAGTCACAGCTCAATGAACTGGCACATGGCAGTGGTGCAGAGGTGTTTACACGATGTGCTCGGCTCAGTGCTGTGGACGGATGGGTGAAGAAAGCAGGGGCAAGCCACAGGCCCAATTTGGAAGAAACAGTAATATATCCCCCACTTATATTTACAATTACCAGTAGACAAAACTCTTATATAAAAGTGTGTGTGTGGGGGGTGTGTGTGTGTGTGTGTCGCTGAGTCACTGGCATGAGGACTGAGAGAGGTCAAGCCTGCCTCTTCTTTCTACTTCTTGGCCACGGCTCCTGAGCTCTCCACGTTTACAGGAATGGTGGTCTCAGAGTACTCCAGGGCTGGCTTGTTGATTGGAGCCTCCACAGTCAGGATGCCCTCAGGAGACAGAGAGGACGTCACCTTCTCGATGTTGGCAGTAGGGGGCAGACTAGAGCGGAGCAAAAAGGACACAGTCAAGTTTTGGGCTCTCAAAAGTACTGAATCTTTTCACATTTTGCCCCCTTACATCCCAACCTTCAAGGCATTTTATTATTATTATTTTTTTACGGATGAAAATCTTAGTGTGTCGTCCCACTTTATTATGTTGCCGCTAAATAAAATGCAGAGCTATGAAATACTTTCAGAGGTCAACAACATACAATATTATGCAATCCTGCAAACAAATATCTTTGTCAGAAAACTAACTTCGCAGTACACTGAACTGTAATTGAAACGTGACACCAATAAAGGGCTACAGATACTTCTGCGCAGTACCTATTTCAATCATTTAAAAAGAAATGCAGAGACCTTTAATACAAGAACAACAAGACAGTCAACACTTCACTATGCAATATATTAAAAGCAGTATTGCGTTACAGCCTGTAGGTGGCAGTAGAGCTCTGATAAACTATAGATTCGCAGAGGCAAGGGTTGATCGCCAGGAGGCCTGAAATCTAATGAATCAGTTATAAACTCGGACAGATCTAAAAGTAGACAGATGTAAGTTTTAACTAAAGCTATCAGTCTATTTTTTCTTTAAAACATAAAGATTTGTTGTCGGCTTATTGCTTTGTATTTTAATTATGTCATTATTTCAGATTACAAAGATTCCCAGTCATCCAGGACATGGCAAAACTAAAAAAAGGCTTAAAAATAAAGCAACTTAAGTTATAATTTAAACAGCCCATAACTTGTATTGGGAGCTATTACAATAATTCAATGTTTATGAGGAATTTTATTAAGAGCAGTTACTCATTAAAGCTTTTTTATTTTGAACCTTAAATTTTTGTAAAGATGTAGCAGAGATTAGATCAGTCAGACTGAACAAAACTCATATCTAAGCAACAATTGAATTTTAGTTTTATTTCTCAATAGTTTGCTTACTTAGAAAAACCCATTTAATGTGCATTACTAGCCATTTTTGGTCCTGCAGCTTGAATGTGGTTTAAAAACTTTTTAATCCACATTTTATGTTACATTTCACTGTAACTTTGCCGACCCCCCTCAAAAATTGGTCTTAAGAAATTTTCCTGTTTATGGTCCCCCCCCCAATAATGAGATGGGATTTACGCCCTTGAATTAATGATAGTTAAAAGTTACTTACGTGTATTTTCTGGTAAAGCTTCTTGACACAAAACCATGTTCATCCTTCCTTTCTTCATGCTTGGCTGTGAAACCGACAGCATAATTAGCATTTCGTTAGCTTAATTGTTTATTTTCACCATGTAATTAATGAGATTCAAAAGGTAAATTCTGTTTAATTTTGCTATTCAGATAGTTCTCTTAGTATTGAATGAAATCTACAAATCCTGGGTCTTCACAAGGAGGACTGAAGACATGATTAAGGAAATTAGCTTAAGCTGCGTCTCCTGTTTTTAAATCATGAATTTATGAAATTAGTGTGACAGGCCGAGTTCTTCTGCAGCTACAAACTTTAAAACTTGGTAGGTAGAAAGATGTTTTCTTGCCTATGTAGCTCTTTTAGTAATATGTCAGGGACTGTACCTGAAACTTACCTACACTTACCCTAGCTAATGGAAAAACAAGTTACTGGGAGATATTTTAGCACAAAAAAAGGGATAGAAGGAGAAAAAAAACTACCCTTTAGGGTTTTCTGGTGGTGGTAGTAGAGTCTGAATGTAGACTTGCTATTTTTTTAGTGTCTACGCTATGCTAACAAATTGTAAGCAGGATTTGATACATGGTAAGGCTACAGGCATTGAATAGTTTCTAAGCAGAACTGAAAAGGACCTTTGTCTGCAGATTCTCAAACTGTGGCACGAGGACGCCCTTTTGGGCTTTGGGTTACCTTCAGTGGTACTCAGAAATTGTATTGTCAAACATTTACAATTTTTGAATACAAAACTGATTAATTGTTATAAGGCAAGAAAAGTAATTTAAGAAAAGCAAACTCAAAAACTACAGTGGATAATATTTTTGCTAAAACAGGAGCAGACAGGATGCAGGACAACATTTGTGTCAAGGCACAAGCTAATCACTAGCAAAACAGGCTAGTAAATGTGCATTCGTAAAATTTTATATGTTGAAGCTATGAAGCTCACTAATGCAATCTGTTGAAAAGATTTTATAAGGTCAGAAGTGAAAGTAAACAACTCATTACAGCAGCTTTTGCTATCTTTTTAAATGTGTGGCAGCCATATTGGATTTTCAGGTCAGCCCAGGTGAGAAAGGTTTGACTTTCTTTTGGAAATTCACTTGGGAGGATCTTCCTGTTTTATTTGTCGAATATGAAACATGGAAATGAAATGCATAATTACACCAAAACAATATTAGAATAAGCTTCTACTGCCAGTGGATGACAGGATGTTTTGGCCTTCATTTTATTTCTGTCAAAACATAGAGTTACAAAATTAGTACGAGGTCTGAGATTAACTGGTTTAGTCCTTAGCACTCTAAGGAATAGTAAATATGACTATTTTCAATAGTAACATTCATCTCATCTTGTTCATAAAGACCTTTGCATTATTATTATTAATATTAGAAAAAGAAGAAGTGGTTTTGGCATTGCATGTCTGTGCTGCTTAAACACTGCCCCTCTTTCATGTTTGTTTACTGTGAAAAGGCAGATAAAGGCTGCTGACCTCAGACAGACTCATATCTACTCAATAGGACTAAACTGCTTGATATAAACACACAACTTCAGCTCAGCTTCTTTAGCAGCCAT
The DNA here is from genome assembly GCF_001444195.1 of Xiphophorus couchianus. Taxonomy (NCBI): domain Eukaryota; kingdom Metazoa; phylum Chordata; class Actinopteri; order Cyprinodontiformes; family Poeciliidae; genus Xiphophorus; species Xiphophorus couchianus. The sequence continues at coordinate 24,748,439 of NC_040238.1, forward strand.
AAGTTGTGAGCAGGCCTACACCCGCTGAGGAGATAATACTTTAGTGTGTGGAAAAACAATTCTAATTAAGCTGATGATGTGAACGTTTAGACATGAAGTGCCAAATTCCCCTGGCATTGAATCACATGCTTTGTTTATCTCTGTTTTTCTGACCAGGTCCAGTGTCTAACACCAGTGAGGCTGGCAGTGAGGCAGTGGGACAGGATCCAGCTGTCCTTTTAAAGTAGCAGATAGCCGCTGTGACTCACAGTTAAGTCGCTTTGCTATGAGGACGGTCCTTTTGGTAATGCCATACAGGCGGCGGAGGGAGCAAGGCTTCGGAGATCAAGGTTATTACGGGATCTTACATCAGCTTTCAGTTTGCTTTAGTGTTTTGGTATGATGGAAGGGGAGCGAAAATAGCTAACTGTCTCCCACAAACTGCATATCTATGGGCTTCTGTCCCTCATGTCGGGGGGAGGGGCAGAATACATCTTGAGACAATATTCTGAGGCGAAATCATGACAGGATGGGTTAAATATTACAAAAGTTTCCTCCCACAAGTTGAACTGTGTGTTGTGATGTATTTAGAAGGATATCGGCCAAAATACTCCTCCCTTCCGTTGGGGTGGGGTGTCTTGAGATAATATCCTGAGTTCTCCTTATCCTGCAACTGGAATCTTATCCCAAGTCTTAAGGGAAAGTATTGTCCTCCTGCAGTTTAACCTCTTGTAATTCTTGCTTTTCCAACTCCTCACATTTTTCTCTGTGAAGAAAACTTTTAAAACAAGCACGCTGAAAAGGAAGGAAAGAAGGAATAAGTGCTCACCAGAAATTTCCAAAACACCGTCCTTGGTCTTCACCACCAGCTCCTCAGGTGAGAAATGGGGGACGTCCAGGGAGATCTTCCAGTTGTCCTGCGTCTGCTTGATCTCGGACATCCCGCTGCTCATCTGCCGGGACAGGGCCCTGGCTTGGTGGGCCATCATGTGGCCCGGGTGGTACATCATGGGGCCGGAGGGCATCATGATGTCCGGGCCCATGAGCGACGGCCTCATGTACCCGGGCCAGTGGGTGGTGGGGAACCCAGGGAAGTCCTCAAACACGGGCGGGAGGCCGAACGCCTGGTCGAAGATGCGGCTGGTTTGGTGCAGGTCCCGGAACGGGTCCCAGCTCGGGGTGCGCTGCATGGTGAAGGGAATGCGTTTCTCGGCCATGCTGTCTGCGGTCAGTCAGAGGAGGCGTGTCTGCAGAAGAAAAGCTCCAAACATGCTCCCTGCCTCTCGGCACAGCACCTTTATACACTTTGAGACACCAGCCCCCCGGCCGTCAAAACATCCCACCCACTTGAGCCCCACCGGCACACCTCCCCCAAAATGCCTTGGAAAGTGCTGGAACCTCTATTTGTGGCAGACGCAGCTTGTAAATAGAATCCAACAGGAGGGCGGTGCGTAGTGTCAGCTGCCGGGGGCTCTGTGGAAATCCTGTGAGTAAGCCCCTCCCCTCTCTGTTCTTCTGAAAGAAACTAGAAAAAGCTGGAGAGACACGGGATTGTTCTGGGAGGAACTAGATAAATTTGCATTTTTTATCGAGGGAGAGAATTTACCTGCATCAACTGTTAATAAATAATAACAATGAAGCCTTTTTAAAGCTAAGAATATAAAAAATATCAATGGAAAGAAAAAGGAAGGATGCATTGTATTCATTTCCAGTGCATTGCTCTACAGACTCAATGCAAGCAGTCAGTCTTTCAGTGGAACTGAAGAGGCCTCTGACTGAAGACTGTTGCTGTATTACAGTCTCATGAAATGCTAACAGCTCAATTTCCAGGCAGCAGAGAATATTATCTGCGCTAAGTCATCCTGGATGAAACCATCAGTTGTTGGTAAGATCTACTAATCCACCTCATTTGCTTCTGCTGCTCCTCTTTAAGTATCTTTGTGGTTGTTTGGTTAAAAAGCCGTACAGAGAGACGATAGAATCTTGCCGCGTTATAAATAATGAGCATTAGTTCATAGTAGTGATGGGATTTTCGGCTCCTTTTCGAGATGCGGCTCTAATGGCTCTTCTTACTGTGGAGAGCCGGCTCTTTCGGCTCCCAAACGGCTCCCCATATATATTTTTGACATTATTAATTAATTAATAGCTTAAACCTAATTTTATAATATTCTGTTTCATTATTGACATTGTTAAGCACTTATGATGAGTAAAAGTGCCGCATAACAATGCTATAGCAATACCGATGCGTGTGATGTCCGCATGTGCCTGTGCAGGTTGTTTTTCGAGCCTGCACGATAGGAAATGCTGACTTTGCACAGTCTGCACTCTGCCCTGGAGCTTGATGTAGCATTAAAATGAGTCCAAATCTTGCTCCGTTTTCTGTCACTCATTTATTTTCACCTATTCAGTTCTCACACTGACTCCCCTTCTTTCTGTCGTGCTTCTTGACCACTGAGTGAGTGTCTGTACATAAACACCTGCCGACGAACGCTATACAGCTTGGCCAATTGGTTTCCACAAAAAAAGTGGAGATAAACTTTTTTTTTTTGAGTGTTTTCCCGCCACATTATTAATTGAAACTATGTGTGATTGGTCAGATATGTGGAGCACACGCTTGACATGAGGGCAGTGGACCGACCGAGGGAAAAAAAACTCTCCGCTCTAGCACTGACAGAAGAGCAAAACGCGCAAGGAGAGGGAGAAGGAGGGGAGAGACAGCGAGGCACCGCAGAACAAAAACAAAAACGATGTGGGGAAAAACTATCGGCTCTGGGACTTGCAGAGCACAAGCACAACGACAGGGAGGCGGAGAGACAGCGATATACTGTAGAAAAAAACCCGGCTCCCAAATAGGATCCTAAAACGGCTCCCATTGTGGAGCCGGTTCCAATCGTTCACTTCAAAGAGCCGGCTCTTAGAGCCGGATCGTTCGCGACCGACACATCACTAGTTCATAGTACTACTTGAGCTTCTCATGTACATACTGTTGCCATTTTCACTGCTAAGAGTAACATAGCTTGCTCTTTTGATTACTGTCCTGTCTTGGCTTCTCTGTATAACTTGGAGAGCTCTTTTTGTTCAGTTTTGCTCATTTTGTGTTTTTCTAATCACCCTTTTCATCATCGGTGCCTTAAGCAGTTTGGGCTTCAGTAGCTGAACCACACGGGCATTCACCACTGTTTTCTTGTTGGGCCACTCTTCAGAAAACCGAACAGACTGAGACTACCTTCAGATTCACTCTCTAGCTGCTATATCCCACCAACTAGCATGTGCCACAAAAAAGAGTTAATCAGTAGAGCATTATGCCTTGAGAAGTGTAAAACAAAAGAGAAAATGCATAACGTAAAAGTTTGATTAATTCCTCATTTGTTTATTACCATGGAGCTTAGTTTGTACAATACAAAGAATGAGCTGAACAAAAGGGGCAATGATATACTTGACACACCGGTTGGGTTAAGTCTGCTTACACTAAGAGTTGTAAGTATGAGTGGAAAAAGACTCCATGAATGGGAAGGAAGACTTAAGTGATTGTATCACCGGTTTACTTGCTGTCCTACAGACGATGCTGTAGTTGTTGTTTTGTCATGGTACATCTTCAGTTGACGGACGTAACTAGCGGTGTAAATAAGATGTGGAGTTTTCTGGTGGGGACAAAAAGATGTTGTGAAAACAAAATGCTGCACCAGAGCTCAAATAGGAAAATTGAGCTTTTTCTCTCATTCAGTTGAAGCAAAAAAAAAGAAAGATGGGCCTGGAGTCTAAACAGGCTTGTTGTGGAATAGTTCAAGTCTGCACTCCCATTTCAAAGTCAGCCCTCGTTCATTTTTTTTTTTTTTTTTACTTTACTTTTTGATCAGCCACTTGTATGTAAACCAAAACTATCTTGTTTGATCATATTCTAATGCATGATCTACCTGCATCGGTGACAAAATGTCAAATAAATTAAACATCAAATAAATAAATAAATAAATAATCCAATAAATAAACATATAAATAGGATAAACTCGAGGTGAAAACATACGTGTGCCTGGACATAATTGAGCAGTTTTCCTCTAGAGCAGCCTGAGTTCAGGCTACAGACTACTCGCTGATCTTTGAAGACGAGGTTTCCACACACACACACACACATATACAGATTAGTAGAAAGAACATGGTTACGGGAGGAGAGTAAAAGTACGTAATACACAGCACCCATCCTCCCCTCCCTTCACACACTCAATGGCACCCTTCTCAGTTTATAAATCCTCTTCCAGGAGAATCTTTTACCGAAGTAACATGCGAAACACGCCTGCTTAAGCTAAATGGAATATACAGTGCATAGTTTACAAAGCCAGAACTTATCAGAGTTTAAATCTATACAGGCATATGTATACAATAAAAGTTATAATCATAAAAAAGTTTTTTTTTGTTCCCTCCAGCTGTCAAGTTCTCCTTTGTTCTAACTTTTGTTGATCTCTGCTATTCAATAAGAAGACGGGTTTGAAGGGATGAGCACATGATGGCAGGGAAAAAAACATCTGGAAGGTTTCCTTTTGGTAGGCTTTGTTTTCTATGTAGCTCCTGTTTGTTAATTTTTTTAGAATACATATATGTTTCTCTATATTCATGAAGCATGTGTTTGTTTACCAACTCCCTTCTGGTGGTGGAGGATGAGACGGAAAGTGCTAACCGACTGTGCGATTTGTTCCTTGGGCTCAGTCAATTGATGCTTTTTTTTTTTCTTTTGACATATGGAAATTGTTTTGTCTGTGTGATACATGATCGGAGACGGTTAGATCCAAATGAATGTGCCGTAGTAAAATACATAATGTCTTTGTTCAGGCTCTGTTCTGGAGACGGTGTTGTCCCTGATGGAGGAGTTTGGACTCTGGAGGGAAGATGCGCAACATCCTCCACCTGTCGGCGTTCAGAAGCCCGGGCTGTCGTAGCTGCTGCGGCTGTAGTAGCTGTGGTGGCTGCGGGAGCGGCTCCTGCTTCGGCTCCAGCTCCGGCTGCGGCTTTTGCTGCGGCTCCGGCTCCAGCTGCGGCTCCTGCTGTGGCTCTGGCTTCTGGTGCGGCTGTAGCTGCTGTAGCTTCGGCTGCGGCTGGACCGGGACGGGCTGCTGTCGTAGCTCGACGATGACGGACTGGGCCGGTAGTACGGGATCGGCCGCTTCCGAGCGCTGGTGCGGAGGGGAAGGAGGGTCAGGGACAAAGACGTCGGAGAAAGACAGCAGTGTGACAAGTTAGAATGAGGGAGGTGTTAAGATATTAGGCTGTTATCCGCAACGTGATGCTTTAGAGACAAGATCAGCAAGTCAAAGTTAGATCCCAGAAACAGTAAACAAGTGCAATTTCTAAAAGAGATGAGCTTTGTGGGTTATAAAAAGCTGATCATCCACACACTCAGCAGCAGGAAAATGCATTTTGTTAGTTAAAGCTTGAATAGATTGAGTTGTTAATAGCAATCATGGAATTGCTTCCTGTAAGGTAATCAGCTGTTAGCTCCCCAAAGAACCACCTTTCTTTCTCTCAGCGGAGGCCGTCACCCATACAGATCAACACTATGGGACGGATAAATGCTACCAAGGAGCATTTTCTTTTCATTCCAGCAGAACTGTGGAGTTTTTAACATTTTAGTTACCGTACATGGGCCGTACATGGGGACTATTCACTCCTGGCTCAAAAATCTGACTCAAAAGATCCGATCGCAAACTGGAAATGCTGACAATACTTTTCAGTGTGGAAGTTCTTACTGAAGTAGACGACTTAAAGTTATCCGTTTTTAAATATGAGGTTCTTTAAGACGTTTTCAGAGTTGTAATTAGGTTGTCGATAGGCTGTTATGTTTAAACAAGGATGAACATAAATTTGCTGGTTTTTTTGTTTTTTTTTCATTCCAGCTTCGAATTTGTTTTGACAGAAAATGCTGACAGCGTTCACATTTAAGGTAAAGATTTAAGGTATTATCTGGAAAGTACACACACACAGTCCAAATAGTTATGCTAATTGCACTAGTTGTGCTAACAGATACTAGAGCAGCTTATGATGTCAATTTAGTAATTATTTTGTTTGTTTTTATAAAATAATAAAATCTAATTTCAGCTGCACAAGTATGTAATGTGATGTCAGGCATTTTCAATAAAATATTTGACTAATTATTGCACTGTCAATAATAACATTTTCAATTAAAGCCAGATTGTATTTTGTTTGTTGTTTTAATATTTATTATATTGTAAATTTAGTTCCAGAAGATTTAAAATATTTAATTGTGCACAAAATCTTTGGTTGGTGCATATCCGAAATAAACATGGATGTTTGCTGAACAAGGGTTCAGACTAACATTTGTTTGCAGTTTATCAATGTCCGAATATTGTAACAAATAGCTAACAGAATGAACTCAGAAATGTTTTCAACTGTTTTTAATTGCCTGTCATTTTATATTAACTCCTGAGTTTGACAACATTTCACATTTATGGGAAAAGTCCAGGCAGTTCTGTGGTTTGAAGGAGTTTTTGTCAGGTCAGAAGGTTTTAAGATGAATAAATGCTCAACAGAACCTTCATCTCCTGCTTCTGATGCTCTGCCAATAACTGAGTAAATAGACCTTGATAGCATTTTAATGTTTGCGTCCCTGCGCTGCAGCATTAGTGCGTGATGTCAGTGGGGTGTAGCCTTAGAACCGAACTGTGAGTTTTGGAAATGTGATGAAGAAAAAGAGAAAGGACAAAGAAAAAAAAATAAGATGAGTCCAGGTTTACTCAGGGGAGCTCTGATGGTTTGATGTTCAGCTGAGCTTCAGGGGTCAGACTAGCAGGGCTCTGCTGCACAGCAACTGTTACCAGGGTAACAAGCCTGCAGCATTTGAATTCAGCAGCATCCCGTTGTCTCCATGTGAGGACCTTTAGGACTGAAGCAAACATGACAAGGTACACTCATTTCACTCATTAAGTCCGTCAACGCTTTCACATGAACGGGGAGAGAAACGGCAAAGTGGATTTAACAGAAGTGGGGGAATCTTCCTTTTTTCCTGCTCAAGTAACGGATTACAAGAAACAATACAATAAGTAGGAATTATGAGAATGAAAAAAATAATGCTTTAAAGTGAAGAAGAAACTAAACATATATGGCAGATAAAAATGATGCCTAACATGTTGTTTTTCTCAGTGAAAATATTTCTAATATTCCTATTGGGACAAAATTCATGGCAAATCTCTGAAAAACACACTGAGAAATCAAATTGAACCAAGAACTCGACATTGATCCATAAATTATGTGTAATAAATTGTTATCACACGGAAAAAATTATAGTACGGATGAAGAAAAGGCATATAAACGGAAGAAATCAGGTGAAATCTGTCAGTATTTAGAAACCAATCCTGCTGCTATGTGCAATTCAACATTAGCCGGTTTAATTTTAACTGGCGACCTATGAAAAGTTTTCTCATTACTGAATTATTACATAGAGTGGTACCATGGGTAAGGTAAAGGAAAAATAAATAAATAAACCTTCACAAAAACCTCTGGTAATACTTTATTTGACGGATTGTGAATAAGACTGTCATGACACCGTCATAAACATGACATAACACCTGACATGAACATGAGTAAGTCTTCATGAATATTTATGACTGTTGTCATAAAGTGTCATTTGGTAAATCATAACACTTTTAATACAAAGTTGACATTATTCAAACTGTCTTCGTTATGACAACTTGACATTAATCAAGAAATCATGATCTGACATAAATTTGTTCTAAAAGTATTACTGATTAAACTTTAGCTACTGATTAAACTTTAGCTTTAATAACATAAAGCTACATAATTTTTAAAGTTTAATGTCAAGTTGTCATAACAAAGACATTTTGAATAATGTCAACTATGTATTAAAAGTGTCATGATTTACTGAATAACCCTTTATGACAACAGTCATAAATATTTATGTCAAGTGTTATGTCATATTTATGACGGTGTCATGACAGTCTTATTCACAACCCGTCAAATAAAGTGTTACCAAAACTCCTACTGTTGCAAAACATACTGACCACGATTCTAAACCTCTCAGTGCCCCAACCTGCACTGTTGGGAAAACATAGCTTCACTATAAACCCATGGTCTCAAACCATTTTCCTCAAGGGCCAGAGATTTTTTTTTCCTGATGTGGTATCTGAAAAAAAAAATTACGCATACATCAAATACAGATTTTAGTTATACATCAGTCAGTCCTGAAGCAGTCGGCCTATTTTTTAATTCAGTTCAATTCATTTATATTTATATAGCACTAATTCACAACAAAGGTAGTCTCAAGGCACTTTACAAAAAACAATAAATTTCAATTCAATCATATTTACATTCCGATTTATCAAACAGTACAGTATGATAAGTTAGGGTTTCAGAGACGCTACAAAGGTTTCTAAGGAAACCCATCGGATTGAATCGAATCATTTACTTGCCACATTCACTCCTCCTGGACAAGCATGCATAGTTTACAGTTTTTCCTTTCTATTTGTATAATCAGGCAAGGTGTCTGATCAACACTGTCCATATTACTGGGTAGTTTATGGACAGATTTACCGAATGACACTTTATGACAACAGTCATAATGATTAACCTGAAATATTATGTTACAAAGTCCAAGTTTCCTCCTTCTAATTCTTTTTGTATGGCATCTCTTGAAGCTGCTGAACACGAGACATTTTCACACATGAGCAGGACATTTTATTGAAAGGCTGTGGATGTTCTATGATACCAGGATTTTTATTCTGGTGATAAAAAGGTGTTACCTGGTGATCCTCCGAGCTTCCATGAAACTGGGGGAATCCCTTCTTCTCTTCCTGATGGGTGAGTAGCTGCGTGAGCGGCGCCGAGCTCGGCTGTCGGTGTCGGAGCGGTTGGCGCTGTCCTTTTCTCTGCATGACAGACACAGACAGTCGGCCGTCAGAGCGGCAGCAGCAAAAAGAATCTAGATGGCGAGTCCTTTGTCCCGCCGGGCTTGCTGGGTCTCACCTGGAGACGTTCTGTCTGCTGTGCGGGGACTTGACCTTGCCGGTGCCCTTGTCTCTGGAGGCCGAGCGCGAGGACGAGCGGCCGCTGCTCCAGGAGCTGCTGCGCTGCCGGAGGTTGGCTTTGCTCCGAGACTCGTCGTTCTTCCTACCTGACACGTGTGAGTGGCGTCCCGGAGACACCGACGGGCTCTTGTGATGCGCCTGACCTCGATTAGAGCGGTTGTGACGCTTGGAGGAGTGGCCACCTTTTGTCCTGAGGGAAAATGCAACAATTTAATTAATTTGCTTTGTTTAGTTTATTAATGGAAATACGTATTCTGTTGTTTTGTTGACTTTCGTGCCTGAAATAAAATCAATAAATCAAATCAAACACACGATCGACACTTTTTAGCCACAATGCAAGCAGCAGATCAATGCAAAAATGTGAATTGACGGAGCCAAAAAAATTTATTAAAAAAAACTCTGTAAATATGTAATATTGTCTCCTTCATGTTTTTAACATGTACATTGTTTTCTTGTAAAAAGCAATATAAAAAACAACAGCCAGAAAAGGAACATTAATATTTACAATAAAAAAATGCAAATAAGAAAATTTCCAAAGAAAAATTAAAGTTAAATTTTTGTGCTTTATGTAGTCCCTCATTTCTCTGAAATAAAATTAGACATGCATTTTCGGGTATATTTCTCCCACTTCTCCCAGTACTGAACAAAAACGTCCATCTGTAGATTCACAGAAAATGTCATTTTTCAACCCTTTCATTAACAGTCGTTCATGTTGTACGTAAATTTTTTCCCCTCACAAATCTATTCCATTAAGTTGCGAAAGTTTCTATCCTGGATACTTCAATTTAAAATCAAGAGGAATAGGAAATTATGAAAACGCATAACTTTGTTACCCTCTTTCCAGAATGCAACAAATTTTAACAACCCTGCGGATGGCTGATCGGTGAGAAAAGGTAGAAAATGTCCAGCAGCGACTTACTTTCGCTGATGACGGGACGTCCTCCCTCTGTGAGAGTGGTTGTGCTGAGTGTGGGCCGAGTCGCTGCTGTGATCGGGGGAGTGGGAGCTCCTTCTCTGGCCTCTCTGGCCGCTTCTCCTCCCTGACGTCTGAGTTAAGGAGCTCTCTACAGCTGCGATCTTGCCATCCACACTCCCAGTCTCTTCAGCCTGGTTCCTGCTGGGGGCGCTGTGGAGTTTTTGCTCTTTTAGTAAAGTAGACTGGATGCCTGCAGAGCTTGCATTCAGCAGACGCAGCTTCTGCAGAGAAATTATGACCAACAAAGGAAAAAAAAGAGAAAAAAAAAAGAAATAGGACAAAAATAGCATCAGAATGTTTTCAGGCTGGTGATAAAGAGCTACGGTTTACTTGCCAAAAGAAGGTAAACATCTAAAAGAAAAAAGATCTAGGTTTTCTCCATATGGCTTATAGATAGTCCTCTATGGTGCAGCGCATGCAATACTTGACATGCAAAACCATAATGAGTTGAAAAAAATAAAAATAAGAATCGCAAAAACAAACAAAAGAACTAGGAAGAGAGAGGGAATAAAGAAAAAGTGAACCAAATAAGTTTTAGAGCAGAGGCAGAAAGTACAGAGCTACAGATTCTGGAGAATAGAAAGAGGACTTCTTCAGTTTTTTTTTCTTTTTTTAAGTAATGGCTAAAAAAATTAAAATGAAAGAAAACAGGAAGAGAAGACAACTTGACGAAACATCACAGAAATGGAAGGAACAAAATAAAGATCACAATTATTGAATCAGTTGAATCAGAAAACAAACTGACTGCTACTCAATTTTCTCTGTGTGTTTCCTGAGAACATTTGCTGAGATGTGAACAGCGACCCATTTTCATTTTTTTTCTTTTTTTTTTAATGGTTACTCTTGTTTAACTCCCTTCTGGTTAACATCCACTTACCAATAAAGTGGTATTCCCTCCTTTAGTAGGTAAGGTATGAAGAAAAGGGAAAAGTGGGGCAACATAAGTGCATCATTAGATTCACAAAATGCAAGAGAAAAAGACACAAAACCCTTCCCTGCCAGTGACTCATGAGACAATGCATGGAAATCAAGAGAAAAGAACTGAAAAGCAAAGAGGAGAAACCACAATGTGCAGGGAGTCCCTCACACAGAGCGTAAATCCTCCGGACCCGGGCGCTTTCCTAAAAATCACGCAGCAGCTGCCTGGTTCAAAGGTGAAATAAGTCTCTCTCTCTGTCTACAGAGGACCTGAAATGTTTGGACGTTACCGACTTCAGCATCTGGGCTCATGGAGCCCCTTAATCCAGGACATTAATTCTTACAAAAACAGCCTTGTTTATTTCCAGAGAGCTGCTCCAACAAAAAGCTACGGAGCATTTCATCCTTACTGATGTTGTCCAAGATTGCTGGAGCTGGCAAACCTCCATTGTAGTGACAGAAGAGTAAAAATGTAACCTTTTCATTGAGCTGAAGTGAAAAGCAATTCTTAAAAAAAATACAGTCATAATTATAAACCACTGTTTACAAGGGTAAGGCTAATTTTATTATATAAAGTTCTGCAAAAGTATCCAAAGTCCTTTGCACATTGTGTCATATCACAAACATAAACAGTTTATATTTGGGCTTTATGTGACAGACTAATGCTAAGTAGTGCACATAAAATTATTTTAGTCGGCTGATCAGATCAACTTCAACATGTTTATGGTGTTTCCTACATGACTTATTGTAAGTTGCTTGCCTATTTCCCTCCTTGCCCAGTTTTTGTAGCTTGAAAAGATGAGCATGTCTTAGCAAGCTTGCCATGTAGTTCAGCATATTTCTTTAAAATATTTCAAATGTGGAAACAAGCATAACAGTTTGTATGCTCACTCCTCAGGTCGTGTGTGTTTTCATGTTTTCCTCTTAAATTTCAGGATGACCGCTGTTTTCCAAAATGGCTGCCGTTTTTCTTTAGACTTAGACTTAGACTGACTTTATTGTCATTTTGCATGCACAGGGTGTATACAGAACGAAATTTCGTTGCTTACGGCTCAGGACAGTGTTTTGAGGTTCCAATGTTGTGAGGTTACTCCAGAATAAAATAAAATACAGTATAAAATATGAATATAAATATGAATATAAAATATAAAGTGCAGGACTGACAGTAAAATGGAAGTTACTTAGCTATGTATATGTGCAATTGTACATTTTAAAGTAATTATTGGCATAGAGATGTTATTTATTTACACAACTTGGATGAACTGTGTGTAACACTATATGTTTTTGACTTTGGCCATCATATTCATACAACTTTAAATTAATAACGTAACATTTCACAGGATCAGCAACAGTCATCTTCATGGTTAGCATTAGCTTCTACTCGTTTTTTATATGTTCAGCAGATTAGCTTTATCAGAGCTACGTTTCTTTTTGGTTAGCTGTGACCACCACTAGTAATATCAACTACTTATCTTAGTGTAAATATATAATATTCTTCACCATAACCATAAATAGAACAAGAGCAATAAAATATATTTAATTTCTATGGTTCAAAATGTGCATAAGTATGTGTGGTTTGATACCAAACACATTCATCTAATTCCAGGGCAATCATGACGTCCATCTTGAAAAGGTGTCTAGCAACCAAAATATCAACATAATTTTTTTTTTATGGGTCCAGTTATGCATAATTTGACACTGAAAGTATTTATCTGTGATGACTGTGGCAACCATTTTGAATTTTTCAGTGGTTAATTGTTTGTTGTTGTTTTTTTTGCTTGCTTTTCCTTCTACTTTACAGTCATACACTGTCTTTCTTTGATAGACCCAAACATTCATATAATATAATACAATGAAGTTTGTGGCTGTAATATGACAAAATGTGGAAAGCTTAATATATTTTTTTTTTTTTAACAAACCCATTGAAAGGACCAAAACGAACAAGTAATTAATGATGTTACAACAGTTTAAAAGACATATGTCCAAACTAAAAGCTGTTGTTTGTTCATGTGACCTTATGAACAGTGGTTCTTTCTATCAAACACATCTGGAACTTTCTTCACTAGTTACTCTGATAATGTTTTGATTGTTTGCCTTTTTTTTTCCAAATAAAAGTTGAACAAAAATGACATAAATAACTCTTTTTTTAAGTAACTGGTGTCCTGAAAAAGCCTGTTTTGAACGGGATGGTTTTGTTCAGAGACAGTATTTGTGTTTGTGGTACTATGAGGTCACAGCCATTAGATTTCTCTTTTTAATCTTAATTTTTATCATCATCGCACCACAAAATATGGTGATAAGATTCTACCCCATACCCATGTGAAGATTGATCCCAAACAATATTGTGAGTTTTTAAAAGCTTTTTCTTTGTTAAAAAAAAAACAAACAAACATTATAAAATCTACTTTGTGGGAAGAAACATTTTACCAACAAGGAATATTATGTCTTTGAAAGAAAATAAATAAATCTGGAGCTTCTTTAAGGGCTGAATGCATCCGAGACTCCATAGGGACCAACTAAGAAACACAAACAATAACTTTGGTCTTTTCAAAGGATTTGTTCGTAGGAGGAAACAATACGGCGATGTCGACATTATCCTTTAAACAGTGTCTCGTATTGTAAGCTCTCAGCAACAATAAAGCCTAGATTAGAGATTCACGAGGGCACTTAGGAACTACAACTCTTAATGCACTCTGCTAGAAAACAAAAGGTAGAAAGAGAGCAAACCTCCAAAACATGTTTCATAAAAAGCAAATTTAGCAGGATCTTCAGCATGCATTATCAACGGGCTGAACAGCTCAGTAAAACTAAAGATAGGACAAAAAGCACCGACTGATTGTTGCAGAAAGAGAAGCCGTTCTCCGCGGGAGAGAAGACAACTAAGCGGTGTAGTCAGAAAATATACAACCACTGGTGATTGTGATGGCGGTCAGAAACTGTCGGAGAAAAAAAATCAATATGGAGGAACTCAATAGACGAATGTACCAACTCACCAACAAACAGAGAAATGCCGGACAAACAGAATGCATTTTACCAAAAACAGAAAGAAAAGTAAAGTAATGGGACCTGGAAGATAAGAGCGGGATAGTGGACGTCTGAATGAGGTTAAGGAGTAAAGAGAAAAACCAGAGCTCTATGTAATCCAATCTCTCACGAGTCAAATCATAATTGATGAAGTCAGACTGATTTAGTTAAAGATCATTGGTCAACAACAGAAAGAGAGAAAGAGAAAGAGAGAGAGAAACATTGACGTCACTCAGGCTAGGGTGCTTGTCACATTCTCATCTGCATAAAGATCACGTGCGTAGGCAAAGCGTTACCTACCTTCCATTTCAATCAGTGACACGTATGCAATATCAACAAAAAAAGGAAAGAAAGAAAAAAAGGAAAAAAAAGGAGGAAGGAATGTTCTCCGCAGCGAAATGGGAAAAAGACAATGACCTCTTTTAGTATCACAGCTACATATTTGAGTCCAGAGACTGAGGAGGAATAAACAAAACAAAAAGTCAAAAGAAAATAGAGGGGAAACAAAAATTAAAAAAGAAGAATCCAGATGGAATTCAAAAGCAAACTAAAACCAGAAACAAAGAATGAAACTAGAGACTACATGATTTGCTGTCTTTTTCGCTTGTACAAATGCAGCCATATTTGTATCAAAACAGGGGAGGGAGAGAGTTAATTAGATTAGTGGAGCGAGGGAGGGGGAGGAGAAGGAAGAAGAGGAGGAGGGGCATGCAGAGCTGGTTGATGTGAAAGAGATGTGGGAAGAAAAATAACAAGAGTGAGACGTGAGTCACACTGGGCGCAGATGAACAGGTAGCAGAGGACGAGGAGGAGGAGGAGGATGGCAGAGTGTCGGAGGAGGAAGTCACTGCTAAGATGGACAAACTAAAAAGAGTCAGCACATTTCAAAGGGACCCCAGTCACATTTTGGCCCCGGAGGCTTCCCCAGCAGCAGCAGCAGCAGCTGTGAACCAGTGCTTCACTCAGGACTTTTAGATGCTGGCCCAGCTCTATTACAAAACCCCTTTTTCATTTAATATGTTTAAAACTATAAGCAGAACTGCAGCAACAAAGAGCAATCTGCTCTCCAAAAGCTTACACCTCAAATGGCTTGGGTCCCTTTTTAACATCATCACTTGTGTTAATAAGGGTGTTAGAAGTCAAAGTTATTTGAGGCTGTGTTCATTTATTTATTTATTTTTGGATACTCCTTAATAAGCAGCGAAAACAGAATTGGCTGCTTTTCAGACCCGTACATCCACCATGCAGGAGGCAGACCGCCGTAGGGAAACTGGGAGAAGCAGTAGCAAACGGGGCGTTAGTCCCTTCGCAAATTAAAAATTAAAAGCAAATAAAAATTGTCTTAGAAAACACGGTGTCATAAAGTACTCTTTAGAAAAGTATAAATTATTTGTGAATCTCTGCTGCTCTGATCAGAAATTAACCCTCTAGTGCCCTCCTGTGGCAGGGAAAGTGTCACACACCCTACTTCAGTAAGAGGACAATGTGAGGCTCACATTTCCTCTACCAAGCTAAAAAGACAAACTGCTTGCATGTTTCCTGTAACATCACACTGGTTAGGTCGTCCTTGATATAATGTCATATTTCACCAAATTATGGGCTGCATGTCTGCCTGAACCGCCAGCTGTAGAGTTCTATACAAAACAAAAAGAATCGTCTTCCAACATGACATCCTTTAGAAGACAATGTATCTATACTACTTTTGCAAGCACCTTATGTTGGTTTTTATTTTATTTTAAGTCCTCCAGCTGTATTTATTTATCAAAAATGAGAAGTTTTCTTTTTCAAAACATTATATAAAATGTGCTACTCTATTTAGATGTGCTGATGGTAAAAGTGGCTCTTTGCACTGTAAAGGTTGGGATTTTCTGTTATCTGATCGGACCAAATTCTAATAAAATGCATTAGAAGTTTGTGGTTGTAATGTGACAAAATATGAGAAATTTTCAAGTGTATTTCTTATTTTTTGCTGTACTGGCAAAATCTCTTATTTTAACATGTTTTAGGTTTCTCATAAAGGGAGTGACTGATTAGCGGTTCTACTTGTTAGCTGCTTCTTAAAGTTCTCCTGGGAGTTTTCTGCCTCCTCCATGGTGGATAGATGCCTCCAAAGGGACCTACTGCAGGAACACAAACTGTGCTGATAGAGAACCAAAAAAATCACGCAGCTTCAGCAATAATAATTAAAAAAACAGATCAAGAATCTTTAGCTTTTTAAAACCCTTCTAACTCTCGGCTGTGTTACATTGTGGCAGCAACAGATTATCTATTAAAGATGCTGCCAGAAAAATTACGACCAATTCACATGCTCCTCTTTCACTCCAGCCCCACTTCTTTAGAGATTTTTCAGTCTTCTTGAACGCATGAATTAGAAAGCGACCGGCTCCTGCCACCTTTTGGAAACGTGCACACTGAACTGGTGAGGTGTAGCAGTAAGGAGGAGCATGTGTTTAACGCCTGGTGGAGTTGTTGGATGCCTGGAAGAGAAGAGGAACTATCTCCTTTAGAAGAAAGACAACTGCATTGACAAGAAGAAACTATGACACATACCCAGTTAACCTACTTGATCCAGTTCCAAAGCATATGAGCGCTTTGGAAGACAGAGAGATTTGGGCATTTATTCATGGGCAAATATTATGTAAACCAATAAGGGGGAAGAAAACATAAAAACAGCAATGAATGAAATAAGCAGAGAGAGGAAAAGGGGGAAAAACAGGAATCAGATGAGACCTTTTAGACACATGCAAGCTGGAGTAGAAAAACGGGGATTTCAGTTCTCAGGAGGAAGTGTTTACAGTGTGTGCAGCCAAGTTTAGAGACATATTCATCAAAGAAATGGTATTTCACAATCAGCTGCTGTTAGATCCCCCAGTGACTGATGCCTTTTAAATTCATTCCAACGTCTCCAGGGAGCCTGCTGCAGTATTAATAATCCATTTATAGGAGGGAGGTCGTTTTCAGAAATGAACACAGGAGTTTAGAGCTCATTGGAGGAAACAAGGACTGGTTGTCTGATACGTGACTCTTTAAGATTTAGGAGCATTCTGTGCATATTTGTGTTATTATAAAGAACAAAAAAATAGTACTTAGGACCCATAAACACAAGTTTGTTTCATACAAGCTTTGCATTTACTGTGTCATATTTGAATAGAAAAGAAATAACAGCAATACAAAATGTATTTTCCCACCTGCAGATTTCTGCTGTTTCATCATCAAACAAACAAGGTTTGATATCAAAAATCAAAGATAAGCTCAGTTAAAAAGTAACCACATCTTAACATTATAAATGATTGAGCAACTATTGCAAACATTCACCATGACGTTTTAGCAAAAACTGCTTTTTACATCAATATGAAGGGACTTCAACCGTCTCCTCTTTGTGGACTGATTTACTTCAGCCATGTTGGAAAGTTTTCATCAATGAATGTCATGAATCCATCAATTACAGCAAACTGTCCAGATCCTGAAACAGTATTGCGTCCCAGATCATCATACCACCCACCATGTTTTACTGTTGGGGTGATGCTCTGTTTTTAAAAGAGTTGGTGTGCTGGGCTGTTTCTCTTCTCTCAATCTTTAAACAAAATTCTCATATCTTTTTCATAAAACCAATTACAGCAATTGGCATTCAGAGTAACTATGACTACTCTTAAGTGCAATGTAGCCCTATACAATGTTTAAAAAATATTTTGTTCTATTACTTATTAATTTAAAGACTCACGTGTTCACTTTGCCTTAATTTCAAACCTATTGTTTTGCTTTTCTTGGTATTTTATTTGTTCTTAAACAGCAAAGTTTTATTATCTCCTTGTAATTGTTCAGAAATTTGTTTGAAAGCGAATTCCAACTAAAGTTAGCATCATTACTATCATTATTACATTGCATTTACAGAAGTTAAAGACTCAGTGCAAAGAGAGTGTTTATGTCAGCTGATCTGTAGTTAGATTTCCTCCATCTCTCCCTGTCCGTCTCTGTCACGTTATTCTCCTTATTCTTTGAGATCTGCATGTTTTATTTAGTATTTATCTGGGCTTGGGTCCCACAGCAGAAGCAATACCCCTCATGGATGTGTTTGCTGTTCCCTATAGTAAAAACAACTTTGAACTTTGCCAGCATTTACATGGCAACCAATGTAAGATAAAACAGATATTAAATAGTCACTCATGGTAGTTATTTATGCATGTAAATTTGTTGTGATATCTGGAGTTACAGCTGGTTGCCTTTCATTAACTCAGCTACACATAGTGCTGAACATCCTCTGATATTGAACTTTAAGTGTTTAAATCTACTAAATGATGGGAAACACAAAGGCATCGGCTTGCTTTGCTAATTGTAGGTAGTAAGAACAATGGTTTTTTGGGTGTGATGTTTTTCCCAGATACAAATTCCTACAACTAAAAAGAATGAAATGAATCATTACTTTTACAAGGTCAGATGGTACTTAAAAAAGTTGAACCATTCTCTGTAACCAATAACTTGAAATCTTTGGAAAACAGAAGGAAGACCAAAATGAAGAAAACTAATTACCCAAATAAATGGTTTTACTTTTAATGTTTATTAATTACTTCTATCCCAAGTCCACAGCTGAAACGATTCATTTATGAGAGAAAAAAACTTATATCTGTCTATTAATAAAAACATATAAACCATAAAAGATTTACTATCCCATTCTGCATTATCTGTTTTTTTGAAACAGCGTTGCATTTTTAGCCATTAAAATATGACACAGCAAAAGTTTTACTTGTTTATTTTCCTCCAATATTTTTAAGACAGCAGCTGCTTAATTTAGAGATTATTATTATTATTATTATTATTATTATTATTATTACCTGTTTATTTAGTACGATTTGTGCGTGTTTAAATTTACCATCCAGGGTATCGTACGCTACTGTACTGACGAAAAGCACAGGAATCTTCCATCTCTTAGCTCCCTTACTGTGTCACTGGCAGAACACTGACATAGAAACAAACACAAAAATAAAAACAACCCAAAAACTACCAAAGAGACAAAAATAAAAAAAACAACAACATGGTGGCAGAGGAGTGAAAGAAAAGGAGCCAGAAACAAAGCAGCAGGAGCAGCAAATTTCACATATAGGGCCTTCTACACGTCAAAAATATTAGTGTTAATAATCTTCAGACCTTGTTTACATCCCAGAAAAACCTGAGAAAAGTTCACAACTAAATCTTCCTAATCCTTGTGTCTAGCTGACGAGAGCTGATGTAAACCAACACGGGAGAGCAAGTAAAGAGCTTTGCATAGACTGTGGCAGAGACCACTGAAGGTGTGGTGGGTGGAGGGCGGGGTGTGGGAGGGGTGGGGTCAAAATAGAGGAAAGTACATACATCATTCCCTTTCTCGCCCTCGGCGTGTGTGAATCTGGCCGCCTTGCCGTTGCGGCTCCGTCGGGTGTGGTCCCCGTTGTGCCACTTGGCGGGATTGTTCGGAGCCAGAGGCGGTGATGTGGCCGACGCCTTCTGTTCGTCCGTCTTGTGCTTGGAGTTCAGTCTGGAAGAGACACAAAATACAGACTGGTTTACAAACTGTGAAAACAAAAAAATTTAACTTTTTCACCACAGGAGAAATATAAATGAATTAAAAGATATAAAATATTTGGATGGGGTAAGTCTAGTAGACTCGTTTCGATTCATTACATTTTCAGCTGCTGCGGTTCACTTTCTCATTGCGCTATGTCAAACAAACCCAACTCCTTGAATAACCAGGTACTCTCTCACTTGTGGCGGTGCTGCACCAAGAACCACAGAAGGAAAAACACAAAAACTTCAGGAGAAGAGACGATCACAACTTCCTTCTTCACAAAATGTCATGAGTCAGATTTTAGCAGTTGTAGGATTTATTATTTTTTATCTTTGGTAAAAGACCACAAGCCATTTCTTCACTAGTGCCAGACATATGTGTTCATTTTGGTTGTATTTACCCAGAATGCCATGTGCTACAGTTTGCTTCCGGCTTTTTTCTGGTCCACTTGGCATTCACATGTGCAGCAGAGTTCACTTTAACTGAAGTGAGACCTACGTTTTTAGGCAGACCAGAATTAGCTTTTTTAGGTCCACATCAGTTTAAGTGTGCCTCCCCACACCTCCCAAACAAACCGGACTCCAGACAAACAAACTAGAGTTTGGTTATAGCGAACCAAACAGGGATGGTGTGAATGCACCGTGAGAGCTGAATTTTAAAAATACTTATTTCACAAGGCTGCATAATGAAGCACAAACTTTCCTAGTGAAAGGTGTAGAAGGTACTTGAATTTTTTTGAAAGCATAAACAAAAACAGTGTGAATGGGTGGTGCAAAAATACACACTTTCTGGAACAGAACATACAGAAGGAAATACGGCTTGCCCAAGAGAGGCACAAAGATTTAACACGCGCTAATCGCAACAGTGTATTTAACAGAACTCTAATTAATTAGCTCTGTACATTTTTCCAAAACGTTGCTCAAGTAAATGTAACTGAGTAAATGTAGCTAGTCATGACAGAGTGGGATGGGTTGCAGCCCCAGACAAACCGAGTGCCCAGTTTGCATCAATTCATGTGAAAATAACAGGATATAATGACGGCCCATGTTTCAAACAAGCAGCACCGAGCATCCAGAGTCTAAAGTGTTCTTGCCAGAGGTGTACGGATTTTGCCACAGTGTAAGATCAACTATCGAGCAGATTTTAAAAGGCTTTTTGTCAAAATCAAAGAAGTGATCTATGTCAGCTTAAAACTGGAATCGGAGGGAATGAGAGGGGTTATTACTGGAAATAAAGGATGGTGAAAATGCCCTTAAAAGAGCAGAAAGGAAAGTTAGAACAGATTTGCTAATGTTTCTGGAACATCACAGTGGAATTTCTTTTACCTGAATCATATTTATCTGGCGTTCTTCTTGTAATCATAATTATGCAGCTTATCGGTGTTAAATTATAGTAGTATTTATAAAGAAACGGGCTTCTTGGGTGTGCCGTGATGGCGTAGGGGTTAGCGCGACAAATATTTGGAGGCCTTGAGTCCTCGACGCGGCCGTCGTGGGTTCGACTCCCGGACCCGGCGACATTTGCCGCATGTCTTCCCTCCTCTCCTTCCCCATTCCTGTCAGCCTACTTTCGTAAAAGGGACACTAGAGCCCACAAAAAGACCCCCTGGAGGGGTAAAAAAAACAAAAAAACAAAATAAAGAAATGGACATAACTATTGTCCGCACACAGACACTATAAAAATCTTAACTGTAAAAGCCTGCTGGCAGACATCAGCTGCTCCGCAAGCTTTTAATGCACTTATCGTGCTGCACATTTACATGGTTGGAGCTTTAGAGCTCACATTTTAAAACCAGAAGACAAGGAGCTCTGAAAACAATTAAAACAAATGATAGACGGAGAATATGCATAGATCGTCAAGCAGTAAAGCTAAAAAATCCTTAATCTTAAACCCGACTTTTTTTTTTGTCAGATAAAGGATACCTCCAACAAACTTTAGGACACTCTAGGAGAGTCAGTATAAACAGAAAAAACAGAGGCAAAACGTACTGTGTCACTAAGAGCTGAACATATTTGAATTAACTTTTGTGAAGGAAATTACAGCAAGTAACTGTCAGAACCTGACAAAAGGGGGAAAAAATTAGATGAAGACTTTTTTAAATGGAATACGGTCAAAGAAGAGAGTGAACTACTCAGTCCAACATAGGCTGAGTAACAATGTGACTGACAATGAATAGTTTTTCATCAAGCAGGAATGCGGAGCGAGATATTGCAAAGTGCATTATTCAAAGTGCATTATTAAAAGACACGTTGAGGAGCCCAATTTGTCTCCTAATCTTTCCCCCGAGGGCTAAGAGTAAATGAGAAAGAGAGAGAGAGGGAGAGACACCGTTGGTCACCAGGGCAACCGCCCAGTCAGACCAATTTCAGAGTGTGAACAAACGGAGCGTGCACGTGTGTGTCAGAGTCGCCTACCTGGAGGGGGATTTGGAGGTGCTCCAAGTGGAGGACAGGGAAACGCTTCGAGAGCTGCAGCAGCTGCCCTGACGCTGTGAGCCCCTGCTGGGGGTCTCACCTGAGGACCTGATGGATGACAGCAGATGGACAAACACACCACACACACATTCACATGCAACGGAACATGTATGCATGCATACATCATGGAGACACACACAACAACGCACACTCAGTCGTCAAACTCGTAGTTTCTGAAATGCTTCACGCAGAGCTAAACACGTCCAAAGTTGTTTTACTCAAATGAAAAGATATAAATGTGCACTTTATATTTGAGTTTGAGTCTTTAATTATGAGTAAAAAGTACCACTATAAATTTATGAGGTCTGTCCATGCAATTACAGCTGCTTACATCTCTACACATCTACATGGCACATGAAATTTATGCCCATGTTCTCTGCAAAACAGTTATTTTAGTAATCGATTATTATTGATAAGATAAACAAGTGGAACATTCTGCAGATTTGTTATTTAACCAAGTTTAATACAATATTAGAAATACATTGAACAATGCAAATAAACAATTAAATTCCTTTTTAAATTAGTAAAAAAAAAAAAAAACTTCTATTGCCTACAATGCAATACTGTAGCATTCCTGTGAATTTGAATCAGGTAAAGGTAAAACTATGCCACTTAAGGAATTCTGGGTAAAATATATTTACAGACAAAAGTGTTTTCATCTTAAATACAAAATGTGTAAATACAGTACATGTTGAACACTTTTGACTAAATTGCTGCTAAAAATGTTGTTTTTCAGAAAATGGCCTTTTTTTAGTCTGAATTCTCCAGTTAACGATTAATAGATTACTAAATTAGTAATCACTCATTCTACTTCAGTGTTTATTTGTGTGCAAAATTATGAAAAGAAGAAGAAAACAAGGTGTTCAGTGAGTAAATTCCCTGTGTGGCTCACCTCTTTTTCTGTTTGTTCTTATCTTTGTGCTTGTTTTTCTGGCTGCCTGACCTGAAATAAAAGTCAGACAGAAGGAAAGGATGGCATGTAGATTAAAAACAATATACCACTTCTCTTTCATTACCATGTGAACAAAAGGTAATTAATGATAGCAATGTCACACAAAGAAGACTGCACTGATGAATGCTAATGCAACAGACTGACAAGTTGGCCAGGTGGTTTTTACTGTACCTGTATCTTCTCTTTTTCCTGGCGTCAGATGCTGACCTGTAAAAACAAAATTATTATGTTAGATTCCAATAATAGTAAGATGTGACACAGATTCCAGGTAGTTCAGGGGATTCCAAACCCGTCTTTTGGAATCGGTTCCAGGATGGAGGATAAAGTTAGACGCTGAAAGACGGTTATCAAACGGTAGTGACTAGAAAGAGCATTCTTAATTTCTAAATCTTTTACTAAAAAATAAATAAATAATCTGCAAAGTTTGGTGTGGATTTATATCCAGCCGTTTCTAATGTAATAAATTTCCAATTCATATTACTTCATATTCTTCAAAGAGTTATTGCAGATGGTGATGGTTGTGGGCAGGAAGGATCTTTTGTAGCAGTCTGTAAAACAGCAAATTTGAAGAAGCCTCTGACTGGAGACACCCAGTTTTTCTAAGACAGTCTCATGATGGTCAAGGTTGTCCATAACTTTCTTTATTTTATGTAAAGTGAAGACTGAACTTTTTGTATTACATGCAAAATGCTTGCACTTCACATTACTCTGACCACACTATCGCCATGGCGACAGTGGTTGCCAGTGAGATATTTTGCAAGAAAGGACAGAGAAAAATTGACTATCTGTAATTATGGACAATGAGAAAAATATTTTTATTTGAACAAACACTGAACATCTGTTGTAATAAAACAAAATACTGAAAAGCTTAAAGCATATGAAAGCAAATATACTGTATATCCACTTGGATGTCTGAATGTAAATGTAGATGTTTATTTAGGAATGAAATTCTTTTATTACAGAGTATTTTCCTTGCAAACTGGGACAGAACCCATCCAGGTGTTTGGTGTGTTTAGTCTCAGATGTTTTTTTAACACCACAGCTGCCGCAGTTCATTTCTTCACATTTTAGTCACAGTCGGGTGTGAAGTGTTTAAATAAAGCTGAGGCTGACCGTTCTTCTGTCCTCAGCATTAAGACTGACACACCACCCTCACATCAGTATCACCTTCATTGCAGTTACCATGGTGATTAGTCGGGCAGGTCTGATTTTTTTCCCCTTAGTATCGCCCGGCTCACCTCCAGCATGCGGCATAAAAAGTGTTGACTTGCTGAAAGGGCAGTAATAAAGCTGTCATAGAAACATATGTGGCTGATATCAAACTCTGAGGACCAGACCGGCTTTCCTCGTTGGAGGAAATCTAGTCGGTCTCTTCCTCAAACACTCTGCTGAAACACTGAACAGTGCGAGAGTGAAGCTGTTGCTCACAGAGGTAAGAAAGCAGCAGGGCTCTACCAGGTCAAGACCCTGAGGTCCTCTCCTCATGTATATCTGATAGCCTCAAAATAGGAAGCCTGATGGGGGGATGGGGGGGGGGGAGAACAAGGCATGTTGCTCTGGCTCCGTTTGTCCGATACATTATTCATACATCAACATCACCTGCAATGCAGAGCATTCTTGGAGCAAGGACGAAAGAGAGGAGAGGGAATGAGGACAACGGCGGGGACGGAGGGTAGGGGGAGGGGGTGTATGGATGGATGAGAGGTGGGAAAGCACAGCGGAGCAGCTCAGCAATTTATAGAAAGGCTCATTTTTCTTGTGTTGTGCACACCCCCGTACAGGCTGGGTTATTAGAGCAACACATTTAGCCCCACTGCCCCCCGAGTCAGGCAGGGAACGAAGCTGGGTGGAGGAGGCCTCTCTACAATTGCTTATTGCTGTTACCATGTCCCAAGGCATTGCACAAGTTGCTCTTGATGAGCTTTTGCTCTTCTTCGGTTTCTTCTTTCCCTCGGTCTCCGTCTCTTAATGTCTTTACGAACGCCTCCCCTATTCTTCTTCCTCCCATCCTCCTACCTTTGATCCCGTTTTTCCACATTTGTCTCCTGACTTCAAACTACTGTCTTTCCTTTTTTAGGGTATATGCAGCTTTCAGCAAGTCAAATTTAAGACTTTTCAAGAGCTTTTTAATGCCACAGTTGGGGGATCTTGCTGTATTACAATTTAGCCTAGCAAAAATGTGAAATTTCTGGACTCTGTTTGTGTCGTCCACTTTAGTCGCTGTCGTTGTTATTCCCATGTGTTTGGTTTCACTCTGAGTGGTAGTGACTTTCGTCTCTCACTGTCACTTGTCGAATTTCAAGCTCATCACCCATGATAGTTACAGAAAAGCTACAGTATGTAGCTATATTGTAGCTACGGTTTATTAGCAGCTAGCACACGTCTGGGCGCAGCTCAAATGTTTGACTAAAGTCCTGTGAGTAAAACAACAACAACAAAAAAATGGGATTAAATAGTTCTTTCATGAAAAAAATTGAAATTATAGTATTTAAGGCTAACTCGCATTTTTAATGAATATAACTTAATTTCAGATTTACAGATGAGTGGACACCCTGTTTTACAAGCCATCTCCAGTTCTCTCTGTGAGAGAGCAGCACTTTCAGCAGGTAACAGGAAGGTTGTATATACTACAGCAAAGGTTTCAACCATTGTCTGTTATGGAACATGTTGGATTTGGAAATATTTCCAAAATTTTGGGAATTAAGGTACATTTTTGGAGTTAAGGTGAAAATGCACATTCTGTAATTTTACATACATCTCATAGTATATAAGAATAAGCCAAAATCAGCATCTACTGATCAAAGTATTACTAAAACATAGATCAGAAATCATTGTGGTTTTAATCTTTCATTTGTCATTTTCCTTTTGTCTTTTCCATCTTTTTTATTTTATCTTCCATCTACCTCTGACCTCTTTTTTTGTATTACTGATTATTCTAACATGGAAACAGCTGGCTGTCTTTTTAACCCAAACCTTTTTCTTCTCTATGTGCTTTTATTATTTTTTCCAGGTAATTTTCTCTGTCGTACTCCCTTCTCTCTCTCACCTTCCTCAGTAATAATTGATACTGCGACAAGTTGCACACGGATCCAAAATATATAAAAGATGGAAGATAAAAGTAAAAAGAAAAAAAGAATTATTTAGATGCGTCTCTGTGAGAATAATTCAGGTTTCTGATAAAAGCAACTACATTCCTGCAGCTCACATCGTTGTAGGGGTAAAAATGTGGTGCAGCCTCGAGTCTTTTTGTGTTTCTGTTTTTGAATGTAATTGGTGTTGATTGTAAATGTGGTGACTGCTCGTCGTCTTCAGGCAACATTTTCCTTCCTCTTCTTCCTCCTAAGCATCTGTTGTTTTAATGTTGAAGAAATTGAATTTGTAAGTACTTTCGATGACGGTTTCCTTTCATGCGTTATGTTCCGTGAGCCAAACCGTAACAAATTTGTTTGTTGTCAGAGACAGTCCTAACTTTGAATGTGCGACGCCTCGGTTTTTATCCCAGATGAGTCTCTAATTTGTCAGTGCTTGGCTCCGACAATCATAACACATGAAAGAAAAAAACTCATGGGATTGTTTTACAAAATGACATTCATTTATCAGAAGCCATTAGAAACCAACGAAAAAAACCTTTTCTTCCCAAGGGGGGAGAAGAGGCATAACCTGGAGGAAGAAGCCCCTGACGTATCTGTCCAGTCAGATCCGGTTCCGACCAGCAAAAGCAACTCAAACACAAGCTTCAGGGAAAAAGACATGCAGCCGTACCACCTTATGAATCCAGGCTTTCTTGTTTGTTTGAGATATGACTGATGACACCTTGTACACACTCACCTGTCTCGCTTGTGTTTCTTCCCACTCTTCTTCTTCTTCTCTCTGCGAGTGGGCGAGGAGCTGCCAAACCTGTTGATGAAGAGAAGGTGAGGGAGGCAGGTATGACACCGGAGTCTCAGGCTGCTGATAAATTCTTCTTTTCTCCCTTTCTTCTTGGCTGACATTGTCAAAAAAAAAAAAGGGAGCTATGTGCATATTTGTCCCATTACTCCCCACCTCCACCTCCACGGTTATGGTATCTGATGACTCATTTGCAATATTCACAGAAAACAATTAGGATTTCATTCCACAAAACCATAGAGAGTAATTGCACCATGAGTAATTATCCTATCAGCAAGCCTGGAAAAGAAAAAGGAAGAGGAAGAGTCTTTAGGAGGGGCTGCTTCCACTCACCGACTCCTTCGACGGCCAGACTTCTTCTTCTTCCTTTTCTTTGGATGGGGGGATGGAGAGCTGGTTGATTTCCTTTTCATTCTGAATGGGCCAGAGAACGGGAGAAAAAAAAGGAGGCAGAGTCAGGCGGTGCAAAAGCATTTACTAGTGATTGTTATTATAATCGTTTTCAGTTTTCAGTATTAGATTATAGTAATTTGGTGTTGTTTTGGCGCCTTGGCAATGACATAACGAATGTAAATTTTTCTCATTTCCTCAGTCCATTCAGCCCAATTGCAATAACAATGCATTACGTCTCTGCAATGAAAGCAAATTGCTTATAAGAAAATGAACTTGTTATTTTCTGTGTGCAGGCTGATAGCAGCAACATTTGCAGGGTTACTCTGAATGAATGTTTCTGCTGGGTTTTCCATTTTATTTTCTCCAAAGCAATTCTCAGAAATCTTTCGTAGGAACGATTTAATTCCTATTCCCTCTTTAGCCCACCTGTCATCACTGTGGTAGTCCTGTTCATAGTCTCCGTCTTCGTAGCCGACTGCGTCTGGGTCATCTTCGTACGCGTCGGCCTGATAATGGAAGTGGTTCACCCTGGAAGAACAGCAGTCAAGGATCACGACACAAAGTGAGCTTTCCAAAAACCGTCTTACTCCTTTAAATTGATGCTGACGTTTGCTGTGTATTCACGGCAATTGTGGACGCCACAGAAGGGGAAACAATAGAAAAGCTAATTTTACTTATGACTCATGTTTGTCAGCGGAGAGCAGACTGAATGATAAAGGAAAGTGCAGCAACAGGCAAACTGTGATAATTCTCCCAGAAACCAATGCAATATTAGCAGGCGAAGTACACTATATTTATCATAACATATTGCTCACTGTGCTATTTAAAGTCTAGAGAAGTTAACTAGGGGTCAGATAATACCAGAAGCCTCATAGTGTGTTTGGTTGCTCCCTGGATAAAAACACATGAAAAGACACATTTTCATGTTTCTAACACTGCATGTCCATAGGTGCAATAGAAAATGTGTGCAACAATTATTTACTCATAATATGAGCATTTCAATGGAGTCACATTGAAATGCGACTCCATTGTCGCATTTCAAATTTTGTTAAAGCTCCAGCTAATTACCAATACCACAATAATGCAAATGAACTTTATCCTAATTTATTCAATTGTTTATTTTAAGTTTGATTCCATTCACATCCTTATGTCATTGCCTATATGTGTGATGGAGAATAAAAACTGCACATCAATCTGGTCAAACCTTCCTCTAGGTGAAACATGGTGGAGGCAGCAGCATGCTGGGGGCAAATGTTCTGGGTAAGAAAAGCTGAATGGAGTTAACAACAGGACAGTCCTAGAAGGAAACCTGTTAGTCTGCAAAAGAGGTTTGCCTTGATGTATTGGACTAATAGTTTAGTCCAACACATCTATAAATTTTTTAAATGGTATAGCGATTTTCAGATTTTTATGTATAATTTAATAAAACATGTTAAAGTTTTTGTTTATACAAAATGTGAAAAGGGGTAATGGTATGAATGCTTTATGTACGACACTTTATGACTCTACCGCTAAAAATGGTCCCAACAACACATCCGTTATGTAACATATTAATTTAAATTTTATTCCTTTCACTGTGGATGAAGTTTTGTTAGGACATTTCTAATTTCCCCTGACCCCACATCTGAGAACATTGCTTTCCAATTTGCGGCTCAGCTTGTGGGATTAATATCTTCCAACTCTTCAGACACACTGCATTGTATTTTCTGACAGATGGCTGCAAACTCCTTCCTGTCCTTCCTGGCTCAATAGCCCCGTTTTCCCTTTAATGCCCCGGTGTAATTGACCCAGCCTGACCTCACCGTGTCAATGCAGTCGTAAAAAAAGAAAAAAAAGAAATAAACACTCACCCATCTCTCTGACACTGTCTTGTCACATTGTAATTAAAAAAACATAATTGATTTTTCTTAATATGGATATGCGTTCAGTTGCTGGATGTGTACAGGTTATCTAGATCAGAGGGATGAGGACACATACATCACCTTGATGAATTGCCCTGCCGCCCCAACCAGTGGGGGAGAGAATAAAACAAGAGTGGAGTAATGAAGAGAAGAAGCTGAAGCGACACACCAAAACAATTTAATAAAGCAAAGGATAGCAATTCCTAAATGACAGCCTCAAACACACATGCGAGCTCTATAAGGCAAACCTCTATATCAGATCTGAATGGAAAGCAAAGAAATCTAGATAATATGTGATGTTGGATATCTAGAGGGGGAAAGCAGAGTGGTTTGTTAGAGAGACATGAGGCAACAGAACCCTTAATTGGCTGAGCATGAATGGGCCCAGCAGGGATGCTGTGAATCAGCTAAAAAAACTACTTATTCTACCCCGACAGTCCGGCTTAAATCTCACTAATAGGAAATGAGAACGAAACCTACAGAGTGAGACAGATGGCTGAGAGAAGCAACCAGCTGTAGGAAATATGGATGTTTCACAATTTATATGGTTGAGTTTAAATTAATGTAGATTTAAAGCTGGGGTATGTAAGTCTTATGAAAAAACTTTTTTTTTGACGTACTTGTTAAAACTGTCACAACATAATGACAGTTTAATACAAAATTCTGTGAAAAAAAAAAATCATTCTTCTCTACATCCTCCCTGAGCTATTATTGTTGTCTGCAGAAATGCCCCACTCCCAGCCCGAAACAACCGATCAGAGCTGGAGGAAAGGTTTTAGAGCTGTCAATCGCGCTCGTGTATGCGCTGGTAAAAAACACTAATGGTGGAGAAATTACTTACCATTTCAGAAAAACTGTTCATCACATGCTAACTAGTGTGAGTACTCATGACAATCTCTGTTGGGGTGAACAAGACATAGCGTTCGGGCAGAGAGAAAAGGGGAGGTCTGAGCAGTGTGTACACAAGCATGATTCGCAGCACTAAGACCCTCCTTCTGGCTCTGATTGGTTGTTTAAGATCGAGCAATTAGTGGGAGAACTGGGAGAATGCAGACAATGTTGATTTTTTTCACAAAATTTATAGCATAGAGAATTTACTGTCATGTTCAAAAAAACCATTTGAGATTAACTGAGGTTTACAGCATGGTGCATTACACTGAGATATAACCATCAGGAGATGGCTACACTGTGGTCATTAAAGGATTGACATGGGCAGCAACAATAATCAGGTAAGATTTGGAGTTTAAACAATACTCAGCTGGCACTAAGGGGTCCAAAGTGTTCAAAAATATCACCAATACTCCATTTGAGCCATCTATACAAGGCAGGAAGAGTCAATGACTCCATATTTCAAAATTTTGACCTTACCATCCGAATATTACAGCAGAAATAGACTCAATGTTTCCCACTGTGGGTATTTGAGCTACTTTTCCCATTCGATCATCTCAAACAAGTCTGCAGTTCTGTGAATAACATTTTTATTCACAGAACTGCTTCTCACTGGACATTTTCTCTTTTTCTCTGCAATCCTGAGAGCAGGCTGTATGTGAAACTCCCAGCAGATCAGCAGTTTCTGAAATACTCAGATCAGCCTGTCTGGCACCTTCAGCCAGGACACGTTCACAGTTGGTTGGTTCTTTCCCATTCTGATGCTCGATTTGAACTCCACCGACTGTAGATGCCTTAATGCCTTCAGTTGCTGCCAAGTAATTTGCTGAATCGCAACTTGAAATTGACCCTCTGTACATGTTATATTGACAGGTAGGTGTCTGTTTCCAGCGGAGCGTATATATAGGGGGAAGTGCGTCAACAATGATCGTCCTGTGTGAAACGTATACAGAGTCCAGAGCATGTCAAGTTTTTCCTTTCATTAACTACAGAGTAGAAAGGTAAGGCACAGTAAAAATCAATAAAACAATGTTCATTTAAACCACCATAATGTTTTTGAGTTGCACATCTCTTTAGTTTTTTTTCTTTCTTTTTTACCAGATCATGACTGATTAGAAATGCTTTACATGGTTTGTTTGCAGAAAAGATTTTACACAAGAGATTTGTTAATGGAGCAGCTCCCCTTTGCCCTAGAGTTGCTTTTTTTAAATAACAGTAATCGACTTTGGGCTTCACTCTATTGGACAGGTCCTTAACACCATCCTCCATGACCAGCTAATCTGGATTTATACTAAATTCAGGATTCGTACACATTTCCCACGGTAAAATCCAAGCAAAAACAATACAAATCGAATAAGAAAGAGAGATTCAATGTACTGTTATATGTTATAGAATGTAAATAAAATCACAAGACATCTAGTCTTGTGACAACAGGGACAAGGGAAGCTAAAATATGACAAATTTTATGTTTTGAAATGTCTCTCACCACTTACACTACTCTGAGAACAAAACACTAACTGAATAAAAAAAATCTCCCGTTTTCAATAACTTTGTTTAACATACAAAATATAAGCAACACTTCATTTCAGTTGCATAGATTAATAAGTATTCATTATTTAAGTAAATATTCATTAACACAATCCAAGCAAATCATGTAAATCATGATTTTCCTGCTCAGATTAAATGCTTAAGCATAATATACAAAGTTAGTTTAAAAAGGAATCTCTAAAAATATTTTTACAAAATTTTCTGGCTTTTAGCAAATAGAAATAATTTTGGCAATTCTAATGGACCTAAAACGAGAAATGTTCAGTGTGATTTAACTTCAGACACTGATAAAAAATAAATGTGTCTGACTTTTAACGAGGTGTATAAAAATATCTGGTTTCAACTGTAAATAATGTTCTCCAAATTTAGGTTCTAATCAAATATTATACTGCACTTTATGACAAAATATCAAGCACCTTGCAGAAATCAAGCACTTTCCAAACCTTGGAAATTGAAATGCAAGCATTTTTAAGGATTTCAAGCACCTGTATGAATCTTGTAAATTAGGATGCTAAGAGAGTATTTTTACTGCAGGTAGGATATTAACTTTTTAAAATCTTTGGTAACACTTTATTTGACGGGGTGTGCATAAGACTGACATGACACTGTCATAAGCATGACATGAACATGAAGGAGTCTTCATGAATGTCTATGACTGTTGTCATGAAGTGTCATTTGGTAAATATTTACACTTTTAATGTAAAGTTGTTTTAAAAGTTGCATTAAATGTCCATTAAAAGTCCCAATTTGCATGATTTTGTAAATAATGACACTTAAATGCAAAGTTGGCATTTTTAATGGACTTTCGGTGTAACCTTTAGAGCAGCTTTGTATGAAGTGTCATTATTTACTGAATGAGACTTCATAAAGACTCCTTCATGTTCATAACAGGTGTTATATGTCATGTCAGTCTTATGCACACCCCATCAAATAAAGTGTAAGAAAAATCTTTTAACAGAACCTATTTTAAAAAGCTTAAACTACTCGTTCAAGGACATGTCAGATGAAGTATGGACTACAATGTGGTCTGTCTCTCTGTCCAGTCAAGAATGAGCTCTAAAAGGCACTATTTGCAGCCAGATGGATTAACTTCCACAATATGTCATTGTGTCCTTCTGCAAACTGAAAAAAGCCGTCTGTGTGGCTTTCCGCTTTAGGCCAGGAAGGCAGCACTGAAACACACTGCCAAAAAAAGCAATTAACAACAATTTAACTGTCTAGTGCCCCTGTGTTCAGTCATTAGTGATGAATCAACTAATTCCCCACCCTGTTCTTAATCTCCTAATTGGTGCCAGGCTCCAATATGCGAGAGACATCTGTCTAGCCAGACAGCCGCCCTGTTAGGCAGATGAACGAGTGTCCTCCACGCTCAGTGCTGCAGTGGTGAGGCGAGAGGTTTCATAGTTCAGCCTTTGTCCCTGGGACCTGGCAGTGATGGACTGTGACCGAGGCCCTCCTCAGGGCTGCAGCACAAAGTGGCGCAGCTCATTCATATCCGTGCTCAGACAGCCGCTCGGCCACTGAAGGATCAGTCCTGTTCTCGTTGCTGCCCAGAGTTATAGTGTGTTATTTTGTGGTGGAAGTTGGATTCATTATTCCTCAACATTTGAGCGGTGCTAGATCTTGTTCCTGCTCAGAGAGCGGTGGTTTGAAGCTCATGTGTTTAGCTACATCTGAAGTACTGTGCTAGGTTAGCTAGCAGGGACTATGCAAAACAGCTGAACTGTAAAGTCACATCCATTACACCGTGTTTCTGTTCTCTAATAAATCCGGTCTCTCTCTAGTATTTCATCTGACAGTTGGTTGTTCTGCGAAGCCAATGCTGGGTCAGCTTCTACATTAATCCTGCACAGATTGCACAGATTTCATGCGTAACTCGGAGTTACTCAACGGCATTCATTCTCTCATTTCCCATTCAGTCTTCAGAAAAATCAATGCAGACAGTAGTAAGTATGAAGAAGGAGGCTGCACATCTATTCCTACTGCAGGGTTTTTTACTGCAGTAGTAAACTACTCTGTAGGGCCCTCACCTCCTCCAAGTTGCATAAGTCACTGAAAAAAATTATGGGCTCAACATAACTGCTACTACTGAGCAGAAATACACTCGAAGCAAGATTATATTCAGTGGTGAGGTTGTCAGGATTTGTTATTTAGTAGGTTTGCGTACAAATATTTGAATGTATAGCATTATTTTTTTCTGCTCAGTAAGAACTAAATTATCTGCCATCTCTGCGAATCTCTCTAAGGGTCATGGTAAAACAAGCTGGTGTTGGCTGTCTCTGTTGGCACAAGATCTTGGAATATTAAAACGCTGCAATATCTTTTGTCTAAGTGAAATCTGTCAGCATGTTGCTTCCTTTGGTGAGATCAGTCTAAGCGATGACTGTGATAAGTCACACCTGTCTTTTGATGCATTTATTTTGAAGCAAAAAAAATGAAGTGGTTCTCAAATAATAAGACTGGTCATTAGACTGACTGACAAAAAACAGATTTTTAAAAATTATTATTGTTCCTACTTCAAAATCTACTTTTTAAAGTTTAAACTTAAATTTGTTTGACAGTGAACAAACTTTAAACACAGTTCTGAGATTTATGAAACATTTATTTTCTGTAGGGAAACATAAAAATGCCTTTTTGGCTTTAGGGTCATCTTAGAGATCAAGATAAAATTATATGAACACTCCTGGACTTAAATATTCTGTGCTGATAAATTCTTTGGAACCCTGTTAGCGATTTGCAAAGTCTTTATGCTGATTTTGTATTGGCTCATCTCATGAGAGTGAGACAGTGAGCCATGCAATTTCTTAAGAAAATTTTCTTATCATGGATTTTGAGCTTGTTTGCAGATGAGCCATTTCTGGATGTGGCCGCCTACAACCTCAGCTCATCTCAAGTCTAATTGGCAGAATGCCACATACCTTTGTCAGTCTTTGACTTTTGCTTTGGCTGATCCATAAATGTCAATATATTCACCGTTGCGTAACTCTGCATGCAGCATAAGCCGCTCCGTCAGCAGCGCTCCACATCTCAACATCTTCTAGGTAAATGTCAGACACCAAATGAGGTGCAAAGGAGGGAAGAATCATTAGCCATGTCTGAGACACAGGATGCATGAACTTCATTAGCAGTCATAAGGTCACAAACAGTAGGTCGACTCCACTCCACCGCCTCTGGATGTGTGATGGACTGGCTCAGAAGGCCACCATGCCTACGCCCCTGCTGTTCCTATTACTCATGATTCGGACGTGCCTTTTTCTACGGTATGTTCAGAGTACGAACACACTATGACTGTCTTCGTCTAAAATCCTTTGCTCCAGATAAGACCAGCTCCCTCTCAGCCTTCTGTGCAAAGCTTGAGTTGTAAAACATGAAAATTAAATGAGCTTTACCATTTTTAATAAGAAGTGTTCAAATATCCAATCAGATACTTATACCAGAAGCTTGCTAATTGATTTAAAACTTGCCTGGTGGCTCAGTAACTTACTAGCAATACGATATTGATTATTAGACAGGTTAATTGTTTTGATTATCTGAAGTACTACGAAACTGGTAGTGGGATCTTTCCTGTTTTATCAACGGTATTCACTCCTCAGAATTGTTTTTTTTAAGCAGTTATGAGGCACGGTGGAGAAACCTGAAACTGCTGCTGCGCAATTTTCTCAACTTGCTGTTGCTCTTTTTAACCAAAGAGTGAGTGAGTGAGTTGATGCCACCAACCGTTTTTAGCTCATCATGAGCAGCTAAAGCCTTTCCTCTGCCTACATCCCCCAGAATACTGTGGGGTTCAGTGAAATTATTCAACTGATATTTTCTACTAGAATAAAACAATCAGTTCAATTCAAATAAAAAATTATGTGATACAATTCTTTCACACCGAATAAAAATGACTCAAATGTATCATTAAAAGACCAAATTAAATATGACATTCATATCCACAATTAGCATACAAAAACGTCTGTGTCTAACTATAAAGATGGTAAAAGAATACTGAACTAAGATTTTTATGTGCTGACATTCCCTCTGATTAAATAACACGTCTAAATTTGCTGATTTGATTTTTTTAAACAATTTCTGCGCTTATTCTTTTGTAATGTCCAACATTTTTCTACGTTTCCACAATGAAAATGTGCAACTAATAAACAGAAAAAATAAAAAGACATTTTCAGAATAAGCTAGATGTAATGTAACTTACACGGGTTGTGTGTGAGAGCCCTCTCTGGTGATAACACCCTCCTTGTCCATCAGCATTTGTCTGAATGTGCTCACTTTTTGTCGGATCTCCTCCTCAGTGTACCTGTAGGTATGAAAAACAGAAGTTACAAAAAAAACATACGTATTTATCTATCATTTACAGTTTTGAATGGTGAGCTCATAAGCAACGACTTTTACTAACAGTAATGATTGCAGCTCAAGCATCGGGAAATATCATCCAACATATTTGCCAGATGCTTCCGTGGTAGTTGTCACATCTCCTGCTTCTACACAGAGCCACAAAAAATGCCAAAGATTTCTGTGTTGATGGACCAATAACTGAGTTCTGCTAAATAATGTTGATGAGTCACTGATGTCCCCTTCTGTCTCTGGCCTGCACAGCGTGTCATGTTTTATTCTGAGAGGAGTTCTCCACAATCCACACAGAATAATGAAAACCACTGCAGATGTACACAAGAAGATTTCTATCTATTATCTCAAAAGTTTAAGGCAAGTTGTGGGTGCCACAGAATTCAAAAATGCTTATTTATCTTGCAGTTCCATTGAGTAAAAAGAATAACAAGTAAATAGTTGTTGGTAAATACAATCAATCTATGCAACCTTGAGCTACATTTTTATTTTCTAAGATTGCTGTGTTACCACAGCAACCTGTTCAGTACAGAGCTTCTAAGATTAAATCATCAACTGGACCATAACTCAGCTTAATGTGTTGCATTTTGGACATTTTAGGTTATTATTCTTGCCACTAAAATTTTCTATATGACCAAGCATCAGTGTGTGTTAAACACTTATTTGCCCAAAAGCACATTCAAACTTTTGGGCAAATGAAATGCTTTTATAAGCTTTGGGCTTTATAAAGCCCAAAGCTTATAAAAGCTTTGGGCAAATAAAGCTTTATATGCTTTTATTTTGGGCATATAAGATAAAATTGGCTATCGGTAAGCATATCAAAAGCCAATTTCAATATGGCCATTGACATTTCTAAAATTTTCAATAGCCATGTACATTCACTGAGAACAGAGTCTTCAAGCTTTTTTTGTTTTTAGAAAAGCTTGAAAGAAGCACATTAATCCTATGTCTTAAGTATACATGATATTATGCACCAAGATTATACACTGAACTTCTTTTTTTTAGGGGTTCATGTAATGGGAAAAGTATAAATCAACTTGGTCATCCTGGGAGCTGTGAAGTTTGAAGTAGGCTCATGAATAATTCAGATGTAAGCTGTGTGAGCTGAACTTTGAAGTCATCCTGAAAGAGTTGCACATCATTGCCTTTAGCAGGTATTGGATTTGTGTTTGTCCTGTTCTCCGGTTGAAGCAGACAGGAAGCCCTCCTGATTCTGGTTCCTTTAGATGCCTGTTGTGTTGGATGGCAGTTTGCCTCTGAACAGTTCATTGTGCAGGACCAGAACACGCCGCTGCAATCAAGCAGAGATCCAAGGAAACCTTTTTTTCCACCCAATTAAAAATTTTAAAGATAATCTGCATGATGTCCAGATATAAATGTCAAAAGTACTCATAACCCCAGGACTTCTTCATATTGTGTTACTTAACAACTCACTTGTAACTTTAATTTTGGAAAGAGACCAACATAATGTAGCATTTAATTGAGATGTAGAAGGAAATGGATAGATTTTGTTATGCCAAATTATTTTGAAAACATGTGACATCTTTTTTATTCAGTTCACCTCCATCCTTGAATTTTTACTTTTGTTGTAATGACACCCACGAGATTTTGGAGCTCTTCTAGCTTTGCACATTAAGAGACTGAACTCTTGTCTCTTTAATATTTCCTTTTCTTAATAGCTTGATTTTCAAGTCTTGCCAAAGATTGTAAATGG
Organism: Xiphophorus couchianus; assembly: GCF_001444195.1. Taxonomy (NCBI): domain Eukaryota; kingdom Metazoa; phylum Chordata; class Actinopteri; order Cyprinodontiformes; family Poeciliidae; genus Xiphophorus; species Xiphophorus couchianus. The sequence continues at coordinate 24,786,021 of NC_040238.1, forward strand.
TTTTAGGTCTCACTGCAAAAACAAAAAATCCTACAGAGTATTTGTGGTCTAGTTTCTAGTGCAGGTACACTTACTAACTTACAGGAAACCTTTCAACAAGATATAGGAGCTTGTTTTAAGAAAATAATTCCTTATTTTTTATTTTAAAAAGTACTAGTTCTACAGGCAGATTATTTTACTTATAACGTGTCATTTTTCCAATGCTATAAATGAAATAATCTGCATGTTTACCGAATACGTTTTCATCAATTTCAAGTAATTATTGACTTAAAACAAGTTTCTACTTCTTGCTGAAAAGTTACTTATTGGTTAGTTTTGCCTTATTTGAAGTAGTACTAGATATTTGTACTAGATACTGGACCAAAAATACTTGGTACAATTCTGTGTTTCTGCAGTGCTGAATTTTGACTGGGCCGTTTTAACACATGAAGAATCCCTCAAATGTCAAATCTGTGACACCTTTCAGCATCCATCCATCTTCCTATCAACTAACCAAACTCCCTGTCACCGAGTCATGGCCAGTGTCAGTTCTTAACCAGACATAGCATTTTACATACATTTCATAATTATGCCGTACTACATAATTCTGACAAAACTCATTGGAGAGTGGGGTTTTAACTTGTAGCTAACATTTTTGCACAGGAAAGATGTGCAAAAGTGCGATAAGTATAGTACACTGGAAAGGATTTCACAGATATCCTTTGTGAAATCTGTGAAATATATGGACTCACCATGTATCTGTGAGTCCTATTAGCTGACTTGGAAATTAACCAGCGTCTCGTATCTGCATAGAAACAGCATTAGTCTGAGGGGTGGCTGTTTTTCCCAGGATGCAGCAGTGGATAGCTGGTAGCTATCGGCACAATGGCAATGTGAAGAGTGAGATTAAGAGAAGGGTGATGGCCATCAGAAATAGCTGAGAGATATTTCAGCCGAGGGGAAGCCGGACGGTGTGATGGCGCCATCCGGTCCAGCTGTGTAACAATCTCTCAGCTCAGCAGCTGTCGGCTCAGCACAACAGAGAGCCCAGACCAACACTTTATATTCATGGCTTTCTGTTCACAGTGCAGGAGCCATCACCATACATTAGCTGAAGCTCTGCAGCAGTCGCCCTGCTCCGTCAGATCGAAGAAGGGTACACAATGCTGAATATTTAACTCATTGGTACTGGCCAAACACTTAACATGCCTGTGAGATTTCTGCCTTTACGTTGTGAGACTTGTTGGCGTTTATGCTAGCAATACCTACTGGATTTAAATGGAGGCTCCAACAACTGAAACCATTTAAATACATTCGCTGTATAAAAAGAGAAATACAAATGTCTCTCTGACTGTTGGACATTTAATTAGACTCAACCTTTCCTGTTCTAACTCTTGGGAAGTAACTAGTTACGTTTATTTGAGTAACTTTTTGGAAAAAAAATAGTATTTTTACTATGCTGTACCTTGTAAATTTCTGGATTGTCTACCCACTATGACCAACTTCACTGGATGGAGAACTAGCTTGTTTTAACCAAAGATTCACCAGACAGAGACACACATCTGTAGTTTTTAAGTTTAATATATTTTATATTGAAAGAAATTGAGTTGAAAAAAATATTTTGTAGTTATTTTTCTGAATTAATATTTTTTTAAAAAAACGCCTACATCTCCACATAACTTCAAATGTTGCTCCAACTGATGATGTAATTTTGAAATATTAAATTATTGATGTTTTGATCAGTTACTCAGTACTTAAGTAGTGTTTTTACCAAACACTTTTAATTTAGTTTTTACTTTTCCTTGAGCAAAATATGTTGAAGCAGTGTTTCTCTTACTTGAGTACAATTTATGGGTACTCTACCAACCTGGGAAGAGGTACCCAATTCTTTTGTATTTGCTAAGTACTTGAATAATGAAAAAATTTATTTCTGAAAAGTGGAAACTTTCTCTTACATCACTATGGTTTGAAACAATTTGTGAACACTGAAAAGGTGATTTCATGGATTCAAGGCTTCTGATAGGTTAATTTGAGGCACATCACGCTTTGTTGTGAAACATCATTCAGAAATCAGTCAAAATACCCTGTTCATATCCTGGTTCATCCTTGGATATGAACATGACTATCATGAAAATGACCTGTCATCATACTGTTCAGGAAGGAAATGGGTTTAGTGTCTCAGACACAAACGTGCTTTGATGCAGAATGTTTGTGGTTGCAGCATCCTGGAAGTTGAAGTTTGGGAGCAAGTAGTTCTCCCATGCAGAGCATCCATTAACATTGATCACAAAGTGGCTCAAGGTCAACAAAGTCAATGTTTTGGACTGGGTGCCCATCCTAAAGGCCTGATCTAATGCCGTATGATCAAGACGGCCTACAAACCTGACTCAGATTCACCATTTCTGTCTGAACTGATGTGAGAAGCTTGTGGAACGATACCTACTGTAAAGTGTTCGACCCATATCATATAGTTTAAATGGAGAAAAATAGATTATATGTCTGTCTATACGGCATTTTCAAACCATCTACTTTCCCCTGTATAGGCCAGCAGGATCTTGAGCCAAGTATCTTGGGAGCATTTCAAATAAAGTTAGACAGAAATACACACTGAGCTGAGCTCTAAATTAACTTGAGTAAATGGCCACATATGGATGTTTGTCAGATGCTATTAGGATTTGCTCCCTGAATCAACACATCTCTCCAGTGCATGTTTAATTACCACTTCTTTTAGCAATAAAGGTATCCACTTCCCCCCAAATGTGCCATCTGTTCTCCTCTGAAAATGAGTAATTGTTCCCAACAAAATCACATACTGTAAATCAGTAAAATATCCAACTGCTCGTGTCTCCTGTGTATTTTTAAAATTGTGTAAGTACCTCAAAGGAATTTAGTAATTTTACAGAGGCCAAATAAACGATACAAGTCTACAGGAATTTGGAAGGACGTTGATCTGAGAGAGGTCTTCTGTGCCTCTGTAGCCATGAAGAATTACCACGATTAAAGTACTTGATTAGTGTAATTAGACATCCTAGAGCGCCCACAGATTTCCCCCATTAACTTCCAATCCAGAAAAATGAATAGTTGAAGCCTCCAGACCGTTCTTATGATAATAGGCATCGATTCAAGGAGTGTGGGGCAAGCTTGCGCTCATTCAAACTGCCAGTGCCTGTCTGTGATTGAAATCTGATAAGCTATTCTCTGCAAGCTGTCCCCAGACATAGCTGTGCACCTATGAGATTCTGAAAGCATCAGCTGTAGTTAGCGAGGCTGAAATGCTCTGGGAACTCTGGAAGCCAAATCCAACCACCCCCGTATTTCTATTTCATGGATAGAATTAAAACGACCTGCCGAGCGCTACAGTAAAACGGTTTAACTCTCAAGTGGAGAGGATTTTCAATTGATGCTCTCCACACTCATAGATTTTCTAGTAAGATAACAAACCCTGGGCAGACCTGACAGAGAAGGTAGCAAAGAAGGAGCTCTCCCTATAGAAAGCAGCGTCTTCACCTTGCCAACAGTGCAAGCTGATCAATCGCTTGGGCTACACTGTCTACACATTCCGACTGTTCATCTTTCCTAAGACCTCCTTTAACAAAAGAACTGACAACCGTTTTGTCTAGCATTGCCTTTTTTTACTGTCCAGGGCACTTTTGAGATGACAAAATGGCTCTTTCTTTTTGAGAAGAACTCCAGTAAAACATTCATTCTTTGAGAAAACTAGCTCCTCAGTTTCTGACGCAGGCTTTAGTATGGAAGAAAACCTCCATTAGGGGCAGAGACAGCTATTTGCTCTGGCATCAAAGACTCTGAAAGCAGCCTTCTTAATGAGATCTGGGCTTCTCACTTGTCAGTTGTTGCAGTTCAAAAGCATCTTCTCACATGTCTCTGAAGCAATATTCAGTTATGCTGTTACATGTCTGCCTGTATGGATAGACTATCTCTTTTTATACTGTTGTGTATCATAATGTACCTGTCCTATGCAAAGTAATACAGCTATGAGGTGTCTTGTTTATGGAATACACCAATAGTCCATAACTCTGTTCAATCCATCAGTTAAAAATGCAAATAGTAAGGCACTACTGCTAACCTGATAAGACCCTGTTAAGTCCCTTAACCCACAGTGGCACATGGTGTTGGTGGCATGATGTAGTGGCTGTGTTTTTTAGTAGGGACAAGGAAGCTGGTCAGAGTTACTACAGAGGACTTAACACTTGATTTCACCTTCCAGGGGGACAATACAGACTGCAGTTTAGTTGGAGCACAGAAGAGAGCTCATCTAAGAGCTGGGGAAACGGTTGGCACACTGCAGGAGTTCAAACCATGAACATTCATTAAGTCTCAATCAGCAGATAAAAACACCCTTTAAATAATCTGGTCCTGCACATGAGGGGGAACTGCAGAGTTAGTGGGCCATGTCTTCAACACAAAACGCCACGCTTTGTTTACCACCTTGTAAACATGTCGTCGTGTCCGGGGGACGAACACGACAGCATGTCCCTAGGTTATGTTTTTCCTTGCACAGATCGTACCGTGCTCCTCCAACCAGACATCTTTTATAAATGGCCTAATGTATGCAACCTTCAGTCATATTTAATCTGCATTAATGGCAGTATTGCCAGCAGCCGTGAAGCACTCAGTGCACAATGAATGAGGGATGCTGCCAGGCTTTAGATAGCTAAATGAACAGACTCCTTTAATCGCAGAGCCAGTTTAATTGGCTCCCATGGTGAGGCCATCACTCATGACAGACCATTTATCCTGGTCGTCTCACAAGAGAGAAGCAGATTGGTGGTCCGCAGGGGAGGGGCTGTAAAGGGAAGAGGAGTGTCTTAAAGAATGTGGCAGGCATCCAATTTGTCCCCAAACCCAGATCTTCACCAGGACATCCATCAAAAGAAATACCAGGGGTGAGAAGGAGGCTGAATCCTCTGTCTCAACCCCTGAAAACACAACACAGCCTCCATTTTTATTATGCCTAATGTCTGGCACTGTTCTCCTTCTCTATCCTCATATTTCATCCTTCTCTCTATCCCTTAATCCTGTGCACACACACTTTTATTTAAAGAGGCACATTAAAACTGGAGAGGCAGGGGTATCCTTGCCGAGCCAAGCTGGCAAATGAGCGTCCCCCTTTTCACTACAGCCTAACAAGACGAGCCGAGTCCATCCAGAGCTCGAACACTCTGCTAAGTAGTTGGAGTCCTTTCTGTGTGAGGCTGTGGAGCTGGTCAGCCAGGGTGTCTGGTCGGCTTGTATTCTGTCATCATTAGCCAAGCTGCTCTCTGCCACTGAAATGTTTCACCAGACAGCATGGCTCTTTTACATCACTCTGAACCCAGGAGCCGGAAAGGAGTGGACCTTGACAGATGGGGAAAGTGCAAGTCCCCCTCTCAGGCATTCCCCCAATTCTCAGGCAGCCTTAATGAGGCCCCATTGCCTGACGAGAGCATTCATGCTCAAGGAGGACAAGTGAAATCAAAGGACAAAAACTAAATAGAATCCACCACCACCCTTCTGTCGCTTCCCATATCTGTGCGTACCCTCTAAAAATGACTAATTAGCTTGACATTTATTCAATTATTAATTAATTCTCTTTTAATATATAGTAGGATTAGGCAATATTCTATACTTGACAAATGTGATGGAAGGAAAATGTCCCAAGGCATCTGTGGGAAAGCAACCCGTTTCTACTAAGACAGGATCACAGGGCTCGTCATTTCTTATGGACTCTGTCAGCATGTAGTTCAACTCCGAGCTGTGGTTATTTAAGCGGCATGGTGTGTGTGTGTGTGTGGGGATGTGCGGGGGTGGGCGTGTGTGTGTTTCTGTGAATAAATCCATCAGGGTGAAGTGCTGAAATGGTGGATTACGGCTGACTGCAGTCTCAAACATTTCCATGGTTCTTTCTTAGTTTGAGTTGGATGCCGAGATAATAACACAGCCCCGGTCGGCCATCGCTCCTCACCGACTGTCTCCAACGGCAACATCGCCGATTAACATTTGAAAATGTAGATGGTAATGTGATTCTTAAGAGTTGACAGTACGGCATCATCCTATACTATATTAAAAAGGTCAAACGCAGAGCAAAAAAGGCTTTTTTTTTTTTTTTTTTTAACCATAAGGCATTCCAGCACGTTTTTCTCTTTCTAGGACCATGTTGGAGGTAAAAATGTCATGAACACTGAGCATTGCAAGATTCCCTGATGTTTAGTGCCTATAAAACATATCCACCCTCTTAGATGTTTTACCCCTTCATTCTTTTTACAAATCATTCAAGAGCAACAAAATGGTTTGGGTCATTGTCTTGCTGGAAAATAAATGTTCTCTGAAGCAGTAGTTTTCCTGCAGACGGAAATAAATCGTCTTACCGGATTTCCTTATATTTTGTTGTGTTCATTTTACCTCCGCCTCCAGATTGTGAGAACGGACTGATGCAGGCAGATTTACACATGGGTCATGTTCTTTCATTTCTTGATGATGAATTTAACTGAACTCCAGTGATGTTTGGTACCTTAGAGATTTTTTTGCATCCATCCCCTGACTTGTACTTGTCAACAACATTTTCTCAGATTTTTTTGGAATGTCTTTTTTCAGACCTTCCAGACTCAGTCGTCTTTGTACTAGAATCACTTAAGACACACTCACTGCACTCAGGTGATTTCCATTCCACTCATTGAGAGACTGCTTGCACTAATTGGCTGGACTTCTGTTGAGTTAGGCCAGTGATGTTAAAGGGGGTGAATATTAATGCAACCGCAGAGATCCACAGCTCATCTGGGAAATTAGGCAACAGCACCTTAATTAGCTGCTTCCTCCACAAATCTTTGGCCTTTGTGGAAGAAGCCACCTTTTAAATGTAGCTAAAAAGCTGGAATAACTATCAAAGTCCAGACTTAAGTCCAAATGAAAATCTCTATCAAGATATGATGTGGTAACTCAATATGCATCACATGTATTTCTAATACCAGATGTTAAAGTTTGAAGCTGGTATGTGACATTATGTGACTTTCTGAAGAAGTAGAAGAGAAGGCGGGGTTATCAGGACATATTCTGTGACTGCTGCTGATTATAAACACTGCCAGCTACGTTAACCGTGGCCCTCTGGCCAGACAGGAAGCAGCACTATCTCTGGCAGCATAGGTCCCAGAAGCATCTCAACAAATTTCCAATGCCAGTAAAATTACCGTTAAGCTTAAGTTTCAGGCAGACTCCCACAAGAAATAGTAGTTTCATTGCCAGCCATGTGTGGAATGTGTAAAAAGATAAAAAAAGAAAAGGAAAAAAAAAAACTTGTGATAACATTTTCATAGCAGGCACCTATAAATAAACACATGATAAAAAGAAATAGATGCAATGCACCATTTCCTTACAAACACACTGTCCCTTGTGTTTACTTCACTCTACTGCAGTAATTTGCTTTTTTTTTCTTTTTTTTTTTTTACTTTCCTTCCTCTGTGAAGATGAAAATGAGTTTTGGCAGGTAACAGGTTTTGGATTTAATATTTTTGCTGCTCCTCGCGAATTCAGCAGCTGTAAAGAAATAGACCTGTCAGTGTCACGTTCTCTGCTACGGCTTTCGTTGCCTTGCACTCTTGTAATAACAGAGATGCGGAGGAAAGAGAAAACAACTAATTCTCTGAAAACACAAATGTCACTTAGAATCCAAACCTCCCTGCAAAACACACCGACACAGCAGGGAACAATATGCAACGTGAACAGAGCGGCAGAGGTGCTGAAGAAACAGTTTATTCTTCATAAGAAAATAAGTGTCCAGTTCAGTTCCTGCATACGCGACCTTTATCGATCCACCCTTCATACCCTTTTCCCTGCTGTTTTGCTTTAACTAAGCTGTCTAAAACCTTTTAGACTTTAATCCACTGTGCTGTTGGAGCATTTCACAAATTACTTTGTTGCTTTAGTAAGTCGTGTGGGGAAATAGAAATAAAACATAATGCTAAGACTTAAATTATGAACAGATATTAAGTCCAGCTAAGCTCATGTTGGTAGTTTAGCAGGTGGTTAGCCTGAACTGAATAAGGGCAAACTAGGCACACACCCAGGGGACCCATCGTCTTGATTAAATCCAGGACAGCGCTAACAACTGCATAGCGGTGCAGCCCCAAGTTCTTTGCCAAGAATATTTACCTAATTTAAATCTAAAAAAAAAAAGATCTCCCTACTGTTTTTGAATAAATAAATCTCAAAATGGATTCTTTCCTTTTTTGTAACTGAAATAACAGGAACAAATCGATCATAATTCCATGTCATAAATAACTGATGACTAGCAGATAAAAGCAAATTATTTTTACTGATTCAAAATCAGCTTTTCTAGCCAGTTTCCCTATATTGATTAAAAAAAAAGTCTGCAGAAAAGTTCAATCAAATGAATCACAAATGTACTAAATCCTCCCTGGAGCTCCTTTAAAAAACATTTGTGACTAAGAACCTTTGTGCTGGAGGAGGGAGAGCATTAAGGCACCAGAGAGATCCTGAAGGTTTCAGCTCACATCATCAGCTAAAAGACTTAAATGAGGAGATTTGCAGAACTGGAGAACTGCTACAACAATATTCCTGCTTGGTGTATTTTTCCCATGGCATGTGCATCTCTGGAGAGTGAAAGACTCAGTTTTGCATGAGAACGAAAAACGTTTCGCATGAGCGAAATGTTTTTTAGAGACTACTGAATGATGCGGTTTTTTATCTCTCGCACTCTCAGATCCTCTTTTTCTTTTTCTCTCTCTCTCAAAAATATGATAAATAAGAGCAGAACTCTGAACTCTGAGCATGAATTTATTTATTTTACCTTGGCTGAACTGGATTTAGGACTAATTTCTGTTCAGGACAAACTAACATGACACTGATAGTGTCATGTATCAAACTTCTAAACGTTTCATTTGATTCTTCGGTGGTTACATTGCTCATATTAATGGGAGCCGTATTGTCTGTCTGTTCATGGTTTTCACTGGAGCAGACTGTAATTGTGAAAATAAATTTCAAAAGTTTCTTAGAAATAAAAAAGTCTGTGTAGCTTGTAATGTAGTGTTTTTTATTTGTTTAAAAGTGCAGGTTATTTGGTCATTGATAAACATAACAGGAATTATCTTCTGGTACATTTGGCCCATAATGGCTTCATTTGTCATTTACATACTTAAAAAAATACAGTCATAGTTAAAAATGCTCCATTATACATTGCATAAAGCAGCAGTCTCCTGTTTTCAACTCAATTTATGAACACCATTTGCAACATGGTTTATGAGCATTGCCATGCATTTATAGATCATTGCCTGATGTTCATAAATCCTGCGCAAAACAATTATGTAAATTTGCATTGCAGCTAGGATCATAAAAACTATTTAGTTACGGGGAATCACTAAGAACCTGAAGGTTGCTGGTTGGCAATCTAAACTAAATCCCACAATACTGTCTATGAATGGCAATTTTTAACACAAATAAATTCGAGAGTGTATTTCAAATGAGAAAATTATGTCACTACAATTGCTTCACCTTATTTTTTGGTTTTTTTTGCAAACCTCCTACAGCACCAGTTCTGCATAACATTGACATAAATCTTCACTGTTAACAGTGTTGGCAACTTTTAAAGGTCGTTTGGGACTCATCTACTCACCCCTGCTCCTCCATCATTTCTTGGAGCTCCATACATTTCAGCTCCACCCTCCGCTTCCGCTCGTGGTCCAAAATCTCTCTGTGTGGCTTCTTCACCAGGACAGGCTCCAGTTTAAGCTCCTCGTCCTCCTCTGTTCCCGCCTGGCCCTCCTCGGTTTTGGCCTGCAGCACCGCCGTGGCTGCTGGCCCTCCTGAACTTGCGACTGTTCCAGGTTCAGTCCCAGGGACCACAGGTTGGGCCACTGCGTTTACACCATCCTTAGGTGACGGCATCCTTGTCGCGTCATACATTGACTGCTTAAATCTGTGGAGACAATGAGAAAAGCGAAGACATAAGTCCAGTGGAGTTTAGAAGTCACATGTTGTGCTGATGATCTGATGTTTATGAGAAGTATCAGTTTGATTAAACAACCTATTAAGCAAAATTTTATACATTTACAGTTTGTCTGCACAACAAAGACTCCAGGGAAACAGCAACCTACAAATGTTTGGAGACTGTACGGGTGAAGAGGTTGGGATTTGATTCAAATGTCTTTGGACAGGCTGCAGAGCTTCTGCTTGAACTGAGCAGTGTACTCTGCAAACTTTGCACATGTCAGTTTCGAAGTGATACCAAGAAATGCATGTCCAGAAAGAATGGGGGCATCAACTCGTGCTGCATGAGTCAACAACCCTGGAGCGCAGGAAGACAGGTCAGGAAGGAAAGATCTGCTGGAGCATAATGAAACATGGTGCAAGACAAATGGCAGCAGGAAAAGGGGGAAAGAAGTATGGGAGTGGAGGATGAAGAACAGTTCACCAACACTGAACTTGTAAGAAATAAACAAGTGACAGATGACTGTGTGACAGAATGAATGACTTTTTTTGAATATGAATTTTTTTTTTTTTCACCAATCCTTTGCTGGCTCGTTTGCTCACATAGTGATGAAGCTCTCACTTCCATGTATATAATAGTATCTGGTGCCAGTGCAGTGTGGCTCCTGCTCTGATCAAGATGGATTGTTCTTTTAATGTCGGTGCAGGTACATGTAGAGAGGTGGAGGTTTTCTGCATTGGAGTCTCAGATGACACCCAGCGCTGCTATTCCTCTTCTTCTTCTACAACTGATAGCTTCATTTTTCACAAAGGAGATATAAAAACAACCAGGAGATGTACTTCATCACTGCCAAACATGGAGGAGTCAAGAGAGGATGATGGCCAGAGCTTCAGGATGACAGTCTTTTCATCTATTTTGAGCATGAGCGGCTTGTGATGTAGGATCAGCCGGTTATGTGCTTTCGAGCTGCTCATGGTGGTCTTTGACTGGTTAATGAGGATGTGTTTGTGTTTTTCAAGTGCTGCACCCTGCTAAACGATCTGTGGATGCGTGCGTAGCGACGTTGCTGTCGGCTGACAGAACAGGTGGCGGGACAGCAGGAGGTATAGTCCAACCGGAACGGGAATTAAGTTTGACTTTGTTCCTAGCCTTATTTGAACGAGAATTTGCCTCAACATGATTGCCTTAGAGGTTCCACCAGGTTTAAAACATGATCCACTGTGCAACGACCAGGATGACCCTCACACTGCTCCACCTGCATCAGAGGTAGGAATTAAAATTGTAATTTATTTGGAAGGGATGACACACATAAGTTAACATTTCGGCAAATGCACCAGAATTAGCCAAAATGCTGTTTTTAATTTCTTGCCCCTGGACAATGAGTAATTTGTCTTGCTAAAAACAAAGATACAAAACAAAGTTAAAATCGCTTGACTACAAAAATGTGTCATTAAATACAATCAGTAGAAACAGTTAATACAAAACAAAGGAAACTATAATACAATTATTATTCAGCCTAGTTTTCAATACTATAACTGTACATTTTATGCATATTTTTGGCCGTTTTAAATGTTTGCATTTTGTTTATGACAAAAGTAATCAAATCATGGTATAAATGTACTTTTATTAACTTCATGACAAATACCACAGTATTGTAAAGTTGTGGTATTTGTATTTAAGGTGAACATACTACTTCTACCCTGTAAAAAAGCACTGTGAAGGCGTGTGTGTGTGTGTACACAAGTAACCAATATCTGATGTCCTGAGGTCAGTAAAAACTTAAGTCGGATCTGGATCGATATCTCAAAGAGGGGAAAGGAAGGACACAAATAATTAATTTCATGCCGGACATCATGTCCTGGCCCGATGAATAAGCTGTAAGCAACAGATCCCACCATATGTGCCCATCCAACCGTTGCAAACAGGTTCCATTGTAATGAGCTACGATGAAATGAAGATACCATCAGAAATTTGGAGGCCACTTTTGCGCAACAACAGATGTGGGCTCGACGCTGGTGTGTCAAAGCGTGCCGTTTAACTCGAGCAGCCTCATTATTACGTCCCACATTCATCTGTCTTTTTTCACGAGACACGGGAGGAGAAACCGAAAATCTGTTTCCTTTCTAGTTGAAAGAAAAGAGAAAATATAAGCAGGAAAAAAGCGAAACCACACAGTTAATTGTGTTAAAGTCCTCTGCGGGGGCTGAAGGTTATCTCCAGTTGCTGCAGTAATGCTCTTCTGCTATTATAATATCTTCTGCTGCGTGAGACAATCACAACATCTAACCATCCTTCACGAAACATGACATTTTTTTTGTCTCTATCGCCAAGTTTAACAATAAGCTATTTCATATCACAAAGAGATAATATTACAGTTCAGTATTCAGTAGTCTGTTTGAGGATGAGGCGCTGATTGCTGTTCTGAATAAAAGATGGCCTCATTGGATAAAAAGAAGACGGCCGTGCTCAGTTTCCCTCTCTGCTGCCGTGTCCGCGGCGAGCGACATCGCACCTCGGACGACAGAAACAAAGCCTGTAAACAACAGCCAGACACAGTGGGTGTGCCAGGTGCTGGTCTTCAACCAAACGTTGAATACTGGCTGTAATTTCCATTCAAGCATCGCGATCTTTCAATTACATGGTGGCTGGCAGCCCACGCAGTGCTGACTGATCTGATACACACAGTGGATGGATCACACACTTAAAACTCCATTAATAACAATAACAGTCGCTGTGGTCACGAATGGCAAAAAATAAAAACAAAATTCCTAGACACATTAGAGAGCTAATGATGCATCAAGTTAAAATAACATGAGAGGAAATTGCCTATACTTGCGCCCTGGTGTTTTATTTTTCTTTTTAAATGGGGGAATAATTATCTAAGCAATTCGTTAGCAACAATTACAGGACATTATGTTATGCGGCTAAAGACAGAAACTTGTTGATCTGGAATAAAGGATGCGTGTCTATCACAGCATTGAATTTAAAAGAAAGATTTATTTTCTCTTCAAACCTTCAGAAGAATGGTCCTATTAGGGCTTAAACAATTCATCGGATTAATTGTGATTAATAGATTATTGAAATAATTTAGTAAATCATTAATCGCCCACTGGAGTAAACAGTCTCTGAAAAAGGCCATTTGCTGACAGGACAACACACTCAGAGCAATAACTAAGGCAAAACTTTACAAAAAATTATCTACATTTAGCATTTAAGATAAAAACCTTCTTTATGTGTAAATACACATCCTTTGCTGGAAATGATCAAGTGGACACTCAAAGAGCGTTGTTATTGCATTTTACACAATAAAATGCTTATTTTATTATTCACAAAAGGGATTTAATTATTAGTTTATTTGCATTTTAATATACTTTTAAAATTTTATAAATATAAAGCATAATTATAAACTTAAGTGGTTAAACAAAAAACATGCAGAATGTGCCCATTTTTTTCCATCTGTTTAATTGATTAACCATCAGACTAATCGATAGAATACGTAATCAACTATTAAAATAATTTTTTTATCAAGTAAACATAAAGGAGATGCTTTCCCTTTTGTCTACATAATGTTAAAGGGAAAGGTGATAGGAGATCTACAAACTGTAACTAATGATGTTTGAAAGCTGTTGAGAGGTGGACCCAGGTCCAAATGTCTTAGACTAAATTCGGACAGGTCCAGAGGACTTCAAAGGTCCAACATTCAACATGTTGTTTTGGGCTGAACAAAAGCTAACGTTTGTCCAACATTACATATCCGTGATGGACTACAGGTGTTTAGAGTCGAGCTCAAGGCCCAAACCGAAGTCTGGAAGTATTTTAAACTGTTTAAAATACTTCCAGACGTCTCACTTTGCACTCTGCTGGCTTGTTAGTGTAACTTCTACTGGTTTTTGCTTTTGTTTAACATCTTCCAGCTCCATTTTGTCACTTGTTGTAACAACAGGGCAAGTCAAATGCAAATCTTCTGGGATGTGTGATTGATGGAAACAAAGCAGGGAGGAACTGGGTGTGCATGCAGTGCGCTCTAACTGTTACAGCTTAATTAACTTCTTTCCTTCATCAACAGGGTAAACTATTTCTGTTTAGAATTTAATAAGTAGATTAACACAACTTTATATTGTGCGTTTTCATTTTGTTTCCACTGTGCTGTATCAATTGTAAACCTGAATTTCAGGGTTCGTTTCTCACCTTTTTACCAATTTTTTAGACTTTTACTTAAAGGTTGAGAAGATTTCTGGTCGCATATGAAAGAGAAACGCCAGCTAAAATAAAAGTTGCCATCCATTCAGTGATTTGGAGGTGACAGATGTCCGGCTCCAACCCTTCTGTCAAACTCTTCCTCCCAAGAAACACTGAAGTCACTGTTGCTTCCAGAACAACATGACTCAAAAAATATGGTTGCCACCCTTCAGTAGAACTAGCTCCCTCTGTTTTTCCACTCCATCTTGCTTCTTCCTCCAAAACCGTGGATAAATCACTCAAATCATCACTGAAATCCTCATAAATCTGCTGTGTACTCAGCCTTAGTGGTTTACCGTTTGATTCACCCTGAACAGCAACATTTTGTATTTATAGCATTTTGTATTTATAGCATTCCGTGAGAAACATCTGTTATTAAAAGCTTTTGTGAACACGGAACGAATGCGCAGTAGTTCATCTTTTTAAATCATGTAAGTGGTTTTGTCCCTCAGAATTACCGTGCAATAATTGTAAAATGCATCAGTCAGGGAGAAGTTTCGCAATGATGCATAATGTTCCTTCTCTGAACTGTTGGACCGGCTCCATCAGAGCTTCTCTGTATTTGCGCATATGAACAGTGTTTACAGAAGGAAACCCTACGGCAGGATTCTTTAAACAAAGAACGTATGTATGACCATCTGCACAGTAAGGGCCGTCCTGATGGACTTGTTTGTAAACACAGTTTACTCTAAAAAATTATGAAAATATAGATGGCAGTCAGAGATAGTAATGGATGTTCTCTACAATTAAAGTCTGACTACACAGCAGATTTAGGAGTGTCATCCATAATGTAGATCTAAGGTCAAATGTCACTGCTGATTGCTGCAACAGTAGCCTCACATTTGAAATCATTTTGCTCCCATATTTTTTCTTTCTTGCCTGTTTTACTGTCTATTTTACATGGTGTCACTTTCCTCATCACCCCTCTCTCATAGGTTGCTCGGTGTTGTGAACAATCACTCTGACGATTGAGCCTCATTCAGCGGCGAATGCCCCTCGGCCATGATTACAGGGTGGCAGTAAAACGGTTCTGACCTTAACGGAGACTTGCACAGCGAAGCTACAGAAGCCGTTTCTTCTGGATGCAACGTGTCTGCGCTCTCACCAAGTAAATCCTCCCCCGCCTCTTTTCCTGTGCCTCCCATCTCCCACTTCCCATTCGACCTTTCTTCTCTCTAAAATAATCGGCCCCTCTGCTGGAAACGTGTGTTTCGCTGTCAGCCTTTTGGCACCTGCAGGATTTGTTTAGCTCCCACAAGGTCACCGGTCTTTATTCCAAGCACGTTAGATTGCTGTTGGGTGCCAGGAAACAAACAGCCTCAACTGTTTTTTTTTTTTCATTACCTCCCTCCACAGCTCCATTTTTTTGTAGTAGTCAGATGCATGGTGCATACAAATTTGACCAGGGAATCAAAACCACAGATGTGCACTGTGACCTTTTTAGATGTTTGAATCTAAACACACCATATCTGCTGCATATCAAACTTTTCTTCTTTCTTTTTCTGATTTGGTTAATTCAGGAGCAGCTCATCATTTCTCCATTTACTTGACTCTAATGAAAAAAAACATGTTGGAATGAGATCTAATTGTGGTTGAAACGCGCTCCGGATGGAAGCCGGAAGCATTGTGGGGAATTGGTGCAGAATTCCACTGATGGCTTTTAGAACAGCAAACGCCTTTGAGCAAAAGCACTGCAGGCAATGTTGGGAGTCAGGGTAACAAAATAAAACATCTTGAATCAACATATCCACAATTAATTAGTGGAATCAGAGCGATACAGAGTGAGTGAGAGTAGAACAGCATTTGGAAAGCTTTGATGTTTGTTGAGGAAAAACATGTAATTTTGGTTTGAAATACAGAGAAATCCCTTAAACTATTTTACTTTTTGTCATGTCACGACCACAAACGACAACAGTTATAGAATCCAATAGACAAACAGAGTAGGACATCAATCTAAATGACACATGCTGTAGTTTTTTTAATTTCCTATAAATATAACAATGAAAAGTGTGACATGCATTTGCAATCAGCCCCCTCCGCCTCCCTGCTCCGCCCCGTCACGACCCGTCCATTATCATTCCTGACAAATAGCCCAAGCTGAGTCATACCGTACGGAGAGCTTCTCTGAACCGCAATTTAAAAGGATTTCCACAGATTCCCGATTGGATGTTGGTCTGGAATTTGACTGGGCCATTCAACCACACGGCTATGCTTGCATCTCTGGTTGCGTGTTCAGTGTTTACTATACTGCTGGAAGATTAACCTTAAAACACTACACAAGCTTTGAGCTTCAAATAAGTAGACAAACTGATGGAATACATGCTCCACCTCAGATATGAAGTTATGCTCTTCTAACCCTGTAATTCGTTTTGGCTGCCTTGTAGCATAACTCCAGCCTATCATATGAACTCCAGTGAGCTGCCATGTGCAGCGTCTCCTGGGAGAGATGATTAGCATCAGAGTGCTCCTGATGTGATTAGAGGGGTCAGTGGCAGGGGATAGATGGGCTCAGCTCAGTATCCGGCTGTCAAAACAAGACACAGAACAACACAACTTTGTCATTGCCCTGAGTGGAGGCCATTCGAACGGGGAGAGGATCACACTGCCTTACCACTTCCAACTTATCTGCATTTACCTCTCTAACCTTGTCTGTGTAATGGTTGTTAGAGCTTTGATTTTAATGCTATATGAACTACATTATTTGAAATAATCTAGCGAAAATCAACAATAAATATTTTTTTGTTATTGGAAGGTATTTAAAGTATGTGAAACTGGCCAATTTTAAAACGGATCATTACATTTTTTTTTTTCAATTTTTGTAATTATTTTTAAGCTTTTATCCGTATTTAACTGTGTTATTTTTTCACATAAAAATGAAATAAAAAGTGTCATAAGGTGAGACTATAATTTGTATGGAAAATATTGCATGTTCCTTATGCTTATGAAATATTTCTGCAGCTAGTATAGACATTATCATATCGGTCATCATTTACTAAAAAAAAAAAGATTTGTATTTTTTCCCTTAATATTTATAGATTTTAGATAAATTTTCCGGTTTTATCAATTTCTTTTCTTGAAATTGGCAAAAGTGATTCTAACTTTGGTCAAACAAAATGATTTTTGGTGCCTTCATGTGACATGTATGAAAAATGCATACACGTATTTCTAGGATATAACAAAGCTATGTGACGCTGGGTAGCTCATAAGCTTTAATCAGATACATTTCTACATTTGTTTACTGTATATTTATGTGATTATGTGAAACTTTGATTTTCCTGTGATCGTTACGCCTTTCCTCAGCTAACTGTCAGATTGGTCAAGATTTTGTTGATCTACCTCCATTTTTAATTGCACATAGCTGCATAGATCTTGTGTCTCAGAAGGGAAATCACTGAGGGAAATTTACATTTCTGCAGTGAGGGCTAAGACGAAGTTTATCGTTGTCCTGTCATGAGACCGGGTCGATAGCTGTGGGATTCCTGATCAATTAACTGCAAACACTGACATAGATGGATGTGAAATCAAAATGGTTCGCTCAAGTTGACATAGGGAAATGAATTTTGATTAACCTTAATTTAATCTGCTGCATTATGTCAAAAATCAACACCAGGTTGTTAACATATGTACAAATGACCGGCATTCTAGAGCAGAAATGTTCATACGGATGTCAAGATAAGACTTTCAACAAGTGAACTAAACCTGCTTTCTCCCAGAGTGGAGCATGATGTAAGAGAAATATCAAAATTAAATGTGTGTGTTCTCTCAGTATTATAGAGGAGCTGCCGCCAACAGCATCTTCTATAATCTATATAGTCTGCTGTATAGAATAAAATTCATTTTCCAATAAAGTAAACAGCATCTACCAGCAAGACATCACTCACTTGTATCCAGTTGAGCACAGGTTGTGATCGCTCCTTTTTCCAAAATATTTATTGACTCAAACGCGGTTCAGAACAAAACATCAGTGGAAAGTATTGCTAGAAATAAAATGTAGATACATTAAATGTAGAGAATAGATTTGAGCATTTAGGAATATCAGTATAAATGGCTGATTTAAATAACCTGCAGAAATACACTAATGCACAATGGGTTGGTACATCAGTATGAAATGGTACGTTTATGAAATACTGGTAAGCTGGGATGAAATGGCAACATCTAGAAGTGTGTGGCACAACTTAGGAAAATGGAGGAATTAGAGGTCTAAAATATCAATACCAAGTCAGTATCAATATCTAATCAATAAAAGCGTGGTAAGATCAATACTTAAGTGTCAGATTCCCTCTTGAACATTTTTTTATGTTTGCATTGCAGTTTTTCTACCTCAAAAGATTTTGTTTTGATGATAATTTTTAGCACTTTGAAATGTTTGTTGTTTTTTCTGTTGTTACTGTTTGTCATGTTAATGTTATTGAAGTATTTTGTTGACACCTGCAAACTTTGTCCAAAATCTGTCCTAGATTTGAACAAAATAATTTAAAAGAAAAACAAACGAGAACAAAGAAATGTCAGAAGTTTGACAATATGTCAAACTTAAATTCAAAATATGCTATCGGTATCGGTAACTGTCTCGGTATCAGCGATACTGGCCTTGTATTTACTTGGTATCGGATTGGTGCCAACATATGCAGTATCACAAATCTTTAACAGAAATGATCCCGGAGACTTTTAGCCTAAATAAAGTATTTCTACCTTTGAGAAATACTCAAAGGTATTTGTCTTCTTACAAAGTCTTTAAATTGTTTTCTTAGATATTAGCTGACGTTGATTCCCTTCTGTGTTTCCTACTGGGTTTTTCTGAAGAAACACTTCATTGCATTTTCGCTCTGTTCGGCATCACTGTCATATCTTAAACAAAAAAGGAAGCATTCACGCATTAAACTCTTTTTAGATAGTTCTGCATGGTGGATCAAAAATGTACTGTACTTACTTCTTTGATCCCATTAATTTGACAGTCCCAATTACACCGCTACAACAAGACAGTGGAAACTGACAGATGAATCCCAGTTTCCACTGAGCTTTAGTCTTTGTCTTGTGCACTTTCTGTATTCTAGTACACCTTCAATATTTCTTCATAAAATGGAGATAGATCTTTTTGACATGTTGTCTATAAGACACACAAATATGGAGGCTCGCATTCATAATTTAGAATCATTTACTGTATTAAGCCTAATATCTTGGTCTGTGGAAGGGAAGCTGATGTAAAGTTTTCATATATAAAGTCAACCACAGCTAGCTCTGAACCAGACACCGTCTAGGACAGTGGTTCTCAAATGGGGGTACGTGTACCCCTGGGGGTACGTGGAGGTACTGCAGGGGGTACGTGAAGCTTTTCAAAATATCTTTAAAAAATCAGTAGGCTCCTCATAATAAGTCTTGGGAAAAATTATTTTGTAAAAAGTTCGATAAAATATAAATGTGTGTTCATGCACTGAATTTTATATTCAGTATTTAGTTTCAATATCCTTTAAAATAAAACGGTTTGACTGGTTTTATACCTTCCTGGTGGTCACCGTCTTCTGTTTTTCTTTTTTGTTTAACCATGCAATGTTTGCAATATGGATGTATTTGTCAGGTTCACTGATATAAGTTGTTTGGCTTTAATAAATCAGACAGTGATTTTACAGCACTGTACCTCTTTTTAATTCCAAAAATGTTTTGCCCGTGTCAGGGGGTACTTGACTAAAAATATATTTTTAAGGGGGTACATCACTGAAAAAAGTTTGAGAACCACTGGTCTAGGAGACAGCGCTAAACATTACGACACAGCTTATCCATGTCTAACAATGGACTGTATCATTTGCTCTTGCCTGCTCAGCAGATAAAACTTAAGTTGCCTTTTATATGTCAGTGCCTGATTTAACCTTTGGTCTCCAGCTATAGAATTCAATATTCAACCAAGCAGTTTCTGTACATTGCGCTGTCCAAAGTGCCATTAAGGAGCTCACTCCAACAACGAGGAGTCACTGGTGTGAGTTTCACATCCCAGATACGTTTTCACCTCTCATATGACAATGTGAAGAACCTAAAAGTGCTTGATTTCTCCCGTTAAATAAATCCTACTCTTAAGTTTATTTACCATTGCTGGGTTTTTTTTTTTTGCAGCAACCTAAAAAACCAATTCAATTCTATAAATCTTTTCCTTTAATTATATTAATCTCATTCGTCAATTCTGAAGCATCTAGTGATCATAATTTTATATGTGGAAGAGGTGTAGATCTGATAAAAAACCCAAACAAAAACAATGTGTTTTCATCACAGCTGGCTTTTCCACCACAGATTTCAGGCTGCTTTTTAGACACCACTGTGAAGAATGCTCACACAATATCCTGCGGTACTACCATTTCATCATGTTTGTATTCCTGCGTGCTTTGAAAACATCCGAAGACACGGTTTTGATATGGATGAAATCTTCCTCTCAACCACCTCCCTGCTGTTTGTCGGGCACAGAGCCAGTCAAAGTGGGAGCCGGCTAAATCGAGTCAATGCCTGCAGCAATCTGAAGCTAATCTTCAGACTGCTGCAGAGCTGAAATGAGGCTGTCCTCCTTTCTACCTGCCCAGACTGTTGCTGCTATTGAATTGACACAGCACTCAGGAGGACGGAGTGATCAGCTTCCTGATACGAAGTGATGGCTGTCAGTTAGCAGCAGACTGTCGACCCCTGACGTTCTTCGCCCGGGACGTACCTCTGAGACACCTGCAACAGAAGAAGCTTCACTTCTGCTCAGCACAGCGCTCACTGTCACCCCACATAACATCCGCCGTCTCCTAATTATGGTGAAACAACAGCAAAAGTCTCTCAAAACTTTCCAACAATGCCCGATTCCCCCCCCCCCGAGGGAGAAAAATCTGCCAAGAACTGTTTTGCTGAGTGCAGCCAAAGGTTTGAAGCTAAATGCAGTCGCAGTCTTCACCTAACAAGCACCGTCATCGCCAGCACACAGCAGCCCCGAAAACAGCTATGAAAATATGTACGACAATATTTACCCTACGATGTAAAACCAAATTCTGCTTTACTTCAGATTTTGTTTCTAAAGCAGAACAGGTGATTTTTTTTGTGGCTAACCTATTTTAATTGCTTGACCAGTCATATAAATATGATTTAGAGCTTGTTAAAGCGGCAGTATAATGTAAAGTTCACTTTTTTTTAGCATTACATCATGTTATAATGTTATTTCCTCATCAAAAACAAACCTGAAGTGTTGCCATGATTCTTTCATGCATGTTTGAGAAATCCTTCAATTTCCCGTGGCAACCATTCAGCTGTGCAAATCGCCCTGGGGGGATCGAGGCGCAGCTCCTCCTCTTTTTAAGACAGTGAGAACAGTTTCCAAGTGACCGAACTCCTGCCCCACACAGCATCCCTCTCCCACTCAGCTCCTCTAGGCTAGCCAGCAGCAATTAGCAAATACCTGATGGAACTGCACATCTGCTGAGCTTATTATGTAAGCTACTTCTCAGTAAAAAGATGGTAAAAGTGTTGTTCATAAAAAGCAGGAGTTTTTAAAGAGGCAGAGGCCTGACTTCAACATGATAATAAAGTCAAATCGAATTTCTTTTAAGTTATATTTGCTATATACAGCATTTTTATAAGTACTGAAGGTAACATAGTTACTGGATTGTGCTCTGAAATGCCACTAGATGCCTGGAAAATAAATAATAGTGCACTTTGGCAGAGGCTCTGCTACCTTCAAGTGAGAAGAGACTTTGTCTGCAAGGTTTCCAAGCAGACGTTTCCAGATAAGAAGCGAGTCAGGTTTGTTAAAAGTCACAAACTGAACCAGAATTTATTACGACAACACCACTAACCCTGCTTTACATAACAGGACCCAGATCTGCATGAAAATTCACAGTTTGAGATTTAATCTTAGTATAAGAGTGAAAACACAAAAATTACCTCTTTAATCAGAGTTTAGTATTACACAATCACAATAACTGTACCATATATAGACGCTTTAAAGCAGTGGTCCCCAACCTTTTTAGTACCGCAGACCGGTCAAAACTTTGCTAATTTGCTGTGGACCGGGGGGGGGGGGGGGGGGTGCACGCACCGACACCGTGGCTGCTGTTTCTAAATCATTCTGCTGCTTGTGGGCTCAATGTTGGCTCTCAAGACGTAACCGACAGGATCTGGTTAAAGGATTTTCAAAATAAAAGATCCTCCAGACTCAATACAGAAAACGGAAGTATTTAATTCTTTCTTGCGCGGCCCGGTACCTATTGGCCCAGGGGTTGGGGATCACTGCTTTAAAGCACATTTTTTGTTTTGTAAAACCAATACTACTTACACTTTTTTTAATGAGGGATTCTTAGTTTCTAAACAATTTTGCTAAACTCTTGTCTCATCTCATGAGCTCAATGAATGTCTGGTGAGTCCTGTAACTCACATATTGCCCCGGAGAAGAGAATAAATGAGTGGCACCACTGCAGGCTGCACAGAGAAGAGCTCCAAAGAGGCACCAGAGCGTACTGCTGCAGTAGTGCAATTTGGTTGTATTTTTGGCATTTCCCATAGAAATCATCTACACTTGTGAAAAATAACATATATATATATATGTTGAGGAGCAAAGTCATACAACAGCCTCTGATTGTTTCTATGTAGCCATAACCGACTGCAGAGGAACAGACCTTCAGATTAGTGAAGCTGTTATACTGTAATGCTCATCCACTACTGGAGCGTAACATATGACTCAAACTGGAGCGCAGCCAGCAATGAATTTCAGTCCTTATTAAATCTGACATGTTGACTGAGACGCTGCATCCTTATTTATAGCTACAGCATAGAGTGTCATGTTAATATGTACGGCTAACTCCGGTACTAATTGGATAAAGTCTTAACTTTGACATATTTACAAGTTTAATCTTGAGGGAGGGTTTATTTCTACTAAATTTAATGAAAAACGGGGACACATTGTGGGAAGTGGAAGAACATTCAGAGCAGGGATAGCATAAAATGTGGAAATCAGAAGAGAAACGGAACCAGAGAGCGGTCAAAATCAATACTTTTCTTTCAGGATGTGGTGTTGTGCTGATTAGGTTTACAGTAGGCAACAATCCACAGCTAAAACAACGTGCAAGTCAGTGGGAGTAGGAGATTTTAAACTGGTGGATTTCAGGTCAGAGAAGGGCAACCACACACCATTTATCAATAGAGTCTGAACACTTTGTAAAAAAAAAAAAAAACCTGACTGCATGCCAGCTTTTGAAAAGATAAAATAACACCAGGATTCAACAGATAAAGGATGAAAGAATTACACAAAATCTGATTAAAACCTCTCAAACTTTCTTAATAATAGCCATGATTAAACTTGGCGTATTCAAAATTATTTGTCATTATACAAGAGATTAAAATTTCAATCTGGCGCCCCAAATGTTTAAATGTCTGCAAAGCACAATTGGTTTTTTTGTTGTGTTTTTAGAGTTTTTTTGTCTTTCGTGAGGCTTTAACGCAAAGTTTCCAATCAAATATTTCCCCAAATCAATCCAGTTTTATCATACAAACAAATTATAATGGCTTGAATAAAATAAAGTATATCGGACAATATATATTTTACGTGTTAATCTGCAATAATGATTTTTTTCTTTAGCCATAACAATGCATCTGTCGACCCTAAATCAACTTCCATCTTGGCTTCTGTTAAAATATGCCTAATCCAACAATCCACTTAAGTTGCTAACCTGATATGCTAATGCAGTCTGGCTCCATCTGGCCAGCTTTGAGAATTCTAGCTGGCTTATCGTCGCCCTCTGAATCACAACTCTCACAGGTCAGGAACAATGAGCCTGCATGCTAATAAGGAAGCTTAAAGTGAGTACAGAGAACACGAAGGTCATGCACTGACAAAATCTTCAGGATTACTGGCCAAAGATATTTATCTCTTTGACAAAAAAAGTGAACTGTTTACTAAGCAACACAAAGATAAGACATAAGAAAACGTCAACAAAAAGCAGGATTCACAGTTTACTGTTGGTGCCGTTCACACATTACCTTTATAAAGTTAACCATGATTGTCAGAGCTGAAAGGTACAGGACTGTCTTAACACGACGCTAAACAGAGAGCAGCATGCCAAGCTGCTAAGGTGAGAATGCTCAAGTCTGCAGGCACATTGAGGTAAACGGTCACACCGTAACACCTGGAACGCCAACAAAACTACCACAGCAGAGCCTGAGCATAAACAGCTGAAGCTGCGATTCCTTCTAATTAGAGAAAAGTTATCTACTCAGCAGAAAAGCTTAGGAAAGCAGTGAGCTGGTGCAGAACAATTGGAAAGAGTGCTGCGGAAAGACTCATTAGAAAGCTATTGTGTGAGATACAGAAGCCCAGCCCAGAGGAATCCCGTAAACGTTACGCTGTCACAAACCAAGGAGCCATGGGGACAATCTGAAAAATGAAAAATAAGGTGACGCATGTATTCACTGAATTTCAAAATTCTTCACACATGAAAGAAAAAATAGAGGGCTGCTGGGGGAAAAGATAGTATGTCGGCCTGAAAAATTGCAAGCATCCATGATTATTTTTTTTATTCGGAGTCACATACAATTTTATTCAGTCATATTTTTGAGTCAGAAAATATAAAAATCTTGTTTTAGGCATAAATGAATCACAATCAGTCAGTTCTTTGTTTGTCAGAGCAGATGAACATTTTAAAAATGTTCATCTGACAAATGAATTCTGACAAAACAAAACCATAAAAATGGCAATACACGTGACTGAAATTATGCAGAAAAATACTTTGTCAATGTCCTTTTATGCATACAGAAAGTATACAAAATAAAGAGAAACTGATTGACGATAAACGACTAAAATATTTCTGTCAACACATACGAGTGAGGCTAAATAATTGAAGAGAAGTAAAATCTATCCATCCATCATCCATCCTTGTCTGTATCCAGACACAGCCAGCATTAAGTATTTCAAAATAAAATTGGACGAATACCAAAACTAACATCAGGGAGAAACAAATGTGGAAATAATTGAATTACATTTTAGTCCAAAAAGAAAAGAAAGAAAGAAAACTAAATTATAATTACAATCACTCAATAAATTTGGCAAATCAAACCGTTTCAGTAGTAAAGGCCTGATTGCTAAGATAAATTTATGGAAAGAAGATTAGTGCAAGTTGGCAGATGTTTAAATAAATAGACAAAGCACCAAGCATGCTTTGCAAGATAATTAGCAGTATCCTGTGATTCTCTATGAGTTCCTCTTTTAATCCTTGATTGGGTGTTTGAGCACTTCATTCAGCAGGCTTTGGAAAATCAATGGTTATCTCAAATCCAAACTGTGATCCATCATTACTCACCCTCCTTATTAGAACCTGCAATGAAGTGACAATTATAATTCTTGAGACGCGGAGAGGCAGCCTTTTCTCTTTGTCACATCCTAGGTGAGTTTTCTTCCCTCCTCAGCATGTCTCCCAGGCAACCGCATCATTCCATCTTAAAGTAATTTGGACAGTAGCACTTCAATAAATTGAGCACACAGCAAAGCCTTGAAGTGGAGGAAAGAGACACGGGCCAAGATGTCAGTCCATTAAGGTACGTTCCGCTCCGCGTGCCTCTTCAAATCACAAAGCCGGTGTTTGAATGCAGCCGCAGCAGTGATTTATGTGATTGGGCCGGTTTGATCATTTGTGTCTTGCCTACAGTTTGGTTTTTTTTCCCCTGTGTTTGTAGCAGAGATTACTGTATGGGAGTAAGTGGAGCTAGTGGTGGCCACACACTTGTTACGGCGCGCGTGGCAGACCCTCGTCACAATCCTCTGGAGATGACTAGCGTGACCCAGCAGCGTATAGGTTTCCATTTCACGCCCGACTGCGTGTGAATGCAGTCAGCTATAGGAATAAACAGGGGTGTTATTTGCGTGCACGCTGCAATTAAAGATGACGGCTGGTGATAGCTGGAATCAAGTCAGCTTCCATGACAACAATGGAGCAGACAAGCTATGAAAGAGAACAAGTGTCACTGTGGGAGGATTTCAGCGTTGCACGCTGCCCTTTTCCTCACCGAGATAAGATGCACAAAGTTAAACAGAGGAAATCGCTTTGGCTACTGTTTGCTCATAAACGTGTAATTTATCCACAGCGTGGCGACTGGACTCTGCAATGCGCCACCTCGCCTACTTTTTTGTTGTTGTTTTTCTTTCGCTGTCAAGACCTCCGCCTGTGTCACGATAAGGAAGAAACCTCTTTATAGCACTGGGACACACACTGATTAACGAACACTAAAGGGCAGAAAGCTTCTGCTAAATCAAGGTCAAACTGCTAAAAGCCCCGTTCTGACAAGATTTATAAGTAATGGACCCAGTCATCCAGACACGCTGTGAGCAACTACAGACCGACAGCAAAGGAAGGCAGTCAGAGAAAATGAATCTGACACTGATGTTGACTGAAAGCAGCAAACTGTAGAGGGAAGGGTTAGATGAGTTGGTGGAAGGAAAACTAAGCGACTGATAAATGACTTAGACGACAGACACACCTATCACCTATGGGAGGAAGCCGGAGTATCCAGAGAGAATGCACTCAGGCACAGGGAAAACATGCCGTGAACTGGATTTAACCCAGCAGCAGTTTAAAGATTAATTTCTTCAGAGTAAAATCATGCCTCCATGTAGGATGTAACATGACCTAGACCCCTAGGCTGGAACTAGCTTTTGGTTTACTCAAGTGTCTTTTACATCATTTTTAACCTTGTTCACATGACAACAGTTTTCCAAAGTTCCTCATAGTTGCTGCGTTTCCTCCTAAAATTGCGCAAATTGAAATGACAAAAATACAAAATTTCCCGAATGGAAAGACGTCAAATTTGAAAATACAAGTTTGTTTGTGCCATATCGAAACAGATGCATTTCGCAAAACTGCAATGGAAACACTTTTTTCGCATCATACATGATCAACAGGCCGATGTTACTATTGGCAAAAATGACAAAGAAGACAACAGGAAGTATTAAGAGCCTGATGGTTTGTTTTTGTTCTTTTACAGACACTGCTCAGTTACTGTAGCTTCACCAGAGTTCTCACGCATGGCATAGTTCATGAAAAGCTGTGTGTCAATCTAAAGTGTTAAATTCATAACTCTTCTGTAAAATCGCCAAATTTCCACAAAACACTGCATATGTAGTCACTTCAAAGAATAAAGGGCTTGTTGCTCCGTAGCCTGAATAAGACACCGACTTCTCCTCTGATGGCTGATAGCTGATGAGAGCTAGAGCCAAGACTTAATAATGAATATATCTCATGTAACCGTTTGCATCCGTCACTGCCACGATTTTTAATAACTTGTCGCGAGAACGACCTTATTCACGAATGGAAACACCACAATTGTGAGATTCTGTTATTTTTAAATCGGCTGAATAAAGATTCGAGCACAGTTATAATAGAAGTGCAGCTGATGCAGCATGTTTACTGAAATACATGAAAAATTAAGAAAGTATTTAGCTTGTACGTTTTATTTGTTGTTGTTATGTCTGATGGTTATAAATTCTAGTGGTAGATTAAATAAATATGGTTATAGATATAGATTTTACTTCTTATTCTGCAGAGTTATTTTCTGTTTTGTTATAAATTAGCCATATGGCTGTAATCTCATGTAAAAAAAGAAAACTTTTCACATAAATTATTTTGAAGCAAGAAAGAAAATAGAAACATACAAAGGTATGTTGAGCAGTGAATATGGATTGCAAATGTCTTCAAATTAGTTATTCAATGTTAGTGGCACTACTTTCTGTGAAATCAAAATGAAAGCAAAAA
This sequence comes from Xiphophorus couchianus, assembly GCF_001444195.1. Lineage (NCBI taxonomy): Eukaryota > Metazoa > Chordata > Actinopteri > Cyprinodontiformes > Poeciliidae > Xiphophorus > Xiphophorus couchianus. Next base: position 24,813,927 of record NC_040238.1, read on the forward strand.
TGTGGTGGTTACAAAACAAATGTGTTGTACCGAGCATTTTACATTCTAGGAAGATTTTAATCCATCAGTAACAATCTCACTCCAATTTTTTAAAAAGTCTCCATCTGCATCAACCATCTGCACGGGGCCAAATTTGTACCATTCTTGAATTCTACCTAAAATTAGGGCCATATAAAATCAATCCAATGGCCACAAATGGCCTCCAAGTTAGAGGTAATTTATTTGACAGCATGGTGGGAAGTCGGTACCAAAGGAAACACTTTGTGAAAATAAGAGCATGATATATACCTGGCTCCGTTTGATGATATGATGACCCACATGCTTCCCACAGCGATGATGACCATCGTCCTTTACTGCCCTCCAAAGCGCTAAATGATACCAATGTTCAGCTTTTACCTGGACTTTTTTTTAAAGACAGATGTTAGTCACTCAATTTCACCAAGATTGTCAAGGCGAGCTGGGCCACCTCAACCCATATATGTCCGTCTGTCCTCTTACATCTCCATTTGCAGCGCTCCCGGATGGGCAGCAATGCATGAAATGACCCAGTCATGGCAAAAAAGGAGATAACACAAGACAAACCGTGACGCCTTGATGGACATCACCTCTCACAGTTGCCCCAATTTCTCAACTCTGTCAGAGAAAGCTACATAATTGAGCAACAGTGCGGGACACATTTCAGCATTTACAAAGACAGCCACCCTTATTGAAGTACATGTAAAACCATAAATACTGTAGCTCTTTGATATTCACAACATCATTACTTTCCCTGGCAGGATAATAAGAGCTGAAAAGCGTTTACCTTTTCATAGAAGCAGCTGATAGTGGAAAAAATCTTCAAAAAGACTTAAAATCTGCTATCAGGATTATAGCATTCCACAACAAGCTCCAGTTTGATGACAAATCAGAATTTATGTGTTCTTACAAAGATTAGGAAGCAAAGCAAATCATTCAGTGAAAGAGTTGAACTTATTAGTAAGGCAAGGTATGAAGTATGTAACAGTCAAACACTAACTCCACTAAAACTAATCAGCATCCTGTATTTATTTCCGATATCTGCATGTCTTTTTTGGCAGGTTGAGCCAAATGAAGCACATTTCTAAAAGTAGATAGTTGTTACAATCCGCAGTACGAGATGTGTGTCTTATGTCACCATTGTTAATACACTCAGTAGCTGCAGCTTGGTTAATTATGTACCCCACAGTCAAAGGAACTTGATGTGACAGGGGGACAGTTTTGTCAAAATCTTGTTTGACTTTTCATCAGAACAACAAAATTAGTCACTGTGCATTCGCTGTCTTTTTTTTTTTGCTCTATCTAAATCAGTTTGTTAGATGCAGGACTTGAATTAGAAGAAAACTCACATTATGGATTTGAAAGTATTTCCCTGGCTGTCATATTTGTCACTACACTTACAGCTCACTGAAATATTTTTTTTAATCTCCAACAAAGGAGACAATGGTACAAATGATTTTACAGGAATAGTGCTTGTAAAAAAGTAACTATGCTACCTTCAGTTGTTATTAAATGCTGTATATATCAATCATCACAAAAAAAAATCCGAGTCCTTGATTTTGACACTTTGAAATTGGGCCTCTGTCTCTTTAAGAAGCTCCTGGTCTTTATGACACTCCGCCTTCAGGAAGTCATCACAACAACATTTCTGCATTATGCCATTTACAACTGTTATTATGAATGCTGGACTGAGCAGTAGTGCATATGATAAGCTAAGCAGACGTGCAGTTCCACCAGGTATTTGATAATTGCTGCTGCCACTAGTCTGAAGGAGGAGAAGGTCAGGAGAGCTCAGCTTGGACTCTGCAGCTCCAAGAAAGATCTTTATGGAAATAGGCACTTTGTATGAGCAATTGGTTAGGTACCCCTGAATGGCTGTAATGGGCAACTCAAGGATTCCTCAAACATGCATAAAATACTCAAACCAACACTCTAAATATTGTTTTGATGAGGTAAAAACATAGTAACATGAAATAAAGCTCAAAATAATCTCAATTGTTCTTTAGCTTGAGAACATTTGAGAAGTTTGTTCGGGAAGAGTGACAAATGCCGACATTGTTGCAACACAATAGTTAAGGAGTTGGGGTTTTTTTGTCTGTGCCATTTTCATTTGAAATATACATAATTAAAGTAGTAATAATGGACACCATTGTTTTGTTCATTATAAGGGCCTATATATGTACAGTACAGACCAAAGGTTTGGACACACCTTTCTAATTCAATGGGTTTTCTTTATTTTCATGACTATTTACAAGGCAAGAAATCCCACTTATTAACCTGACAGGGCACACCTATGAAGTGAAAACCATTTCAGGTGACTACCTCTTGAAGCTCATCAAGAAAATGCAGAGTGTGTGCAAAGCAGTAATCACAGCAACTTGCTACTTTGAAGAAACTAGAATATAAGGAGTATTTTCAGTTGTTTTACACTTTTTTTTCAGTGCATATTTCCACATGTGTTATTCATAGTTTTGATGCCTTCAGTGTGAATCTACAATGTCAATAGTCATGAAAATAAAGGAAACTCATTGAATTAAAAGGTGTGTCCAAACTTTTGGTCTGTACTGTATGTATGCTTCCATTGTGGGCATCCAGCCACACTGTCTGCTGTTCTTTGCACTCATGTTTGGCAGAATATACGGATGGTAAATGCAAGCCAAGTCTCCAGGGAGCTAGTGACAGCAGCAGAGCCAACTTGTCAGCACTAGGGTGTGGCAGAGCCATAACACCCTCTGTGCGTTGGGGGATTGGGAGGGGTTGGTGCTGCTGGTAGTGGTGGTGATGCGGGCGTCTCTATAAAAGGACTCGTAAAGGTTAGGTGAGTTGGCTCCTTCTCCTCCTATGGGCTCCCACTCAGCGCCACAAAGGTTAGACGGAGCCCTCGACCGCAGCGGAGGTGATGTGAGAGTGCTGGAAATGTCATAGACACCAACGGAGCTCCAGACGAAGTCAATACTGATGCAGCAGCTGCTCCACAGTCCGCCAGAGTCTTTGTCACGGAGCCATTTCAGTCTACGTAGAGAGGGGTTGGAGCAGTGAGGGGATGGTGCCCCATGTTTATCTGCCTGTTATATGCACAGCCACCTGCTTGGTTCTAGAGCTGCAACAAATAACTCAAAGCATTCTTGGAAGGCCACAACAAATCTGTGTGTTTATGACTCTTTACTTAGACTTCAGTCGTAGCCAAAGCGATATAAACATCTGCAGAAACAACAGTCCCCAAGCATTAGCAGACAAAATGCCTAACCAGATACAGAATCATCCTTTCAGTGTCACTTCCCGTCTGTGTTCCCCCATATGGGCAGCGGCCATGATGGGCTTATTAATCCCCTGGGAGGACAGAGGATGAGTGTGTCCAGGCTTTCTTTGCATCTATCTGTGTGCCACCTCTCCTCCCCCCTCCTCACCCATTGCCATCTGTTTCCTGCCCAGCACTCTGGCTTAATTCCTTGCTGCACCCAGGTCTATCCTGCTCCTCTTTTTCTTTTCTTGTTGGCATTTACATGTAACATTTCTGAATATGAAACATCCACGAGTTGTGCCGCACGCCTGTCGCTCTCGTCGGTTACAGCGGCTGGAAAGCGGTTTCTGGTTTCCATGGAGAGTTCAACAGGACCCGAATACAAGATATTCAGTTTTTCTGTCCTGATTTTATTTTCTGTTATTGCGTCTTGTCTTCCAGTTACTAACTGCCCATTTCTGAGTGATGTTTTATTATTGTACATAGGGAGAGGAGATGCGGCAAGCTGCTTTTCTAATCCCCAAAATAATTTGGTTCCCCTGATGCATCTCCTCGGGGCTGTGCTACTAATCCAGCAACAAGGAGAAGTGTGCTCTTGACATTTTGGCTCTCATGGGTGTTTTGCTCAAATTCAGCTAGTTCTCTCATTTCAACCCAGGACAATCCCTCAGCTCTCCTTTGCTGCAGACGTGTTACTGGTACTGATACTGGTATTTAAAGACAACAGGGCTTCAGATTAAACCGAGCTCTACCGGCAGCGACAATTAATCACACTCAGGCTCACTCCGCCCATTTCTGTCCCTTTGCAGCTCAGATGTAGTGTCAGATTCCAGCACTTACCCTGACATTAAAAAGATCGCACACTCATTTCTCTCGGCATTCACTGTGATGTCGTCCGTCTCACGTTTCCCACTTTGTGTTTGTTAATCATATTTACAGCCAGACAAGTCCAGCCCTTTTACCATCTGTCCAGTTCAAAAAGCCTGAACACCTTCAGCACTCAGAATGGCACTGTAGATTAATCCCAGGGCTGTTGAGAGAATGAATAAAAGCATTTTTCTCTTCGGTTACGTGACCTCGTACACTTTCCAACTCCGGATCAGGGCTTCAAAACAACCTATAGTCTTCATGGTCTGCGATTTTTAGATGCATGCCCCCACCGAGTTGGATATTTCTGCTTCTCTCAAATGGAAAAGGCATTGGGCATGAAATTTCCCCTGACAGCTGACTCCCTTTAAAGTCGGTAAAAAAAATCTGCTCTAATCAATCGGACGGGAGACTCTGCGACAAAATTCAGTTGAGAGTCGGGGGGGAAAGGAAAAGAAACGCAACACCTGAGAGCAAACCTAAAAGCCTTAATCAACAACAAAAACACTAAATGTGTAATTACTTGTACAAAATTATCAAACAGGTGACTATTGGTATTTACGCAGCATAACAATGCCATCTATTGACCATTTTGTTCTGACAGAGAGGAGAGAGGACATAGAGTTTTCAAGTAGCAGAGCTTTGGAGGAAAGAAGGGTTTAAAATGCAACGCATCTCTGTTGCTCCCCATTTTTCACTTTAGTGAACAAGCCTCAACCTGACTCTCAATGACAGCCTTTTGCAATGCCTATTAAACCGCCTGGAACACTTTCACGTTTTGTCACGTCACAACTGCAAACGTCAATGAATTTTATTGGAATTTGAAATGACAGACCAACAAAAACAAAAAGTAGCGTAAAGCTGTGAACCAGCTGCAGTTAGAGCAGCAAGCTCTTTTGGATGTGTCTGTACCAGCTTTGCACATCTGGAGGCTGAACTGTTTCCCTGCTCTTTGCAAAATAGCTCAAGCTCCGACAAATTGGATTGAAAAAGCATCAAATTTCAACTTTGGACTTTGACAGCACCATTCTAACTCATGAATATGACCTCATCTGGTCTTTTATTATCCTATTGGACTAATAATGTTCTTTTGAATTGAATTATTTTGTAGTTACTCTCTGAAACATAGTTTCTTTTTTATCTTTTTCTCTCTATATACTGTGTTTTCTTATACGAGAAGAGCCTTACATCGTCTCTGCTCCAAAACAAAAAAGGAACTAATAATAGCACTGCGGCGAATCAAAAGCCTAAGAGGCCTGAATTGCTGACGTAAGACGCCTATAGAGGCTGTAACTTCCCACTTCTGAAAAAGTCCATCTTCACAATAACACTTCTCCAAAATGGGAGCCAGTAGAAATCCTCTAATGGCTACTGGGAGCCCTTAGACAAAAAAGGGCTGTCAGTGTGTCTGTTTTATCGGATTGGTTAATATAAGTGGGCCCCTGTGGTAAACAGCAGCTCCGACTCGAACAAAAGAGCAGCAGTAAAATGTACCACTTTATTTCAATCTCCGAGATGAAGCCCCTGCCTCGTATCGCGTCTCCTTGACAGGAGAGAGTCTGCAGTCTCTCCTCGCACCTCCGTGCCAGCGTGCAACATACAAACCTATTTCTAATTCTACTAGTTACGGTCCACAGGGAGAAGTGAAGTCAAATATTCACAAGAAAAAACAAGCAGTTGGCAAAGGTCCATGAATCTCTGGCGGTCTGCTGGGTAAATTACTGTAGCAATGGTGCTGGAGTTTGGCCTTGCTGTATTTTAGTCCTGGTTATTTCCAGCGCACTCTCTCAGCATTACTGTCTCTAGTTGACCGCTTCATTACTGCAGCTCCTCTTCTTTTTCATCCTAGGTACTCTCTAGAGCCCGATACTGTCATGTTGGGTTTGAATGTTAGCCCAAATGCAGAACACAACCACAGGAGAAGTGAAATCAGTTTTAAATGATTTATTAAAGATCACACAATAATCAAAGAGAGAGAGTCGGGGTGGTCTGGTCCAGGGGAATAAACCGTAATGGTAGCAACAGTTCACTGGGAGGAAAAAAGCAGGGTGGTAAGTTCAGGGGTCGTGGGAGAATGGAAAACTCTTGGAGGGGAAAAAACGGGTAGATCTTACTTGTGGTTGTTGGAGCAGAGTTGTGGAGGGAAACTGGGTTTGTCCGGGGTCTCGGTCCCTAATGGATCCAGGGACAGCGGAGGAGTGCGGCGGGGAGCGGACGGATAGGCTCGGGTGAAACGGAGACACGGAGGAGTGGAACGGCCGCCAGCCGTGGAGTCCAGAGGAGATTTTCAAACAGCAGAGAGGTGAGTCTGGGAACTCGGGCAACCTGAAGGCAACGGAGAAGAACAAAAGATTCACTAGAAGGTTCAGGCAACAAGGAACACTAAGAAAAGCTCAAGGGAGGCTCAGAGGTACCGTGACTGGCACAACACTCAGGCGACGTTGGACTGACGGCCCACTCCTATGACTGCTCCGCTGATGAAGGTGATAGGGAACAGCTGGGGAAAATAATGACGCCACCGCACTCCATCCGAAACCTGTCGCCTTCTGGTGGTAATATGTAGAACGGCGCGCAGGCAACCCCCCCAATAGGACAGAGAGCCCCGGAACACAACAGATACATGCAGATAAACTGAACATTATTCAGAAAAGCAACCAAATCACTGCATCTGCTTTAAACAGCCACATTAACATAATGCATTTTACTTCAACTTAAAGTAAAATGATGCTGATTAACAATATTTCTACATAGGAGACCAGCAGAAAAACCACTTGATGTATTTTTCAGTTACTTTTTGTAGGGATAAAGCCTGAATTTGGAAGTACAACAATCCCTAATAAAGCGCAGAGGGTCTGAATAATAAAAATATGTTTATTTTAATTCTAAAATTGGTCAGAAATGAATTAAACTAACTCATTTACCTCTTACATTTATGTAGATGCACACACGGGACAAACAAAATAGTCCAGTGATCTTTCTTTAATCTCTGGTATAGTTGTTGTCCAACACAAATAGACAAAAGAATAGACTAAAAAAGAAAGGAACTAGGAGAAAAGAAAAAAATAGTATAGAATAATCTTAACTTTTCCTCTGTGGGAAATTCTGGTGTACAAGCAGCAAAAAGTAGTTAGTATTTAACACCCGAGCAGCAAAAACATGTATATTTAACTGCTGAACGAAATCCTTGAAAGAAGTCAATATATTCTTAGCTTGAACACTCGTGAAACACAAGAAACTTACAAATTCACCAGCAACAAAGAAGAAACTGCATTTAAAAGAATAAAAACATTTTTAAAAAGTTTCTGTTTGAAAAATAAGGGGAGAAAAATCCCATTTGGTTTCATTATTAATGTAACAGTCTCCCTGTGTTTCTTTTTTTTTTTGTTGGTTTTATTAATGGACCTGTTTAAAATTTTTATTGCACTCCCTCATATCGGAATCAGCTCAAGTACAGTATGTGCACAGACAAAGGATATGACCTTGGTTTTAAATGCTCACAGCGTACAGACAGAAAGTATAAGTATTTACAAATTAGGTTAAATAAAATAAAGAATAAAAGAAACATAATGTGCATGTATGTGTATGTGAAACCTTGTGGTGCTCTTTAAAGGGGCATGTTATAATGTTATTCTCTCATTAAAAAGATGCCTGGAGTGTTGCCTTGTTTCTTTCAGGCATTTTTGAGAAATCTTTAAATCTCACATGGCAACCATTGAGCTGTGCAAAACACCTGGGTGAACCTAACGCTGTCTTCGAGATGCAGCTCCTCCCCAAAGCTACAGTTTTCAAGCTTCCAAGCTTCCACCTCACAGACCACCTCTCTCCTGGGCCACACCCCTCTCAGTTCCTTCAGACTAGCCAGCAGCAACTAACAAACACCTGGTGTAACTGCACATCTGCTGAGCCCGTTATAAGAGCTACGTACTTCTCAGTGCAACGCTGAGGAGCAATGTTGTGATGACTTCCTGAAGATCGAGGATCAGAAAGAGCAGGAGTTTCTTAAAGAGAGAGAGGCGCAATTTCAAAGTGTTAAATTGCAAAGTCAAATTTCTTTGATGGGACTGGACAGTGGTGCAGTAGGTAGCACTGTTGCCTTGCAGCAAGGAGGTCCTGGATTCGATTCCCGGTCCGGGGTCTTTCTCCATGGAGTTTGCATGTGCATGTGTGGTTACTCTCCCGGTACTCCGGCTTCCAAAACCATGACTGTAAGGTTAATTGATCTTTCTAAATTCTCCTGTTTGTGTATGGTTGTTTCTCCTGTCTGTTTCTGTGTTGCCCTGCAACAGATTGGCGACCTGTCCAGGGTGACTCTGCCTCTCGCTGGAGATAGGCACCAGCACCCCTCCCAACCCCACTAGGGTCAAGGGTGTAAGAAAATAGATGGATGGATGAAATTTCTTTGATGTTTGATACATTGACCAACATAATTGGTCAGAGTGACTGCTTGTGGTGGCTCAATCAAACTGATTAAAGGAGGAGACGACATGAGATGCTAGCCTGCCGTGAGTAGGACTCAGACATTACTTCACCATGCCTAATGTAAAAGCACCCCTCGGCAGATGACATGCTTCGCTAAGATAACCTTCTTTCAGATGCAGAAATAAAACAGTCCATGTTACCTCGTGTCGATCTGATACAACTGCTTAGCCCTAACGCTCATCTTGGATATTTTTCCCCTCAGAGGGTCTGCTGAGCAGTAGATAAAGGGCTCAGTGGGGGCTACCACATTTCATGCTCCTCTCTCCTTGCAAATCAGTCCAATATCAGGTTTGAATTCACAAACTTTGTCTGGGAGACACTGTCTGATAGAGCTCCTAAATAATTCACCATCCACTATCCTTGGCTGATATGTGTAAACTGTCTGAGGAGATACGAGAAGGCTGCCACGCTGTCTGAGAGGGAAACGTCATGTAGGGCTTTCAGTTCCTCTCCTTTACAGACACTGAAAATACATCCATCTTTGCTGTATTCATGTTTTGTAGAGAACTCATTTTGTCTAATTTAACCCAAGTGCACAGCCAGGCCTGTAGAAATGCTGCTGGGGAAATCAATTAAGTTAAAATATAAAAGTCTGAAGTAGAATTGATTTTTGTTTGAAAGGATTAGACTAGGCTTTTGAGAAATGGTTCATTCAAATATTTCTTAAGACGGTGTAGTATGATCTAGAAACACTTGCTCTTTTTCCCCCCCTTAATTAGCTGTCGTAAGTACAGCTCAGTATGATTATGTACATGTATACTGATGCATACAAAGGCGGCAAAAATAAATAAATCCTGTTATTTTTTAGACACTTTAAAAAAAAAAAAATTTGCAATATCTGGCAACTTATTTTTCCCCAAAAAAAATTCAATCTTGAAATATAACACGAAATCCTACAGCTCCGTTATATTTAATTAATGCCTAGCATATGAACTAAAAGGAAACTGTCCAGCGTAAATTACCCTGGATAAACTAATAATTAGTATAGTTTTTAAGCTTGAAGCGGTGAGGTATTTCAGTGCATCAAAACGCAGTAAATTAAGTATTTTTCCATTTATTGCACAAAAAATATCTGATAGTTGAACTTTTTGTTCCATTATGACACTTTCTACCTTGGAAGTTTTCTTGTGAAAGAGCTGTTCAGAGAAGCCCCGATAGTTTCAGCCAGATTTGTAGATTCAGATAATTAAAAGCAATCACTGCCTAGACTTTCCAATGCAAGTGAAAAACCACACACACACACACACAACAAACACACAAAGCCGGAAAAGTAGTTTTGAAATCCTTTTCATAGATTATCTCTGGGTGCGTCGAGATTTGCAAAGCGCCCATTTCTTTGTTCAAAAACGAAAACACATTAATCCTGCTTTAAATGCAGGTCAGATTTTTAATTGGTAACTTTATGTCTTAGAAATTTGTTACCATCTTCTCTTTTATGAATGCATTCTTGTTTGTGATCCAAATAATAACTTTGATATGTGGAAATATATTTTCCTCAGCATACCTGAGCATTTTTAAAAATAAATATCTTCTCCTTGTCACTATTTCCTATTGATTTCTCCATACCAATCAATGCATAAACACTCAGTAAGTACTGAGGTAGTTTACCTAAACAGGTTACCATTCACAGAAACATCTGTTTACAGGTCTAACAAGGCATGAATATTCAATTAACTTTAACTTGTTCATGCAGAGACAGACTGTTTCACCTCTATCCCTCCTCCCACCAGACAGCTGTTTGACGGGCTGTAGAGAGTCGACTAGCTGCTTTGAGCACACACACTTCTGACCACAAGACACAAAAAGCAGTGTCACTCAAAACCCACACGCAGGTTTCGGTTTTACACCGAGGTCCCTCTGCTACCAGAACCCGCTGGTGCGCACCAGCTCTAGGAGCAGGCTGCTAATTCAGCCTCGGCCGGCTCTAAATGGCAGAAAGCGCTGCGAGAATCGCATCTGGCTGCTTTGATGGAAAATTCCCAGAGTGCTCTGCAACGGGAAAAGACAGGAAAAGGTCAGAGTCAGCATTCATCTTTTCACCAGACTCTTTTGCTCCCAGCATCACCTTTTCCTGCTTCTATTCCTGTGTGTCCTTGGCTGGGTTTTTTTTCCCTCCCTGTCTCTCTGGGGTAGACAAAATGAATTCTGCCACATGCTGAAGCTCAGCACTGATGGCATTTGGTCCTCGGCACCTATCACTGAAAACAAACGATGGCTACACAAAGTTCCTGTAAATAACTATAAGCACTGTGTTTGCATAAAGGCAACTGCTTGCTCTAAATGGAAGCTGCGGATATGCAACATGATTCAGATCAAGCACGTAAAGCGCAAACGGAGGCTGTGGAGAGATTATACCAGCCTTCTTTTGTAAATAGGGGTTTTAATGGCTGAACCAGCGAGGTTAGTGTTCTCCAAACAGGCCATTACTGGAGCTCTGTCTCATTTCCTCAAGTGACAGATGCTCCCTGAGTCATCATCTTATCTCTGGCCGATCCTCTTCACCACATCACCCACTCAGGATTATGACAGTGGCAGAGGGGCTGCTGAGAGGATCGTTTCTCCCACTCACTCTTTTGTTTTATCTCCAATATCCATCGCGCTGGAGGGCAAACAAAAACAATCAACAGCCATTTACGGCGGCGGCGTTATTGCACACGTGCAATAATGGCATTCACAAACAAAGTGTTTTGGTGATTTGCGTCTATTGATCTTTTGAAGCAGTTTGGGTCCTGTGCGTGGACTTCAGTGGTCCGTTTGACATGGATTTTTTTAGAATGCGGAAGTTCTGCAGAGACAGATTAGACGGTAAATAGCAAATTTGATCTTTTCTTTAACAACACTGTAAAACCTTTAAGCACAAACAAGTGCTTAAAGTTGTGCAGTGGAGGAACAATAATAATTATTTTATATTATTCCAATAGATTCTAGTTGAATTTCTTATCAGAAACAAAATGCTTTAAGTGGAAAATTTTCAATCCAACCCTGCCAGGGGTTTGAGTAATTTTGCACCCCAAGCTAAGAAGTATTAAAATTTTAATCAAAAACTGAATTTGAGGCAAGGCTAAAGAATGAGCTGAGGAAGGTTTTTTCCTGTAATTCCTCTCAAATTATTCAACACATTAAATTGTACAGCCAAATGTAATGATTTTATATTTAATACCAGCTTAAAGGTTATTATTTTCAAGAGGTACTGAAAAACAAGGCCATTCAGAATGCAGCACTCAGCATACAGAATATGACTGTACATAAGTAAAGGCTATGTTTGCTCACACTGTGACAAAAAACAAATCTGGATTTTTATTTTTTTTAATTTAGCATCATCAAAGCAAAGTGATGGAATGAGAAAAGCAGAAATACAAATAAATGGGCAGCAGTTTTATCGCAACTTTGGTTATATTAAATACAGAATGAGAAGCAAAATGATGTGAATAAAATGAGACCAGATTACAGCGAAATTACGCCATTAACAGCCATGAACCATTTCACATGCAAGAGCCAAGTAAACAGCACAATAAACTGTGTTCACATCACGTAAGAAGGCGTTTACTCAGCTAACAATAAACTGATATATTACAGTTGCTTATGGAGCATTTAAAGTAATTGGTTGGGTTTAAATTTCAGCTTTGTTGCTGTTTAAACAAAGGACAGGAAAGAGTCAAAGATGTAGGAAGGTTGGCAGGGAATACACACGAAATGAATTTTTCACCCACTCCTCTTTGTTCCAAGGCCTATTTGGGGGATGCTAAATGTGTGAAGGGAGAGGGTCATTTTCCGAAGACCCCCCACAAACGCACACACTCTCCTCCTCCCAAGTCTTCACCAGCAAGTCTCCCCAGATGACCCATATCCACATCGTATCCATATATCCCTTCAGCCCCTTTCATCAATAAACCTTTCAACTTATATCATTGTGAAATGTCTAATGCGCAGAGAGTTTTCCTCTGATCGGTTTCAGTGCTTTCCAGAAACGAAGGTTGATCTAACAGCTCCAGCTTCCCTTCTCCCAGAGAGTCGTCTGGTCAAAATAAAACACTCAAAGTAGGACAGAAAGGATAATTGTAGGCCTTTTATTCATCTGGGAAAATGTGTTGTTCTGCTGACCCAGTTCAGAGCTGCAAACTCCTAATGATTCATCCTAACTGCTTCAATTTCTAACACAGAGCAGAAACCTCACCTTAAGGCCTTGGTGTTTTTGGTTTTACTGTGGTTTTATTGATTGAAAATGATTCCTGGTAGCATATAAATCTTGCTTTATAACTGTTGTAAAACATGCTCTGATTACTAATTCTGTGAACAATTATAAGATCGGATTGATTGCTGGACTGTCGCATTTAGAAAGTTGTGTAAAATTTTTCTTTCAGTTCAGAATTGTGTTGCTCCACAACATAAAATCAAAATAAACACTGACGTCTGTGGTTGTAACCTGGCAAAAAAGGGGGAAAAAGTGCATGTTGGCAATTAGTGTAGGCTGCTACAATGCTTTCTAATACCAACATTACTGAGAAAATGATTAATATTTCATAGTGAACCACAGCCACAAGAACCTTTCTGGATATGTTGCATCAAATGTGATTTTAAAGAATCATTTGCACAAATGTATGAATGAATAACGAAAGAGACAATATTGTTTTCTGTGTGTGAAAAAGGCGACAGAGGAACGTGTGTGCGGGCGTGGGTGGGCGTGCGCATGTACTTGTTTAGCTAATCTAGCATATTTACTAACCTTCTGAAGAAGTTATCTGAAAATCAGGGGTTAGGTCTTGAGGTATGTTGTGTAAAATGAGGAAAACAAAAATCTCATCTTCACTATTGTTAATGACTGGTCAGATAATACAATAGGTAAAAAATAAAATAAAGTAAAATCTGCTTGAGATAAGAAGCAAATACAAAGTCCTAATATGGAAGGAAATACAAACTTACGTGTGTGTGGGTGCATGTTCTTGTATGTGCTAGATATAGAGGATCACTGTAACCATTTTCACCTGAAAAGGATGGTCATTTTTTGGAAAGAGAGGACATTTTCCTGGTCTTTACTTTTTTCAGTTGGGATGGGCTCTTAAACTAGTTAGATTTAGAGTTATGATGTGAATTAAGCTCTGGTTAGGGTTAATAGAAGAGGTAATGGCTAGGAGTAGGGAAAATGTCAGCAACTAAAATGAATGGAAGTCAAAACAAAGTCCTCAGCAGGATGTGTGTGTGTGTCTGGGTGTGTGTGTGGGGGTGTGTGTTTAATACCTTGGAGTGAGCAGCAGATGGTTTTGTGTTGGGTGTAGCAGCTGCCGCTGCCCCACTCTCTATTCTTTTCTGTGTCCGGCCCCCACACCCACACACAAACAGCTCCTGAAATGTACACAGCAGTCACCTGACGTAACTGGACGCCAATCCGCTTCATTATTTATCAGCTCGCTGACATGAACGGCCCTGATAAGTCTCAAACAGAGCTTCATACATTCCCCAGAGAAAGGATGAACGTGCACATTGTGACATCGGTCCTAAATCTTCAGGGAAAAAAGGCTCAGAGATGAACTACGAGTCCTGGAATAAAAGGAAAAAAGCATTTAACCGCTTTTCCCCCCCTTCATCCATTCATCTTTGTCTCCCCCTTCTTACTCTTTAACTCCCTCCTTCACCTCTCTGCCTAGATGCAACTTCAAAGCAGCTGTGGAGTCAGTTGGATAGAGGAAGAGGGTCCTTTGGGGGACCTATCGCAAACACACACACACGCGTGCATGCGGTACACACACTCAGAGCCCAAAGATTGCTAACAAGCAGTCAAACCGTGCCCTTTGAGGAGTAACTGTGTGAACGCTTCAAAAGGGCTCGACTCAAAAATGAGCGCAGCCTCTTTTCTTGACTGCATTGACTTCGACAATGTGGCTTCATGTGCTCTTCACAGGACACACGCACCAAAACACACATCCCCGTGCCCACACACAGATGATCACTTGACAGAACATCAGTCTACTGCCAAAAAAAGCAGATACAGAAGTAAAAGCAAGACTAATATTAGGCTTTCCACTAAAACTTCAGCGGACGGTTATTATTTTACGTTTATCAGTGTGAAAAGTTGATTTGAGAAAAGAGAAAAGGTGGTATAAATTATTCAAATCACAGCCTGTTTTAAATTTAATGTAATTTTTTTTCCCCCTGCCTCTTGATGAGGATGTATCTGGGGCGGAATTGTCTTTGATCAGGAGATGAAGCAGACGCTCTCTTGATCTTCCATCTCGGCTTAAATACTCCTCACAGTCGGCTAGCTGACCCGGAACCTAAAGTTCTGTCCTGAAAAGTACTGAGAGAAAAACTCAATTAACCCTAAATTGACTGGTGTCATCTCCAAGAGACGCTGGAGAAAGCGATGTTTTATGAAAGGCCAAAAATAATACAGGATTATGATGGGTCAGGTGAGAGAATAATAAAGGTGAAGATAGAGACTTAAAGAAGAAAGAACTTAATGCTGGACCAATCAAATAGTTTGACAAATCTGATTTTCCAATGGCAGAATTAGTAGTTTTATATTTATTTTAAAAATTAAGGTATTACAAGACAATACAATCTAAAAGTGGAGATTTTTGTCAACATAATGTCACCAATAAAGTAAACATATTGAATATCATCTATCTCTGCATTTCTGTGCAACCCTGGATGCTTTTAGCTGACTATTTAGTTGGTCTGTCAGCTCAGGTAGCTAGCCTGCAGTAATCTGCTTAACTTACATGCAGCTTGTAGTTTATTAACTGTAGCTTTTAAACAGTTTCCTTCAACTGTCTGTATTTTTTGTGCCTTGAAAAAGGTCTAAATACCTCTATCTCACAGGTGTCAAACTGCAGTCCTCAAGGGCCGCTGTCCTGCAGTTTTTAGATGTGCCACAGGTACAAAACACTGGAATGAAATGGCTTAATCACCTCCTCCTTGTGTAGATCAGTTCTCCCAGCCTTGCTAATGACCTAATTATTCTATTCAGGTGTGGTGCAGCAGAGGCACATCTAAAAGTTGCAGGACAGCGGCCCTTGAGGACTGGAGTTTGACACCCCTGCCTTATCTGGTACTCTTATTAAACTCAAAGAAGTGCAGCAAAGCACACTCTGCAGGTCGATGCCTTCATAAAACAAAAACAGTGAGAGTATTTAGTTTGTAATTTTTGTATCTGATCAGCTGATTGACAATCGGTATCCAAACTTTCCTCTGCTCGCTTCATTGGTGCATCTCTACAAAACCCCTCCCGGTCAAAATGCTTATATAAAAAATGAATTCACCCAGCAGGAAAGCCTCCTTCTAGGTTAATACAAGATAATGCGGGTCAGCAAAGCTGTTGGGATATGTCTGAGTGCATTGCTGCCAAGAGTATAATGACTTACGCGGAGCAGTCCCCGGACGGCTCCTTTCCTTTGACAGTAAAAGCTTTAATTCTGAGCCTACATTTCATTTGCTGCTTCTGTCTGAAATTGCACTGCCTCTTCGCTGCCAATCACAGTAATGTGCACTTCAGCTCGGTTGTCTGGGTCTGTTATGCCTTGACCTGGCTGCTCACCCGCCAGTGTTGTCAAATGAGAAAGCTTTTGGCGAGCATCAATAATGTCTTCCACTCGGAAAGCAGAAAAAGCTCTAATGTGTATTATTTCATGATCATTTATTACAGTCCGTGACGGACGTTTCAGTGGTTGCGTCATGAGTTGAGCAGTACAATCCTTTCATTGGATCGTGTACGTGCTAATGTGGTTTCCAGTACAAAAATCCTGCTTCCACATATCAGGCTCTTTAAATTTGCCCAATGGCTGATTTTATTTCCTGTTTCCCTGCCAGCATGGATTTAAAGGTTTTGTTCTACGAGGTGTGCATGAGGCATCACATCAAGCACTGTTGTTGTGATGACGTTTAGCCTCGCTTCACGATATAAACTATCAACACTGTCGACTTGGCCAAATAACACTTCCCAGGAGGAAAGGGAGAAAACACAAAGGTGCTAATTTGAAGCCAGAATATATTGTTTTTCAGTAAACTCACAGCCAATGCTCTGATGTAGCTATTTAAATCTAATTGTTAGGGTTACAAAGTTACAAAATACTGTTTGGATTTTTAAGTTCTGCATTTCAACTGTCCTATTTTTTGAGTGAGTTGGTTATACAGGGAGTATTTTTAATAGTTTAGGAAAAAAAATTGGATTATATGAACAAGTTTGGAATTATTGTGGAATTTCTCTAATTCACCCACAAAAGATCAAATTTATACATACAATACCAAATGTAATTTTATAATTTGGCATTCCCAAATCTTCTAAAGATCTTATCCTCAACTCCAACCTCTCTCTGTGCGACTTTCTAATCATATGGAAATACTTATATTTATAAAGCAGTAGCAAAGTAAATGAGGTGGATTAGCAGCGCTCAACAACAACTGATGGTGTCCAAAATGTTAATAAAAGTAGGTTCATATATTTTAGTTTTTTTTTTAACAAACTCATTTGCTATCTGTAAGTAAAGTAGCTCACAAAAACTACAAATGAGTCTCTAGTTTCACTTCTGTTCCTTCTAAACTCACACAAATCAACATATTTAAAGTACATGTCCTCTTATGCCGTCACCGCTACAAATAATCTGTATCACCCAACTGTCAAGCGCTTGAACAAACCATTAGCGTATAAAAAGACAGCTGCAGTGGGGAGAGAGAGAAAAGAGAGGCTGGTAAAGAGTGGCTTTTTTTCCATCGCAGGCTGGGGAGTATAGATTTGCTCTGCTAACATGTGAGGTGGGTGTAGATGCTGAAGCACCGAACTAAGAGAGCGAGCTCTACACAGTTGTAGAGTGGCTAATGTTGGCAATCTCCACCAGCGTTGAGGAGATTCACAGACTCGAACTTGGAATATCAGAAATGAATCATGCTCTCCAGCTCCAGAAGCTGGCTCCAACAGACGCCGAGGACGCAGAGAGAGAGAGAGAGAGTTGCCTCACGGTGAAGCAGAACGGAACAAAAACAACACAAACTCCCACACTGAATCTGAATGCAAGAGAAAAACAAAACAAACAGCGCTTGGTGATGCATGTGCTCTTCTGCAACGCTGAGAGAGATGGGTTTGAGGAATCAAATACAAACTCCTCAAAGGAAAGTAGGAGAGGGTGTGTGTGATCATGTGTGTCCATGCAGAGGGTGTAGGATAAAAGTAGATGAGATTTATCATTCGTAGAACAGAAGGAGTGGTGTGACAGCAGCAGAGAGACGGCGGCGGGGCAGAGGGGGGGAGTTCCTTATAGAAAACGCTGCGGTAAGCTCAGATGAAAGGAGGTCAGCTTTAACTGAGAAGTTTCCTTTTGAAGTTGCAGATGAGAAAACACAACACAAACAAAAAAAATACTTCAGACCAAATATTTATGAAAGAACTGATTCATTAGGATTCTCCCCGAGGATTTCTGATCCACTCTGCTGAAAGGTAATTAAAGCGAAGTTTAAGGAAAGGAGATCAGGGTGGAATCTGTAAATTGGCCACAGATGATTATTTGTTTAAGTCTTCACCACTTGTAAATCTCAAAATATGCAGCGTTAATGGCATAGACTAGCACTTAATTTATTGTCAACGCACAAAAACACAACAGTGAATTTGGAAACGAAATGTCGTTGCTTGGCTACCAGAGTAGACAGAAAAAATACTGAAAAACTAGAAGTGTGATTAAAAATACATATATACCAGTGTTACTGGTGCAGGTAAATAAATAATAATAAAAAATAGGATAAATAATGCACAAATAATAATAAATAATGCACAAATAATAAGAGACCACAAATGCAGTGGACTCTTACAAATAATTTTGCAAGAGACCACTGCAAAATGATCAGTTCCTCTGATTTTACTTTTTAAAGGTATGTGTTTGAGTAAAATAAACTTTGTTCTTTTATTCTATGAACTACTGACAACATGTCTCCAAAATTCAAAGCAAAAATTTTGTATTTATTTGCAGAAAATGAGAAATAGTCAAAATCACGTAAAAGATGCAGTGCTTTCAGACCCCAAATAATGTAAATTAAACAAATTGATATTTATTTAGAAAGAACAATACTAATGTTTTAACTCAGGAAGAATTCATAAATCAATATTTGGTAGAATAACCATGAGGTTTTCAATCCAGTGGTCTCTCAATTTTTTTCCAGAGCTGTATATTGCTATATATATATATATATATATATATATATATATATATATATATGAGGCAAAAATAAAAACAGTTCAATAAAAACAATATTGAACTGGTAGGACAGTCAGTAAAAATATTGAATTTATCATTTAATTTAGTAACAAGTAAATGTTTGCCAAGACCCACTTGTCTATCAATAAGGTAAACATTTTTAATTTCTTTCTTCCTTTTAATTTGTAAGAGTTTTCCTTTGCATCTCCCTGAACACCCCCTTGTAAAACAAATTAATTGGCAGCATAATGCTACATAAAGGCTACCTGTTGGATGGTGAAAAAAAACTGGAAACTGGGATGGAGGTTCACTTTCCAGAAAGACAATCACCCAAAACATTCAACCAGATCAAAGCGTTTTAAAATGGCCCAGTCAAAGTCCAGACACCTCATGAGAATCTGTAAGCATAATTGAAAACTGGTGTTTTATGTGTCTACTGTGTTGTTCTGTTGGATAAAATCCCAATAAACTATATTGCTAACATGTTAGGTGGGTGTAAATCCCAACAAAATATATTGTGCTGTTACAAAATGTGAATAGTTTATGGATGCTTTTGCTGTAAATGGAATATCAGAGTCGTATGGAATGTATTTCTTGGAAGCTAATGTAAAATATCCATCCAATCTCATTCACCACTTTTGAATATTTCAAACCTCTATGTAACACATAGTGGGGGTAAGCCTCATTATTTGAGTAAAAATCCAGGTTTAAACCTACCGGATTTTCTGCTTAATCCTTTGAACAAGAGCCTCAGCGTCTGAATTATTGCAAATCATAAAGTAATTTTGGAGGCTGACTTTCCTGCAGCTTTAAAATCAAACTCCATTATACAAAACGGCCTTCTTCGAACAAACCAACACAGACCTGATGTGCTGCAAATACCACAACATTCTTTTTCCGCAAAGGCACATAAACTCAGACCTGCGCTGTGAGAAAACGTCTGGCGGTTGCACTTTTAGACTCGTGGTAATCTTAACATCCTTCCTCCGCTCTGCCGCCTGCTCAGATGTGCCCCCGTGTGCTCTCTCTCACCCCTCGGGGCTTCGCCCTTCAGGAGAGCTGAAGTAAGAAGAATTAGGACAGGAGGAGGAGCCGCGTGCGTGTGAGACGACGGAGGCGTGCGTCGACAAAGGCAAGGAGGGACGGCGAGGAGCATCGCTAAGATGCTGGAGAGAGGTGGGGGGTATCACCGCTGATCTGAACGTGGGGCAGGCAGGAGGCAGATGCTCCCAAAGACGAGAAGCAGGATGAGAGACAGGAGGCAGCGGAAGATGGCATTTCTCTCACACCTCTATGAGCAGCAGCATCCTAATGCAAGCTAATCCCTCTATCAGCCTCTCTCCTCACCTGGTCCTATCTCTCCAATAGCAGCACTGTGACAAAATGGAAGGCTGCGTTTAAAGATACGCTCCACGCTTTGGCTCGGCCAGGTCGGTCCGGCACAGTGGAGCTTGGAGTGCTGTGCAGCCACAGGGATCACGTCAGGGTTGTCACTGTCCTTCCTTTTCTCTCTCACACACACAGAGACACAAAAAAAACACACACTCCTGCTGACTTTTTTCTTTTTCCGCTCAGCAGCATGTCGCAAACCAAGCGCTGATTACTGATTCGCTCGTATAAACGGAGGCATGCAATCAGCTGGTATGTAGACGCTGCAGAGAGATTTGCACTGCGTATCCTAATTTCATTTCCAGTTTCTAATGTTATCATCAGTTTTATTTATAAATGATCAGCAAATAAATGTGGTCAGCACATTAGCCCAAGAGAAAAGCACTGACTGTCTGCATTTAACAAGAATCAAACCAAAATTTGTTTTATTTTCCATTATTTTACCTCAGGTGTGTATGTGTTTAGGTGCAGAATTATTTCAATTCAATTCAGAAATACATTATTGATCCCAAATGGAATTTAAATGTTGTTGTAGCTCATATCGCATGTTTCTTCAGAGTTACGGTAGATGGTGATGGCTGTGGACATCTTATCAATGAGAGGAACGACTCACTCATGATTTTTGCAATTCTGTCAGATTAAAAACATTTTGCGTTAGTATTTTATGCCACTTGAAAGAGACAAAAAAGCAATTCCAAGCAAATTATTAAATGAACTCTATTCTCTGCAAGGTAACGCAGACTGCACACTGAAATACTTTCACTTTCAAAATGGCTTTCCTAAAGGGAAGCATGGCGATGGTAGTATCATGCTGTCAGGGGTAAGTGTGCTCCATACTTACTGCTGCTAATATTTACAAAAGTATTTTTTTGTCTCACTTATTTATTTATAGAAATAATTCAGTGGATATAAAAACCTTTTTAGAGAAGACAAATAAAAAAACCATTAGATTAAAGTCTGAAATAATGTGGAAAATGTTTTTAAAAACCTGAAGCTATCAATTAATTATAATTTGTTTGTGTTAGAAAAAAAAAAGAGGCACTAAGCTGAATGTAGACTATGGGCCAAAAGAAAGATGCTGCTTCAATCTACCCAAGATTGAGTTGTTCCTGTCCTTTTATGCTTTTTTGCCAAATATTTACATTAATTAAATTAAAGAAAAAATGTAAACTACAGATTTAACATGATTACATGGTTTTTGACAATTTGTTGTAATTATGTACACACTCCCTCCTGACTACAGTCAAATACATCAATCATTACATATATATGTATACTTGAAGGTGGAGTAAAGGAGAGTCAGTGAACCAAAATCAAATGAACACCTTTCACTAGATGAATGGGACTGCAGTCACTACATAGCAAGTCAAGTCTAATTCCTATATTCCAAACTAAACTAATTTTATGTAAAGTTTTATATTTTAAGAAATTTGGATACAAAATATTTACCTTTTGGTATTTTACTGTACTTCTGTTCAATACGTCGCCCAAACAACATAATACTAAACATGGCATCTCTTTTAACTAAAGCATTAGTGGTGTGTATTGTTGTTGTTTGTTTATTTTTTTAAAGGCGTTGTAATGCTTTTTTTTTTTTTTTTCATGGTACGAGTTGTAGCTTTAAGATACTTTTTAGGAGTCCGGAGGAAGTGAAAAATAAAACCGACGTTTACAGCACGAACCATGATTATAAATTACTCTGAAAAGGCTAAATAAATAAATAAATAAATGTTCCACAAAAAAGCAGAGAGGCAGCTCAATGAAATAAAGCACGCGCCTTAATCCACATGAACAAAAATGGCTCCGGAAATATTAAATGTTCCTCAGCGAGGTGAGACCAACGTACAAGCGCCAGCTGGCCACTGTGTATCGACAGACGGAAATAGGAGTTATAAAACCTCAGCATCATCCGCAGAGCTCGGACAGCCACCGTTCCTCATCGCGTCACTTCAAACGGGAGATAAATGTACGGGGCCGCAACCAGAACGTAAACACCCCTTATACAGCTATCCCGTATTTATGAAGCAAGGAGGTAAGGAGAGAAGCCCGTCAGTCTGCTCCAACTTAATCCTATTTGAGCCTTGTTAACAACTCTTACCTTGTCCCTGCTCCTTTGTCCTGTTGCGGTCGGTGTTTCTGCCGGATATCGGTGTGTATTCTCAGTATATTCGGGTATCTGGGACTCCGGTGTGAGCTGGTGCTGATGGTGAGCCGCAGCTTCGGTCCCTCCGCTCGGCTTGTGGTGCTGAAGTGGACAGCGCTTCGAGCAGCTCCGGGAACAAAACCCCTTTTATGGGCTTCTCCGCCCTCGCCACAGTGCATAGCGCCCTCTGTCAGAGCGGAGGAGCGCCTACAGCACAGAGGTGACATTGAGCACAACGAGTAAATTATTCCTATTTTAATGACACAGGAATATGGAAGCCCGTTTCCGCCACTCTGTTAAAAAAAAAAAAAAAAATTATCTTATTATATATATATATATATTGAGATACTATCTCATAATAAGGAGATATATATATATTTTTAACAGAGTGGCGGAAACGGGCTGCCATACAGGAATTTGATTTTTAGATTTTTTTTTTTTGTTTTGGTTATGCTTAATAAGTAAATCCTTAATCAAAACTACAAAAAACAAAATCACCATTTCCATTGGGACCTAAATTATGATGACAATCAGTCAACATCTGTTATTTATTTCTTGGAGACTAAAACCAGCCAACACTGCCTCTATACCAGTGGTGCCAAAAGTCTGTCCTCAAGGGTTAATGTACACAATGCTACATCCTGCATGTTTTAGTTCTCTCTCTGGTGGTAGTAACAACCTTTTCACCATGTCAATGTTCTTCATAGGCCTTCTAATGAGCCATAATTGGATCCAGGTGAGGATTAAAACACCAGGAAGAGAATTAAAACACGCAGGATGCTGGCCCTCGAGGTCTGACTTTGGGCACCACTGCTCTATACAGCTTGAACCCTTTTTCATTTAATCATGATATAAATGTAAAACTCAATGTGTGCTGTAGGTACTGTCTTTCCATGTATAGCCAGTGAGTTGAACAAAGCTGACAACTGAGATGTTAAAAGGTTGAGATATCGCTTTATAGAGAAACCCCAATCTAAACACTGATGTTTAAGGTTGCAATGTGACAAAATATAAAAAGTTCAAGACGTACGAATGCTTTTATAAGGAGCTGTAACTAGAAGAACACAAAATCATATAAGCAGGATACAAGGCACTGACTTTATTTATGAGCAAAGGGGAAAAATGATGTTTTATATATGTAAGTCAGCCTGAGAATAACTGTAGAAGGCCACTGGTTTAAAACACAACTATAAGACACACAATATACATGTAAAATTAAGTCACCATTGCTACAGTGATTGACAGCTCTACATGTGTCACAGAAATTAATGTATAGTATACTTATGCAATATGTAATATATGTATACGGTAAAACTTTAAGCGTACATCACATTTAGTATTAGTTCTGAGTGAGTTGGAAGTTTAATTGAAAATATGATTTACTTTTATTCACTACAAGCATCAAATCCAAATTCAGGCTTTCAGTTGAGTTTTGTCCGCTATGGAAAGCTGGTTTTGTCATTAATCGTGTTACCTGCTGTTCAATAAACGCTGTCAAAGGCGCCACCTGGAGTTTATTAAGCAACAATACACAAATATATATAATCAGAAGGAAAATATAAAGAAAAAATGAGAGCTTATTACGGGCACAAAGGGGCTAAATCATTTGTCTAAATAGTTATGTATGTAGACAATATAATACTGCAGTAAATACATTAAATGCCTAAAAAATGTGTGTGTATGAACAAATATGTCAATAATTTATAAAATACAAAAAGGATTAAATCTGCATATTACTGATTAAAACTCAAATTTATAATGTGTCCAGGTATTTGCTTCATGTCAACCATTTATAAAATATTTTTTTCTCACTATGTGTCATCAAACGCACTACAAAACAAGATTATGAAATAATTTGAAGAAAAACAATTGTTAACTTCTAATGTCTAAAGAACACATTTTTTTAATGATTTTCACATATAATTATTCACGTATTTTACAAAAATAATTAAGTAATTCCACCTGTTTAAAGTATGTATAATTTGTTATTTTAAGTTATTACAAATACTGTAGTATACCCTTTCAAGGACTTCTATTGAATTGTGGTCTCTGACCCTTTGCACAAAAGTCTTGAGTCCTAGCTATCTAGACGGTAAGATATCTAGCTAGTTAGCTAGACAGATAGCTATCTAGATAGTGAGCTATCTAGCTAGTTAGCTAGACAGATAGCTAGATATGGGTTTTGTTAAACAGTTTAAAAAGGGGTGATATACTTTTTGAACTCCAGGTGGCACTAATTAACGCTTGTATACATAAATTTTGTAGTAGTGTAAAATAAACATGATAAAGGTGGGTCTTAACTGCACTTTTTAGATATCAGGTGCCACCAGAAATCACGCAAATGACTTTTGAAGCGGCTTTCCATATTTCTATCCCTTCACTAAACTGGATGTTCTTTTGAGGGTATTCTTCATTGGTCCGTAAGCTGTGCTCACTACTGCCGCATTATGGGCTGTAAGGAGTGGTCCATAGCAGGAGCAGGATCCCCCTGGGTCACTGCGAGTGCAGCCTGCTCCGGTAGGAGGCTTGGGTCAGTCAGGATGGCTGTGGTTGTACTCAAGAGACGGAGTGAACTCAGAACCACTGGGAGAACAAGCAAGAACAGGAGAAACAAGATTTAAAACGCCGACTTACAGCTTGGCTGACCACATAGAGGGAGATACTAACAAACGGAGTGTAACTGTAGAAGCCTCTGATGGGATTTGTGCTGGACTCACTGGGTCTAAGAGCAGGCAAGGCACAGTGCTGGTCCAACCAGGAGAGAGTAGATCGACACAGGTCTTCCACGCTGGCAGTGGAAACCATCCCATTGTAGGACTCGAACAGAGGCTCAATGATGATACTGAACTGACACTGAGCTAAGAAAGGATACGTTTCAGTACCGGGATTCAATATTGTCAATAAATCCCACCGTATTTACAAACCTGACCATATGTCAAACATTTCTCAGTGTCTAATGACCTACACATCTGGCATGTTGCGCCTGAAGACAATCATTCCAACCAATTCACACTAATTTAACCAACAAGTCAATAATTTGTAGAATAAAGCAGATTAAAAGCAGTTATTAACATCTTAAATCACAGTGTATGGAATAAGATGTACAAAGGTACATTATATTAACTCTAATAGTTTTACCAGTAAACAAGATCACACTGTTATTGTTTATAATTTGTAAATAAATGTTCAAATCAAGAAGAATTTGTTGTTTTGCACTTTAGAAATACAGAAGTAGTAAACCTGATAACGGTGCTATATGCTTTGTCATATTATTAATTTTCTATAATGAGGCAATTTTTTTTATGCTAGTCAGCGTATCATGCAACAAAGCCACAAAGGGAACAGGGCTGTTTTACAGCAGACCCATGCCAAGCTAAAATATGCAGGATGTGATTTAGCATAGCGCTGCAGAATGATTGGAATTTGTTCCAGGGACTTATTTATTTTAACATTTTATTTCTGAATTTCTCAGAAGAAGCAGACAACGTTTAAACTTCATCGGCTTGTCAGATTCAAAGCCAATCAACAACCAGCATCATGTCGGTTGAAAGACCACCACATTTCTTGGCTGGTTTAGTTTCACAGATCTTAATGTTAAATGCCAGAGGGGGAAAAAAAATAAATCAAAAAGTGACCTTGACCATTCTCCCAACTCCCGCAGAGGCAAACTCACATGTGAATTTGCTCGTTTTTGTTTCTCAAGCTATAGATGTTTCATAAATCATCTTACTGCACAGGTGCCTCTGGCAGCAAAGTTTGAAATTCAGAATTTTTTAGCTTCCGTCTTTGATGTTATCTTTGTGGTATGTTTTATTAAATGTATTGAGTTGAGAGGATCCTGAGTTCATTAATATTTCACACTTGGTTTCAGTATATTTTTTTTCAAAGAGTGGCACTGATTTTTACAGGAAAAATGGTGAATTAAATAAAAAGCAATAATTTTCAAACAACGCACAACGGTGTTTAATGTCTGTTTGTTGACTCCCTGACTAAAGAATGAACTTCTTCTGACCTCAAATTGCAATGTTAAATTTGAATCAGAACAAATGAAAGGTATGGAAGCTCAACTGATATTTCACAGACAATTTTCTTTTCTACATTGGAAGCAGTTTCATTTCTAACTGGCATAAAGTCTGTTTATACGTATTTGGAGAAAAAGGCTTGGAACCACATCATCATTTGATATTCTTAAAGTGTCTGCAGCCTGATGTTGGTACTGTCACTCTGCTCTCAGTGGCTTGCCAAGATTGATAACTTTCTTTATTTCAAAAGCTCAAAATAAATATAAAAGTGCCTTTATTTAACTTTAAAACCAAGCAATTGTAAAATGTTTGACTCATACAGGCCACATAAAACTAACTTTGATAACAGTTACAGTATGTGCATATATACTGCTCAAAAAAATAAAGGGAACATTTTAAGTGTTAAACACCTGTTTAAGTGTTCCCTTTATTTTTTTGAGCAGTGTATGTTATTTTATCAGTCAAATCTAGCCAGTTTTTATTTATTTAGTGCCAAATTATTTAAATATTAATCAATTTTTAGAAGTACTTGTCGAATGAAGAAAAAGCGCTAATTTTATACATTCTGACACAACCGACACTTTGAGGACATTTCTGATCTTGACGTGGCCAACACCACTGATCTATGGCATAAAATCTCAATAAAACACTCTCAGGTGTGTGGTGACAAAATACAAATTACTTCAAAATATAAATTCACTTTCGTGAGGCGCCGCGTCGCTTCGCATTTAGTTCCCGAGTTTAAAAAACTCAATTCATCCATAAGGATACAATCCAGAACTTCCAGTTCTGCAGAGTCTGAGCCTGGACGTACTCTCTGAACTTTTGCCTCATGTAGTCAAAGCGCTGCCGTGTGATGGGGACACCTGTGGCTGGGAGCTGCTGCTGGCAAGCACTGTGCAAAACACACACATGCACACCCCGTGAGTCAACAGAGCAGAGTAACCCATCTTCATGATAGTAGGGTAAGAAGAATGAGGAACATTGAGGGGATAAGACACAGTCTTGAATAAGCATGTCTAATGCTGGCTGATTAGGAAATGAGGAAACACACAATCAGAGGCTGATGGTGAGTAAATGTCTCACTTGATGGCAGAGTTCAGGTGCTGGATCTCCTCTCGGAGTCTCTGAACCTCCTCGTGCAGCTGAGCTCTCTCCTGCTGCATCTTACTGATGTACTCGGCAGTCTTCTGCAGCGTCGTGGCTTTGCTGATCTGTGCCAGCACGCAGACAGATTACAACCCGCAACACAACGGAGCGTAATTATTCACGATGTCATTAGCGCTTCTATTACACTGGGAGATGTACTTCATCAGGTCGCTCCGGTGCTCTTCACTGTTCGACGGCTTCATTGGTAAATGCAGTTGCATCATTTATTCAGCGTACCTTTATGCTCGGCTGGGAGCTGAGCGTCGTCACCAGGTTATGTAAAGTGTCGAATCCCAGTTTGATGTTGAAACGTCTCTTTTGCTCGGCAGAGATGTGAGTTATCCTCCTGGTCTCTGCTTGCTGCAGACAGCACAGAAATGTAGATCAAATTTCAAATCTCATTTTCCCAAAACCTTCCTACATGTGCGGCAAAGAAAAAAGATTAGCGTACTCCGACAAATATCAAGTTCTTAATTAGGAAATGTTCACAGATAGAAAGAAACACCTAATTTAACATGTAAACATTACAAACTGTCCCACCTTATTAGACTCCGGCTTTCCTTGTCCTGAGAAGCCGGACTGTGGGGAGCCGGGATTGGAGGCTTTGTCTAGAGGGTTTGGTGGAGAGATTTGACCTGGATGAGCACTGAACCGAACTAAAAAAAATAATAACATTGATCTTTAAATTGTGCTTCAACACATAAATAATATTCTGAATTCAACTCTTAATTATTGAAAAAATTAATCAGATTAATTGTGCTTAATCAATTATTGAAGTAATTGTCAACTTCAATAGTAAGGGAAAAATCCCTGCAGACTCTGAGATATGCTATTTTCTAAAAGAACAAAGTCCTCAGGGCGGTAATTAGAAATATATAGAATTTGCATTTGAGATGAAAAACATTCTTTATCTGTAGATATGTGTTTTTACCCAGAATTCCTAAAATGGCATAGTTTTAGCTTCACCTGGTTCAATTTCTTTTAAAAAAAAACTTCTATTAGGCACTTTTTGTTGAGTAAATTAAAAAATAATCAACAGATTAGCTTTACACTGTATTGATGCTAAGTCGAGCAGAAACCCTGAGATTTTCACATGTTGACGTTAGAAGAATGTTTTTTTTCTCTGCAAGAAAATGTTTATTTTCTTAATTAAAAATTATTTGCATCTTTTATGTATTTTTAAAATCGTACACAATAAGTGGTTCAATGATCTGCAAAATGTGCCCATTTTTAATCTGATTATTCTGTTAATCATGACTAAAATAATCATATGCAGCCTTATTAGAATCAAACTAATGTGATTTGTTGATATATTGCTAGCTTTTTTTCTCTCCACATTTTCTTGAGTTAAATGTTAACATTTAAATCATTTATTTGAAAATTCAGCTTCAATGTCCTTGGAAAAGTGAGATATGTAAGGGCGTACCTGTCAGGCTGCTCCTGTCTGTGGCATAGAGAGGAACAGGTGACAGCTTCTCAGTCTTGGGAATGAGCAGGGCTGCGGTGCTGTTGGTGGACCCGTGGGTAAGAAGAGCGGACACCGCTGAGCCTCTCGAGGTGCTGACGCGCGGCCCGCTGTGTCCTAGCGGAGGCGTCATCACTGTAGGCCAACCAGCTTCAGGCTGCAGTGTCGAGGAAACGCCGCCAACTTGAGCGGCCCGGCTTGTCTGCTGAACAACACATGTTTTCTGATGAGGAAGAGAACACCAGAGCAAATCCATTTGATTATGTCTAAACTAGAAAGTTTTTTTTTTACACATCACATTTCTATTGATGCCACATTAAGGGCCAAAGTACTACAGAACAAATCTGCTGACTAGAGTATTAAAGTGCCTTTTGAGACACTTTAATACTTCAGACAGCAAACAGTAATGACAGGAAGTGCTAACAAATACAGAAAACATAAGCACATAAAATGAGCTGATGAACCTTTGGTGACAAAACACTGTTCCAGCCAGCTATAAGTTATAATCAGCATGGGTGCCTGTATTTGAAATATGTGTTTTAAACAATTCCTGTTACATCTATTTATCTCTGTGCTAAATAAGAAATACAGATACACTTATTAAAGGCTTACCACAAAGCTCTTAGATTTTGACCTCTGACCTTTTGTTGTCATCAGAGAGGTACTATTAAACCCAAGCGTTGGTTTTCCTATAAGAACAGAGAAAATTATGCATTGTGCGCTTCACGATTATCAGACATAAAGCAGTTGTTTGAATTAGCTCACTGTCATGTGTGCTGGAGGAAAGCAGCTTAGCCAGGCAGCTGGTGGGGATGGGGGCAGTGGATTGGGGGTTGGAGGGCAAATCGGGGGACCCAGCTGTCCGCAGTCCTCCTGTCTTTTGCTTGTGTTTCCCCCTGACCCCTGAAACAACCAACTGCTCCGGGACAGACAGGCAGTGGGTCGCTGTGACAGGAGCCAGCGCTGCGTGGACCGGGTCCGACGCGGCAGCCGGGTAACTGAGAGAGTGGCAGTGGGTCTGGGAGTACGGGTCCACTGCCGGAGCGTAGGTATGAGCCTGGTACACGGAGCCCTGAGCTCCCATGGTGGAGGCTGTGTGAGTGATAACGGTAGAGGTCACGCTCGCCGTTGTGTACAACCCGAACTTGTGACACGGCAGTGGGTGAAGGAAAGGAACGCTTGCAGAGACAGGTTGCTCTGCGTTACTGGTGTATGCTGTAGACGCAGATGCATCATGGTACAACTGATGTCCGTATGACATGGCTCCGGAGACCATGCTGGGAGTATGGTACTCGCCACAGTCCTGGCTCGCCCTGGTCTGCTCTGAGCGAGGGCTGGATGTAGAGGACTGGGGTAGACTGTCAGAAGACAGATTAGGCTACAGGGGAAAAAAAAAAAAGATTCGACGTTAACGTTTGTTTTTAATAAAACTCTCCAGAAAGTGCTGTAACCAGCGGAACCACCTGAGCCAGCTGGGTGTCGATAAGAAGCTGAGGGGCTGTCACAACAGGAGATGGAACAGGAGCATAAGCCGTGCTGGGTGGACCGTCAAAGTAGCTACAGTCGGCATACCCACTCTGGTCAGTGGGCTGACCTCGGTAGTTCAGAAAGATATCTGGGACCACATTAACAGTGTTTATTAGACAGACATACTTTCCATATTACAAATTACTTTTATCTGGGAAACATTGAGGTAGGAATGTGACGTTTTATAATGTAATGTTTCCCTTTTGTCCTGAAACAATAAAAATTGTGTTTAAAAAACCCCATTTATTTCCAATTTGCCAGAACGCTCAGAAAGTGGAAAGGTGCCCTCTGGAGGACACACTGAGTATGACAGCATTACTGAAAAGTAATGGTCTGATACTTTCTCCAGTCATTGGTTGCTGAAGCATGCACAAAAAGCTGTGAATATGAAATATCTACACTCAATGTTCATGTTTATTTTTTGTGATGAACAAAATGAGACCCTGATAATGTATTCTGTATGATTCATAAGAAAGAAAGACATAAGCAAATCTTTTGAAACGAAAAACAGAAAAAACCTGTAACGACCTGGCTTCATAAGAATGAGAAACCTGAAACAATACTTTGTCAAAGTGTTTTTGATTAAATTTACCATTCAGTCTTCTTTGGTAGGAGGTTAGCAGAATATTTGCCTTCAAAATATTTTGACAAAAATATATTTTGTCAAAATTTGACCACAACTCTGAGGACATTAAACATTCTTCTTGATTTTTAATGAAGAATCTTGATTTTTATTATTATTATTATTATTATTAAAATTAAATTAATTTTTAAAAATTAATTAAATTTTTTCTGATTAAAAGATTAATTAATCTTTTCTGGTTAAAAAAAAATCTCTACATTTTCAGCAGTAGAGAGTGTTGGGTCAAAACCAACAGGTATTTAATACGCATTGGTTTATTTAATATTTCCTGGTTTCGTCCATCTTGACAACATGTCTAGCTAATCTGAAGAGAAGTAACTGAGGACCATAATGGCGCCGCCACCATTTTTCAGTCTTGTTTCTTTGATAATGTGCTGTGCTTTTTGGATATGCGCCCAAAAGTTGAAGTGTCGCTCTATCCTCCCACAAGAATTTAGGAGATTTTAGACATACCAGAAACAAAATACTTGTTTTTCAACTCTACTTCATCCAGACATCTCATGGTATATTTGAGACCTTTGGGAAAGCACATTGTAGCATCCTTTGAGTCTAGTAAGTGATTTATAAACATCTAAAAGAATTTGAGATCTGCCATT
This sequence comes from Xiphophorus couchianus, assembly GCF_001444195.1. Taxonomy (NCBI): domain Eukaryota; kingdom Metazoa; phylum Chordata; class Actinopteri; order Cyprinodontiformes; family Poeciliidae; genus Xiphophorus; species Xiphophorus couchianus. The sequence continues at coordinate 24,845,638 of NC_040238.1, forward strand.
CTTACTTTACAGTTGTGTCCAAATTGTTTTAATAATTAACGGACATAAAATTAACTTTTTTTGTTCATTAAAAAACACAATAATTTTTTTTTTTCACGCTTTCATACGAAAGATGTGTCAGTCATTCTGGAACCGCAGCATGCAAAGCGGCTTCATTTGTTTGCTGTATTGATTGCTTTCTATTTTCAGGCTATTGTCAGAAATAGTAACCGGATATGGGTCACTCTGTCTTTGAAAGTATTCACGCAGGTTTAATAAATAGCTGATCAAGTGTGGTCTTCAGTAAAATTCACTGGATGCTTGTGGTCTAGCTTACTACAAAACTATGATGGTAGCAGAAGGTGTGTTAAAATAAGGAACAACACTTTATGCTGAAACATTTTCAATTTTAAAAATGGTTTTATTTCGTCAGGGAAATGTCTTTAAAAATGTAAAAATAATAATAATAATTTTAAATAAAGCTCTGTGGCCACCGTCCAGATTGGTACTATTCTTGAACAGCAGTGGGAGGCCACACAAAATCCCCCCAGGTGCTGAAAATGGCCTGTGGACCTGCACTTTGGACGCCTACGGTCTAAATTTGTCAAACTGATAAGATCCTTACCTAACCAGCTTCAAGAAAAACAATAGGTAATAATTAAACACTAAGACATCGCATGTTGCAGTTGCACGGAGGTTTGCTGCTCCTCCTGACAAAGAAATGAATCGTCACATAAACAGATGAATAAGAAGGGAGTACCTGGGATGTCCATGAAATCATCCATACTGGGCTGCAGCGGCGTCAGGCCTGGCTGGATCATGTCAGCATTGCTTGTGTAAGCTAATGGGAGAAAGCATTCAAAATTAAATAATTCATTAAAAGGCACATTCCTTATTTTCACACGATGGTATCAATTGTTAAACTCATCACCGTGACAAACAACTTTAAACAGAAATGATTAAATCACTCTGTAAGTTAATTTAATCTATTAGTAAATAAATAACAACATATTGATCGTTACTACAGCACATTTTCTCCCTTTAACCAATCCCAGACTGGATTAAAACACATTAAAATGTTAACTTTGATGGTTTTGTAAAATAAATTCTAAACAGAGAACAGAACCTGCCTTCTTTATCAACTTATCTAGTCCTTGTAGAGGAGCAGTATCCTGATAGACTTAGACTTCTATGAGGATATTTTGTGGCACTATTGTGATAACTATAATTATCATGATGAAAAAAATGTATATATATTTATTTGTAGGAAACTGTATGACTGTGACTGCATGACACAGCATTCATAGCACCTCAAACACAAATATTGTTCTTGAAAAACATTTGAAATGGCCTTCTTCAAACATGGCTTAAAAGAAACTTGACTTCAGAATTTAACACCCTAAATTTGGGGCTCTGTCTCTTAAAGAAACTCCTGCTCTTTCTGACACTCCGCCTTCAGCACATCATCACATCAACATTCCTCTTATCAAGCGTTAACAAACATTCGTCAGAGCAGTGGACTGAGAAGTAGCTCCTATAATGAGCTCCAGAGATTTGTGTTTGCTAAGTGCTGCTGCTGCTAGTTTGAAGGAGCTGAGTGGGGGAGGTGAAGGGGAAGGGTGATCTACTATGCAGAAGTTCGGCTGGGAACCTGCAGCTCCAGGAAGGCAGCACTTGGTTCCCCCCAAGCATTTTACAAATGCGAATGGTTGCCACGGGAGATTAAAGGATTTCTCAAACACGCATGACAGAATCAAAGCTACACTCCATTTATGTGCAAAGATAACATGACGAAAAGCTCAGAAAAGTTGCTTTTACATAATACTGCTCCTTTAAGTTCCTGACTCAGATGCTCCTACCCCAACAGAAGAATCTTCTCTGTTTCAACGATATCCGATGTATTGCCAAGAAGAATCATTAAAACAAAAAAATAACCCACATATTTTGTCTGTTTTGATGCTGCTTTGTCATGAAAAATAAAAGAGAAGATTACCGCTGTCAGTCAGATGGTGCTGGAGATGGTGCGTGTCTCCACAAACTTTGCCTGACCCTTTCTGTGATCTTGACTTTTTTGTGAAGCATTAGAGAGGTAATAACTCCACTAACCTGCAGCCCCACCCGTCGCTTTTATTAAGGTATTTAAAATAACCTAGTGCCAGCTAACAGCACATCTCTGTAAAGCAGTCAACTGTATGGCTCTATCCAAAGAGACAGTCGGACATATTAATCTAATATTAGCTTGTTATGCTCAGTTTTACATTCTGAAAAGGTGGAATGGATAAAAAAGGATTGTTAGACTGCACACGATGCACATATAGTTGCAAATTAACAATTTCATGGAATTCAACAGAAGCCAGTTAGATCATGTTACATGAACATTTCTGTTTTATACTTGAAACATAATGCATAGGCCTGTCAAAATAATCAATAAATCAATTAATAGCACGATAAATTAAAACTAACTCAATAATTTCCATTGGCATGATTTATTGTTTATCTCTTTTTACCAAAAACTGGATGATAAAAGTCTTCAGTTGGTGCTGTCGTCTCAACTAGCCCTTTCTTTTTTTTGAGGGACAATTTTGTTTACAAATACTTCAAAATTAATTTTATTTGTAGTTTTGTTTATTTATTTTGGATATTTAAAATGTCTTCCAGTTCCAGTGTTAAATGTTCATTAGAATTTAAAGTTTATTAATCTTTAAGAATGTGTTCTTGCATTATGATTTTGCCATTACTACTTAAAAATTGTCTCAAACCAATATTATTGTTTATCGCAATAACTTCCGATTTATCATCCTGCAAAATTTGTTATCGCGACAGGCCTAATTGTGCATGACACACAATCACACAATACCATGAGGACCTCTAAAACTTCATCCCTAAACACTTTGTTAAAAAGTCCTTCAGTTTTACACAAATTCCCAGCAAAACATTTCGAAACTCTCCAGATGTGGACAACTAACTCACTGTTGTGTCTGTCGCTGGTCCAGGGACAGGGTTTCTGGGTCATGGTGAACAGAGTGTCGGAGATGTCGGACAGAAGGCAATCCAGGTCAAACATGTGGGCCTCTACGGGGGCGACTTCAGGTTGCTGGTAGGAATGACTGGACCATCTGTCCAGCTTGGCCTGGCAGGTCTGCCCCTTCAGCACAGCAGCAGAAAGATGGAGAAACATTATCAGAAGAACCGACACAAACGAGCGGAGGCCAGAGTGATGCGATGATGGCATGTGACTCACATGCTGCCATGAAAATTGAACTAGGGGTATGCAATATGGATGTAGAATGTTATCACAATATTTTGTGGTGCTATTGTGGTAGTGCTGAAAACTTTGGTAGAAAACTATTTAATACTTCTTTTTATGTAACTGTATGACTGTGACTGCATGGCGAGGCACTTCTAATTCCACAAACACAAATATTGTCCTTGAAAAATATTCCTGTTTACAATAAGCTTCTACTCTGTGGGTAGAGTAGTCGTCTTGTGATCGGAAGGTTGTAGGTTCGATTCCAGCTTCCTCCTGCCACACGTCGATGTGCCTCTGAGCAAGGCACTAAACCCCAAACTGCCTATCAATCTGCGTATCGGTGTATAAATGTGGGAGCATTTGTGAGTGTGAATGGGTGAATGTGACTCGAGTGTAAAGCGATTTAAGTGGTCAAAAAGATAGAAAAAGCCTGATATGAGTTCAGTTCATTTAAGAAGTGTGATTTCTTTCACTAACTCAAACACAGTAACCGCATTTAGTCATATTTATTGATGCAGTTCTTTTTAATATACCAACAATGACTGAAATCTATCATGACAATAATAAATCAAAGTTCCTAAAATCATAAGACATTTTATGCAATAAATTATAAACGATACGATAAATGCCCACCCCTAAACTATAAGAAATAATTCTTAGCTGCAAAATTACTTCATCTCATAATAACAAAAAGCTAAAACTCAACATATTTGAATACATGCATTACAAAAAATATTGACAATTGAATATCCTTTTAGTAATAAAACTACACTTGCCCCCCTTTATAGCAACCAGTTGGTTAGAAACCCTTTATATTAGAGCCTCTGTATTCCGGAAAGCAAATAAAACTTACAGAAAATGCAGCTGATGACTCGATCCGTTCCCTCTGCACACAGCGCTTTATTTCACCCTGACCGTCTTTGTCATCTTCACCCACCAACCCCAGATCCAGAGCCGGTCTTATAGGGAAGCCCAGATTGAGCCGGAAGCTCCTTTGATTACGTTTGAGACATCCCCTCTGAGAAGATTGGTGAGTTTTGCATGCACATGCATGTGTTTGTGTGCGTGTGTGTTTCTGAAGACCATTATGAAGAAAAAAAAAAATCACATTGTCGAAAAACACAAGGCCCCCAACAGGTTATCATTATGTGGTTTCATTTTGACGTCTCAACATTTCAAAACCAGCGACAGGCTTTTGTCCCTGACCTAATTCTGAAAGCTGCACACACGTGCATGCAAACAGGAAGACCCGAGGCCCCGGCCAGTCAAACTGCGCCTGGTTAAATAGGGATAATACACACACACACGCACACACACACGCATGCATACATAGAAACCTCAAAATTTCCTACTTCTGATAGCACGTATTGACATGTTTTGGGTTCCCTGAGTGGTACCTCACAATAAAGACGACGTCCAAAAAAAATGAAAAGAAAGAACAAAGACGAAGAAAAAGAAAAGTCTAATTTAAATTTGCCACAATTATCTCCGCAACAGACACACTTTAATTTTAAATTAAAACATTATGCAAGAATTCATCTTCCATCTCTATTTAATTCAGTGTAGCTTGATTCATAGGTTGAACTTATCACATTTTCAACATGATGTTGATCTATCAATTAACATCATTTTGAAAATTTTGCAAAAAGAAGCCTCTGGTTTGATCTGAAGTCACTTCAAGTGATTAATTTTAGATGCGGCCCGTGAGGAGGAAGCACTGGAGCCAAATTTCAAGTCATGAAACCACAACATGTGGAATTTGCTTTAAAAAAAAAGAAAGAAAGAAGAAGAAGAAAAAGGAAACTGGGGTTGACATCATGACCATTCAAGAAGCTTTATTTTAAAACTTTTGATCTCAAATCACTTAAGTTTTATTTTGGATAATAGGTTTACCTTGAAAGATTATTCATTTTCCTTTATAAAACCTCAAATCAATATATGAATTTCATCTTTTCTTGCGTCCTTTTCTGAGCTGGTGGTCATCTTGAGCAACAGTATGACTGAACGGCCTACCCTCCTCCACATTATGATACAACTTATTTTACCTTTTTTTAAAATGTAGATGTGTCTATTCCTTAAGTAAATAATCAAAAGGAAAAATATTTGACAATTAGGCCATGAAAATCTTAAACTTTACAAAAATAACCCTGTGTACAGGAGGAAACAGAGGTGGTTCTTGAGCACCTCCCTCTGGAGGTTTCCCACAGGGAGGAGACCCAGAACTCAATGGAGGGACGACATCCCCTAAAATGAGCTGGAAGATATCGCCGGGGGAGACGGATGTCAGAGGTCGTCTCCTGAACCTGCGGCCCCCGCGACCCGATCTCGGATAAGTGGGACACAATGGATGAATACATTTTTTTATTTCTGTCGAATAATATCAAGCTACAGCTTTCAGGGTCTTAAATCGTGAAAGCTGGTTCGGAAAATGAAGCTTGAGCACTTTGGGAAACCGCAATATAAGTGGAGCTACAGTTGAGCCAACGTGTGCTGTACCTTATGACAGCGCAAGTCATAACGTGGGCTTTTTTTTAGCAACATTAAATAATATATTTTAAAAGTTGCTTTTTTTATGTTGTTAAAAAAAAACATTTTAACGGATGGAGTAAGGCTTTCACTTGAAATTATGTAGACTCCAGTTTGACGTAATGTGCATACATGTATCTTTACAAAGTGCTTTTTTTCCATTGACATTATTATTTCTTTTGGTTTTTAGAACCTTAATTTGAAATGCATTTAGAAATACAGACAACCAAAAAGAAGAATATTAAATCTTCTACAACTACAGTACATTTTTCCAGACATGGAACAACACACCGCCCTCTGAAAACTTCTAAGTTGGTCAGAAGTTTGTGGCTGTGTTTTGCTGGGACAGCAATGTTGATATTTCACTATAACTATTCCACTTCCATTATCCGTTTTGTGTATCCACAGGCGACATGAATACATTGCATCTCTCCGTTGTGGTGAAAACATATGTACATGTTTTTTGATTCTTTGCTAAATTACTACAAACACCGTCAAATTTCTAAAAAAATTTTTTTATGGAAATTGCATCGCTGGCTGTCTGCAGAAAGGCGTGACACTCTGTCCGTAACAAAAAACAAAAATAAAACTGGGGATGCAGAGAGGGTGTAATCCCATCTAAGCATGGATTACTATTTAAAATGTAAAAAATTTGACATTTTATTGTCTCCATTTATCATTCTACCTCCTCAGACTGGAGTAGATCATGAGGATTCTTCACACACCGATAGATTAAAGCAGAAAGCATCATGAACAATTGTTTTGACTCGAAAATCAATTTTGAATCGAATTTGTTTGGATTCTGAAACACAACTTCTACTCCATAAAACTGGAAATAAAGAAAAATCTTAGCTCAATAGATTTTAGCCAAATTAAAACAGAGATCTAGTAAGATGAAAGACTGCAAAACTCTATTTTGATGAAACGAAAATAGCTGTTTGGTTTCGCTTGTGTGTTTTTCCAGCCTCTGGATGTAACTTGTGGAAGGCCAGATAACACATGGCAGCGATCTTTGACCAGCTGCTGATATGTTCCCTTTTAAGTGCTGTGATCGCATGGATGCTAGGACACAGACTCATTACCGGAGCGTTCTTAATTTTTAACTCAGGTAAACGAAGCCTCTCAGCGCCGGAGGGAAGCTCAGTTTATCCGCCGCCGCTTCATTCAGAGGACTGAGCTGTCATCCATGAGGTTCCCTCCTGCTTCTTCGCTGCCTCGCCGAATTACATCTGCACTTTGGGTTTCTGCATCCTATGGCGTCACGAATAAACTCACAGCACCTCTGCTGCTTAAGTCTGACAAAAGCCCTGCTGCAAGTAGGTCACATAAAAAAAAAAAGACACTACATTTTGAAGCAATTTCACTTGAATGAAGATTAAAACCTCCCTAAAAACGGACGAGAGGTGTTAAGAGTTCCTGGTAATCACTGTGTCAATTACCTACAAATGTCAGGCTCTGACGCACGGCTCAAGTGTTTTTTTTTTGGTTCTTTTGCCCCTGCGGATCCTTTTTTTTAGTTTCTATCTAGTTAACAGAGGGAGACTCGATCCTCATGTTCTTATAATGCATTCAGGTGTGAATAATAACGAAGCAGGTCACCGGCCCACACAAAGTGGACCAGGTCAGGCAGCCGGCTTCAGCCTCGAATGGTCAAAAAAAAATAAAATAAAATCGATATCCCTCTACCTTGATGCACTTCCAAGACAAACAGAAAGATACTCAGAAGCAAGAATAGACAATGACTTGTCAGATCAGATCACATACCTCCTGCAGCATTGACAGGATGTCATCCTTCTTCTTCTGAAGCTGCAAAACAGAAACAGAGAAGCCGTACAGTCTGATTTACAATAAGTGAGTCTGACAGTCAACAAAGAACAAAATTTTTAACCTTTTCAGTTCTTTAATGGCAGTGAAAGCAGATAAGTTTTTCTGCAGAGCAAATAATATGGAGGAAAATACTTAAATAGCCTGGTAGCTGTTTCAAATTTTGCTTTCATTTTTTTCATTCAGAATTAAGAAATCTGAAAATAAAAATTGAGAAATGCTACAAAAAAAAAATACACCATTCCAGGAAAACAACCTTATTCTAACTCAGGAGCACGGAGATGGAAGTGTCATGGTGTGGGGATGTTTTGCTGCAAAAGGACCTGATTGGTCTGTTGGTGATTGGTGATGTGCTTACTCTATTACATTCTGATAACTGACTATAATTTAGGACAAAAAAAAAAATCTCTACAACTCACAGATTTCTAAGCCAAACAAATGGAAACACGTGGAGCCGACTCACACTCACCCTTTTCTTGTAATAAATCCTCCACTTGTGGTACTCCTTAATCACCACTTCAATCCTCCTCTTCCAGTAGCTGCCCTCCAAAATGATTGCCTGTCGTTCCAACACCGGAGAAAGCCAAGGTTTAACAGAGAAGGAAAGCTAAAAGGAAAGTTAACCACGACTCAAGACGCATTTGAATCGCTCACCTCAGGCTTTCGGTGAGCTTCTGTCTCGGAGCCTTCCAGCGGCGTGACGAACCCACACACTGGGTTCTTCCTCTTCTCCACATCTGAGGGTCAAAGATACAGACTTTTCATTAAAGCTACATTTTTCTATTAAAAATGGATTCCTTTATTGGGATCATGTAATATTCTAATTTTAAATGTCATGTGTCACTGCAAAACAGACACAATTTTGCCAACTTTATTATTACACTTGAAATAAGACAAAACTAACTTACAAATAACTTTTCAGCAAGATTTAAGAGCTTGTTTTAAGTCAATAATTCCTTATTAGTGATTTAAAAAAGTACTAGTCCAACTGTCAGATTATGTTACTTATAATATGGGAAAAAAATTCTTGTTATAAGTGGAATAATCTGCCAGTGGAACCAGAACTTTTTCAATTACTATTAATGAGTTACTGACTTAAAATAAGCTCTGATATCTTGCAGGAAAGTTACTTGTAAATAAGTTCTGTCTTATTTTAAAGTGGACAAAGATATTAGCACTAGAAATAAGACCAAATAAGATTTTGTTTTGTTGCAGTTTCGTTACTATAAGTGGAAAATTATCGTAATTAACAGAAATAAAGGCTTTCAAACATCCGTCTGTGTATAATTAATCTATATAATGTTTCCCTTAGTGATTCAGTTCCTAAGATCAGTGGGATTTTCAAGAATAGTCCAATTTATTGAATGCGTCTGCAGATAAATATCTGAAACCTTTCTATTAACATGTAAAATGTGAATGATGTTTGTTAATTTAGTGTCAGATATGTTTGATCTCTCTTTGTGTTTTTGTTGGCCATCTGGAAGAAGCGTTGTATTTTTCATGAACAACATCCCCTGCCAACGGTTCCATCCATATTTCTCAAGCTAAAGCTGCGCATGGATAACTCTACCATGTTCTCAGAATGTTTCCAGTGCGCCGTTTATTCCTTCGTTACATGTGCAGACCGAGGAGCTATTATTACTCCAAGAGGCAAGAGATTCCGGTCCGACCTGCAGGCAGCGGGACGACCTGAAGGCAGAATCCTCTATAAACCACACCTCAACTTTCAGCTGGCATCGCCTGGCGGTCACAGCAAAGCCAAGAAACAAAAATCTCTCCCGCTAAACTCACAATCAGTCAATAATTTCAAGATTTGCTTAAAGGTTATAGATTGCCACCATGTAAAAAAAATCCATAAATTTAATCTTTATATCCATCTTACTTTTTAAAAACAAATCTAATTCCACCGGTCTGAGAAAGATCTAAAAAGAGCTAGCCGTTATTTTTAACAAATTAGGCTAAGTGATAGAGCTGAGGTATGTCAGTCCCTGTTGCTCTGTGACATGTTTGCAGCATTGATGAAGTGATGTCCAGCAGAAATTTAAAGGCAACACCTTTTATGCAACACCTGATGCATTTTTCAGAACACAAAGGCAACATTCCACACACATTCCAAGGACATTGAGGGTTCTGAGTACAGGTCCGTCTGCAGTCCTGACCTGTCCCCACCGGTGAAAATAAGGATGATTCAGAAACATTGTTAAGACTCTGCGAGGTTGCACGTGTTCCTGAAAAAGAAAATGTTTTTTTCAAGTATTATGAAAAGGAGAGGCAACATTTTAAAAGGTAGATAAAAGTGTTTGTTTGTTTTTCTGTGGTATTTGTTATATTCCTGGAATCCAGTATAGAGCATTGAAACAGTTTTCATGCCAATAACTAAAGATTTTTCACCGTTTGTTTTTGTCAAAATTTGGTGAAATTTAAGAGGATTTTATGACAGACAGAGGCCTTGTCATAATTCAGATGAGACGCTGCAATGTGTTCTTAAACTATTGATACACTGATTCACTTTTTTCACTTCCGATACCGATACCAACATCTGAGATTTAGTATCGGCTGATACCAATCCGATACTTCTTTTTTTTAAACACAGACATAAATGAACAGAATAAAAAGTTTATTTGATAAACCTGCACCAGTGCAGCACATTTAAATACACCAACAGCTGGTCAAACATGTAAAAACAAATGTAATTTGTTCAGTCAATACAAATAGTGGCATAACAGCCAATGTAAAATAAATAATGATGAAAGTGAAGCTGACAAATACAATCGGTTAACTATCTTGGTCAAACATGTAAAAATAAACTGCAGCAAACCTTTCAAATGGTTCAGAAAGTTCAATTAAGTATTCTAAATATTATGTAAAATAAATAAAGCATGACGTCGCTCAGAGCACAAACTATAGAATTAGAATCGGGTACACTGTCACAATACTTGATCTGGATTTTTTTTTTTTTTTACAATATCGGGACCGATATAGATATTAATATTGGATCAGTGTATCTCCATCTTAAACAGACTGCTTGTGTTGGAAATGTGGCAAATTTCCAATGTGACTGAATTAAATGGGCCAAAATTCCTCCACGGTAAAACGAAAAAGCAAAAGCGGTATGAATAAAATTGAAAACGGGAAATCGCTTTTCACAGCTATCTGTTAAATGGTGACTCCGCTTTTATTTTCCTAATCTGACACTTTGAAATGAGCAGCAGGTGGGAGCAGAAGAGAGGACTTGCAGACTCACACTGAATGAACCATGCTCTCCATATTGCGTTGTTCAGACGGATCTTATCCCTCCAAAGCAAGCGCAGACCCTTGAACGACTTCCATTTGGGAGAGACTATTTTCCCGCTGTGGTGGAGCAAAAAAAACAAAACAATAAAACAAAGAAAGTGAAATATGAGTTACATCTTAAAGAAGAAGAATGCTGAAAAACAAATTGTTGCCTGACTGTCTCGCCCCTGCGGGAAACCTGTCCTGAATTTGACTAATAGCACCCGATTGACTGCTTTCTCGGTACTCAGACAGGATGTTTGCCTTTCTTTTTTTCCTCTCTAAGATCCCTCTGCCTGCAGAGAGCTGAGAAGAGGTCTGCTAATGTGAGGTGAGCCAGGTGTTGCTAGGAAGCCCAGCGAATCATTATCAACATGCTTTTAGTGGGTTAAAATGTCTGCGAGATATTTTCTGAAAACTAATTTATTCTGCTTTGTATGCAGGAGAGTGGATAGACTAAACATATTACACATTACAGTTGATTTTCTGTAATATTTAAACTTTTCGAGTAAATCTATATTTGGAGTTTAGCATTTTCTGCAAAAGATCAGCTGAATTTCTTATATTAGTGACTGTAATATGTCGCTGCATCATTAAACAAGCAGTTGTGAGCCTTAAATTAAAGAAAAGAAATTAAAGGCAGTGGGCCTTCATTACATGACCTTTTCCCCTTTGCCTCAGTTTCTCTGTAATCTTTCCATTCCTGCCAACTGGATTCAAAGTCCAGTTTACAGTGAAGACTTTCCAGGCTGTTGTGTAAGAGACACATCTACAAGCCTCAGTTATCAGTTTTAAAGGGGAAATCTGTTGGAAAACATACTTTTATGCAGACTTTCTTCACTGCAGGCTGCTTGAGGCGCTTTAATACATTTGTAATAAAGCTTGGAGTAATTTTTAGTCTGCAGAATGCTTTCTTTATTTCATTGGAAGAGCTGAATTTAAAACTGAGAATGCGTGTTAATAAAGCGGGTGGCTCAGGTTATGTCAGATTCAGCACTAAACTGCACAAAAATCACTTTTCTATGGTCAATAATCTGTGAGCTCAGGTTCGTTGTTGACCCGGTCCCATGACCAGGCTGCAGAACTCACCTGTAAGCCAGAGACATGCACTCGAACAGCCGGGTGAGAGTGGGGTCGATGCTCAGGCTCCCCGAGTGGTACCGGTAGGTCTGGCACCACGTCCTGTTCACCGTGTCGAAGTCGTACCGCTGCGAGCCGCCGCTCTTCCTGCGGCTCGCCGCCGAGTCGCTGTGCGGCGACGACACCATGAAGTGTCCGCTGTGGATCACCTGGGTGCGGGCGAAAGAGCCGGGCGTGGGTCCGACTCCCGCCGGACGAGCAGGACCCCCCTCCGGTTCCGAGTCCGACTCAGAGGAGTCCTGCAGTTGGCTCCGCGTGGCCGAACACACGCTGCCGTTTCTCGCCATGGCATGCAGCGGCTCTGCGGGTTTCCACGCTCCCCCTCCAGCCCGCGCTGGATGATTCTACCTGAAGAGGGTGGACTCCTTCCAGCAGCGGCGACCGCACACCTCTGCGTTCTGGGTGGGAGCACGGCAGTGTCAGAGCAGACTGTCGGCGTGTCAACTTCCTGATCCGTAAAGACTTCACGCGAAAACAACTCGGAGGATCTTTAAGAGGGAAAGGGTTCAAAATGCTGCGGCATTAATTATTAGTCATTTTCAAAACAGTGTCTCAAATTCGGACAGTGCTATGCAGTCTATTTTTGGCAGAACTGGAAAAAAAAAATCTAATCGTCTATAGAACTATCGCAGTATTTGACGATAATTAAATCGTCCAGTAGTACATAGAACATATTCTGACTTACCGGAAGAAATTTCGATAGGAATGGGCGATATGGACTTAGAATTTAATCACGATATTTTGTGATATTTTGATAAAGGTAAAAGAAACTATTACTCATTTTTAGATACTTGTATGGCTGTAAATGCATGGCACTTTAAACACAAATATTGCTCTTGAAAAATGTTGCCATTTGAAATGGGCTTCTTCAGGATGTCACTTTCTTAAATAAGTATGATTTATAATACCGAACTGCAAAAATTACCTGGATTTAATCAGATTTTCAAATTTACTGATGCTCTTTTGGAACAAACAGTGAAGAAAATAGTAAAAATAAAATTCAGTTCAGTTTAGCTAGAAAAAATAAATATTCAGGCAAATTACAGAACATTAGTAGGTAGGCATACACATTTGTAAGTACAAATTGATGGAAGTCTATATGGTGATTCCAAAAAGATAATTTTCAAATAGTTATACGTCAATAAATAAATCCAACATAAAAAAAACATGCAATGTGTGATGCACTGGTTCTTTAGTTCCGTGCTCCAAATTTAACAGAACTGTTAAACTTTCACCTGCTTTTTTTTTTTTTGTTTTGAATTTGTTTTTCCACAAATTTTCTGATTCTCAACATATAAATGAATTATGAGCTACGGCTGAAAAGAGAAGTTATAGTCTCATATAAATATTAGGAACTCTATGTAGGAAGGGAAAACAGTAAATGCTACAAAATAAAGTTGATGTAGAACTAATCTAAATCTCTTTTAGCATGTTCACCACTTAAATTTATATTAGCCTTTTGTTATCTTGCAACAGATTAAAGGCAAAAGGGACAAACTATTTATCAGAACAATTTTTTACCCTTAACTTTTTTTTCGTGTTTTTTATGTGGGATATAGTGACATCTACAGGCAAGAACTCCAATTAAAATCCAAATATATTACTCATCTTGTTAAACATTTATCACTAGATCTATTCTGACATACCAATGAGGCAAACAAGTGGGAGGAACAACCTCCAATATCTTTATATGTAAAATGTCCATAGAAAGAGAAAATTTAATTTACATTTGGGTATCAAATTGTTTATTGAACAGTATTTCCAGCTTCACACTACAGAACATCCATTACCAGACCTTCTGAATCTGACAAACCACAACCACTCAGCAAGAACTCTGTTCCCTGGCCAGCGAGGGGGGAAGACATGAAGACATGATGATTGGAAACCGGAACACAAAAAAAGCTATTAAAGGAAAACTCTGATCAGGTCACATTAAACGTACACAGCCGAGTCAAGTTCTGCAAAATCGAGAGCAATGATGGTTTCCGACAACTGTCATGATGATGTCCAGACAAATTTGAATGATCTGGTTTATACTAAGCCATAATAACAAAGCAACCGCAACATAGCGGCTGCTGGCAACATTACCACACACCAACTCAGTCTCTTTGTGGTTTTAGATCCATCCATCACCGAGTGCTTCACTGCTTCATACCACCGTCCTTGTCAGATTGCACACTAAGAACTATGGCAATCTCGTTCGACACTACTTGCAATTAACAAAGCTTTGCAGATCTTCTAGGAACTTAATGTACTCCTTATGCTCGATGGCTGTGCTCAGCTCCGTGAGCTCATCAGCAAAGGTGTTGTCGACCCCGCGGTCAGCCAAGAAGTCCATCATGTGGTCATACAGAGCCTGAAAACAGACGTATCAGCTTGAAATGAATGTTTTTCAACATACTATGCAGCAGAGTAGGTATGAGTTCACTGTTTCTGCTCATACCCAGTCCAGAGAGTCTGTGTTGAGTGTGTAACTGGTCTCCTTCCAGTCTGAATCTCCCTCTGGCTGGAAGCTGACCTCCCGGATGGCAAAGATATCGCTCTCCTCCTCACCCTCACCATGGCTCATCTACAGCGCGCCCACACACACAAAAAAAATCAGAAGTTGTAAATAAAAACTAATACCCAATACAATGGCTTCTGGAAGACTTAGTGGGTTAAATTTAAGTCTTTTCACACAATTGTGATGCAAGTTTAAAACTTCCATGACTTGTGAAGAATACCCAAGTTAAATTAAAAATAACTTTTAAGTTAAATACAACTTTTTAAAAATACTGTCTTATTTTAATATTTTAATATTTTACCTCATCTTCAGGAAAATGGCAGTCAAACACAAGGGAGTGTTTGGCCCCCTGTTTTGTAACTTCAATGACAAAGTTGGGTGTTGACACAATTTCTGGCTGTAAAATGAAAACAGAGTTGTCATGAGGTAAACGTTCATATTCACAGATAACTATAGGATTCTACATCTCAGGTGAATAAGGAAATCTAAAAACAGCCAGCAATTACTACATCAGGAAGACAAAAAATTATTTGGTTCACCTCATCCTCAGGAGATTTCTGCTGCTGTCCCTGCTCCACCTCCTCCTCAAAGTTGGGAGGAATACTGTTGTTGACGTTGAATGTAACAGTGATTCTATAGTAGGGGTGGAAAAAAAATAAGGCACGTGATTAACATTAAAAGAATGACTTTTCCCAAACCTACTTTTTTTTCCCTTTAAACTGCAGCTAATGCTTGCAGTTCTTTCTGTTTGAAAGCACTGGTTCCAGTGGACCACCAACAGCACCAATTGAGCCGAGTCAGAGGAAAGAACTACTTTCATCAGAAAGTGGAGGCAGACGGAAAGAAACCAACAACAACAAAACATTTACATTGCTGTAACAGCCATAAAACTGGTTCAATCATGAAGTTGGTTTAGTGGAAAGACATTTAATAGAAATATTGGCTTCCTTACTTTTCTCCAGAAAGTTGTTTCGTGAGTTTAGCCTCTGTGCCGTTCATCTCCAGCTCCCAGCCTCCTGACATCTTAGGGAGAGATTTGTTCTTCTGGATCTTCTTCTCTTCCTTGATTTCATCCGACAGGAAATCACCAAACGCTTTGTCACCTGTTTTAAATATGTAACAGATAAATTAAGATAGTCAGACTGACTCGCTACTATCAGACTGTTGTACTCCCAGCCTTAGTATTTGAAAACAGAACAGCAAAATTGTTTTCATTCTATATTTTTTGTGTAATTCTATGTATTCAAATTGAAATATGACATAAAAATCTGACATTACATTATAGCTGTAAATATCTGTTAATTTAGGAAGAGTGGAAGGATCTTTTTCATTTTTAAATAGAACAGCTAGGTCATAAATGTTATGATAATCTCTTACTAGCCCATATCTACCTGTGACTGACTCAATTCAGGGAAAAAATAGTGTACATTATTATAAGCCTACACTCATCAGGCTAGAGAATTAAGTCAACCTAATTTTTCTTGATCAGATGCTCAAATACTCTAAATTTTCTAATTTTATATATTTTTATTTAGATATATTAGGTGAACCAGAACTAATTTTCAGCCAGTAAATGTGTCCATCCACCTGCTACCTATACCCATCATACTCTATTTTGAGTTGACAAAAAACACTGAACGATTAACGCCAATTGCCTTGTGATTCCTGCATTTTCTTAAAACTACTACCATTATCAAAATATGATTGTATTCATACTAATGTGCCCTTAGAAAATAAACCAGAACAAGTCTGATCAATGCGTCTATCCAGGATGCCACAGATGCCTTACATCACTTTCAATGACGTCCTTGTAGTGACATTTAGCATCACCAAGCTCTTTACTGTTGGTACATAATAAACCATATAAACTTAGTGCTGTACTTTTCATTTTTAAGCGTTTACAGTTCTAGCTAAAAACAACAAATTTAAACATCAAGGTAAACGACAGTTAATTAGCATAAGGGCGCTATTAGATTTTACATGAGACAAGAACACAAAAAAGGTTACGTTTCTGGTGTTTTTAGGAGCCCCACAGATGGCATTTAATTAGGCTCCATTATTTTAAGTCTTTACCACAGAACTAAATAGCCAATTGGTTGGCTAACTCAACTAAATTGGTAAAATCCATTAACGTTACCTTCCGTGTGTAGTCCTCCACATCCACACGATACTGACGGATTTAAAACTTTAGAGCTCAACAGCTTGGGCCTGTATCCCGACGAAGCTCCGTTGTTATTCAACATCCATAGTGAGCGGGTGAACGGCCGAGTCGTAGCCGAGCCTGGAGAGCGCAACGCCGGGTAGCTAAGAGGCAGGGCTCGCGCAGCTGATGGAGCGGCTGAAGAAAGGCGAACAGCCGCTCCCACCGCACGGACAACCGATTTCAGCATGGCTGTGTGGATATAAGAAGCTCTTCAGAAACAGGATAATTACGCTTAAGACCAAAGAGACCTCTGTGAGCCTCACAACTCCTGCTGCCGCTACAAGAAACACGCAACACGTGTGGAAGGACACATTGACCTAGCTTAACTTTGACGTTTGCACCGGAAGTAATACTTTGACGATAAAAGAGAGATTTAAAAAACATTTAGTTTATCCAAAATTAATCTGAACATATCAGCAATTTTCAACTTATCAATAAGGAAGAAAAAACAAAATAAAAAAAAACTTTATTCAAAAAGAATAATCATTTGATCAGCGCCCCCTGTGGCTACAATATATACTACATTAAGCAGTGCTTCTGCTCCGCCAGGATGGTTTTATAATTTTCGACCATTCTCTCCTTCAATCAGTGACTTAAAATATCCAATAACAAATCAAATCTAGAATGTCTGCTCGCATTAAAACTGATATGTTTCCAACTTGGTCATGTGTCTGATCATGAAACAGTACCATCACTTCTTACAAGATGCATGATGCAATCCTTGTTCATGTTTTATATTATGTAACTTTTGTACTTATGATTGCCAACAAGAGTGACCAGTTATTGAATTTTAATATAAATCATATTTTTTGACTAGATCTAAAATAACTAATCTGTCTCAGAATTGTGAGACATTATTCCATAACTATGAGATACCCAAGTCAAAAAAGTGTTTTCTAATGATGACAGTGAAAAAAATGAGACATTTTCCCATAAATATGAGAGAGACACATTAAAAATATGTAATATCTTTATAAAAATTATGATATACTGTCTTATGACAATAGCTAAAATAAGGTAAGAAACTGCTTGGAAAATGTATGTCAATATGTACAGGGGTTTATTTTTTTACAGAGCTCTAGTATCTCTTAAATATAACTAAATTAATAGTATCCCAATAAATTTTGCTTTGAGGACATAATTCAATACTTTCACATAATAAACTTGTGTTTTGAACAATTGAAAACATCTTTTTTATTAGAAACAACTTTGGTTATGCAAGACTATAACAAATTCTTATCATATACAATAGACAAATTTATGAATTCATTCAATACTTGCACTTGTTCTTACAAACTGCATGCATGCACATGAAGTATTTGCTGACCTCAAAAGCTTCACCTCTAGTTACAGACATCAGAGTAAGAGTGATTCCTTAGAAATTCAGTCAAAATAAAAAATTTTCTGCAGGAACCTCAAAATACATTAACTACAGCAGTTGGAATTTGATGCATTTTTTCAGGTTATGTATACATATATATAAATATATATATTGTACAAACCTGAGTCCACAGTAAAAAATAAAATTGATATTTTTCAACAAAACCTAGTTTAGATTTTTTTTTCTTTTTTACTACTATGTCCGTGCACTGCATACATTAGATGTCTAGCAGCTACAATAACCCAGCATCTGTGTGTTGGCTAGGTAACAATCTGTCCCAAAACACACCGAGGAGTAGAGCATGAAGAGAGAAGGCATGCCACGTCCTCTCACATGCAATGTCACACGTTTAACATGCACGAGCCAATGTAGCAATGCCATCAGCATATGGAAATATTTTCATTTAATTCAAATGTGAATTTTTGTTCTGTCGAACAGATTATGACACATTTTACTGTCTTTGCAGAAAATTCTCAAAGACTATCCTTATAAACCTAAAACTACCTGCTGAGAAAGTTGAGGACATCACTGATCTTCAAGCTAACGTTTTGATATATACATGATATATATATATATGATTGCTATAATATAGCCATGATTATAGCAGTCATTGCTATAATCCAGTTGCACTGAAACGTGCAGCCGACGTCCAGAAGTTTGGCTCTTCTGATTCCTGCCAACTGTGCTCCAGTGAAGTTATCTGTGTCCCTGACTTGCATGCAGATCCTGAAAGAGCTGAAGTAGATGTCATTTTAAAAAAAAACCAGAACAAACGTCGTCACGTGGTGCCAGAGCCTGCAGGAAGTCAACAGACGCTGATTTGTACAGCTGCAGTGAAACATTCTTATCCAATGTCAGCTAGGAGGTAGTGGGCCCCAAAAGGTTTACAAGTCCCTCATTTATTCAAGAGTGCAGTCCTGTTAGCTCCTGGTGAGGTGCAGCTTGCGGCCAAAGTACTCCGGCGCTGCATCCAGCAGCCAGTCTGCGTCGACCAAACACAGGTCTCTCATGTAGCAGCGGGACGTGTGCAGCAGCTCGTTGAAGACCACGTACGCCGGCTTGGCCTGGAACAGGACGGAGGACGGGTGGATGGCGACGGCCTGATGGGTGTCCAGAGCCAGGTAGCTTCCGTCGGGCTGCAGCTCGGCGGCGTTGATGAACATCCCGTGGGCGAGGCAGCGGCGGACGTTCCCCGTGTCGGCTCCGCAAGACTCGAGCTTCAGGTTGAGCTGGGAAAGACAAGTGCTTTGTTAAGTCAAAAGATCAAGTAACAAGCAAAATGAAAAACAAATCACAAATTTCATCGCATTTTAGTCTAGGAAAACCTGACTTGTCTTCAAAGAAAGAGAAAAAGAAAATCACAATGCATCCCGTTAAAACATACTTTTCTGACACACAAAGTCTTTTAGTCATGGTTTCTCAAAAAGGAATCATCATTACTATAGTAATAATAACATAGTAATGACAGTGTATGTAAAAACAGTTGCTGTTTTCTTCTCAAAAATGCCTTGCTTATGAATGTTTATTAAAACAATTACTCTCCCCGGAATAAAAAGTAATCAATCTCAATATTTTGAAATTTTATGAAAAAGTCTGAATTCTTCTTTTTGTTCAGTTCCCTGAATCCTCTTCAGTAGATGTGAGACCACTAATTGGCAACATTAAAATGCGGTTCACAAATTGTGGATAACCGGGCAAGAGGAGTCAGCATCCAGACTGTCATGTAACCACAAGTATTGTTTGCAAGCATAAAGGTTTTGAGGTAAGAAAATGTGTTGTTTTACCATTGTACATTGTCTGTGTGTCCTCCATTAATACAATCAACTCCATAAAATCCTTCACCGCTCTCTTCTGTTACCCACAGAGGCTAGTAGTAGAAGAGAACCTTTTTTTGTCAGTGTACTTTGACTTCACTCCCATACACCATACATGTAGCGGCAGCTTAAAGTGACTTTTTAGGGCTGTTGACAGTTGGAATAGAGTTTCACTTTTGTGTCATTAGTAAAACCTTTTGATGGATAACATACTGAGGTGCAGCTAAAACTAATGACAAGAAAAAACATGACCAACATTATCAGTAAAAAAGTGAGACTTTCAACTGTTTCCACTCACTACTAATACCATGTTTTACATAATTTAAGGTATTCTGGTGACATAGTAGAAAGGTAACATTTATAGGCACGTGTGTCGTGACAAAGTGACAATGATGGTTGAACTTTTTCAACTGGTGAGTTGTTGCAAGTGGTTAATCGTGATTACGGTTTAATCCCTAGGGTGGGTGCCGGTCTGTTTGGTATCTATCCTACTCCTCACTTCTCCTGAATTTCACAAGTACAGAAATTTTAGAAGCCCAATCTGAACATGGAATCTTATTTTAACAACAAAACAGGAATTGCACAGTCCACATAGAAATAATAAAATAAACTACTGAAATGTAATTCTTAGATGTGATTCTGATAAGCAGATTTGTACCTTCAGACAGATTTCTCTGAGCTGAGCCTGGACGTCTTTCACCAGGCCCATATTCCTGCTGTTGACAAAGTTTTCCCGACACCACTCCTACAACACAACACAATTCAAACTGGTTAGAGGTGGTCTTTCTGGACATTTTTGGGAGAATTTCTCCTCGTCACGCCCACCTTGTTACCGCCGACTTTCTTGAAAGCTCTGTAGATGTTGAGCAGAGTCATGTGATCTCCCTCGCTAGAAGTAAACTTCTTGCGTGCCGCGAGCACCTCGTCCCGCCGGGCCGGAGGGTTGTACAGGACGGTGTCCACCGACAGCAGAGACACGATGCTCAGGATCTCCTCGGAACAGGAGAAGTCCGGGGACAGCAGGATGGTCTGCGGCAGAGAGGAACCCGCATGAGGAAGCGGTGAGATATATTTGCTTTGAATTTTGTTCATGTGATGCCGCTGGTTCCAAATGTTCCCTCATGTTTGCTTTAAGTCTACAATAAAAGTAGGGCTGAAATGATAATTCAGATAAAAGGTGATTAACCGAATATAGAACTAATTGTCAACTAATTTTGAAAATGATTAATCGTTAACGGGAGTATATAAACTCAAAAAACATGTATCTGCTGAAACAACATGCTCAGAGCAATAATTAAGCCAAAACTGTCCAAATTATAAATATGTTTTGCATTTAGGATAAAAAAAAAAAAGCCTTCTTTGACTATAAATATGTTCTAACAAAAACTCCCACTTTGGAGTTTTTGTTAGAAAAGCTTCATCTGGTTAAAATTCTGTGAAAAAAACAACAACCTCCAATTGAGCACATTTTGCTATCCGATTATTAATTGGATAAAAAGCGTGAACTAAAGGAATGACACATTGCTGCATTTTAAGCAACAAAATGTTTATTTCCTTAATTAAAAAGGAATTGAATTATTTATTTGCATCTTTTAATGTACGTATTTCAAATATTGCATAAAAAAGGCTTAGGAAGTTAAATGAAAAATCTGCAGAATGTACCAATTTTTTTTTAAATTCAATTAATCGATTGATCATCAAAATAATTCGATTAGTTAAAAATAATCGTTCATCGCAGCACTACAAAAAAGCACATTGCACCTTGGCATATCTGGGTTCCAGAGGGAAGCTGGCCATCCTTTTGCCCAGAGTAGTGAGGAGAACCTGCCCGTCCTTCCTCTCCACAGCTCCCAGCAGCTCCAGATGGTCCACAGCAGAGCGGACGGCCTCTGGGTGAAACAGGGACACAGCGATACAAACAGATCCACTGCATAAAAAACAACAACAAAAACGCAAATCTCTGAACAGGAATAACTAAGCAACTGCTTCTTACCTGGAGAAGGTTTGGACATAAAATCAAAGTTCATCACATCAGGAATGCCCAGCGCCATAAGCTGCAGCATCACACCAGCTAAATTGCACCTGGAGGATATAAACACACACAGGAGAGAAAAGCTGCAATAGAAAAGCCTCTTCCATCAGTCTGACCTGAATAATTCAGAAATTCCAGCAGAGGAGGCTCTGCATCCTACCTCTGGATCTCAGGCACAGTCATGGGGGTGAAGTTGTCGAATTCCTTTTCGGTGTAAAGCCGGTAGCAGAAGCCGGCGTCCTCCCTGCCAGCTCGGCCGGCTCGCTGCCATGCTTGAGCCTTGGAAACTCGCTGGACTGCCAGCACCTCCAGACCGCTGTCTGACAGGCAAAACACATCGGAAGCAAGGAGGTTATGTGACATCATGTGTATTCTAAATACTGTGAAAATATACAAATTAGTGTTGGGCAATAAATCAATTTTATCTAGTTTTTGAATTGTTTTTAAAGATTTAACTTTAGAAAAATCTGGATTTTTTTTTCCCCACCAATGTTTCCATTGTTTTTGATGTCCGGGCCATCACCCTGTTTGACAAGCATGTTTTTACATGATTCCAAAGTCTATTTTAAGTGCTGGAAGTTTTAGATGTGCTGAATTTGACTGAACCGAGGAGGTGATTCAGCTGAGACTGAGGTGTGCTGAACCAGGGATACATCTAAAAAGTTACAGGACTCTGGCCCACAAAGCCTGGATTTGGAGGTCCCTTCTCTAGATGTTCAAAAGTGATGGACCCAATTCAGGGGGTTGAATATATATGCAAGCCCCACTTCTTTAAGAAAAAATATATAATCTTTAAAAAAATGCAATGACATTTCTAGTTGTAAAGTGATAAAATATGGGGAAGTTAAAGAGGTTATGTATGAAAACATGCATCAGACTGAAGCCTCTCACCTGGATTGAACCGTTTGGCCTTCACCATCCCCGTGTCGATGACAAATTTGATCCCAGAGATTGTGACTGACGTTTCTGCGATATTGGTGGCGAGGATAACCTTCCTGCAGCCCTGCACAACAACAAAAAGCAGGAACCGTTGAGTGCTTCAGACGTCACAGCCGGCTACCTGCGTGTTTGCCGTCTGCTTTACCTTGGGCGCTGGCTGGAAGACCCTGAGCTGCTGTGCTGGGGGCAGCGATGCGTACAGAGGGATGACCACCATGGGGCCGCAGCTATCAGGAAGATGCTTTGCGATGTCTCTGCACGTCCTGGCCAGAGCCTCGATCTCCTCCTGGCCTGTCATGAACACTAAGATATCGTGGGACTGCGGTGCTTCCTGCGAATAAGCAGCACGGAAAAGCTTGTCAAAATGAATCATCTAACAAACCAACTGGGTTGATTTATTTTTTCCTGCCAACAAGTCCTGATTTATCATTTTTGACCGGAGTGTGAAGGACAACCTGATGGATCTGGAAGACAGAAACGAGTGCAGCCTGCAGGTAGTCCGACTGGGGCTGCTTGGTGTAGTAGATCTGAATGGGATGCTGCCTCCCCTCCAGGTACAGCACAGGCGACTTGTTGAAGTACTCCGAGAACAAATCCACGTCCATCGTGGCAGACATGACGATGACCTGCAGAAAGGAGCTGCTTTTCAGATGCTTTTTGACAAAAGGTACAAAAAAAATAAAAAAAATGACGGCGGGCATCTCACCTTCAGGGGAATCTTGTTCAGCTCCCTGCGTCTGCACTGAGCGCTCTTCACCACGCCGAACAGCACGTCGGTGTGCACGGTGCGCTCGTGGGCTTCGTCCAGGACCACCACGGTGTAGCGCAGCAGCATGGGGTCTCCGATGGCCTCGCGCAGGAGCATCCCGTCCGTCATGAACTTCAGCTTCGTCTCGGGCGAGGTGACATCCTCGAAACGCACCGTGTAGCCAACCTTAAAGAAGTAGTACACATGCAACAGTGAGACTTCAAGAAAACAGTAGTGTGCTTAAATATTAAAAATCAAATCTGTTTTTATCTGTAAACTGCCAAATTGCATCGTTATGAATAGATGTTCAATATTATTTCATTTTAAAAAGTACTTATCGAGTGCAGGGATGGATAGTTATAGAGATTTTAGCAGTTTGTTGATGGGTTTTATTAATACATTCAGGCACAACCAGACCTTTGAGAGAACATTCATGATTTTGATACACCCAAAATGAAAATGAGTTTGACACCAGGGTTTCCCCCAGTGTATTATAAGCCTGGCGGGTCACCAGGCTTTACTTGTGCCCCCACCAGGCTAAAGCATTTCTTATTTATTCAAGTCTTTTTAAAATGTTTGCATTTTTTAAGACTTTCTAGTTGGTGTTCATGTATTAATTTTCCAATCTTTGAACAACACATAATTATCGAGTGATATTTTAAAATTTCCTGTTAACTTCAAACATTTTTTAACTCAAAAACACAGCGGTGGATGAACGACTGCTGAGCGCACAACCACCAGGCTTAACAAGTTTTCTGGGGGAAACCTTGGACCACTGTCCCACAGCATAATGCTGCCGCCACTATGTTAAACATTGGCGATGGTGTGTTCAGGGAAATGTGCAGCGTCAGTTTTCTGCCGCTTAACAACACATCCAAGGAGTTGTGATTGCAACTATTAATAGAAATTCACTTGGTATCCAACCTACTCCTCTCAAGAAAACATTCACAAAATAATTTTTTTCTTGTAATTTTCACCAATAAACTTTTATCAAAAAAATAAAAAAAAATATGACCAATCATCTTAACATTTTCTGACAAGTCAGTGCAACTCAGCTGAATTTTGACCAAACGTTTTAGCCTCCCGACTGCGATGTGCCTATACTGTATAAACAGTTGATGTTAACTAGAATGACCAATGCTGAATTCTTCTTTTGCACTTTGACAACTTCTCAGGACAAGATTTCATTTGTATTAGGGTTACCATTGCAAAAACGTACTTTAAAGTATTTTTTGCACTTTAACTGTTTCTATGTTAAAATACTGTCTTGTTTTGTGTGCAGCAATTTAAAGTTTTTTTTAAAAGTTAGTAAAAAATAAAGTTTAACAGAATTGCAACTTTATGAGAAAGGTGGCGTAAAATCAGTCATTTTTGGCGACAACATTTACAAAACAAATCGTCACAACATCGTGGAGGGACTGCTTAAAGTAGGCCAAAATACGCGATATGACAGCAACTAACACTAAATTTTATTTAGGGGTATCAGTGTATAGAGGAGTGAATATTTAACACTGTAAATCTTGAAGCACTACTTTGTGTTGATTTGTCACTCTGGTTATATTGTAAAAAAAAAATAAATAAAATAAAATGCAATACCAGCTTCCCAATCTGAGTCCTCTTCTCCTCGGACACCCTGGCTGCCAGTGAGATAGCAGCGACCCGACGTGGCTGGGTGATGGCGATCAAGCCCTGCCTGCCGATGCCGGTTTCAAACAGGTACTGGGGGATCTGAGTGGTTTTCCCGGAGCCAGTCTCACCTGAAACAATGGAATGGGTCATGTTTAAAATGACAAACACACAGGAACTACATTGTCTGCGCGAGACATGCGACGAGGGCAGGAATATTTCCCCAAAACTCCAAAAAGTTGAAAACAAATGAGCATTTAGCGTTTTACTCGTTCGGTGAGCGTAGTATAAAAGCCAGCAGCGGCTCTGGCTGTGTTTTACCTATAACAATAGCATTATGAAGCGGTCTCAGCTCGTTCACTAGCCGAGTTCTCGCCTTGTAGATTGGAAGCTGTTTCCTCTGGACGTCAATCGGTGTGGTCACATTTCCCTTTCTGGGCAGCAGCATTCCAGGTTTATTCTTCTCCAGGCGGAAAAACACGGACCCCGGCTTGAATTTTTTAGCCGGAGGAAGGTCGGGGTCATGGGGCATGGTCTGGAGGAAATAACCGGGATAGGAGAACCTCGGCGGCTTCTTGTTTTGGTGAGCAGATACGTCGAAAAGTTTCCTCGTGCTCGCTGACTGGACGCGCGAGCGTCAATGCGGATGTTTTGCTACATCTGCAAAAACGTCACCACGTGGTCAAATTCAAGCGCACACGTTTGACGTCACCGGCTCGTTTTTTTTTTTGTTTTTTTTTTTTAAATCTTTTTTATTATCGATGTCCTTTTAAAAGTCGTTTATTTAAATGCAGTTCTACTAAATACACACACATAATAATAAAAATGAAGAGGGGAAATAATTAGGACCACATTCACCAAGCCCTGACTACATATTAAAAGTTATATTTATATATATATATATGCATATATATAATATTAACCTTTATTGACCAGATAAACATGGGCGTTTTCATGGTACTCTAAATAAACGTGTTTCATCACATGCATAAAAGTATCACAACGTTCCCTGTAATGCTAGCCAGTAATAATTTAAACATGAGCACCTCTTAAAGTTGTCCAGCAGAGGGCGACATAAACCATTGACAGCTATGACGGATTTAATCAGTATTTACTGTTTTCTGTCAAACGTGTCAACACTGTATACGGACACAGAGACTATAAATCATCTCTCTTTTTTCCACTTTTCCTGCACTACAGCCTTTTAACATGATGTGTATGAATGGGTCAGGTTCACATTTTCCGCTCTTTCCTGCTTCTTCCTAAATACCCTTACTATATTTGAAATGTCTTTTGTTCATATTTGTATAAACAAATTGACAGCATTTTGTGGATTTTACAATGCTTCACAAATCATTTAAACACAGAGTGCATTATTTTTCAGTTTTAGTCAAAACAGTTATCATAGTCTCCTTTCTGGATTACTTGTTTGAATCTGCTGTCATCTCCCCTCTACACCCAGTAATATCCCATAGTAATCTCTTTTTATTTGTGGAACTGGAGTGCTATTTGCTACATATTGCTGTGTATTTTTATTACAATAAAGAAAACTAACCTCTCTGAGCATCTCCATGACCTCAGCATTCCATAATGCGTTTGTCAGGGCCGGGTTTGTGGGCCTGGAGCTCCCACAGGATGTTGGCCCTGCCATTTTGCACCACCTTTGACTTTGTAAATGTACAAGCATACTCAACACATACTCCCTTGTCAATATTCCTGCCATTTCATAATAGCATTCAGTGATAAAATACAGAATTGTTTCCTATTCTCTACTTCATCACTGAACTTTCTTCAAGATGTCCCCCTTCAGCCTGGGTGTCCTATAAGCATCCTCAGCTGAGCTGAGACACCATGCTGCCACATTTTGCACAGGTAGGAAAAAATAAGGACATAAATTAACACTATACTTTCTATTTAACCTCCATCACATGTTGTTACTCTCTGCTTTGCCTGATAAACCCGTCATCAGTTGTCTTAAGAAATGAGGTGTAAAAATTCCTTAAATTCCAGAGTTCATTTGTCAAACCTTCATTCAGAGCAGCGCTCCTGTTGAAGCACGCTCCGCCATCCTTCACGGTGTGACGCTCTTTTGTCAGACTCACTGGACTATTACAATTGGAGGAAATGAAATGGTTCATGCACCAACATGCTTAGATATTCCAGAGAAATTGGTGCTTGCAACCAGGAAATTGTGTAACAAATTCCTTTTAATTGGCTTAAGCAGAAATACCTTTCTCTCTCCTTCCACGGCGTCTGCCGATACGTCAGTGTGCTTCATTCTGCTGACCTGCAATCGATTTCTTTCTCTCCACATTACTGAACAAAAGCAAATGCTTCCCTGTTGAGGTTTAGTTAATAATCTCCTAGGAGACAGAAGCAGAGAAGGTTAGACCTGGAAGTGAATTAAGATAATCTCTGTCTCACTGTGTCAACAATACACACACACACTGTTTATATTACATGATCTAACCGCCTCTGAGCTTTGTATGTGATTCTCCAAGTTTACCTGATGTTTGTGTTTCAGTTTCATCCAGAAATCCTCTTGGTTCGAAGCCAAAAGCTGGCAGGATGTGGCCTCTTGCGAATATAAACTAGAAATTCATCATCAGGTTCAGTGTTTTCATCAATTCAACTTTGACAACGCAGTCATTTATTTAGCATAACAATATGATATATCCCACTAACAAACTAACAGGTGCCACCATGAAGATATATTCAGCGGTTTAGCTGGTGGCTATCATGTTATGTCAGTGTATGAAAGTATAATTGTAACCAGGCTATGATCTCTTAAAGTGTTTCCAATGTTAACATACTGACTTTTTTAAAGTACTTTTTAAGTACTGTACTTTCTGGACTATAAATTTCAGTTTTTTCATAATTTGGCTGGTCCTGCTACTTGTAGTCCAGAGCTACTCATTATGTTTTTCATCTTCATGCTGCATTTTCTGACTGATGTGTCCTGTGGTGCGGCTTACAGTCCGGAGAATACAGCAGTCTTTACCCATATTTGGACAAAACCCTTGGGCTGCAAACAGTCTCTGGAAAAGCAAACAGTCTCTATTGGATTGAAAAATGAAATCTGATGTTTAAGTCCACAAATCAGACGGTTGTCAACCATGAGTATTTCCTGTTGCAGAATAAAGCTAAAGGACCAATGGCTTGCCCTCTCAGCTGATCATGTGACTTCTGATGTGATACTTTATGATGAGTGCTACTGATTGTAGACCAGTGGGTATCCTGATGAAGACGAGCTGTAAAAGAAAAAGATAAAATGTATAATCAAAGACCAATCTCTGACGACTTCTATTGGACGTTAACAATCAGGCCTGATAGTCCGGTAGACTCAATCCGATTTGGGGACCAAAGTTGCAACATTTGTGCCATTTTCAGCTGATGCCATTCTCTTTCACACTATACTGTGAAAAACAAACCAAACACTTTGGATTCTTGGTCTTGGGATGAGTAGTTGAAGATGTCCGGCAGATTGAGATAACATGAATTAGAACATGGTTCACTTCATGTTGCCACAGTAGTAAGTAGTACAATAAGTAGTAAGCAAAGTAACATCATCCACAGCTCTGTCACTGGGTTTGTAATTGGCAACTGACTGGACACTCTGCCACATCTCCCTCCAGATATGATCCTTGTTTCTCATTCTGAAGTCTTTCTTGGTCACCTTACAGCTCCACGTCCCCCGCGACATGAAGGCGGAGTTCCTGCTCCTCAGAGGAATCCAAGACTTCTGCTTAGCATACACTCTTGTGCATTTTTCTGTGCTGACAGTGTCTGTGCAGTACTTGATGCAGGACAGCACAGTTGCAGCCCACTCCTCCTTAGTACTAGACTGTTTCTGCAAAACAATCTCGACTGAGAAAAACCACCTGTCGGCCATATCTTCTTTTCCCTTCATAACAGAACCAGTAGTAGCTCTTGTTGCTCTGCTTGAGCATTATGACTGTGGATGTAAGAACAGCTTAAATCTCACCACACATTGACTGCCTGTTGTTGTTCTCGCTCGATTTATATCAATTCCCCAAGTTCTGCTCCCAAAGTAATGCTTTAAATAATAATAATATGTACTGAAAACACAGACTAAACAACACAGGCAAAGATAAAGGCAGACATGTAAACACAGAGAACTACATGATTAATATGAAAAAATTCCAAACAAAGCCTCGGCCCTCTGAGCGAGTCCTTTATCGGCCCGTATCCCTTTAAAACAACCGCCCTTTGCACCAGATTCTACAGATTATATTGTTTTTATTAGAGCATTTGGAATCCAAATACTCCACTAATTTTGGATTATTGTTTAGATCGACATTAAACCCTTCTTGCAATCCTTGTAAATTCGCTGCAGTCCCGCCAAATCCTTCCAAACATGCTTTTTGGGGGAAAATTTCAAAACACGTTTTTCCCGTCTTAGAAAAATCAACAGCTTTGCCCTGATTTGGAGCTGGTTGTTGAGCCCAAATGTCAAAACTCTGTGGACAAGCCATAAGTCTCTATCGTTGTGGGAAATATTTCCCTTAACATCCCATCTTATTTTCACTCATTCAGTTGTTGCATAATTCCAAGCTGCCACTTCACACATCCTGTGAGGGAAGATTAGGAATGCAAAGCACCTCCTGAAGAAAAAGGAATGTAAAGCTGAGTGAGAAACACTCCCCTAAACACACACACATACACACGCCGACACATATACAGTCGCATAGAGTGAAGATAAAAATTTAAGAAGGCTTAACTTCTGGCAAATGGTGACAAGAGAAACGGAAAACAAGCTTAAATGCACGTGCTGTGTTTGTGTTTATCTCCGGCTTGCATGCAGGAAGAGCGTCTCGGTGGAAATGATAAGGTTTGATTGCTCTAAGTAAGGAGGAGGTCCGGTTCTTAGCGCAACAGCTAAAGACTGCTCTTAACTCGAAGAAGTCAAACAAATGTCTACTGATTTATTTGTTGTGTTAAGAGGATGCACAAAAAAAACAAGAGATGCCCAAAAAAAGCGGGAAAAAAGATGATCAAACACAACTGTCTGAGGAGACGGTGACCCCGGCGAGTAGAGAGGGAGGGAGGCAGAGCCGAGCTGGAGGGAGGAACTTTCTTTACTTCATCTCATGTAGCGTGTCAGACGTTAGCAGAGGAGTGTCTCTGCAAGCCCGGAGCCGAGGCACAGACTCAGAGTGAGAGAAAGAGGGATATTTTTTTTCTGCTTTCTCTTTTATATACATATATGCGATTCAAGTGAGAGGAGAAGACCCTCCTGTCTGTGGGTCAGCTGGTGAGAAAAGATGAAGAACCAAATCACCAGCGCCCTGTCTGACTTCTTCTTCGAGTACGAGACCCCTCGCCAGGTGCTGGTGAGGAACAGGAGGGTGGGAGTGGTGTGCCGGCTCATCCAGCTGGGGGTCCTGGTTTACATCATCGGGTAAGACACTTAAAGTCATCTCCTCTTCTCTTTGCTTATCAGAGCAGTGAAGATGTCATGACCTCTGAGGATTTTTTCTTCTACTTTTGGGTTTGAAAGTAGGGGGACTGACTCGCTAGATTGACTGAAACAGAGAGGTTTTGTTTGCAGTGAACCAAGTGTTTGTGTGGGAAACCAATATACTATGGCTTACCACGTCCTGTTGACAGAGCAAACACTCTTTAACAATCGAAGAGCCTTGACTGGCAGCCGTGGCAGAAGATCCTGATGAACAGGACAGATAGTTCCTGTCCACTCCTACAAATCCAGACATTAAAAAAGTGCGCGTTTCTTCACTAATGTTTCCTGAGCCACCCTCCACAAACATGCTTTGACACGCAGGAGTCTATTAAAGTAGCTCTAATGGGCTTATTGTTTCCAGCTATGATCAGTGGTTTGTGGTCTTACTAGCTCAAAATACACCTGTCTCATTTACAGCATTTGCACAATATATGTTTTTATTTGTAGTTTGTGCATCTGAGCAGCAGAACCTGCAGGAGCGAGTGTGATGAACCACACTCAGGCATATGCTACAACGGATAAAGATCAAGCGCTGCACAATTTGCTGCCAAACACTCCCGACCTGTTATCTGCTCAGGGTGATGTTGACAGTCCTCAAATATGAAACTCTGAAAGAAAGTGATATAACACGGCCTGTTGCAGAATTTACAACTTTATAGTGTATCATCTATTTTGTGTACCTTCTTAATCCTAGCAGATTTATGTTTACTCCCTGCTCCGGTCCTTATCTCTCTCTTCTCAAGCCTTTTCCACACATAGCCAGATATCTGGAA